>NC_080079.1:12923784-13597929 GCF_949987535.1 Balaenoptera acutorostrata | reverse complement strand
AGATAAATAGCCAATATCATCAGAAGGAAGACGAAGCCTTTTGCAGGGAGGCTGGGTATTTTTTCAAGTTGGTGAGGGAAACACCTGCAACCCTCTCTAGCCCAGCGAGTTCAGGGAGAACAGTTTTCCCTGCGGCCATCGCGCCCGTCTTAGGGGCTGAAACCTTCCCTCTACCAGTACACAGATGCATGTTTTACTCTCTGGCATGACAACCTACTAGGGAAATACAGACAGAAAGCCCCAGAGAGCTCAATAAGGTGACATAAACATGCCTATGTCTCGAAGGTGAGAATTAAGATCAAGACCCGAAATCTTCTATCAACTTCCTCCCTTTTCATGAAAAAGGGTTTTCTTCCAACAGCCTGGAATCAAATGGGAAAACGTGCACCAGGATACAAAGGCACTTACATTTGTGAGCTCCAAGAAAAATCCTGGTGATGTAACTTGATTGTGTTGACAAATTAGCCTAATGAGAATAGTTTCCCACTACGAATTCATTAAGCAAAAATGTGCAAAGTAGGTATTTGCAGCCTATTAACCCTTAATTGGCTCAACACTGAAAACACTTAATTGTGACGTGTGTCACCAAAATCCCTAATGTAGTTCATCACTGGTAGACTTACAAAATTATACATTTTAAATGATGATCTTTAATTAAAAATTATTTGGGATTATCTTTAGCCCCTGGTTTAAAATGAGCAGCTTGGGTACACTTGAGAAAATGGTGGCAAAGACAGTAGTTTCGGGAGGGTTGCTGTCGGCTTGTAATAAGAATTCTGCATATGGGGAATATGGAGATAAGACACAGGCAGTTTTCAAATAAGCTTCATATGTTTCAAAGTCATATGGTGGAAAGTGCTGGACCAAAAGAGAGGAGAGGCCTTGCTCCTGTATGGCTGTGTGACCTTGGATACATCACTTCTCTGCTTTGGGACTCAGGGTCCTGATCAGTAAAATGTGGGGATTGGATTGGTCTGGTGCACACAGGAGAGAGATGAAAATAAGTATGTTAATGTATCCATTGGCTCAAACAAAAGTCAAGACACAATGGATAAGCTTCTCACTCAATGGGTCAATGAGCAATTGTGCTATAGACTCTAGAATGTGCCATGGAAACTTAAAAAATGGAAACAACAAAAAGTGGGGCTCAATTCACTTTCCTTTCTGGCTTCTGACCTCAGAACACTCACTGACACAGATATCTAACTGCCTTTCTCCTTCCTTGGTGGTCCCAGTAGGTGGGGAGGAAACTTTCATCCTAACCAACAAGCCCCAGATTGCAGAGAAAATCCTTTTCCTAAGCTGGAAAAAAAAAAAAAGAAATTTTGGAGTTGCACTAATTTTCTTTACACCTTCTATATCCTGCACACTCCATTTCAGTGTCAAATACAAATTATAGTAGCATCTTTTGGCTCCCTGGTGACCCTTCATCACGTACACAATTTTAATGATCTACATTCTAAGGTGGTTGAATAGTGGTCTCCCCCAAGAGACGTGGAAGTCTCTGAGGTGTGTGTTCAAAAAACACAGCTGGTGGCAGGCCTGGAAACCTCAGTGGGGTTGAACATGGAGCAGGTGGGGGAAGGGAGGAGGCTGACGCGATGACCGCGTCCGTCCAGACTGTTGCTGTCACTTCGGCAACATGGCAGCCTCTGGCCTGACCCACAGTGAAAGGAGGGGTGTTGGGAAGAGGGTGAGTATGGACTGGAGTGGGGCTGAAATGTCAGAAATACCAATCAAAGGGAAGTTGGGTACTCTTTGGTCACTGTGACTGTAGACCAGGAGCAAAGAAGGCCAGGTTCTCTGGGTGAGGCTCACCTTAGTTCTAGCGTGGCCCCATGGTAGGTCAACTGAACTTCACCCATCAGTTACTCAGTGTCGCTTGTGTACAAGACTCCAAGCTGGGAGGCAATGGAGCCTCCATCCATTTCCTCTCCTCTGCCTTCCACCCTTCTCTCCCAGCCAACCGGCTTGATATAAACAGACCATAGCCGCTCACTGACCAGCTCTGGAGTTTTGCTGGCCTGATCTCACCAGGTCTCTAGGCTCATAAACCTCTATAGTTTGGGCTTGGCTGTTCCCTGAATTGCCCTCCTTGTCAATGGCGTGGACTCCTTGACCCTTGGGCCCATTATGCTCTGACTGGGCTGTTTTTCTGGACCTCCTCCTGGCCAGGGCAAGCACTATGGCTGCGGGTGAGAGGCACCCACCTCTACCACTGTGGGGTCTCCCTGAGGCGGTCCCTCTCCCTTCTCAGTGAGGGGTGAGATGGGACACCATGAAGCGTCACTAGCGGGATGTGAGGCAAGGTGCCTGATGTCATGGGCTTCAGGCCAGTGGGGGAGGGCTCATGACATCCAGGAACCAGTGCGGCATGGACCCTGGGAGGAGCCACGTGGAGAAAAGCCAGAGGGAAGTCTTTTGCAAAAATCAGTGTAAACTTTACCTCCCCTGCTACCAAAGGAAACTATATAATCAAGTAAAAATAAAGGCAGAGCTTCCCTCATTGAAGTGAGGAATGGGAGTCTCCAGAGAACACTTAAAATGTTATAGTCACTCAGTGAATTCATGCTCCTTTAAAAAAAAAAAAGAACATTAAACGATTACACTAAAATCTACTGACGCCCCATGACCAGGCCCACTTCCCTCCCCAGAGGAAACCACGTTACAAGTTGGTGGGTATTCTTTTCGACCCATAATCCACGCTCGTATACACATCTCTGTCTCCATAGCATTGTCTTGAGTGTGTTTTATATCATTGTTATCCTGCTGTTGACCTGCACACACCTGGCTCATTCCTTTTAACTGCTATATAGTATTCCGTTGTATGTATACTCCCCATTTTACACAGCAGCCCCCTATTGATGAGCATTTAGGTTATTTCTATTTTTCCTGGTCACAAACAAAGCGTGTGCATGTATTTTTAGGCATAGGTAAGAGAGTTTCTCTACTGAGGAGAATTTTCCTGAGAGCTTGGAAATCACTATGCTGGGGACTTGGGTGCGGGTGTGGTGGGAACGGCAGAGGGGAGGATGGAAGGGAAGGCTTCAGAGAGGAGCTGGGCTTGCAGCAGGCTATGAAAGGTGAACCTGGGCTTCACATAGATGGAGAAAAGGAAAAGGGGGTCTGGAGTTGGGAGAGGCAGGTGATGTGGTCAAGGTGCCAACCCAGAGGAAACAGGAGGTTGGTGACTGGTGCTGGGGGAGGGGGGTTAGGTTGGCACGGAAGGGCATGCTTTCTGGGGGTTTGGCGTGGGACAAGAACAACTCACAAAGGTGTTTGTAGGTGATGTTGGACCCAAGGCTGGCTCTTTATTAGGCACCAAGGTTTACCTCTGCCTTCAAATCCTCAGGGAGGCTGTGATCTTGTGCCAGCACTTGTCCTCTTCCCCCTGGCCCGGTAACCCAGGCCTCTCCTTTCTCTTGCCATCATGCTGCCACTCAGCTCTCACCCCTGCACAGCAGAAGGGAAGAGCCAGCAGCCAGGGTCACCGGCCTCCCCGGGGGTTGAAGGTCAGTGGGCAAGGCCCATCCAGGTGCTCACAGAACCCTTGGGAGGCTTGGAGGAGGACGGTGCAGGCGAGCCCCCTCTGGGTGATGCAGGGAGGGTCCATCTCTTGGGCCCTGGGTGGAGCCTCATTGCTTCACGATGATGGAAATCATGGCCATTGTCTGCTCACACGTTTGCTGTGCGCCTGGCAGGGAACCACGGTCCCTAAAACTACTGTGGGGATGTGGAGAGGTGCCCTTCCAGACTGGTCCTGGGAGTAGTCACAGAAGCAGGACTCCGGGAGGGACATGGAAGCCTGAGGAGGGGGCTGCCGTGGACATCCCTTGTCCTGGGTGGGGACATCCCTCCTAAAGCTCACTTTTGCTCGAGTACAGTCATATCAGGAGAAATCCTCTGACTGTGCCTGTTTCCCCACATGCCTTAGGACTGGCTCCCCAACCTCTTGACATCTCCCACCGTGGGCCTACGAGTTTTTTTATCTTGCCTCTGGGGTAGGAGGTTCTGAAGACCACTGGGGAGTGGAGACAAGGGGTGACAGCATGCGGGAGGTCTCAACTGTCCTCCCAGCCTCTGTCAGTGTTCCCGCCCACGGCCTCTCTCTCCAGCCCCCTCTGAGGTCAGCACATGTTCCAGGCAAGAGGTCTGACACCCCGTGGGCTTCCAGGAGAGGGAGAGGTCTGACTAGTGGAACTAAGGTTGGGGGGTGGAGGGCAGCGGGGTCGCCAAGGAAGCTGGGGCTGCCTCGTGCGGGTCCTGAATGCCAGGCTAAGGGGTTGAAACCACCTCCTGTGGGCAACAGGAAGCCACTGAAGGTTTCTGAGTAAAAGCAGCAAAGTGATCTGCTAGGGAAACGCAACACGGATGGGCGGGGGCGCGGGGAGTCCAGCTGGAAGAGACCAAAGGACAAAGAGCTGAGCTATGGGATAGTAGAGCAGGAGGCAGAGAAGGAAAAGCTACAGAAGAAAATCTGGAAAACTCAGTAACTGTGCTGGAAAGCAGGGAGGCGATACACACACAGCACAGCCCCTAGCGGCTGCATTTTCTTTGGGAAAGCCTTCCTAATTAAGGTGACTTTTGTCAGGTGGATGAGTACTTAAAAGTGCAGAACTTCTAAACTTTGAGGCTCTTAGCAGTCCCGGGTCAAAAATAATGGTCGGGTCCTTGGAGACAACGAATGCCAAGGTAACAGAGAAAGAGGCCTCCTTCACTGGAAGAATGCGTGGCCACAGCCTCCAGCAGCTACACCCACCTCTGCCCCCAGCTAGCGAGGATGAAACCTCTCTGACTTTTGTTTTCTCATCTGGAAGATGGGCACAGTGCTATCCCCCGTCTTTATGTTGTGGAGCCATTAACTGGGCTGGTGAGCGCGGTGGGTGCTGACCGCAGAGCCTGGCACAGAGGGACCACTTCGTAAATGGCAGCTGTCATTCATAACAGCCCAGCTGAAGCTTCTCTCAAAGCTTCTTCCTTCTCTCAGTGCTTCTCATGAGTCCCGTCTGATTTCAGATGAGTCTCTGCTCTCAGGATACCCCACGTGTCACTTTGCCCTGTCCCATCAGCCAGTCCTGAATTCCCGTGAGGATCCCACAAGGGCCATTTGAACTGCAGGCACTCACGGTTCCACGGGACTCTCCCCGGTGCCCTTTCTGAGGTCACCGCTTCCACAAGGGCCTTTGGATTCACAGCTTTGCCTACTTGTGGATTTCTCTCCCCTTTCTCCTGGCCGGTGATAGTGAAGGTGGGTATTTCTCTTGAACCTGGATTGGGGGAGTCGTGTGCTTTTGCCTGTAATAAAACCCAGCAATTTTGTTGGTCCAACACAGCCAGGTTTTTAAGACGATAGCTTTGCTAAAAGCCATGATATAAAAGGGACTTATTAACACTCCGTCCAGTTAGCAGACAGCTCTGAATGCAGTGCTCTAAAGTGTCCTACGTGCTCTTCTTATCACATTGGCTGATTCTTCCCGGCATCAACGAGGTGATGCTAAACTTGGGTGCCTCTGGGATGGAGGGAGCCCCACATGAGGAGAGGTTTGGGGGCATCTGGGGTCCAAGGAGGCCAAGTGAATACACTGAAGAAAAATGCCTCCATGGAAGTGGACCATGGCCCAGGGCTGAGACCTACAAGTTCTTGGAATGTGCCTGATGGAGAAAGTGAGGATGGGTTGGTATTAGGGTTTCTTCTTTTTGCCAAGAATGGAAATGAAGCAGAGCATCAAAGTCCACTCAAAGCCTGGTGGCAAATTCCTGGCAGAGAACTGAGCTATCCCCTTGACTTCAGAAGTCCAGGGGACTTTGCTGTGGGGTAGAAGTCTGCCACCTCAGCATATGCATTAGGATTTGCATGTGTTCCTGGAGTTACGGAATGTGGATGAAGACAGGTGCACCATTTGCGGCCTCGTTGTTTGCCTGTGCATCAATGGCTGGAGGGCTCTGTCTTAGGAATGCAGAAAGGGTTAGGGAGCATGATGACACATGGGGGAGGCAAAAAGCCTCGCCAAGCAAGTCACAGAATTTATGGTGGGAGGTGACTGTAGAAGATGCTTTGTTCTGTTTTTATCAGCTCAGCATTCATTTCAACCTTCACTGGGAAACACAACTCATTTTTTTTCCCCCTGGGAGAAAACTGTCCCTTTCTATTCTTAAACCATTAGGTTTGAGTCAGTTCATATTACTCCCCGATCCAGGGTAAGCACATGAGTCAGACCTGGCCAATCAGAGCATTCCACTCCCCCTTGGCCATGGTGAATGGTTCAGGGATGGGGCAGATGACCCAAGCCCATCTAATGATGCTGAATTCAGAGATTTTTCTTGATAATATCGTGAATGAGGAACATTTTTTTTCTACTAACACTTAAGTCTGGAATTATTAGCAATCAGCTCTCTTTCAGAAGCACGAGTTCGTGTACAATTCTTCTGGAAGAAATTTGTAAGTCCTGCCGGCTCGTGACTGTCCCTTTTTGTTAATTCTTTCTGCCACACTCAAACTTGATTGCTGTTCAAAATGCTCTGACCAGCACCCGGGGATGCTGGATGTGTGAAATTGGTAAGCAGGCCATCTCGGAAAGGCAGGCAGCTGTGGGGGACCCAACATCATCCAATCCCCAAACCGAAGCTGTGAGCTCACGACCAACTGGGTCAGGTGCACGAAGCTCTGGCACCATCCCATTACCTGCCTATTAGTTTTGCCATCTTTTTTTCTTGTCCAACAATGAATTGATTTTCTTTAAGATAGGACGTGGTTACATCCTGCCTACCTTTTTCTTGCCTACTCATTGATGTTTTGCACGTGAAGACCCAGGCTCTGGGAGTGCCTGAGAGGCTGTTAGTGCAGCTGGTGGAGTCCTTGCACAGGGTCTGCAGGGAGCTATCCGAGCTCTTCCCTACAAAGGACCGATTTGTGAAAAGAGCTTAAAGATGCAAGGAGGCAGATGCATCCACAGAGCGGGGCATGATGAATAGAGCAGCCCCATCGGTTCCAGCCCCTACCGGCTTCATCGCAGGCATACTAAGGGAAAGCCAGTTATGTGATTCCGCAACGAAGACCATGGCATTCATTGACTTCCATTGCATAACAGAACTGGAAAGTTTGTGGGGTAGACCTGGCTTCCTCCATGACTTAAACGTCTGTCTTTCTCTCCCTTGTCTCTGCTCTGCTTTTCCCAGTGTTGTCTTCATCCTCAACGTTAAGCCCCACATTCACATCTTTCTTGTGGCCAGCAGTCCCAGGCCGAGTTATTGCCCTCTTTCACCCTCATTTGGCTTAATCTCTGAAACAAATTCTGATTGCCAACTTGGGTCACAGGCTCTCCCTGGTCAGGCCCTAGGGATTGAGCATGGAGTATTCTGATTGTCCAGACACCCTGGAGGAAGTAGGTGTGGCCCCTTGATTGACAGCCCTATCAAAATCAGGTGGAGTCAGTGCTGTTAATTTACAAAAGGAAGGGAAGCAAGGCACACCCCAAAGTAATTGAGATCTTCCATATTCATGGTATAAATTTCTTTTCACATGCCAACTCCAGCAGATTGATGTTAGCTGCCCTTAGTTAGTGGATTAGAAGGCTACCGTTGATTAGCAGGGTCTGCCATGGGTGTAGGATATGGGTGCTGTGGACACATGCTCTGTTTTTTGCTGCATCTGAACTTCTAGGGCATGAGAGGCTGGAAAGTTCACATTGATTTACTTTGGAGGGAAGTTCCTAATCACACATCAGAGTTGCTGATGCAGAAATCCCAAGGCACATCATTAACTTGCTCCCAGCCTCTCTCCCGTATCCCATTTCCCTGCTTCACAGGAGCGTTTCCTCCCTGTTAAGGGCCTCTGCTTGGGCTGGGGGAGGAAGCCGGATACCCTAGCTGAGGACCCTCCTCTTCCCCTAGTGCCAAACAGAGGTCCTCAAATATTCCCGTTCTTGGGAGGAGGGGCTGTCCTGGGGCCAGGCTTTTCCATCCTGGATGGAGAAGGAAAAAAACAGGAGAAGAGACGAGATGACAGAGAAGAGATGACAGAGAAGAGAAGAGAATTCTGTAGCAATCTGGATGCTTTACTCTGAGCTGATTCTTCTCTCCCAGTCAACAGCATCCTGGCTGGTGAAGGGAAAAGGGCAGTGGCCAGGGCACCTGGGGTTGAAAGCCATCCCTGACTCAATGAGTGGAGGCCCTCGGCACCTTCTCTGGGCTCAGTGTCCCCATTCCTAAAACAAGGGGTCAGTACTTTACAGCTTTCTCTAGCCCAGACTTTCTGGAGTTTGATGGCAATAGTAGCTCTTGTTTCCTTCTCATAATGGTTTGTCACACAGGGCCGGAGAAGTGGTTCCTTCTAGGCACAGACAGATGCAATCCCATACAGATTTTTAAAAGTTTATTATTATTTAAAAAAATTAAAAAAAAAAATTTTTTTTGCCACACCACTCGGCTTGCAGGATCTCAGTTCCCTGACCAGGATCGGACCCTGACCATAGCAGTGATAGTGCCGAATCCTAACCGCTAGACCACCAGGGAACTCCCCAGATTTTTTTTTTTTTTAAACAAAGGTACCTTTCAATAACAAAGAGAACTTGGACCCACGTGGTCCTGACATATTTGACCTCCATTTGCTTCACTCTCATAGGACGATGGTTTAACTGACCCCCAGTCCATTTTCAGTGACCATGAAACGTGAGTTCAAATGCCAACTGTGCCTTACTGTATTACTTTTCTTCTCTTTTGCTGGGTGACCTTGGGTAAATCACTTTGCTTCTCTGAACATGATATCCTTCCTCCGTAAAGTGGGGATGTCCACTTATTGGGCTGGTGAGATATTCAAATATTTAATAAGTGTTTTGAAAATCATAAAGAATCGTACAGGAGACAGGGATGAGCTCTTATTAAACTCTCACTCAAAACTGGCCTAAGAATGGGCCAGAAATTCCTTCAGGCCTGTTTGTACTGTGCCTTGCACGTAGCAGACACGTGGCAAATATTTGTTGAATGATTGGAATCCCAGGGGCTGTTTGAGTTGTAGTGGAACTCCACATAGCACTCGGGCTGTGCTACTTTACGTCCCAACTGCGGATCTCTGATGGGACAGCTGGGAGGGTGGGTTGTGGGCCTGGAGGAGCAGGGCTGTCTGGTACCTGCTTGGTGCCAAGTCCACTAACTCGCCTGAGATGGGGCATCTGTCAGCCAAGGTAGGAAGATAGATTTCTAACAGCCGGTGGTGGGGGGGGGGGGTTGGGGGGGGGAAGGGGGCTTGTGTTTTTCTGATCGTGTTGTAGCTGTTTTGGGAATAAATTACTGTGACTTTATAGCCCTTACAGGAGTTTCTGGAAAATCTAATTGGATGAATCCCAAAAACTGAATTCTTTTTTGAGTTTCCAACTCCCTCAGATGCTCATTTGGAAGGAAAATGGGGTCGGCCTCTTTGCCTTTGACAGACACCCAATCACCCTCCTAACAGGGTCACCTCTCCTTGATCTTGGAAGTCTTTCTTTTCCCAAAGGACTCCAAGAACATGGCTGAGCCACTCAGACACACAGCCACTCCCCAAGGGTAAAGAGGCAGCTTTGGAAGCCTTGTCACCTCCTTGGCCAAGCGATCAAGCCAATCAGGACAGAGCTGGGGGGTGGGGTGGGGTGCGGGAGAAGCCGACTTCTCGCCCAGGCTCCTTGCCCTGTCCTCTGTTCCTCTCTCCTAAGAAATAGGCATTGACATCCAGCGAGTGCTTTTACACCGATGTAGGTGCACACGGCTTAACAAGCACTGGCGATGCTCTCTTGTCAATTAAATTAAATAACCAGCCCCCCGCCCCAGCCCCCATCTTAGAAAAATGCTCTGTGTAGCCAAACATCTGTAGCCCAGGATATGTGATCTCCCTCTGTTTTGTTTTGCTCCAGACAAAATGGTGGAAAAGCTGAAATTTATGCCTTTGGAATCTGAGGCATTAACCGTTGTAAATCAGCATTTGGTGCCCAAAGGTAACAATTACTGCTCTCATTAATAGATTTCCCCAGCCTCCATCATAAAACAACTCTGGAAATGTCTCCAGGGACAGGGTGGGGGAAGCGTGCCTGGGGATCATTAACAGTCAAGCACCCTGGGCCAGAGGGAGGCTGCATTCCTCTCCCCAGGGCCAGCCCAGGGGACGTGAGAGAAAGTACGCACACACACAGGGTCCCCCAGACAGGGCCGGGGTGCTGCTGACGTGAGGTGGGTGTGCAGGTCGAGCAGAAGCCCCACATCTGTGCAGGGCCTCCCAGGCAGGGGATCAGAAGCCCTGGGTCTTGAAGAGGAAAGGACTGAGGAGGGAGGACGGGGTGTGGGGGGGGCGCTGAGGGAGGGAGAGAGATGTGCGGGTTGGAGGGCAGGAGGGGGAAGGAAGGCTCGCATCTCTATGACTACAGGTGACTTTCTTCTTTTGGGAACACCAGGGCTGGAGGGCATCTTGCCTTCAGTAACGACCTGGGCACAGAGGGGGCCCCGGGGCTTGCCCAGGGTCACCTGACAAGTCAGTGTCTAACTCAGCCACGACCATGAAGAAAAATGTAGAGGGCTGCCCAGAGGGTTGACCGTGGACCCTTTCTGTCTCTCTTTGGTTGGAACATAAACTGGATTTGTACCCAGGAAATAATTTCTTCTGTTCTGAAGATGGAAGCAGGGTGACCATGCTGAGGCCACACACGTGGCCCCTGGAAACGGTAGATGAAGAGGCCTCGCTGGGCTGGAGGGGCTGGCCGATCCCCCTCCGGGCATCCCTTTATACCTGGGGATGGGTGTGACCGCGGGGCAAAAGAGAACAGAGAGTTCTCTCTGCTACTTGCTGATCCCCACCCTAGTTTTGTGTTATTTTTCTTTTCCGGTGGGATTCTCACATCTCTTCTTGTGGGATATTCGTTTGTAGAAAGAATCCATATGGGATTTGGATTCGACGGGGCCTGTGTAAGAATGCTAACTGCATCCTTAACTGGTGAACAAGCTGTGAGGCCTTGTGAAGGAAAGTCTCAGGACCTCTTCCCTCCTTGTCTGCAACGGGCACCGTGGTTCCTCCGTGAGACGGTGCTGTGCGGGTGGGTGCCCAGCTGTGTGCGCAGCGTGTGTGCCAGGCTGAGCAGCTGGCACGGGGTAGGTGTTCACAAAGTACTTTCTGAGTGAATGGAAAAGAAAAGGTACCTATTGGTGTAGAACAAGAGCAGGGTATCCTACCCTCCTGGGTCAGTTTAATTCTCCCCCTTGCAATTTACTCAGATGCAAGAAATCAAAGGCTTCCTGGTACTCGGGCAAAGCTTGGCTCAGAGAAGCTGCCACGTTGCTCGGGGCGCACAGCGGAGCACCCAGCAGGTGGTCGGCTTCCCATCCTCCATGCCTCCCGGCCCTGAACCTCGCTTCCAGCTCATAGCAACTCCACAAGGCTGACTGACAGAGAGCATTGCCCCTTGTTTGTTCATTTTTGTTGTGGTAAAATATACATAATATAAAATTTACCATTTTGTCCATTTTTAGGTGGGCAGTTCAGTGAGATTAAGTACCTTCACTTTGTTGTACAATCACCACCACCGTCCGTCTCCACACCTTTTGCATCATTCCCGTACTCGTGAAATGATAACTCCTCCTCTCCCTTCACCCAGCCTTGGTAACCTCTAATATTTCCTGTTTCTATGAATTTGACTGTTCTAGGTAAACTCATGTATGTGGAATCCTACAATACTTGTCCTTTTGTGTTTGGCTTCTTTCACTTAGGATAATGTCGTCAGGGTTCATCCGTGCTTGGCACGTGTCAGAATTTCATTTGTTTTTAAGGCTGAATAATATTCCATTGTTTGTACGTACCACATTCTGCTTATCCATTTGTCCATCAATGCTCATTTGCGTTGTTTCCACATTTTGGCTGTTGTGAATAATACCTCCGTGAACGTGGGTGTGCCACATCTGTTTGAGTTCCTGCTTTCAATTTTTTGGATATATACCTAGCAGTAGAATTACTGGATTTATGGTAATTCTGCATTTGCTTTTTTGAGGGACCACCATACTAACCCTTTTTAAAACTTTCCCAGTGGAAGGGCAGTGCTGCAGGGGTGGTGTCTGATGAGAATAGATGCTCTGGGCCTTTCCAAAGTTAGGGCTGGGGGCTGGGGGTGGCAGGGAGGACCCTGGAGCTGGCACAGGGCACCCTTTGGCAGTTCAGCACTGCCCCCCACCAACTGGGACCCGTTTTACACTAAGCCCTGGGAGAAACGAAGCACTAGCTCTGTTCACCATGGATGGACAGAGATTGTTTTGCTTCTTATGATTAAACAACAACTAAATCCCCCACCCCATGTATGCACACACCAACTCCAAATTTGGTTCAGAAAGGTGACTTAAGAAGATTTAAGACGTTGTGATTAAATACATGGGCTTTGGTGCCAGTTCAAATTCTGGTTTACAACAAGGACCTACTATATTGCAGAGGGAACTATATTCAATATCTTCTAATAACCTGTAATGGAAAAGAATCTGAAAAAGAGAATATGTATATCATTATATATATATATTATATATATATATATATATATATATATAATATATATATATATATATATATAACTGAACCTCTTTGCTATATACCTGAAACAAACACAACATTGTAAATCAACTATACTTCAATTAAAAAAAAGAACAAAAACCCAAATTCTGGTTTAGTCACTTACTAGTTAGGGATCTTGGACAAATCATTGAACCTGAGAGCCTCAGTGTTCACATATAAAATTGGGGTCACAGGTTGTTGTGGCCTTAGAGGGACATTGGATGTGAAAAGCTGTACACATTCTTGGGCCAGAGGGAGCTCTGTCCAAGGACTGAGATTTTGTTCTCAGAGTCTGCTGACCACGCCATGAGCGGAGGGGTTAGAAGATGTCCCCGACTGGCTGCTTGGCTCTGCCTCACCTGCCTGCTCTGGAGGTGGAGGGTGCTTGAGCCCCGGGAGTTCCACGTTCACTGCCGGGCCTCCCAGGTCCCGAGGCTGGCGCTGCCTGTGGGGAACGGCCCACAGTGGGGGGATTTATTATCTCTGGTCTCCGGTGCTTCACGGGTCATGTGACATGGCTAATCCTTAATTACACCTAATGTTAAAGGTTAGTCCACCTCTGGGATGTTTCCCAGCTTGAAGGTGCCTATGGAAAATTAGTTCATTCATAAAACACAGTGTCAGGTTACGGACCCAAATGGCTTCCCCCAGCCTCTGGTGGAGATGGGGTTGGTGGAGGCCGCTGAGAAACATCCCCAAGCTTGCCTCCTGACTCATCCGTTACCTCTAACAGGGTGTCAAGTGAATGATTCCCTTCCACAAAGATAGCAATCGTGCCCAGAGGAAGGGTGAGTTCAAAGGGCTTCAGAAGCATCGAACAATCACTCAGATGGACAGAGGTCAGCATGGGGGAAGATGAGGCCCAGGAAATTTCATGGTGGTTGTTCAGCTTCCCTGTTCCTCAGCAACTGTCCCCCCACCCCCAAGGCTGCTATACTTTGTATGGTCAACGGAGACATTGCCAAGCTGCTGAGAAGTGCCGGGGCCCCGACTCCACCCTGGGCAGTGCCCCAGTGGGCCCAGAAATCATCACAAGTGCCGGCCCTCCAGGGCAGCTTTGCTGGGGCCAAGTTCTGCTTGCTCTAAAGATGACTTCCCATCAGTCCAAAATGTATGAAGTCATCCAGCAAATATTCATTGGGCACTCACTGTGCCAGGTACTATTCTAGAACATGGGGATGGATTGCAGTGACCAAACAGACAAAACAAGAATGGCTACCCTCCTAGAGTGTCCATTCTAGTGGTAGGGGGAAAGACAGACAATGAACGAAATGTAGTAGTAAAATGATAGCGTTATCTGATGGTGATAAGTGCTATGGAGAGAAAGAAAGCAGAGGAGGGAGAGAAGAAATACTAGCCTGGGTATGTGCTGCAAGTTTTGATAGCGTAGTCAGAGAAGGCCTTACTGTAAGTTGAGAGTGGAGCAAAAAAAGGAAGGAGGTGAGGCAGTAAGCCATGAAGAGATCTGAAAGGACAGTTGCTCCAGGCAGGGCGAATAGCAAGCGCAAAGGCCCTGAGGCAGTAGGATGCAGGTATGTTTGAAGAGTAGCAAGGAGGCTGTGAGGCTGGAGCAGAGAGAGTCAGGGGAAGAGTAACAGAAGACGAGGTCAGGGAAAACAAAGACCATGCATCGGTTTCTGTGCCTCTAGCCCTGTGCTCAGCGTTTCCTGGCCTTGACCATGGATGTAATATGTTGGCTGTAATGTTTTAGAGTAGGGATCAGCAAACTACAACCCTTTGGCCAAATCCATCCAGCTGTTTTTGTAGATCAAGTTGGATTGGAACAAAGCTGTACCCATTCATTCACGTATTGTCTATAGCTGTGTTCAAGCTACCAGGTCAGAACTGAGTCATTGTGACAGTGACTGGATGAACTGAAAGCGTAAGATATTTACTACCTGGTCCATGTTTTAGGGCACGGGCTTTGGAGTTAGACCACATCGGTTCAAATCTCTGCTCATTTATTATCCAAGAGGCCCTGGGCAAGTTACTTAACTTCTCGGAGCTTTATCCTCCCATCTGTAAAATGCTGATAATATCTATCTTACAGAGTCTTCTGAGATTAGATAAAACAACTAATATGGAATGCATGCACCTGATAAATCCAAATACTTTTTAAGGAGTCAGCAGTGGGTGCACAGTCCTGGACTCACAGGGACAATATCTTAGCAAAAGTTTTCATTGGTCTCAGTTTTCATTAGTCTCAGTTTCTCTATCTGTTAAGTGGGGATAATTATTTGTGAAACTAAAATGAGATAAGGTGTATGGCTTGTAGCAAGCACACATTAAATGGAAGTTGCTGCTTTTATTTTCATCAGCTTTACCCTCCATCGTCTCCTGTGTGGGGGGCCATCTTCAAATTCTCCAGGATCTGGGAGAAAAATCCAACATCTGTCTGTATATCCATGTGCTGCTGCCCTGCTACCGGCTCCTGGTACATACCTCAGCTGGTGGTGCCCAGAAGGGAGTGAGTATTAAAAGGCCTCCCTTTCCCACATCTTGACATCCGGCCTAAACCCACTGCTACCTGAAAGAGCGCCAACCTGTTCAGCATGTTTGAATTCGCAGATAACCTCTTATTTATTCTCAGAGTATCCACAAAGCTGAAGCTTGTCATAGGTTTTTATTATGTGGCAATAAGTACTGTTGGGGAAGGTCTATCTTCGCAAAGTCCAATTAGAGTATTTATTTATTAGGCTCTTTTATCATCAGGTAAGAGTAATAGGAGGGTCATTGTAGGATTCTGCCCGCTGAAGCCGGTTTGAGCATTTGCCGATTGGCGGGGGTGGATGGCAAATGGTAAGAATTTGGGATGGGATGGCGGTCTGGGCTTGGGAAATGTTGATTTTGTCGGAGGACTTTGTCACGCCGCCTGGTTGTGATGACAATCCACTTGAGTTACATCGCATTAAAAAGAAAAGTGGCGAGAGTCCAGTGGTTGAAATGCAGACGCCCACACGTATTTATATTTGCAGTGCCTGGGCCATGTGTGCAGTGATACAGCGAACAAGAAAGTTGTGGAACTGAAAATAACATATGTCTGTCTCAAGTGCCAGAGGAAATTGTAGCACTGGCGAGAAGGGGAAGGGTCCAGATTTAGAGATGGGGAAAGAAATATGCTCCTTGTTCAACCGTGGTGTTTATACACAAGCCCTCATTTCTCCTCACACATAATGAACAGCCACAAAACTGACAGGAAAACAAATGCAAAACGGGGCAAGTTGATTGCTTCTTTGAGAGCTGGTTGGCGTAACCGAGTCCTGGATTGAAAATAAAGTTCAGGCAGATTGAACCCCCCCCCACCCCCTTGTTGCAGTTTTCTGGGTTCCTGGGATCTTGTTCATGAGAACGAAGCTGTGGATGCAGCTGAAACGGGTCGAGGTGGAGATGGTTAGAAAGGGATTCCTCCTTCACCACAAACCTCCTTGACTTAAAAATGATTAAAATAAAAAATCTCCAAACCAATTACTTTCTGTCTCTTGAGAGCCAGAGGATTGTCTAGGGTTTTTCTGGACACAGGGACCCCGAAGATCATATTTCTCTTCTGGGTGGGGTGCTATTTTTAAGGCTTGGTTACCAGCCTCCAACTCTTAATTCCATGTGTCTATATGTATAAATAGATGTGACTAAATTTAAAAAGAAATAATATTCACATCTTTGGTTTTTTTCCATACTCACAAAAAACAAGTAATGGTTTTGACTTCATTTTCCACATTTCTCTGCCGTTTTGACGTTAATCAGACACAGCCCAAGACTAGGAGCACATTTGGTCTTTGCAAAAAAAAATTGAATTGGCCTCTGACTCCTCTGGATGGTTCTGTAATTCATTGCTCTCAGAGCACCCCTGACAACCCAGAACCCCAGCTCAGATCTCAGACCCAGCTGGAAACCTCCTACCACGGCCCTTGGCTTGAAACTAGACCCTCAAGATTTTAACATACATGTTGGCCAAGCCACTTACGTCTAACTCCCCCTGCCTCAGTTTTTTCATCTGCAGAATGGACGTGACACTCTCACCACCTGTCAGGACCAGAAGAGGTTGGGAGGAGTTGGAGAGACACCCATGGTGGGTTTCGGAGTAGCTGCTGAAGTGAAATAGAGCCCGATGGCCACTCAGCTATTGTTTTCTGCTTCTTCCTCACCTTACTGGTTAAGTGTGGCCGACACCCAGTTTTCATGTCAGGCAGGCTGGCCCCAGGGACCTGAGCCTGGGGGCTAAGCTGTCACAGCCTGAACACCTCCTGCAGGCCAGCACCAGGTGCCTGGCCTTCGTTTGCTTGGTTACACCTCACGACAACTGCCAGAGAGGCATTGCTGGCTCCATTTCACAGACTGGGAGACTGATGAGCGGCTGCACCTTTCACACCAACTGAAAGGTAATACTCCCAGCGGTTAAAAAATATGCTACAACCAACCAAAGAAAATGTATGCAGCGGTCTGTGGAGGAGGATGGGGCAGGTGTGCAGAGAGCAGGGCACTCAGGCTGGAATCTTGGGAGGAGAGCACCATATCCTTCCACATCCTGTGTAGTGGGTCTAATAGTATCACCCTTACCTCGAAAAAAAAAATGTGTGTCTACCCAGATGTCAGAATAAGCCCTTCTTTGGAAATAGAATCTGAAGATGTGTCATTCGTTAAGGATCTCGAGAGGAAATCATCCTGGATTTAGAATGAGCCCTAAATCCAATCACTGGTGTCCTTCCAAGGAGAGGAGAGGGCACAGACACAGAGGGAAGAAAGGCCATGAAGACAGAGGCAGAGACTGGAGCCAGAGGACGCTGGGAGCCACGAGGAGCTCCCAGACAAGGAAGGATGCTCCCCTAGCGCCTTTGAAGGGAGCGTGACCCCGCTGACACCTCAGTTTTGGACTTCTGGCTTCCAGAACGGTGAGAGAATAAATTTCTGTTGTTTTAAGCCACCGAGATTGAGCAATTGGTTAGGGCAGTCTTAACAAACTAACACCTTCTGGCGAGCTGTTTACATTTGGTCACCAGAAATAAAGGCAGGCAGGAGCTAATACTGAGCACACACAAGCAAGGGCTAACTCTGTAAAGGGAAACATGAAATCTCTTTGGTAAAACAAAACAAAAGGCAGAAAGTCCCTTGTTCTTTCCTTGGAGCATGCCTGAGAGATAGCATCCCTGAGTCTGCGAGGAGCCCAGCAGTGTGAGGTGTGGGATCAGGGGAATGATGTAAGATGATATGATTTATTGCTTTGTTGAGCAATGTTTTCAGCTGTGGATCTTGCTTTCAAGCTTAAGCTATTGCTGAAATAACAGGCAGGCCAAGGGACTTTTGAACACACACAGAATATCTCTGGTGACAGGAGAGTGAGCGTGGCTGATGTTTCTATGGGGAAGTTGGGAGGTGAGCGGTTTGAAGACTTGATTATGGAAACACGGCACAGGGTAACCAATAATTGAGTGACATTGGGGTATGGGGAACATTGAAGTAGGCTGGTGCAGCCTTATCTCCAAGGGACTGATATGAGAAGTCCTTTACAACAGGACAGCAGTTGGGGGCCTCTAACCCCAACAGGTGAGCGGAAGTGCTGTAATTAGCATTATTGTGGTAACTAGAGACCTGGGAAGGGTCAACACAAATGTGAGGCCAAATATTGAAGAGGACACATGATATGACAGATGAAGGAGGACCAGCCAAGAGCAAATCACAGCAGCTCAGCTGGGAGATGATGACAGCAGAAACCGGAATCTTGGCAATAGTCGTTGTTAAGTATCCCGCCATCCATGCGTGAGATACTCATGTGCATGTTGTATTTTTAAAAAGAGATTAAAGTATAATAATTAGGGGACTTTATTAATGCCTTTGGAGGAGTTAGAAATGATAATCTATATCCGAAATGACACACAAATCTCTAACCTGGCGCTGAGGGTATTGCTGGGATGACTTAATCTCAGGAAACTGGCAATCTGTCACCGGGGGAGGGCGAAGACAGACCTGCTGGGGAGGGGGGCGGGGTTTGTCCGGGAGAGGATGGGAGAGGGTTCTCTGGAGCGAGGGCTTCATGGCTGGGTGTCTGCCCCACAGAGGAAGGACCACCTGCTCTCATCCATCTCTCTGTTGGAGTCCAGGGAGCTGGTCTTCCCACCAGGCTCTCAATCTGCGCTCAAATCACAGAGGTCAATAATTATTCAAGTTGATGAAAATGAAAACGTGATTTATAATGAGACAACGGCTCCCACATTTTGAAGGAGACAGTATAAGCCAGAGGCTCACAGCCTGCGCTCTGGAGCTTGAAGCTCGAGTTCAAATCCCGCCTCTAGCTGTGTGAGATCCACCTGTGTGAGGTCTCAGAGTAGTGGATGCCTCTGAAGTCATGAGATCGGCACATTGTACGTGAGTCTCGCATTGCTGAACATCAGAGGAGTGGGTCCTGGAACCACTAGTGGTTGTGTTAGCCGACGTCATCGCATTTAATCAGCACTACTGCACGGGGATGGGGTGGGTGTGTGTGTAGGGGGAGGTGTTCTTCCCTGAGTCATACACGAGGAAACTGAGGCTCGGAGGACTTGAGCGCTCATTTGCCTGAGGTTCCTCGCCTGGCGCCTGGTGAGCGGCATCAGTGCAAGTCACTGTCTCTCTCGTGAGTCTGTGGCCTCACCATCCTAAAGGCACCGTGGAAGGTGGGCAGACCCACTTGGGTCCTCTGCTTCTGGCCACCTCCGCTTTCTCTGTGCCCTGCCTCCTTGTCCCAGCCTTTCATCTTAATTGCCAATGGGAATGGACCTTGTTGGAAGCTGCTCTGGGGCCCAGTGGCAGGGCCACCCAACGACGATGTTCCTCCTTAAGAAAAGACCATCTATATTCCACCTTCTGCAACACCTCCCTGAAGTTCACAGGCATGGCCTGTCCCTGGGGAAATGGACACCACGGGGGTGGGGCAAGGTCAGCCGTTCTCAGGTCTGATGCACACATTCAAATCTCCTGGGGCCACTTGCCAAGGGCCCCATGCCTGTACCCCACCTGAGTCCAGCTGCTGCTCTATCTGCCCAGGTGAGTCTGATGCGCGGCCAGGCTTGAACACTACCGCCAGGGCACACTTCTCCTTCTGGTTCACAGCCCTGCCGACGTTGTTTTACATTTTAAACCCTCTCACCTTAGAGTAGATTCCATGTAGCTGGTGGAAGGCGCCAAGTCTCCGATTGGTGGGTTGTTACCCGGTCACGTGAGGGCCACTGGAACCTGCTAGGGTAGGGGTGGGAACTGCCTTGTGAGGGTGATGTGCAGACCATTCCCATCAAACAAGCAGGGGTGGCCTGCTCCCCAGGGACCTGTGAGCCCGTCCCCACTGTCCCTGCGGCTGGCACTTGGGGGGAATGTGGTCAGAGTCTTAAGGATCTTCATCCTCTGCTTCCTCAAAGGCAAGTCTTTAAAATGGCTCCCACTTTATGTGAATCTTCTAATCATGGAGAGTTTCCTTTATTTACTGTAATAATAGCTGAGTGACACTCAAGTAGCAGTGTGAGTCTTGTGACAGCTCTGAGTTTTTGTAGGTGTTATTATTCTCATTTCATGGGTAGGAAACCTAGAAGTTACACTCGTTGGATGAATCACACACTAGGAAGAGGCAGAGCTGGGACCTGGGGCTGCGTCTCTGCCCTGCACTCTGTCTTCTCCCTGCTTGAGGCGGGCAGCTAGGTTTCCATATCACAGATGATCCTTGACATTGACACATATTCTGGGTGATCTTGGACAAGTCCTTTTTCTTGGAGCCTCTGTTTTTTTGTTGTAAAATTCTGAGAGGGTCACATTCTTTAAGGATTCCATCAAAGCTGATATTTTAAAGACAATACAGCTTTTAAGGTCACAGGAGACAAGGAATGTGAAAAATGTTCTTACAAGGAGAATGCCTCCTTGAGACGTGAGGGTTATAATTATAGTTTTCTATAACATTAGCTCTGGCCATTTTGAAAACATCTGGGCTACAATTGCTTGGGAGCAGGGCCACTTCTACCTTGTGTACCACTGTATACACTACATACAGGTAACATATACAGGTGTTCAGTAAAGGATTTTAAGCAAATGTTTTAACTTTGAAGTATAACATAGAGAGATGTGTATAAATCACAAATGTACAGATAAATGATTTTTTTCAATTGAGCATACTTGTGTAACTACCACCCAAAATAAGATGCAGAATATACCCAGCACCCATCACAGGCCTCCCTCATGACGCCTCCTAGTAATTACCCCCTGACTACTAACTGCTATCCTGACTTCCAACCTCATGGATTGGTTTTGCCCATTTTTGAACTGCAATTGAATGGAATCATGTAGGATGGACACATTTCTTTCAATCTTATGTTTGTGACTGCACTCAAGTTATAGTGTGTAATTTTATGTTGTTCATCCTCATTACTATCTATATTCCATTGTATGGCTACCACTCATTGTATGTATTCATTTCACTGATGATGTATGTTTAGATTGTTTCCAGTTGGGGGCCATACGGAATAATGCTGCAGTGAGTAGGCTTGTATTTTGGAGCACATATGTACTCATGTTTGTTGGCTATATAACTAAAAGTAGAATTGCTTGGTTATAAGGTTTGTATATGTTCAACTCTAGAAAGTCCTGCCAACTTTTTCCCCATTGTACTTGTACCAATTAATATTCCCATCAGCAATGTAGGAGAGAGGATTCTACCAGTTGCTCCACAAACTTGCCAAGACTTGGTATTATTGTATTATTTTTTAAAAAGCTGTTCTGGTGAGTATGTAGTGGTATAAAATTGTGATTTTAGTATGCATTTCCTTGATGGTTATTTATTTTGAACACTTTTTCTATCCAGTTACTGATATTTTTCTTACTGAGTGCTAGGAGATCTTATTTATTTATATATTTATTTTAATATTTATTTATTTATTTGACTGTGCCGGGTTTTAGTTGCCACACGATCTTTGTTGTCGTGTGTGGGATCTTCGTCGTGGCATGAGGGATCTTTAGCTGTGGCACGTGGGATCTACTTCCCTGACCAGGGATCAAACCCAGGCCCCCTGCATTGGGAGCCCGGAGTCTTAACCACTGGACCACCAGGGAAGTCCCACTAGGAGTTCTTTATATATTCTGGATATGAGTCTTTTAGGCTTACCTTCTCACTTTCTTCATGAACCAGAAATGAACAGAACAGAAAATTTTTTTGTTGTACAGAAACGTAACATTTTTTTTGAGTAAGTTAATTACATATTAGTAGATGCTGCTAATGATAAAAGACTGAATCACTCTAGGAATTATTTCCTTTGGAATATTAATTCCTATTTTTTTTTCAATTTTTATTTTTTAATTATAGAGATATTCTTAATTTTAATGAAGTCCAATTTATCAATCTTTTCCTCTATGATTTTTGCTTTTTGTATCTTGTTAAGAAAATGTTGTCTATCCTAAGGCTATAAGGATATCCTCTTATGTTATTTTCTAGAAGCTTTATTGTTGAACTTTCACAAGTTAGGCCTGTAGTCCCATCTGGGATTGACTTTTATGTATGGTGTGAGGTTGGGGTGACCATTGCTTCTTCTCCATTCAGATGGATCATCTTTCCTCCATGCATTGCAGATGTATGTTTATTGTAAACTGGGTAACCATATGTATGAGCCTCTGTTCCTGAACTCTGTTCTACTGGCTCAGTGAATACTTCAGGGATGAATGGTGGATGGCCTGGGCCTCACATGCTCCTCGTGAAGATGGAGGTTCTGAACTCTTGCTTTCTGAGGAGATCCTGTGCTTCCTCTGCTGAATCATTTGGTTTATCTCTGCCCTTTTCTGACTTCTTCCCATAGACACAGTTAATTGGCTGACAAAATTATCAAGATAGCAAAGGCTTCCATAACATTTACCAGGTCCTGTTCTAAATATGCTTGAATTCATTTAATCTTTACACAAACCCTTGATGTAGTCACTATTATTATCCTCATTTTCCTGATGAGAAAATTAGGGCACTGAGACCACATGGGTGGCATGTAACAGACATGGAATTTGAACCCAGGGATTCAGCCTTGGAGTCCATGTTCCTAAGCACAACACTGGGCTTTCTTTCAGCCAACAGCAGGAAGTAAAATGGTAGAGGACAAAATCCTCTGGCCTAGGAATGAAGACATCTGAGCTCTTATCTTGGCTTCTACACCTATTGGATGGGAGATTTTGGACACATTGGTTAATCTCCTTGAACCAGTTTCCTCAGCTAGAAAGCAAGAGAGTAAAATGATATTTTCAGCTCTGACATTTTACAATATCATCTCTCTGGAAGATTCCTAGAGAGACTGTGGATTTTTTGGAGAGAAGACTATTGTACAATGGAGACTAGGGTGGAGGCACAGATTGGGGAGGAGCCCAGAGAGAGTGGTGAGAGCCGGGTTGGGGGGAATAAGGAGGTAGGGAGGTGGGGGGAGTGGGAGAGGGAGAGGAGGGAATGTCCCAGCCCTCCAACCTGTCTCTTCCCGTCTGCTTATCCCCTTCATGGATCCTCAGATCCAGCCTATCAGATTACATGATGGAGGGGGTGGTGATGCCTAGGTGCTAAGTTTTCTAATTGACCCGCCTTCTGGGAATTTCTTTGAGAGGCTCCTGTTTGTTCCCAAGGCCGTGGTTCCTGTGTGAGCCTCCTGGGGGGCAGTTTCTCTGCCCAGAGCTGGCTAATTGTTCACCCACCGTGTCCACTCACTGGTGAAAATCACGCCAGGCTCTTCCATGTAGACACCAGAGGTCCATGGGGGTGTCTCATGACCTTGGGGGCCCTCACAGCCTGAGGCTGGGGGCCTGGGAACAGTCTTTTATCATTAACTTCTGGACAGCGACATTGGTGGTGGTAGTGGTGGGGGGAGAGGAACGGTTAAAAGATAACTTAGAAATGTCACACAAGGAATATATACTATTTTTAGACAAATTTAGAAAATTCAGATACACACAAAAAAGGAAACCAAAAAAGTGATCTGTAATCACTTAATCCAGAGATAACCATTATTAACATTTTGGCAGTGATTTTCTTTAGAAGTGTTTTGGATATCTCTGTTTCTCTCTGTCTTTGTAGATCTTTATCTCTGTATGTATGACATACGTATATATCTTTTTATAAAAATGGGTTGCAGTCTTCTGGAGCTAGATTTTTAAATTTGGCAATATATCATAAGCATTTCTTCAATCACTCAACATCTTTTATCATCTTTAATAGCTGCATGACAAGCCATAGGTGATAGTTTCCCATCTTTGTTATTATTCGTTGTGAACACACTTTTTCATGCATTTTTGAACATATTTCCTTAGGAAATTTTTGAAAATATCAGAATGAATACGTCCCAGTGATTTTTGAAAGATAATAAAGTTAATACTGTCCTCATCATTATCAATAAACATTTATATAGTACCAATAACAGTAATAATTATTTTTTAATTGAAAGCCTCATAGATTACCAACTCTCTTAGTAGGTCATCTCATTTAATTTTCTGAGAGGTTCTATTAGGTTCATTTATTCCCATTTTACAGCTGTGAAGATTGAGACCTTAGGAGGGGAAATGACTCCCCCAGGTCACCCAGTTGAGCAGGGCAGGGGCAGGAAGTATGTCTGGGCTCCCTGCTCTCCGCCAGGCTCCCTGCACCCAGCAGGGCATGTGAAGCTGCCCAGAACGAGGCCTCCGCTCGCTCTCCGATGCTCTGGACAGGACGGGAGATTGGTGCCTGCACACAGGCTGAAGATTGACATCTGTCAAAGGAGGATCCCAGGTAACGCCTGCTGGGGCTTCAGAGCAGCCTTCCTGGAGCTGAGCCTTAAAGCGGGAGAGAGGGAGACACAGAAAAGCACAGAGAGCATGCCAGGCAGGGGAGGCACGGCGTGAGCAAAGGGGTAGGTCAGGGAAACCCGACACCCCTCCCTCCTCTCGCTCAGGCCCCTGTGCTGAGATCAGCTTACAGGAGGCCTGTTCTAGCACCTTTGCCAGACACTGACAGCGAATGTGTAGTGTCACAGGCAACGGGATAATAATGGAAATTAAATTTTCTGTTAAGCAGCCTTGTATATGTTTAAACCATTTCATTATAGAGATAGAAATGTTTTTCTGATTTCTTCTTTTTTCCTCAAAATGGTAATAGCCTTTTGCCTGATTCTAAGAATGATATCTATTCAATGGTAAAAAATAAAATTTCTACACAATACAGACAAGCACAAAGATACAAAAAAAGGCAAGAAGCAGACCCTCCCCATCCTGAGGTAACTGCTTGGCGTCTGGGCTTTCAGACTCTCTCTGGGCCCACAGATTCATGGGGGATTTTCCTTGACAGTTTTACATAAATGGGATGGAGCCAAACACACTCTTCTAGTGCATGTTTTCTCACTCAGCAGTCTGTCTTGGACACCTTCCCCTGTCATTACGTATGGATTTCCATCATTATTTTTATTTATTTTTGTAGAGTCTGACTTAACATTAATTCAAAAAGGTCAAATTGCCGGTGTATAAAATGTTGATTAAGGTGAACAGAAATTGGGGTTTGACTCTTCTCAAAATGACAAGGGCTTTGTCAGCCCTGGTGGCCTATGAACAAGGTATCTTCCTGTTTATTTTTTTTATATTTACTTATTTTT
The DNA here is from genome assembly GCF_949987535.1 of Balaenoptera acutorostrata. Taxonomy (NCBI): domain Eukaryota; kingdom Metazoa; phylum Chordata; class Mammalia; order Artiodactyla; family Balaenopteridae; genus Balaenoptera; species Balaenoptera acutorostrata. The sequence goes on along the minus strand of NC_080079.1, from coordinate 13,572,789 downwards.
ATTAGGCAAATTTTCAAACTACTTAAAAAGAGAGAATAGTGCAAGGAACTTTCCAATACCCATCACCTGGATTCAACAATTATCAAGATTTTGCCACATTTGCTTTATCAGTCCTTTATTTTATTTTATTTTATTTTTTGCTGAAATATTTTAAGGCAAATCCAGTTATCTTGTCATTTTAGCCCTGCATCCTTTAGTATGCATTGCTCAAAAAAAAAAAAAGATATTTTCTTATGCAGCCACCATGGCTTTCTTTTCCAACCTTCCTCCCTCCATCCTTCTTCCCTTCCTGTCTTACTTTCTAGGTAAGAAGTCTTAAACAGGCAACCTCATCTAGCTAGATTATAATAACATGATTTCTTTGTATTGCGGTTACTTTTACTTATGGTAACTGACACTAATATTCTGTTTAGGGTAGTGTAGTTTTTTTTTTTTTAAGACAATACATTTATTTATTTATTTATTTATTTATTTATTTTTAAACATCTTTATTGAAGTATAATTGCCTTACAATAGTGCGTTAGCATCCGCTTTATAACAAAGTGAATCAGTTATACATATACAATATGTTCCCATTTCTCTTCCCTCTTGCATCTCCCTCCCTCCCACCCTCCCCATCCCACCCCTCTAGGTGGTCACAAAGCACCGAGCTGATCTCCCTGTGCTATGCGGCTGCTTCCCACTAGCTATCTATTTTACATTTGGTAGTGTATATATGTCCATGACACTCTCTTACCCTGTCACATCTCACCCCACCCCCTCCCCATATCCTCAAGTCCATTCTCTAGTAGGTCTGTAAGACAATACATTTATTTGAATAAAATGAATGGACAAGTTTAAAGAAAAGCCATGGAAAGGGTGACATGCAAATACAACAACCCTTCCAGAAAGTGATTTGAGAATGGAAGATGCTGCTTTAGCTCATCCTTTTCTGAAAGGCATTTAGAGTGTTTCCAACTCTTTCACTACTAAAAACAATGCTGTAATGAATAATCTTATATATACATACCTCTGGTGCTGTCTGGTTATTTTCTTAGGATATATGCTCTGGAAGCAGAACTGCTGATTTTACAGGCTATGAATCTCTTAAAAGCCATGGTTTCCTAACCAGAGTGTACTGTATTTAATTTAATATTTTGTTCCTGTTTTTATTTTCTGGTGACTCAGGGTCATATTGAAGCATCAGCAATTGTACACTGATGGTCTTAGGCTTTCTGCACTTTTTCTGTACGTCTCCAGGCTATGATGGTGAAGCTTTTGCACCCACTTTTCATAGTGTTTCTGTCTCATCCTTTTCAGTAAATTTTCCTTTGTCGTTCTCTCCCAGCCTTTTAATTTGCTACTTCTCAAGTACTGTGAGCTGGAACAGATAAATAAGTTTGTGCTGATTGTACCTAAATTAAGGGTAAATAGACTCTCAGTAAGGGTCTGATGGGACAAACATGAGGCAAGATTTTTCTTAGGTCCTGCCCATCCCACTTCCTTTTAGATCTATCCTGCTTCAGATCTCTAGGGCTGTTTGAAGGGTGGCCGCTGGTGATGGCAACGGGAGTTACTGCTACTTAACGGCAGATAAAGTGACAAACGGAAAGTATTGTGGATCCCTTGTGCTCCCAGAGAGAATTTTCAGGATACAGCATGGATTTGCTACTTACCCCCCTCCATCCTTACAAGCATTTTGATGCAGCTGGAGTCAGTCTTACGACCTCTGATTTGTGGAGGAGGGATCTGTGTTTCACAGAGACCAGGTGATTTTCCAAAGGCCACACTGCTGGCTTATGGCAGAGCTATGACTCGAATTTCTTCTGCTTACCACCTGGACCAGGTGCACCGGGGGTTTGAATTATGGGTGTTTCTAGGAAGAGTGATGCTAATAGCAAAGAACCAGCGCGTCATGGGGCACTTGCCCAGCCAGCGCATGGACAAGGTCCAGGGACTGGGACAGACAGATTCACGGGAGCTCGACCGCTAGGGACAAGGCTTTTACGTGACTCGAGATGTCCTCAGCCAAAAGGACAGCTGGGCAGGAGTGGGGGCCAAGAACGCTAAGTTCTCATTACTGCTCAGCCTCCTGGCTGTGGAAGAAGGATCAGGGCCCCACGAGTCCCCGAGCTGGGTTCCAGAGCCTTCCCGGCTGTGTGCCCTGGGCCAGGAAACACCCCACCTCTAAGCCTCAGCTGAAAAGAGGGGCTCGGACCCAGATCAGGGGTCTTCTAACTGCAATCCTGGGGAGGCCACCCCCCCTGCACCTCTCCAGGTACCTCAGTCATTGAAGAGGCTCTGTTTTTTGTTTTTTGTTTTTAATTCTTCAGACTTAATTGGAAGGATTCTGATGCCAACATTTTTCTGAACAACTGACCAAAATGATCTTGCATGTTTCACTCTCATCTGCTCCTGAGTTTCCACCCCTGGGTCATGGTACTTCCCCACCCCACACTGACATTAACCAGCCCTTGGGAGACAGCCTTGGATGCTACCCCCGCCTCGTCCCCTCTGCTTCATTCTACCCATCCCGCTGCCTCAGTTTCCCTTTTAGCCCCTGGTACCATCCTGCCCCCGCTCAGTTGCCTGGTCTCCTCACTGGCCTCAGCCCTGCACTCAGCCCTCCATGCAGTTGTGTTCCCTGCCAGCGGGAGAAAGCCCAAGACATCAGGCCTTCCAGGCCCTTCGGTCCTGCCCTCTCCTCTGTGTCTAACCCAGGGGACGGTTTCCAGGTTTCTGAACTCTGCTTTCTCTCATGCATCAGGATACAAGATTCCCTGTGCCCGGAGCTCTCTTTCTGGCCCTTGTCATCTTGGAGCTACTGGACTCATCCTGAAGACTCAGCTCAATTGTCATGTCCACAGTGAAGCCTCCTGCAAGCACCCGCCCCAGCCGATGAGTCACTTCTGTGTCCCTGCAGCTGCTGCTAAGATCTGTCACATCAATCCTCCCAGGCCTGGTTCCCCACTCAACCCCAGGCTTCTCAGGGTCTGAGATTTAAAACTTCACCCCAATCACAGATGTTCGGTGTTTCTAGCAAACCTGAGCTCAGCAAATGCTTGTTGAATGAACAGATGAGTTTCCTCTGCAGCCGGGCCCTGTGCCAGGTGTGGGGGGCTTACACCTCACCCTTTGGACCCTGTGAACCTGTAGATCCTACCATGTCGACCCCTAGAATTCTCTGACTGCAGCTTTATGAGCACAAACTTTAAAAAAATACAGAATTATACAAAATCAGATGTATTTACAACTGACAGATTAGACAAACTCTGTCAACCAATTTAGTGGATTGATTACTTTTCTATAGAACATGGTTAAACGGGTCCTGATTTTTGTCCGTTTTTATCAGTATTGATTCTTTTCCAGGTAGATTTTATAATGAATATTTGCTTCACTGACCAATTTTTTTGTCCCTCATAAAGTTTTACAAATTATAGCATTTTCTGTTGTAATTTTCTTTTGCGGGTGTTATTTTTACCCAATCCAGGTTTTCTGGAACAAATTTTGTGGTAGACAAGATACTTAATTAGCTTTTTATTTTTTAGAAGCAGTTTTAGCTTTATAGCAAAAACTGAATGGAAAGTACCGAGAGTTCTCAGATACTCCTGCCCCCATACCTGCAAGCCTCCTCCTCTATGGCTGTCCCCCACCACAGTGGCACATTTGTCACAACTGATGAACTACATTGACACATCATCACCCTAAGTCCAGAGTTCACATTAGGGCTCACTCTTGGCGGTATACATTCTGTGGGTTTGGACAAACGTAGAACGACGTGTATCCGCCATGATAGTACCATACGGAATAGCTTCACGGCCCTAAAAATTCTGTCGGCTCTGTCTATTCATCCCTCCCTCCTCCCTAACTCTTGTGATAAAAATATGATCAGAATGATTTCAATCTTTTGTTAATTCCAACTGTAAAATAAATTTTAACATGTTCAATTTGAACTATACTCAGTTATATTTTTGTGTAAGTTACTTTTACAAGTAACAATTGATTAAAAATTAATCTGTATTTATTTTTCAGGTTATTTATGTGAAAATTGTGAGGAACCTTCTGATGGATATTCCAGGCTTCTTCTAGGGACAAAGAGTAGCCGGGTGAAAATGGAGAAGTCAGACTGTCCCTTCTCCGACCCTACTGTGGCTCTCTTTACTCTGAACAAAAGCTGGTCTCGGACTTCCCTGGTGGCGCAGTGGTTAAGAATCCGCCTGCCAATGCAGGGGACACGGGTTCGAGACCTGATCCGGGAAGATCCCACATGACGTGCGGAGCAACTAAGCCCATGCGCCACAACTACTGAGCCTGTGCTCTAGAGCCCGCGAGCCACAACTACTGAGCCCACGTGCCACAACTACTGAAGCCTGTGCACCTAGAGCCTGTGCTCCGCAACAAGAGAAGCCACCGTAATGAGAAGCCCGCACACTGCAACAAAGAGTAGCCCCCGCTTGCCACAGCTAGAGAAAGCCCACGCGCAGCAACAAAGACCCAATGCAGCCAAAATAAAATAAATAAATAAATCAAAAAACAAAAAAAACAAAAAACCCCCAAAATGGCCTGGTCTGTATCCCAGCAACTCAGAGAGCTTCAGTCTCTGGTCAAGGTCACGGAGCTTGTGTTGAGGACAGAATCAGGACCCAAACCCAGCCAGCCTGGCCCCAAAGCTGATGCTCTTTCATGGAGCCCCTGCCTTGTCCTGCGACTGCCCCAGGTGATGACCAGGTTTTGTAGAGTCCCTTGGTGGAGGGTGTCCATCAGGTTTCAATGAAAGATCGTGGATCAGATCAGACCAACCCTGGGTTGGGAGACTGGGGAGGGTAATGAAAGCCTGTTGGAAGCAGGATATTGCCTTCTAGACCCAGTACTCCAATCAACATTGGGTATGACCTCATGCAAGCCATTTACCTTCTCTGACTCCTGGTTTTCTTATTTGTAGGATTCATTCATCCAACAAATATTTGTTGGACACATATGACATGATAGATGCCAGACAGTGTCATAGGTACCAAGGATACAGCCACAAATAAAACAAAGTTCCTGACCCCATGGAGTTGACTCTGAACTAGATGGTCTCTAAACCCTCTAAACTCCATGATGCTATGGGGGGGTGGGGGGGCATTTTGTAGGGATACAGAATCAGTTCAAGGCCAGTTCCTATCCGAGGGTAGTTGATCATTGGGCAGGAGAAGACAGGCTGCCCACTGTAAAACAATCAGAGACACAAATTGCCTCTAATGACATCAAGGACCTGCATAATTTGGCCCCTCTTGTCCTCTCTGGCATCCTTGCAGGCCAGTTTTCCTTCAACTCACCAGCCGAATCCTTTCCAGCCTACCTTAGGCTGGATCCCCCAGAAGCAGGCTCCAAGGTTAGTAATTTGAGTGCAAGCAGTTGATTTGGGAGGTGATCCTAGAAAGCAACGGTCGTAGAGTGGGGCAGTAAGGCAGGGAAGGAAAGGAAAGGAAGCCAAGTGTGTCCCATTACAGCAGGTTATTGCTGAGAGCAATTGGAACTCAGTCCTGACGGAGAATTCTAGGGGTGAGAATTCTAGGGGTAAACGCTAGGGCATTTACCCATCAACTCCTATTGAGCATTGGCTGAGGGTTGCTCCTAGGGGCATTAACTTCCTGGCATTTCCGGTCTGTTCAAGGCACCATCCAACAGAGAGCCCTCAGGCAGAGACTCTTGGGGGCTTGCAGTAGGGCACTGTGTGTGCTGAAAAGGTAAGTGCTGATATGGAATATTGGGGGGGCTGCTATAAGGCCTCAGGGCCTTTGCACTTACTGTTCCTTTGATTGGAGCAAACTTCTCCCCAGCTCTTTGAAGAACTGGCACCTTATCCTTCAGCTCTCAGCCCAGAGTCTTTTCCTCTGATAGATCCTCTGTGAATTAGCTCCCCCCCATCCCGGTACTCTCCATCATATCTTCTCGTTTATTTCTTTCATAGCGCATGTCACAATCAGAAATCAGCTTCTGTGTTTGTTTGCAGGCACTTCTGTATCTCTAGTGCCTAGAGAAGCATCTGGCTCATAGTTGCACTTCCAGAACTATTTTCTGCACACACATGTGCCATGTCATCCACACCCAGCTAAATACCAACATGCCTTCCACTCTCACTCCCAGACTTGTGACCAGAGAACGGAGTAAAGATTGAGTTTGGGTTATGGGGACATGAAGACACTGCTCAGGTTTTCATGTACATTGGCTAGACGTCGGCTCATCAGAAAAGTCTGAAGCCTGTATTGTGCTTTGGGAGACCGATGGTAGTAACACTCCAGCAGGGTAAGGGAGGCAATGACCGATACTGATGAAAATAGTGGAGTCTGCAAGTTCCCCGAATGATTGGATATTTTTACTTCTGATGTAAAGTACGGATCCCTTCTAACAGCCTACTTGTAGGTATTAAATGGACAAGAGCCCAGTGAATGTCCTTCAAGATAAATTTCATGTCATCTTTTCTTGTTCAAAGAGGTTTATTCCATCCCTTCAAAAATCTGTAGGGTATCCTGCTTCTGTTTTTTAAAAACTATATTTAGTTTGCTTTGAAGATGAATAAAACTGAGATGCTATTATGTTCCTTTCCTACTTTGCAGCATCCAGAAATTCCTTTGCTATTAGTACTCTAGAGAAACAGATTTCTTTGATTTTTTTTTCCAGTTTAGAAGATCAAAAGCTGCCAGAAATGGTTTCAGAAGAAAAATAAATCTCTGAGAAGTTGGATTTGAAATTCTGAGAGGCCAGCGCCTGTGTCCACTGTGTCAGGAGCCATGTGATGAGAGTGGCTCTAACTGTGGCATGTGCCCCCTTGTGCCTCTCCGCCTCTCCTGGGGAAGCCCCGCCTTAGCCTCGACCTTCTGCTTTCTCTTGTGAAATCATAGAATATTGGGCTTAAAATTAAATTTATTGTAAATCTGAGCAGGCGGAATCATTTCCCAAAGAGAGTGATTAAAATAAATGACTCTCAGTCTTTGGAAAAACCCACTATTTCTTGGAGATGAGGACTCAGATTATGGAAAGTTTAGAATGAAAGATTCAATTTTCTTTTGGGTCTGAACATACACTTCACATCTGTATTTCATCACCCCTTTTCTATCATAAAGGTAGTGCCTGAGGGACTTCCCTGGTGGCGCAGTGGTTAAGACTCCATGCTCCCAATGCAGGGGGTCTGGGTTCAATGACTGACTGGTCAGGGAACTAGATCTCACATGCATGCCACAACTAAGAGTTCACATGTTGCAACTAAGGAGCCTGCGAGCTGCAACTAAGGAGCCTGCCTGCTGCAACTAAGACCCGGCACAACCAAATAAATAAATAAATACTAAAAAAAAAGTGCCATTGATTAAAAAAAAAAAAAAAGTAGTGCCTGGACCAATTCCTTACGTTACTTCTCCTCTCTGCCCCGGGAAGTTTGAGGGTTTAGCAACCATCTCTCCGCACTTTCCTATGTGCCTTGGGACATTTGTGCTTTGGGCTGCCGAGAGGACTTGGGGATCTCAGAATGCTGGTGAATGGAATATTTGGGGAGAACAGAAAAATCTCAGAAACCCCATTGGTAGAGGTCAGATACCCAGTAGGAGATAGAAATCAAAGAAGGGGAGAAAGGTCCAATATCACCTGTGTTGATGCTCTGGGAGAAAACAATAGAGACTGGATTCAGAGAAGACAGCGACCACAGAATCTTGGTGACCACACACATTAGAGCTGAATCCTGAAGCTGGGTCTTTCCCTGGTTTCCCAACTCAGCTTCATCCTTGGATTACACATAAATATTAAAATGATAAAAGTTAGAACATACACAATAAAGTGGACTAATGGCAAAATAATTATAAAATAGAGACAAAGGAAAAAAATTAACACCATCCACAATCCCACCCACTCTGCAAAATGAATGGTAACACTTTGGTATTATTTTATACTTTGGGTATGATATAGTAAGATATTGGTATATATACATTACACAGTAAGTATATAAACAGGTGTATGTACATATATACACATTTGAACAATAAATATGTATGCATACATACTTGTTTTGATAAGTAAACAAGCATATTATAGATGCCTATTTTTGTGATTTGCTTTTTCTCCTGGTATGTTGTAAAGATCTTTCATGTCCATAAATGCATATTTTCATCTATATAATTTTTAAGTTTTGGGATAAATAATTTTAGACAGTGAAAATGTTGCAGAATAGTACAGAGAGTTCCTGGAAGGCCTTTGCCAAGCTTCCCCTGATGTTAACATCTTGCACAACCATAACATGATGGTCAAAACTCAAAAATTAATATTACTAAACTACGAGCTTTATTTAGACATCTCCAGTCTTTCCTCTAATGTTCGTTTCTATTCCCAGATCCAGTTCAGAATTCCACAATAATCTTAGTTATATCTCTTAGTCTCCAATCTGTGACAGTTCTTCAGCTTCTTCTTGTTTTTTGTGACTTTGACCGTTTTGAAGAATACTGGTTAGTTACTTTGTAGGATGTCCCTCAATTTGGGTTTTTCTGATGTTTTCTTATGATTAGACTGAGGTTATACTTTTTTGGTAAGAACACCACACATGTCCATTTCAGTGTATCATCAGGGGCTGCATGGTGTTGTTAACTGTTGATGTTAACCTTGATCAGTTTGTTAAAGTGATGTCTGCTGGATGTCCCTCCAGTGTAAAGTCATTATTTTTCCCTTTGTAATTAATAAATCTTGGGGAAGATATTTTGGGAGTGTGCAAATGTCCTTTTTTGTTCAAATGTTAGTCTGCTGACTTTAGCATCCACCAGTGGATATAAATTGCAACAATTATTACTGTGATATTTTAATGGTGTTTTTCTATTTGCTTCATTCCTTTATTAACTGGAATTCTTCAGTACAGAAGGGCAGCTTTTCCTCCCTCCCTCCCCCTCTCTCTCTCCCTTCCTTCCTTCCCTCCCTCCCCCCCTCCTTTCTTTCTTTCCTTCTTTCTTTCTCTCTCTCTTTCCTTCCTTCCTCTTTCTTTCTTTTCCTTTTCCTTTATTCTTTCCTTCCTTCCTTCCTTCCTTTCTCTCTCTCTCTCTCTCTCTCTCTCTTTCTTTTTCTTTCTTTCTTTCTTTCTTTCTTTCTTTCTTTCTTTCTTTCTTATTGATTGCTCACTTGCTTTATATTAGTATGGCTGCATAGATATTTGTTCTTCCCTATGGTTATAATCCAATGTTACCTTTATTGATTTTGTTGCTCAGGTTGTACCAGCTCTGAACTTTGGGAGCTCTTTCTGGTTGGTCCCTAAGCCTTTTCACCAGGTCCTCCACACCCCCACCCCACCACCTTCCCAACCTTCCTTTGAGCACTTTCTTACTTTTTGGCACCTGGAGATGCTTCATGTGTACACAAAGCATTGCGTATTTTCCTTGACCAATGTTGGAAGCAACCTCTTCTCCAAGGAGCCCTAGTTCCTTTTATTGGAGAATGGTATTTAGAAACCAGGATCTGGCTAGATGTCCTCATCACTACCAAAATGTTATTGCTTCTAAGCCCTTTCAGCAGACAAAACTTGGAAATACACACACGCACATACACATACGTACACGTACACTATTTGGTGCACACACACATATTTACCTTCATTTCTTAAAAAATCCCATGAGTTTATACTAATACCTCTTGTTCCAATCCAATACCACTAGTCTCATTCTAGCTTTCTCACTTTCCTTATTTATAACTTCCTCTGACATGAGAAACCCGGCCCTCATTGTCTACAGTATGTTGACTTAATCGTTCAACTAGTATATACACATAAAGCAGTTTCAGAATAGCTAACTCTTCCTGTAACAAAAATACAGTATTTGTGCACAGTTCTTTTGTCTTTAGCCTGAAAACATCCAGTCAACATTTTGTTTCACAAAGTAATTTAGGTTCGTTGTTTTTTCCTCACCCTCTTCAGTGTGTTAGTATGGTCCATTTGTAATACAGTCAGCTTCACTTGTTACACTAGGTCTTCCATTTGGGGTACCCTCCGCATCTTGATTTTTTTGAAGTTACACACAGTAAAATTCTCTCTTTGTGGGGTATGGTATTATGGCTTTTGACAAATTCATGGAGTTACATATCCATCATTCTAGTGCCGTAGAGAACAGGTCATCACCCCCCGCACTTCCTTCATGTGGTCCCTTTATAGGAAACCCACCAATTTGTTTCCATTTCTGTAGCTTTACTTTTTCCAGAATATCATATAAATGGAACCATACAATATGTCACCTTTGGGGTCTGACTTCCACCGCTTAGAAAGTGCATTTAAACTTCATACGTGTCATTGTGTGCATCAACAGTTCATTTCTTTACATTGCTGTAGAGTATTCCATTTTATAGATGTACCACAGGTTGATTTTTCTTTTTCTATACGCTGGTTGAAATATATATGGGTTGTTTCCAGTTTTTGACAATTACAAATAAAACTGCTTTAAACATTTATGTACAGGGTTTTTTTTTTTTTTTTGGTGTGTGTATGTAAAATTTTATTTCTCTTGGTTAAATACCTAGGTATGGGATTGCTCAGTCATGTGTTATGCATATATTTAACTTTTGTAAGAAGAAGCTGTCAAACTGTTTTCCACAGTGGTTGTACCATTTTGAATTTCCACGAGCAATGTATGAAATTTCCAGTTCTCTGCATCCTCACTTATGCTTGGTATTTTCAGTTTAAAATTTTAAAAATTGTGGCCCTTCTACTAGATACATAAGTGGCATCTTATTGTGGTTTTAATTTGCATTTCCCTAGTGACTAGTAATGTTGAACATCTTTTCATATACTTACTTGTCATTTGTATATCTTCTTTGGTGAGGCTTTTGTTTATATCTTTGCAATATAAATTTATATAATCTTTAAAACATCCTTTTGTCTATATCTTTCACCCCATTTTTAACTGGGTTGTTTGTTTTCTTATTGCTGAGTTTTGAGAACTCTTAACGTACTCTGGATACAAATCTTTTATCAGAAATGTGATTTGCAAATATTTTTTCCTACTCTGTGACCAGCGTATTAATTTTCTTAACAGTGTCTTCTGCAGAGCATAAGTTTTTAATTTTAATAAAGTTTTATTTATCAGATTTTTTTCTTTTATGGATTGTGCTTTTGAGGTCATATCTAAGAAATATTTGTAAACCTTAGGTTACAATGATTTTTTCCTGTATTCAACTAGACTGTTTTATAGCCTTATATTTAAATTTAGGTATATAATCCATTTAGGATTAATTTTTGTATAAAATGTAAGATTCAGATTGAGGGTTTTTTGTTTGTTTGTTTGTTTTTGCATGCAGACAACCAATTTTTTTAGGCACCACTTGTTGAAAAGACTAGCCTTTCTAAATTGAATTGTCTCTGAACCTTTGTCAAAAGGCAGCTAACTATTTGTGTGGGTCTCTTTTTGGACTTTCTGATGTGTTAAATTGACATATGTGTCTGTCCTTTTGCCAATACCATGCTGTCCTCATTACTGTAGCTTGATAGTAAGTTAAAATTGGAGTATGAGTCCTCCAACTTTCTTCTTCTTATCAGGATTGTTTTGGATATTCTGGTTATTTTACTTTTCCATATAAATTTTGGAAACAGATGTTGATATCTACAAAAAAGCTTGCTTCCATAACTCCCTGGCCATCCAGTGGTTAGGACTCTGCATTTCCACTGCAGGAGGTATGGATTCGATCCCTGGTTAGGGAACTAAGATCCCACAAATTTCACTGTGTGGGGAAAAAAAAAAAGCTTGCCTGGGGTTTTGACTGGGATTGCATTAAATCTATAGATCAATCTGGAGAGAATCAATATCTTAACAATATTGAGTCTTTCAACACATGGACATATCTTTCTCTATTTATTTAGGTCTTTTATTTTTTCATCAGTGTTTTATAGTTGTCAGCATACAGATCTGCAGATTTTTTGTTAGATTTATAGCTAAGCATATAATCCTTTTGTGCTACTATAAATAGTACTGTTGTTAAAATTTTAAATTTTAATCATTCATTCCTAGTAGATAGAATTACAATTATTTAATTTTTGTGTGTTGATTTTTAAAAAATTCTGCAACTTTTAGTTCAAGGAGTTTTTGATTCAATATTTTGATGTTAAAGATGATGTTAGCTGTAGTTTTTGATAGTTTTTTTTGTAGATGCTCCTCTATTTCAAAGTTTCTGAGATTATTAAAGATCATGATTTGAGGCTGGATTTTTTTCAAATGCCTTTTATGCATCTATTAAGATGATCAAATGGTGTCTCTTGTTTATTTATATGGCCATTTGCATCACTTGGATTTTGAATGTTGAATTAGCCTTGCATTCTTGGACTAAGCCTCACTTGGTTGGGGTATATCATTCTTTTTATATATTGCCAGAATCTGTTTGCTAATATTTTTTGAGGATTTTTGTGTCTATGCTCATGAAGGATATTGGATATTGGATAGCTGTTGTTTTCTTTACTTGTAACGTCTTTGTCTGGTTTTCATATTAGAGTAATACTGGCCTTTTAAATGAGTTTTCAATTTTTTGCTTGGTCAGCTTAGCTAGAGGTTTATCAATTTTATTGATCTTTGCAAAGAATCAGCTTTTGGTTTCTCTGTTATTTTTCTGCTTTCAGTGTCAATAATTTCTGTTGTCATATTTATTATTTCCTTCCTTCTGATTGCTTCAGGTTTATTTTGTTCTTCTTTTTCTATTTTCTTAAGCTGGAGGCTCAGATTACTGACTTGAGACTTTTCTTCTTTGCAAATACAGGGAATTAATGCTATAATGTGCCCTGTAGGCACTGTTTTAGCTGTATCCCACCAATTTTGTTATGCTGTATTTTCATTTTATTACAGTTCAAAATAATTTTTAATTTTCCTTGAAATTTCTATCCTTTGATTTATGGATTGTCTAGAAGTGTGTTGTTTAATATCCAAATATTTGGATATTTTCAGGATATCTTTCTGTTATTAATTTTGAGTTTAATTCTGCTACAGTCTGAGAACATAGTTTGTGTGATTTGTATTATTTTAGACCTGCCATGGTTTAATGGTCCAGAATATGATCTATCTTTGTGAATGTGTACTTATGTTATCATGGTCCCTTAAGACACTGTATTTTGATGTTTTGGGCTGGAGTGTTCCATAATTTTCAATTGTTTCAATTCGATTGATAGCATTGTTCAGGCCTTATAAATCCTTACTAATTTTCTGCCTCCTTTTCTATTAATTATTGAGAGAGCAGTGTTAATATCTCCAAGTAGAATTATTGATTATCTATTTCTCTTTTCAGTTTTACCAACTTTTGCTTCATGTACTTTGAAGTTCTGTTTTTAGGTGCATACATGCTTAGGATTGTTATATCTTCTTGGAGAATTGACTTCTTTATCATTATACAAGATTCATTTTTTTTTAATCTCTGATAATATTCCTTGTTTTGAAGTCTACTTTGTATGATATTAATACAGGGACTCTGGCTTATTTTGGTTAGTGTTTTCATGACTTATCTTTTTCCACCTTTGTTTTTTTCAACCTATTTATGTCCTTATATATCCAGCATATAGCTGGATCTTGCTTTAAAATTTTTTAAATCTGAATCTTTTATTTTGTGTATTTAGACAATTCACATTTCATGTAATTTTTGATATGTGTGGATTAAAATCTACCATCTTGTTAGCTGCTTCTTTTTGTTCCATCTGTTCTTTTTTCCTTTTTTCCCTTTTACTGCTTTCTTTTAGGCTAATTGAGTATTTTTAAATCATTTAATTTTTCTTTTCTATTGATTTATAATTTATGACCTCTTTAGGATTGTTTTAGTAGTTGCCCTAGGGTTTAAAATATGTATTTTTAACTAATAGGGTTAAAAGGGTCTGCCTTCAAATAATATCATACCATTTCATGTATGGTATAAGGACTTCCAACAGTATAGTATTCCCAATTCCTTCCTCCAATTCTTTGTGCTACATTTTCCATACATTTTACATTTACATATGTTATAAACACATAATACATTGCTACTATTTTTGCCTTAGAGAATCACTTATCTTTTAGAACAATTAAAATTAAGAAAAATGAATTTCATTTTAACTTCTCTTTTCCATTTCTTTGTTTAGATACAAAGTTCTGTTTGACATCACAGTCTTTCTGCCTGAAAAACTTCCTTTAACATTTCTTCTAGTATAAGGGTCTTGGCAATGAATTCTCTCAGTTTCTGTTTCCCTGACAATGTCTTTATTTCTCTTTCATTTAAAAAATATTTGTGCTGGGTATGAAATTCTGGAATGGCAGGGGTTTTGCTTTCTTTCAACACTTTAAAGATATCACTTCATTATCATCTGCTTGCATGGTTTCTGATAACTCTGCTGTCATTATTATTTTTTATCCTCTATAGCTAAGAAGTCTTCTTCTCTGGCTGTCTTCAGAAATTTTTCTTTGACTTTCCCCCTCCCTCTCATGTACCTAGGTAGTTTTTTTTTTTTTTTTTTTTCCCTTTGGTTTTGAATGTATCTTACTTGGTGTTCTATGACCTTTCTGGATCTGTAGTTTAGTGTCTGTCATTAATTTTAGAAAATTCTTAGCCTGTATTTCTTCATATATTTCTTCTGCCTCTTTCTTTTTCTCTTCTTAGGTGTCTGGTTATGTCTACCCCAGTTAAGCAAGTGCTCTTGCCTTATCTCTCCTTCTAGGCACCTGTCTTTCTCCAGATTTTCAGTTAGTTGGCTGTCCTATGACCTCAGCTCTCTGATGGGTTCAAGAAATGTAGTAATCTTGAAGCTTCTCTGGATTCTTTTTCTTATAAGAGTAGGAATGATGCTCTTTCCAGTTCTTTCCATGTCTTAGTGGAAACCAGGAATCTACAACATAATTTTAAAATAATTACATTATATTTTATTTTATAGATGTGTTGTGCCTTGTTAAAACTATTCTCTATTTTTTTGGCATTTAGATTACTTAACATTTGTTTTTGTTATTATTAGTAATGAAGCAATAAATATATTTGGACATACATCCTTGTGCTCTTATCAGAGTAGGATAAACTAGTAGAAACTGGATTGCTAGGTATGTATCTTTTGAAAAATTTTTATTAAGTGTTGCCAAATTGCCTTTCAGAAAAGGCACCCACCCATCAGCAAAGATGAGAGTGTTCATGATTACAGTTTTGGGACCCTGGGGAAGCTGCCTCCATGGCATGTGTGACTTTCCCTCACCACAGACATGTCATTTGCTTGGAATGCCTAATCCTGAACCAGGATTTCCTAGTTTCCATCTCTGGCCAGCTCTCACTGCATGAAGCACTGCCAGAAAGGAAAGTCTGAAGTGGGACTAGATTAAATATTGGTAAACCTCAGCCCAGGCTGTGACTACAATGTGCTCTTCTAATGGCTGATTAAGATATTGGAAGGGAGTTTGACATTTCCTGTCTTAGGAGTTCTAAACCAATTCTAAGGCACAGACCAACCACACTCATGCAAGACTGATAGCTTAAATTGGACATGGTGGAGATTAATTTCTGATCAAGGCAACTTTTAATTATTGTGCTGGGAAATAAATAACTGAAACAATCTTTAAATATTTTTGGTAGTGGGGGATGTTGTGGTTTGGATTTTTAATTCCAAATTAAAATATTTAATGCTTTATAAAGCAGTTGCTGTTTAAACTGCCAATAATATTTAACATGAAGTTACTCACCATTTCTTATCCTCATACTGTATAATTTATAACACTAAGCCCTTTCAATACTCCAAAATGCCAGATAAACTTTTCTCATTTGCTCTTAATTTGGTCACGCAGGATAATACCAACATCTGAAGGCTCTTTAAACTGCTTTTTAAAATGCATTCCTGTGAGATCACCCGTGCCCCCTCTGCTCCTTGTCATCAGCCATAATTATTTCCAATCCAAAGCGGCCCTTAATGCACTTATTAATCTGGCATTCTCCTCAGTACGAAGCACATTCAGCTCGATTAATTTTTAAAAACCCCCCTTTTTTTATAGGGGACTGCAGATGCTTGGTTATTACTGAAAAGCTATTAGAAGCTAACACCTTTCTCTCCCCGGAGACTGGCATCGTCCTAGGCCTCCAAATGCCACCCTGTTTTGCATTATCAGCTGCTAAGATGAAGTATTAGAGTCTTTTTTTTTTTTTCTCTTTTTGCTTCAGGATTGGTAATGTTATTATTAGCTAATGGCAGAATCCTGCGTGGCCTGTGGATGGAGAGAGATGGTTCCTGGGCTAAAACAAACAGATTTTTAGATTTTCTGGCCTTCTCAGAGTGTGTACCTCCAGCTCTGGAATGCCTGTGCTTCCAGGTGAGAGAGACAAGACTGGACTGTTGGGGAGAGAGAAAGAGAGAAAGAGAGAGAGGAGGGAATGAGATTATCTTCTCTATCTTCCCCAGTGACCCCTTCCACTTTGGATAACACTCATAGACCATTCCAGGCACTCTGAAAACATCAAAAAGTCGCTGAGGCTGTTGTGTAGTAACAAAAAGGCAGGCTTCCTGTTTTCTCAGAAACTACAACAGGGACACAAGCAAAGTGATGGCTCTTGGCTTCATAACGCCTGATGATGCGCTGGCGGCTTGGGTGGGGACCGGGGGAGGATGCTAATAGATGATTTGTCAAGGTCCATTTAGGGATATCAGGTTTTACAGCTTGGGGCTATGCTCCAGGTCACTTGCTGGGAAGCACTAGGGACAGGGAAGCCAACCTCTCAGAAATGGCTGTTCCTTAGGAACTGGTCACAGCCTGGGGTCCCCAGTGAGGAGGGAGTTAGGGGAGGACCATGCCAAGATTCAGAGTCTCCAGCTGAGGTTCCTAGGCTCTGGGGTTGAGCTCAAAGAGGCAGATATGGCTGCAAACCAACCAGATTAACAGGATGCTGACAATGCTTATCTGGTCTCACGGCTTCTCTCTCTGTCCTTCTCCACACTTGTATTTGGGAAAACAGAGGGCCAGGATACAATGCTGGAGATGCTGAAGGAGAGACCATGGGCCATCCTGACTGCAGCTCTTCCCAGGAGCATCTCTGCTAGGGTGAGGACAGCCCTGGCACCCACCCACTGAACCTGGACCTCTGACCATGCGTCCCACCTTTGCTTTCCTGAGGCTTGGCCATTGGTCACATTATCCTCACCTGTGGATAGCTTCCTTAGGGAACGTTCCATTAAAACATTCATAGCCACAGTGCTGGGGGAGACTTTCTTACGTCCAGCTTACAGATGAAGAAACTGAGGCTCTGAAAAGTGAAATCATTTCCTGAGGCCATACTCTGATAGAGACAGGGGTCATTCCAGGCCTTGCTGTTGCCAGGGTCTGTGCTTATTCTACTCCAAGACCCGCCTCCATGGCTTGGATGGATTCACTGGGGTCCTAAATCCTCACCAGCATAAATAGCCAGAAAACACACCACCGTGGTGAGTTTAAGTTGCCAGAGCTGGTCTCTGTCTGGTCGTCTCTACCACCATAGAGATTGATTTCCTACAGAAACTTTTTCAAGGCACTTTTCTAAAGGGCAGTAGTAAAAAAAAAAATCTTAGAAGGAGTTAAGATGTGGAACAGTGGCCCAAGAATAGAAACAACTCATGACTGAACTGTTCTAATATAAGGCTTTAAAATAATACTATTTTTTGTAACGCTATAAGGACTGTTTTACAGGCAGTTCTATTTTTTCTGGATGCCCCAAATAAATGCATTCTGTTTTATCGCAACATGACATTGCTTGTAATTTAAAACCCTCACTCGACTAATCTCCAAAGATTGTAGATTAACTATGATGATGCTAAAAATAACAATAATAGCCTCAACACTTTCTATATGTTGAGTGCCCCTGGACCACTCACCTGTACATGTTATTACCATTTTGGGGGCTCTGAGAAGTTAAGTAACTGTCTCAAATTTGCAGAGGACCAGTTGAAAGGATCCAGGCACTGTAATTCATTTCTGATACACATTGTATTTTTATTTATCTTTTTGAAGAAAGTAATCTGACAGTAGCTACCAAGAATAAGTATGCATATACACTTGACCCTACAATATGCCTTGAGGAAATCTAATCTAGGGGCAGTTTGACCTCTGGATCTTCTGCTTCTGGAGCAGACAAATAAGGATGTTTTTCTCTAGCATTATTTGTCATGGCAAAAAAAAAAAAAAAAAAAAAAAAAGAAAGAAAGAAAGAAAGAAGAAGAAAAGAAAACAATCTAAAAGAAGTCTATTAAAACAAGATTGAACGAACAAATTAGAGTGCTGATGTGGAGTGGTCTCTGATATATTAAATGTCAAAAGCATACTCCAGAGTAATATTTATAGTATGGTCCTATGTTCGTAAAAACAAAATCAAACCAAACCAAGGTCATTTATGTATCTGCGGTCTAATTTGCATTTGTGTGATTATGGACGATGTCCTCCTGGCTGTTAATATGGGTTGTCAATGTGGTTGGAGGATTATTAACTTTTCCTTCTGTATCTTTCATGGATTGACTTGTTATAGCAAGCATGCATTACATTGTAATAAAAACACCGAATAAAGAAAATAAGAGGAATAAAGTCACCAGGCAAAGTCAAGGCTGAGGATTTGGGTTCCCACTTTATAGTCAGAGGATGTTAAAAATTAGCTGTGCTCTTGTTATGGGAAAGGTTATTCCTGCCACTAGTCATTTTGAATATGTAATGAGATTTTTCCATTTTTTAAACTGCTGGCTCCCGATGTTGTGTTCCTACACTTGACTGTAGAAAATAATTCACATGTTAACACAGCTCAGCAATAATATAATCACTGCAATGGAGAATATTCTTCAGTTATCATAGAGTGCTTGTCTCTCAAATAACTTAATTTTTCCTCATGAGTTAAACAGCAGATATGGATGGCAGAATAGATAACAGCAAAGTAGAGGTTTGAATGAGTTGTGGCTGAACCAGAATGTTCTATCTTTCTAATAAAAAGTAATGCTGATTTAATGCCTGATAATGCACTCAACTGAATATTTTTAAAAGGCTGCTGAATAGATTGATTTTCTAATGGACTTTGCTCAGACTCATGCATGCCTTCCCGGTCCCTCAAGGAAGATTCTTGTTTCAAATGATTGAATAACTGAAATGAGTTCTACTCTTAGCCTAAAAGTTGTAACAGAATGATCAACCTCTGTTGAGAAGTGTTTCTGAGCTCTAGGAGCCCTGAGGTGAGATTACAACCATGTGTGCAGATTCATTCTTACTCTAGATGTTCCAGTGACTTTTGTTTGATGGCTAACATAAGACCACTTCCTTCTGAGTCTCTCTCTACAGTGATTATTCTTGTAGAAGTCTTCAGATGACAAAGTCAGAACTCTCATCTACTAATTCTATCATCTGTGTCATTTTCTGTTTCTATTGATTGATTTTTCTCCTCATTATGGATTGTATTTTTCTCTTTCTTCACATGCCTAGTAATTTTTGATTAGATACCAGACATTGTGAATTTTACCATGTTTAGTGCTTGAAATTTTTGTATTCTTTTAAATATTCTTGAGCTTGTTCTGGGATAAAGATAAATTCTTTAGAAACCACTTAGTTCTTCTGGGGTTTGTTTTTAAGCTTTGTTGGGTGGGAACAGAGCAGTCTTTAGTCCAGGGCTAATTTTCCTCTAGTACTGAGACAATACCCTTTTGAGTACCTACTTGATGCCTGTGTGTTATGAGTGTTCCACTCTGGCTGATGGGAACACAAACTCTTCCCAGGCAAGTGTGAGCTCTGGTGACTGTACTGCTTAGTTCTATCCTGTGGTCCACCCCCACCCCCCACCATTCCCTTCTTGAGTAGCTTTCTCACATGCATGCACTGATCAGTACACCGCTAAAGACCCAAGGGGAGCAGGTCCATGGACAGTTCTCTCTGTAGCTTTCTCCTTTCTGTGCCACTGCCTTCATAGGTACTCCACCTTTCAAATTCCAGCCACCTTGGCCTCCCCAAATTCATAACAGTGTCTTTTAAACTCAGTGAGATTGTTGGGCTTGTTTGAATTTCCCCACCTTGTGCTATGGTCTGGACACTCTCTCCAGCAGCAAGCTAGGCCAATCACAGGGCTCATTTTACTTATTTCTCTTCTTTCAGGGATCACTGGCTGTGCTGATTATTGTCCAAGATCTGAAAAATAGTTTTTTTTTGTATCTTCTCCATTTCTTGGTTAAGGTGAGAGGGTACATCCAATCTCTGCTACTTTATCATTGTTGGAAGTGGAGGTCTTAGAGTGAAGATTCCCAACCTAAAATTCCAGGTGGGTTCCTCATCCCCAAAGGGCTTCATCATTGTCTTATAAATCTGTGGTGAAGTGGTGTCCCTTAGTGAGGCCCAAAAGCTGGAAAGTCTGATTCAGGTCTGGGAATTTTGAACAGGGTTTTGGATCTATGAAGAAACAAGATGTCCAGGGAGGCTTTGCTAGTGACAAGAAGTAAGATCAAACCTGCCATGTGGTACCCACAAGAGCTTCTTTAAATCACAGATTTGTTGCTTTCCTGCTCAAAACCCTGCAACGGCTGCCTGTTGCTCTTATGGTGAAAAGAAACATCCTGGTCCTTGCCTGTATCTGCAGACTCATCTCCTGTCCTTGCCTCTGGCCAAGCTGACTTTCTTTCAGTTCTTGGACCTTGCCAGCCTGCCTCGGGACCCACTCCTGGGCATGTTCTCACCTGCAGTCTCTGTTTATCTCTCAAGTCTCAGCTGTGATTCACTTCCCTAGACTAGCTAAGACCCCTTAGGGGTCTCAGAGCCCTCTGTACTCTCCTTTATAGCACTTACACCAGTGTGATGACAGGAGGCCTTGTTATCCATGGGTAATCATACTGGAAAGGCCACTTTAGACCAAGTTCACTTAACAAGGGAGCCAATATTTCATGGGTAATAGAGGGGATTTCTTTCTTTTCTTTTTTTTTTTTTAAACGTCTTTATTGGAGTATGATTGCTTTACAATGTTGTGTTAGTTTCTGCTGTAAAACAAAGTAAATCAGCTATATATATACATATACCCCCATATCCCCTCCCTCTTATGTCTCCCTCCCACCCTCCCTATCCCACCCCTCTAGGTGGTCACAAAGCACCAAGCTGATCTCCCTGTGCTATGCAGCTGCTTCCCACTAGCTATCTATTTTACATTTGGTAGTGTATATATGTCAATACTACTCTCTCACTTCAACCCAGCTTACCTTTCCCCCTCCCCATGTCTAGAGGGGATTTCTTTAAAAAGGTTTGATTCAGACTTTAGCTGGAAAACTGAAGCTATACACGATAAAAATAAATTTATTTTAATCTTATTCTTTCCAATTTTAGAGTCTAATTTCCACCACACACTGCAGTTTTAGTATGAACAAAGAAAGAATCGTGTTGATAATTTCGAGAAATGTAATTTTTATGACAAAATTGGATGATGGCAAGATATGGTTTCCCTAGCTTCATGTTTTTTATACCTTTGCAACACAAACATAAAGAAAGCTGTTTATTGCAAAAAGGGTCTAGGACTTCATGGGTTTTCCCAAAGGCTTTCTTTTTTTTTAATTTTTTAATTTATTTTTTATATATTTATTATTTTTGGCTGTGCTGGGTCCTCGTTGCTGCGCGTGGGCTCCCTCCAGGAGCGGCGAGCGGGGCTACCCTTCGCCACTGTGCACAGGCCCCCCATTACGGTGGTCTCTCCTGCCGTGGAGCACGAGCTTCAGTAGTTGTGGCCCACAGGCTCAGTTGCTCCGCGGCATGCAGGATCTTCCCGGACCAGGGCTCAAACCCATGTCCCCTGCACCGACAGGCGGACTCCCAACCATTGCACCACCAGGGGAGCCCCCCAAAGGCTTTCTTAAACTACGTGATGGTCCAGCCATTCTGTTTTGACCATCAGTTCATCACCTCTGCCAAACCCCCCTCTTCCTTTTGTTACCTGATGAACTGTCAGAGACCCATCTGTCATTGGCTTGGTGTGAGGTTTAAGTAGTTCTCTTATTGACCTCATAAAATCCTACAGCTTTGGTAAAGTCTTCAATTTCTCTCTGCAATTTGTTTGCGTTGTAATTGCATTGTACTGTCAGATAACCAAGAATGAAAGGAGATGGATCAAAAGTGATGACAACTCTTTGGGCCATGATAGACTCTGACGTTACATAGGTTGTTCAAACGGAAACTGAGCTTACAAGTGGTTGGTTCACTAATGCAGATTTTAAAAATTATTGTGATCATTTTTGTTTCTGTATGAAACCTCATGAATGTGGACACTTAATTAATATGTACTCAAGAGTATGAAGTTCCCTTACAAATGTTCTTGTACTTACTTGTATGATGTTGTCTCCCCAGATGGACATCAGCTCCACCAGAGACAGACCTCTGAACCACAGGTGCCTAGAACAGTCCTGACCCAGAGTCAGGGATCAAGAAAATGTTTGCTGAAAAAGTAAACACACTAAAGAAGAGCCAGGAGGAGAGGCACCTGGGTAGAGTGGTCTCAGCTCATCAAATCATTCCATTGTCAGGAATTTGAGCTCCTTAAGATCAGAAACCTACACTTTGGTGGAAACCATTGTGTGGATTTGTCAAAATTCTTTCCTTGTTCTTAAGTAGTTTCCTAAGATGAGTGCATGACCCGGGTCTTTAACAAGTTCCTTGCATGGGTTTGGGAGATTTAAGCCTGTCTCCTAGGACTCACTTCTCAGGCCCAGGAAGGTATAATAAGGAACCAACATTTAAGCCCCAGACCATCTCTCAGAGGAAATGAAGTGCTTTTGATGATTTTCTTTACTCAGGAAAATGTCACTTGAAAGTGCTTACTTTGGGGATATTTTAGTCCCTGGGGATTGCCTGAGATTGGGCTTTCACCCTGAGCCATATCAGTATCCCTGATGGCAGAGGAGGGTACCCCTGAAGACACATGCTGGAAGGACAATTTTTGATGTTTTATTGCAAAATTAGTGTAAAATTTGCATTTGATTTCAATATCATCCCAAGCGTACTTTTATACAAAACTAGTATCCTCCACAAACCCCCCTGAAACAAATAACCATACAAACAAAACCAAACCCTGAGAAAACAGTCCTTCAAGTGAAAATCATGCTCCTGGAAGATTCAACAAGTGGATTCTGTAGGCTTGTGTACAGTCAGGCAATAACCCCAAGGGCTTACATAGTCCAGTTTGTGAAACTCATGTTAATGACTCTTTTCTGGAAAAGTATCCAATTCCCCCCACTCCCCTCCTGCAAATTTATTCCCAGATGTGCCAGCAACCTCAATATCTGGGTCCTTCTAAGCACTGATTCTGAAATAGAAAAATAAAGTCACTCTTGGCTAATATACGCTCTTTATCACTTCCAGCCCCAGTTCCAAGAACACAACTTCATGAAATATCAGTTCTGTTCAGAGAGCATTTAGAGTGTTATTATGATCTAGTTCAATCACTTAAGAAACAGAGAAAACCCATATATGTTCCTCCCATTTCCATTTTTTTTTCTAGGCAACTTTTGAAAAGAAAATCTTTGGGTCAGTTTCTAGATAGATAAAACTATGAATTTAGGGGTTCAGCAAATTCTTAAGATTCATTAAGATTTTTCCTATTGCAATCTGGGGGTTTTCTCCTCCACAAGACATAGTCCCAGCTCTGCTTTTGCATTTTCTGAAAGCCTCACATCCGAGCAGAAATCTCCTTCTGGATTTAGATGTTGATAGTAATTTCCTTTCTTTGCATGCCAGGATCAGTTACAGTTTCTTTCTGGTCAGCTTTTTGCAACTTCATATTTTAGCCTAGAATCCAACAAGATCATAAAATGCTGAAGAAACATTTTATGTTTATGCTCATATGTCAGGTAACCAAATCTCAGAATCCCTTGCCTTGAGGCAAGAAAACTCCAGAGACCCAGTTATGCCTCACCTCAGTTCATAGAATTTTAACTGCACTCATGAGTATTTGTTATTGAGATTTAGAATCACGGAATGTGACAGAACTAGAAGGGGTTTTTAATGCTCATTTAAATTTGATAATTTAATTGGCTGTCCTCATTTTATAGAACAAGAAAGTAGGCACACCAGAAAGGTTCAGTGACTTGCTGAAGGCTGTACAGTGAGTTATAAGTAGGAGCCCTGTCTCCTGACTCATTGTGGGATACCACAGTGTATAGTTAACATTTGCTACATATCAAACCACCCCAAACTTAGAGGCTTAAAACAACCACCACTTATTTAGGTAATGACTCTGCAGGTCAGCAATTTAGCCTGGGCTCAGCTGGGTGGTTCTTCTTGTCTGGGTTGGGCATGGCTGATCTTGGCTAGGCTTGCTCATGTGTCTGCAGCCAGCTTGTACATTGGCTGGGGCTGGCCGATTTATGATGGCCTCATCTGGGATGGCTGGAATGACTGAGGCTTCTCTCCACATGGCAATCATGTGTTCCAAGAACAACAAGGAAGAGACCCCTCAATGTGCAGTCACTTTTAAAGACTATGCTTGTGTCGTGATTGCTTCCATTGTTCACAGCAAGCCACAAGGCCAAGCCCAGATGACAGGTGATGAAAAGAGAATAATTTGTGGTCACTTTGCAATTTGTGACACAGGGTGATATCCATTTTTGAATGACAGGATATCTTACAGGCCATCTTTTTAAGAGTCTCACTTCTGGTTACCTCGTATGACAATATTGACATGCAGTCTTTGTAAATTAAGTCATGGGATAGTCTCTTAAAATCCAATTTTTTCATTTCATCTGGTGCTGGGAGATTGTCATTTTTTGCATAGAATTTTCCTCCTGGAGTATCATCTTAGACGGACATATAAGAAAATTTTTTAAAAGCCATTTCTAGTCCCCCAATTTATGGTGGAAACAGTCTTCCGTCTTCCAAAATGCTGTTAAAAAGAAACCCAAAGGATCTGTTTATCCACCCCATTATTTCTTGCATAGTTCCAAAGGGCAACAATAGTTTCACCCTTCATATTTTTAGGGCCATTATATGGTTTGTACATGAATCCTGACCTTTTGGGATATCAAACCCCATTGACTCCCATAACACCTGTGGAATAGTCAGGCATAGGTTATTTGCCCCATTTTATAGATTGGAAAACTGAGGCTCAGACAGATTCTTGGTACCCTCCAGGAATTCCCATGGGGCCCCATAGATGTGAATGGCTGTGTCAGTTTCCTCTCCCTTCAAGTCTATTCTCTAAGTCTTTGGGGGACTTAGAGAATCACACATACAGCCCTTACATCTGCTCTATGACCTCTCCATCCTCAAGGACCATCGAGATGCTGCCCCTCTGGGCACAGGGTCCTGCCTTTTCTTCACTGAGCTGATCCAGGCACAAGGTACAAGTCCTGACCTCCTCCCCTGCTCTTGGCACATCTGGGTGTCTGCATGTCACTCCCACATCATCCTCTTCTCCTCCACCTCCTTCTCCTCTAGGGTTAGTCCTTCACCCAAGATCCTGATTCCATCTGCTCAGGGGGACCAGGGGACCTTCCCTGGAGCAGGTGACATGTAAGCTGACCCCTGAAGGATGAGTAGGGTCAGCCCAGTGAAAGGCATGGGCAGTACTATGAAGCATTTTTTAAGCAAGAGGAATTGGTGGTGACCAACATGAGAACTGCACATGAGAGTTTTTATGACTGGAGGGTAGAATGTGTGTGTGCAGCGGGGGCAGCGGGAAGGGAAAATATGGATTCGTCCCTCAACTGGGCCCACCACAACCTGAATTCACCTCAAGAGAAAAATCATTAGCTGGTGGGAATAAGTCTTGAAGGAGTGACCATATTGATAACCAGAGTCCAAAATTCACGGCCACCTGGTGCTTTCCTCCAGCTGGGGCCGGTGAGCACATATGAAAAGCCTGGAGTGGTGTGATAAGGGCCCTTTGCTGGTTTGTTGAAGGCAGGTTGTGAAGATGCCACCTCCACACCAGTCAGCATCTCCTCTATCAAATCTGAGTGCCTGGAAAAGTTGTACTTCCTCTGAGAAACTGCTGTGCTTTGGTTGGGTTGGTTTGTTTTAATCTGGTGGATACCATGCATGGTTTGACTGTAACTGAATGTAGGTCCCTTTTTTCTTTGGCTGCTAGGAAGCTCAGGGATGACTGTTTCCCTAACATATTTTAAAAAGTTAAAATAACTTCATTGATTTTTATAAATACAAATAGAATAATAATTTTAAAATTTCAACAAGACAGTGATGTATGAAAAAGAGAGTTTAAAAATCACTACAAATATTACCATGAGGTGAAAAATATTCCAAGTATCATTCTGTGTTTGTGTGTGTATATTTATCTGTATCTATCAATATCCATGAATGGACTTCAATACATCTATTTATTTTTACTTATCTACCTATGTATCTGTCTATCATCTATCTATCTACCTACATGTGTAAAAGTCCATTCATGAGAAAAAGATTGTATGAATTATGCATGTTATTTTTAATATAAAGTCTTAAAGTCAATTTTATTTGAATTTAAAAGAAGGAAAAGAAACTAAAGGGAAGTGGAAGGAATTGTTGAACTTGAAATCAAAGTTCAAGTTCAACTTGAAACAAGAGCTGTCTTTTTCTAAAAGATCTCTCTAAGGTTAAGAAAAGAGGTTTTGAAAAAAAATTGAGGTTGGAGTAATTATGTTTTTCTAACTGCATGTTTCAATTTTAGACACTATAAGTTACCACCCTGCCATGAAAGATGACGTTCATACCTCCTCTTCCTCCCTTCGTCCCACTACTTACTTTCTGTAAGCTTTATCATCATTTGATGATTGCCCTTTGAGGACTTATCATCATTTCCCTTTATCATCACTGCCCTTTGAGGACGTATAAAATGTTCTCCGTTCACGCAGTGGTTTAGTATTAATTCTATGTCTAAGTAGAATCTTATGTCTAAGATTCTATTGTCACCATTGGCTCTTTTACCACATGTACTCCATTGCTGAAGTCTTGATTCTAATTTATCTCTCGATTGGCTGGATTTCATAGCCAAGTAGTTTGGTCAAGAAGCCACTGTATTCCCTCAGTTTTTAAAATGTGTGTCTTTTAATTCTTCTAATGTCTGAAAATGTTTTTTGCCTTTATAACTGACCGTCAGCTTGAATGGGAGAAGTACCTTTGGTCTCCCTTTCTTTCCTTTTGAAGAGAGTGTTCTTGTGCCATTGTGTCCTTGAATGTTGCCTTGGAGCCTGAGAGCGGCCTGATCCTCTCCCTCCTCGATGGTCATGGGCTTTTTTTTTGATAAATTTATTTATTTATTTATTTATTTATTTATTTATTTATGGCTGTGTTGGGTCTTCGTTTCTGTGCGAGGGCTTTCTCTAGTTGCGGCAAGCGGGGGCCACTCTTCATCGCGGTGCGCGGGCCTCTCACTATTGCGGCCTCTCTTGTTACGGAGCACAGGCTCCAGATGCGCAGGCTCAGTAGTTGTGGCTCACGGGCCTAGTTACTCCGCGGCACGTGGGATCCTCCCAGACCAGGGCTCGAACCCATGTCCCCTGCATTGGCAGGCAGATCCTCAACCACTGCGCCATCAGGGAAGCCCCAGTCATTTGCTTTTTATGCCTGGATTCTTGAGGAATTGTTACTTCTTTACTGAAGGTAAATTACTTAATCAGGACACATCACGGTGTTGAAAATTCTGAATTCATTTTTTTCTTTTTTTTTCCTGAAACACTATGGACTGTGGATTCAGTCCTTCCTGCGTTTCAGACAGTGCTGTTTTATATCATCCAGTACTTTTTTCATTCAACACTTTTTCCATTCCATTTTTTGATTTCTCTATATCAGGGACACTAATTACCCTTGTGTTGGATTCTCTTAGCACTGATTTCTTTGTCTTTTTCATCTATGTTCTTTGCAATCATCCAGGTTTTCCCTCTTTGCCAGTAATTCAATTTTTCATATCTGTGATATTCTTGCTGATTTTCGTTGTTATTTATTTTAAAATATTGTTGTTTGGTCCACACTTTATTTCCTCTAGTTTGCAATGACCATTTCCCTCTCATCCTGTTATTTTATCATCCCCTTCATCATTTTATTATGAAAGTTTCAAAGATACAGTCAAGTTGAAAGAATTTCGAATGGACACCCATATGCCCACCACCCAGATTCTATAATTAAAATTTTACTCTATTTGCTATAGTCATATATCTGTTAATCAGTTCACCCCTTAATCCACCAACCTCTCATATTTTTGCTGTTTCAAAAGCAAGTGTTGACATTGGTATAAGTCTCTCTAAATACTTCAACATGGATATCATCAAGTAGGGTTTAATATTTGTTTACAGTTATTTATTTTTCCCTTTGAGGTAAAAGTTGCATATAATGAAGTACACGAATCTTAAGCATACCATTGCACCATTTGATGAGCTTTCCCCCAAAAATGTATTGTGAAAATTTCCAAATACACAGCAAAGTTGAATGCCTTTTACAACAAACAATTATATATATATTACCTAGATTCTTCCATTGACATTTAATTATACTTGCTTTATCATACATGTAGGGGTAAACTGTATACACAATGAACACAAATCTTAACTGCCCATTTGGTTAATTTTAACAGATACATTCACTGTGTACTCCAAACCACTATAAAGATATAGAATATTACCTCATAAAATTCCCTCATGCCCCTTCTCAGCCAGTCTCCACCCCTACACCGAGGTAGGCACTGCTGTAATTTTTTTCTCCCGCAGGTTAGTTTTGCTTGCTCTAGAAGTTCATGTAAATGGAATCACATAGTATATACTCTTTTGTGTAAGGTTTCTTTCTCTGAGCATACTGTCCTGACATTCATCTTTAATGTTATTTGTCCCTTTTTTATTGCTTAGTAGTTTTCCATTGTATAAATGTACTATTATTTATTCATCCATTCTCTTGTTGATGGACAGCAGGCATGTTTCCAGGTTTTGGCTACTATAAATAAAGTTGCTAGGAACACTCTTTTTGTAAACATATGCTTTCATTTCTCTTGGATAAATATCTAGGATTGGAATATGGGGTCATAGGGAAGGTGTACATTTAGTTTTATAAGACATTGACAGAAACTTCCCCAAACTGTTGTATTGCCTTTCACTACCACCAGCAGTATTTGAAAGTTGTAGTCGCTCCATATCCTTGGCATCATTTGGTGGTGTCAGTTTTTAAAATTTTTGCCCTTCTGGTACTGTTCATTTTGAGCTTCTTTTAAAAAAATCGGATCATGTTCTTATTGCCTTTTACTTTTAGCTAAGGGACTTGTAAAGGATTTTCTTCTGTGGTTTCATTAATGTTTCTTTCATGATACATTCACATCTGTCTTTTGGTGGCTGTGTTTCTTTTCCCCTTTGGGAAGAATGACCATAAACTGGATGTTCCTAGTTGCCTAGTTGCTATACCATTACTTTTTATTTGGCTTACGTTGAATAGTTCTCTTTAGACATTTGTTTTGCTCTCATGGAGTGTGGTTGGCTTCTTGACTTTCTTTCCATTGCACTTGAGGATGGTTTGATTTTTCCCCTTAGGCTACATTATCTTTTTAAGTCAGGTTTATTGAGGTATGATATGCATCCAATAAAATTCATCTTTTTCCAAGCATACAGTTCTATGAATATTGGCAAATATATGCAGTTGTATAACTGCCATCACAATCAAGAGATATGCTGTTTCCATCACCTCACCAAGTTCCCTTGTTCCTTTGTAGTCAGTTCTCTCCCCCCCGCTCCCCTCTGTCCCCTGGCCCCAACCCCTGGCAACCACTGATGTGTTTCCTGTCCTTATAATTTTGCCTTTCCTAGAATGTCATATAAATAGAATCATACAGTACGTAACCTTTTGGGTATGGCCTCTTTCACTTAGCATAATGCTTTTAAGATTCATCCATGTTTTTGCACGAATCAATAGTCTTTACTTTCTATTGCTTTATTCCTATTTTTTATTTATTTATTACTCAACTTTTTATTGAGTATTTTTCCACTCTACGGATGTACCACACCTTGTTTATCCACTCACTAGTTAATGAATATTTGAGTTATTTCCAATTCTAGGTGATAGTAAATAAAACTTCTATAAATCTGCACAAATATTTTTCACTGGGTGTTCATATCCTTTGCTACATTTTAAGGAATGGTGTTTCATATCTCCGTCACACATTTTTATCCTGATGAACTCCAGTAAAGAGGCGTCTGAGTTAGATTCCCGACTCCCACTTCTAAAAATTCGCTAAATACCCTCTCTTGGGCTCACCACACCCAATCGGGGGTGTGTACACTATTCCCACTCTTGGTTTTGGATTATTTCCTACAATCACCTGTCAGAGAGAGTCAGGACCCTGATTACAGCCCCATTTTTCCTGGTTTTTTTTTTTTTTTTCCCCCAACAGCATTTTCTACTCTCTCCCAGTCAATGGAGGGAAAGCTGTGGGTCCCCATTTGGCTGGCTTCACTCCAGATCTGACAGTGCTAGGGGGGCGCTGCTGGCATACCGTTGCTCTCCTGTATTAGTCAGGGTTCTCCAGAGAAAGAGAACCAATAGAAGACATATATGTTTACATTTATATTTGTGTTTATTATAAGCTATTGACTCATGTGATGATGGAGGCTGAACAGTCCCACGACCTGCTGTCTGCAAGCTGAGACCGAGGAAGTAGATGGTGTGGTTCGAAGGCCTGAGAGCTGGAGACCTGATGCTGAAGATGCCAGTTCAAGTCTGAAGGCCTGAGCACCAGGAGTGCTGCTGAGCACAGGAGAGCATCGATGTCCCGGCTCAACCAGCACATGGAGGGCGAACCCAACCTTCCTCCCCCCTTTTTTGTATTTGGACCCTCAGTGGATGGGGTGATGTCCAGCCACATTGGGGAAGGCAATGCACTTGACTCAGTCTATTTATTCAATTGTTAACCTCTTCCAGAAACACCCTCACAGACACACCCAGATATAACGTGTACCCGGATAGCTGGGCATCCTGTGATCCAGTCAAGTTGATGCATACAATTAACTTTCACACCCCCAAAGGCTTTTGGGTGTGGGGAGAGTGGCGCTGGACACCTTGCTGCACTGAATCGTTTTGCTCTGCTCCTTAACTTTTTGTTTCTTTCCTTGGCTGACGCTTTTGAAGTTTAAGGCTTTGGGCTGAGCCTCTTTCCTTGAATACTGTTTCTTTCTTTCCCTTTTTTTAAAAAAATCAATTTCTTCAGCTATTAATGGAGGGCGGTTCCATATGCTTCCATGAGACATCCTAACTCAGAAATCTCCACTTGCCATTACAAATTGTGCAGGCATTTTCAACTTGTGCTTTCATGTCCTAACTTTTCCTGGCCTTTTCCTACTGTCCTATTCTGATTTTCCTTCCTTCAGATTTCTTCTATTTTAAAATTTTATTGTGTTATATGTTTATTTATAAGTTGTCTCAAATACTTTTTGGAATGAAGTGGGATATAAATAAATCCAAAAGATTAAGAAAATATCAGGATCAGTCAAGTGTTGCCTAAGACCTGCAGGATCCAGCAGCTGTTGGTAAGTCAGTGTTTTGGATCTAGTGGTGACTTCTCTGAAGGAAGCAGTTTCATGTTATGGCAGCCGAGACTGCATTGATAGGAGTCACAAACTCAAATGCCTCTGGGGCCAGGCAGGTTCTACCAATTAGTGAAACAGGGTGGTGCAAGGCAATAGGGAGCGGTGGGGACTGTAGCAAACCATAGAGCACCTGTCCTATCTAATGATGGCTGCCATAGGCAAGCATGTGGGCTAATCTTGCCAGAGCTTTTAGAGGGACCAGATATAAGACAACCAGCCAGGCACTAGTTTTGAACAACCACTACTACCTTTTGTCATGAAAGCCTACCTTCAGATGGACTCTTTGATGGAAATCCAGTAAGTACAGGAGTAAAGGTCAACTGGCTTAGTGGGTTTGAATGGGGCCGCCTGAAGCAGAGAACTCCAGAGGCCCCCTCCTTAAAGGTCACGTGACTGAGGAACAGGTTGGAAACCTTCAGACTAGATCGCAGGCAAGGTCTTCCTGCTCTGATCTCCTCTTGTGTCTCTGTGCCTCTGGGAATTGTCACTAGCTTCCCAGCCCTGGACATGGTGGCTTTGCACATTATAGATTGTCCCTGAATTAACTTTTGGGCATGTGTGTGCTTTGCAAATTTGGAAATTATTTTCAAAGAATGTGGTTTTGTCTCATGGACAAAACACTGACTGTGTGTGTGTGTGTGTGTGTGTGTGTGTGTGTCCATGTGTGTGAATATGTGTGTCTGTGTGTATGTGAGTCTGAGGATGAGAGCACATCTGCTTCTCTTCTTATAGTTCCGTGAAGACCAAGTTGATCTTGTAGGGAATGTTTTGGGTTAGTGATATTCTAGACAGAGGTCAACAAACTACCACCTATGGGCCAAATTCAGCCTGTAGCTATAGTACAATGTGTGAGCTGAGAATGGTTTTTACATTTTTAAAGGTTGTTAAAACAAAACAAAACATGCTACAGCAACTGCATGTGTCCAACAAAGTCTAAAATATTTACTCTCTGGCTTGTTACTGAAAAAGTTTGCCAAGCCCTGTTCTGAAATATCTCATATTCTCATTTAGTCTGAACCAACCAGTCATAAGTCTTTAAATAAGCATCCACTATAGGAGCTGTATCAGCAGGCTGCTTTTTTCTGCTCTCAGCAGGCTGCTACCATGGGCTTGCTCACCGCTTCTCCTCCTGACCAGAGTGCTGCTGCTCAGACAGGGGAAGGCAGCCCGGGACTTGACCGGCCTGGAGAACAGCGGCTGCAGCCCTGCAAAGCCTGTGGCCAGGCTGAGCGGTTCACATGTCCCTCTCCAGGCCTGGTCCTCTAAGAGCTGGATTCCCCAAGGGGCTGAACTGCTGCCACATCCATGTTTGGGGATCTGCTGGCTTCCAGCAGCCCGGGTGGCAGCCATATGATCCCTTGGCCTGAGCAATTCTCCAGGGCAGTGAAGACTTGGCTTAACTTTTGAATTCAGGTGGTCTAGTCTTCTCTGAGCCCAGGTGGGTCCCACTGACACTCTTTGGGCCACGTAAGAGGGTTCTGCTCTTGCAGGGGCCCCACGGCTGTTGCTTCCACTGCTAAAGCTCCGGGAGGGGCTCTTGGAAGCCATTCTAGCCAGCCGTCCAGCCCGTGGGCCCCTATGTGTGCCTCGCAGATGCTGGCTCCAGCTGTTACTCATGGTGTCTGAGGGCACAGCTCCCTCCCAAAGTCCAGAGGAAGACAGTCACATCATAGTCAGTGGGCAAAATTCTGCTCTGGTCAGCTGTTCTTGGGGGCTCCTGTGGACCCACCCTTGGGCTGAGAAGGGGTGCAGTGCACTGAGACTCAGCACATCCCCATTCAAATATGGCTTCAGCCCCAACTCCCACCGTGATCTTGGCAAGCTACAGTCCTCCTATGGGGGAAAAGGCGAAGGATGGGCTAGATCTCTGCTTTTCAAACTGGGATCCCCCAACCAGTGGACAAAGCTTCTAAGAGATTTTTTAAAATATTCTATTTGTATTTTACTGATAATTTAAAAAAATTGTTGTAAATATTTTCTGGCTCATCTGCCTTGTCACCTTATACCTGGACATGGCTGCAAAATTTTAGTGCCTAACTTTTAATTGTGTTCAAGAGGACATCGGGTCAATCAGAACGACGTACTTAAATTCTCATGGGCTAATGAGAGAAAGAGCAGATGTGACTGAGTATTTGTAACCACCAAAGGGCCCATGATGTCATGGCTTTCTGTGTCAATGAAGGTTTTTGCAATAGTTAGAAGAGAAAAACTGAGTGGGAGGATGGAGTCATCACATAACACTTTTTAAGATCAGTCTTACCAAATGCAAACAAATCTGTACACTATCTGCCCATCCATGCTGTGAGCAGCAATGCCTCTTCAGCAAAAATGTCGTCGGCTGCATTATTTTAATGCTCTTCATTTTAATTTTAATGTTTCTGTCATTTTGTTGGCATTTGATCCAAGAATGCTTTTTGGTTTTCTAGTTGTGTAAGCGCCGAAAGCCTAAGACATTTATTCCTAACTATCTCTGTGTCTGTGTGTGTATTTAATACTACTATAATAAAAATAATTTAAGTCAAAGTTGGGGCCCTGTGGACATTTATTTCCCTTTCAAAATGACATGCACTTTACCCAAGAATCAATGGGTTAACAGAGGGGCTGTGGACAGTGTCTGTAAAGGGCCAGAGAGTAAATATTTAGAATTTGTGAGTCATAGTATCTCTGATGCAACTTCTCAGCTCTGAAGTTGCTGGGCACAAGCTGTCATAGGTAATACGTAAACACATGGGCATGGCTGTCTTCCAATAAAACTTTATTTACAAAAGCAGGCACTGGGATGGATTTGGGCCTCAGGCCATAGTTTGTCGACCCCTGGTCTACAAGATGGCCGAGGCGTCTTCCTTCTCAGATACATACTTGGCAAAGTTGTCTTACTGAGGAGATGGGTTTTCTCTGGTTTCTCAAAAGATCCTCCTCTTTTCTGCTGTATAAATTCCCCGGGGCGCTCAAAGGAGAGTTGCTGACAGCCCAACTGAGGAAGTAAGGTTCTCCCTCAATGCTGGAAGGTTCCTTGCTTTGACTGTGGTTTCCGGCTTAGTCCCGGACCCGGAGTCAGGTGAGATTCCCTGTGTCTCTCCAGGTGACCGCCTCGGCACCTTCATGGGGGGAAGTGGTCCCCACTCCCTGGCACACTCACCTTGCCAACATTTGGAGGCTGTTATCGCAATAATCCTGTAGCCCAGCTTTATGAAGCTGGGCCCTTTTATCTTTCTTTATAAATCACCCTCTCCCTCCACTTAATCCTGCCTGGCCCGCTCCTCTGAACTCCCTCCAATCTGTCTCTGGTGAGCTGGTTCCGAGCATTGCTGGCTGCAGGCAGCCAGGTGCGGCCTCGCTGAGGCTTCGGGGAAAGGGAGGAGTCTCTATTTCATCTGCTGGACATGGGGCTTTAGCTGCAAATCCGCACACCTTTTCTCTGCTCTTGCTGAATGGAGCCCAAGCAGGTTATTTATTCAACATTCACTCAGCTTTCATTTACTGAGCTCCCCATTAAGTGCCAGGCAGTGTGCCCGGCACCGAGGGCACAGCAGTAAAGATGATGGCGGTGCCACACCATCTTGGGACTAACAAGGAATGGATGGGCAAAGGCACAAATGCTTACATATTTTCAAAGTGCTATGGAAGAAACCAACAGGGTTGAATTGGACAATGGGGCAGTAGAGAGTACAGGGACATCTGTCCAGATAGAGAGGTTGAGAAGGTCCTCCAAGGAGGTGACATCTATACCTAGGCCTAAAAGATGCAAAGGAGCCAACAATGAGACCAGTGGAGGGAGGAACATCCCATACAGAGGAATAGCATGTGCAAAGGTCCTGTGGTGGGAAAGGGCTTCAGAGCTTTATTGTGTGAGGAGCAGAGAGAAGAGTATCTGCTCAGAGATTCCTGCCTAGTGGTTCTCAGGGCTGTTAGGGAAGATGGGCTTAGTAGAGCCCTAGTCAGTGCAGGAAGTACATACACATGTAGAGGTGAATACATGTGAATACTATTCACATAAAAGCCTAATAATCACACAACGAGCTTAATAATCATTATCATAATAGCTTCTGCTTAATGGCAAGGACCATATGCTCAACACTTCATTAAATTTATTACATTTAATATTCAGGGCAATCCTTTGAAAGCGTTATGCCCTCTCTTGCATTTTAAAGATGAAGAAACTGAGGTTCAGAGAGGTTAAGTAATTTGCCCAATGTCACACAGCTAATAAGTGATAAAACTGGGATTCTAATCCACAGCAGCTGGATTCAAAGTCCCTGTTTTATTATCACTTTGAGTCAAAATTATTCTATTACATTTGGAAACAAATTAAGTCTCAGCTTGTTCATTCACACCCTATGCAAGATGCAGGCAGTACAGAGGTAAAAAGACACAATAGTGCTCTTGAGAGCTCATTGTTAATGGAGAAGACATGAAGAGGCAACTACAACGCAATGTACTGTGTGCTATGCCGGGGTCAGTGCAGGGGCTGTGGATGGAGTGGGGATGGGAGGTAAAGGAAGGCTCCCTAGAGCTGAGTCTTGAATGGGAAAGGTGGGATTTTGAAAGGTGCTTGAGGCAGAAGGAACAGCAAGCGCAAAGGCTCAGAGGCATAAAAGCATCTGCTGTGTTCAACTGTGGTCTTCACGTCATTTGGCCTGGCTGGAGCCCTGGGTGTGGAGAGGCGATGAGGACGCACTTGCAGTGTTGGCTGGGCGTACCAGATTGTGAAGGGTTGTGTTCTGAGGCCAAATTTATCCTGCGGTGACTCTGAAGAGAACCACTGAGGGTATTAAGTAGGTAAGGCTGGGGCCAGGCTGCCTGGGACCCCAACCCTGCTGTTCACTCCTGTGTGGTCTCAGCATGTGGTTTAACCACAGTGTGCCTCAGTTTTCTCATCTGAAAAATTGGGATAGCAATAGCGCTTCCTTGACAGAGCTGCTGGGAGGCCTAAATGAGTTAATTCAGGCAAAAGACTTGGGACGGGGCTGGGCACAAAGTCAGCACTGAAAAGCATCAGCTGTCGTCGTCACCATCATCGCCACCATCATCATTTGACGGGTCATGAATGCACCCACCATGCAGCTCTGTGGGTGCTGCCCTGGAGGAGGTCTCGCCAGAGACTGGAACACCAGTTAGGGGCCTTGATACCAGTGCAGGGGGGCCGTGAAAGGAGCGGGACTGGGACACTGGGCATGGCAAGGGATGAACTACCTGGGAGATGAGCAGGAGGTGGAGGTGACAAAACCTGAGAAGCAGCTGGGAGCCTGGCAAAGGGTTGGCGAGGGGAGACTAGGATTAGGCCAAGGGTTTGGGGCTTGGAGGTCTGTGGAGAAGGTCCTGCCGGTCCCCAGACTGGGGGGTGTACGGGAGGGGGAGCTGAGGAAGGTGGTGAGTTCAGTTCTGAGTATGTAACTTGTGAGGGGTCCCGGCGACATCCATGGGGACATGTCCTTGGATGTGTCACCAAGGAAGTGAGGCAACCACACCAGATCTCTTGGTTGGTGTGTGATAGACCAGGAGTCCCGTCCAGTTTTCCTGCTGCCCCGGGATGCCTGGGATGGGTTCCCAGATTCCCCACCCCCTGTTTTTCCTGGTACCACCTTCCTGTAAGCCGGTGATGTCTGCAAAGAGGCCCAGGCCCAGCCTCCGGCTGTTACTGGACACCTCAAGCAGACCTTGGTCCTTGCCTCCACGTTGCTGGGAGAATGAAGAGGACCCTGCCTTGCCCTCCCTCTGGCTGTGTTCTCGGGGTGGGAAGGCAGACATCTCAGCCTCTCTCATGGCCCCGAGTGCCCCCATGCCGGCTCCTAGCCCCACCTCTAGCCACAGCTGGGGTCCTGGCCTCTGAGAAAGGGGAGCACCCCCAGCAGAAAGGAAGGCAATTCCACAGCACCTGGAAGGGCCCCTTCCAGCTGATGGGCTGGAAGGGCCATT
This sequence comes from Balaenoptera acutorostrata, assembly GCF_949987535.1. Classification (NCBI taxonomy): domain Eukaryota; kingdom Metazoa; phylum Chordata; class Mammalia; order Artiodactyla; family Balaenopteridae; genus Balaenoptera; species Balaenoptera acutorostrata. The sequence goes on along the minus strand of NC_080079.1, from coordinate 13,535,417 downwards.
CCACAGGGAGGTAGAGAAGGGGATCTGTAAGGCCAGTGAGTGAAAATGGGGACCAGGGCGGGGATGGGAGGGGAGTAGGGTCCCAGGGACTTGGGAATGTGAATCTTCTGCTTCGTCAGGCTCTGAGGGTTGTTTTTAAAAGGCTGGATTTTGGAGGCTCAAGGACCCACGCATGTCTCCGAGTCCCAAGTCCTCTGCCTCTCTCTTGATAGACTCCAAATGCATCTGGGACAGTCCAAGAGAGTGACTGGGGGCTGAAAACAGTCCGAGCTGAAGGGGGTGGGGGGAGAGCGGCCACTTACTACTCACACCTTCTATGTGCTCAGCACTTTACATACACCATCTCATTTGCTGTAAGGTAGCTGCTCTTACGGCTCTTTTATAGATGAGGAGAGAGTCTCAGAGAGTTTAAGTAACTGGCCTAAAGTCACACAGCTGATTAGAGGTAGAAGGTGGCCTGTCTGACTTCAAAGTCTGTTCTTTTTCCACTTCACTGTTTTAGTTTTCCCACTTCATCTGCTGCTTTCCCCAGTGGCCAATCTCTCCACCAGACTCCTGTGATTCCCAGGCCTGACACAGAGTAGATGCTTATTTGTACATACAACACTGTACTTCCTGTTTCCTGTACACAGCTGTGTTTCTGATAGTGGCTGAAAACTGGTCCTTTAACACAGCTTTGCCAGGTGCCTGGCTTAGCGGGAGGAACTCAAGTATGGGGATTACAACTAGTATTTTTAAAATTTGAACCCCCAAATGGCTGAGTCAATGGGGCTGGACACTATCAATGTCTCCCTCTCCTGGGCTTAAAAATGGGGAAGAGATGCTATTGTCTGTGTAGATTCGAATCCACTAGGAACTTGCCAGAAAATGTCCTGCTGTGGAGCAGCCCAGAGAGGTCGTGTGTCCTGGTGGCCTTGGTTGGGAGGAGCGAGTCCTCCCAGCTCAGCCTCCCGCTGCCGGTTCCCCAGCTCAGTCCAAGTGCAAGGAACCGGGGCCCCAGGAGGGCCAGGAGCTGAGCTGCAAATGTCCGGCCCGGCCTAGCCTCTCTCAGCACATGTGATGCATTAGGCCCCAACGGCTCCCTAGGGACTCCGTTCCCATCAACTCCTCCGCAGCAGTTCGGAGGTGGTGGGAAGATCAAAATGAGCACATTTGTGGATCATGTGCTGAAGCCTTGTTGGATTTGGGCCGTCTCGGCGGGGGTGTGGGGAAAGAGGTGACACTTGAGGCCCGAGTGAGGAGAGGGGTGAGCCCAGGCAGAGCGGGGCTTGCAGAGGCCCACCCAGGGGCAGTGACCGAGCTGCAGTCAGTAGTCTGGCAGCCGAGCATCCACACTCCCAGACCCGAGCAAGGCCTGGATGCAGCTGCCTGGGCCCTTCTTCCAGGGCCAGGTCCTGGCTGCCAGTGTGTCAGGCTGTGGATCTAGTCCTGGGGAGGAGGGCGCCTGGCGGGCCACAGCAGCCAGAGCAAGCACACTGGGGACCCGGAAACAAGCTGCAGAATCTCTGGGGCGGAGTGGGACACAAATGACTTTCCCCACCCTAGATTCCATCCTGCCTGGGAGGCAGCCCTGCCGTCCCTGGGGATGGAGACCACAGGACCTCAAGAGACATCACAGCCCAGAGCTTTAGCTCATGCCTGACCCCAGCCTGAGGCTGGGCAGAGTTTTTCTGTGGGTGATTAGTTCTTTTAGTCACTTATTCATTGATTTAAAAAATTATTAAAAGACTATTCCATGCTAAGTGTGAGGAACGGGCCAAATAAGTTTCAATTCCAGCCCTTGAGAGAAGATTGATGCCTATGTAGGTATGAAATAATGAGCTAGTTATAGCATTCCTTTGTGTTAGGCAATTTTTGGTCATCCCCCAATTCAAGAACTCCACCCCCATAGCAGTCAATATCCCTTGCAAAATGCAGTCAAGTTCACTGGACCCCTTCTGATCCTTAGTGAGTCTATAAGTGTGGTGCTAAATGCATTTTGAGATGTGAATCCCTCCAATTCTCCTCTGGGTTTCCATCCCAGCGCAGCAAGGCAACCCCAGAATCTCCAGCTCCGGGACATGACCAGGAGCCCCGAACACTGGCTGAGCTGAGATGTGGGTGCTGGGCTGTAGGCTAGGTGCACACCTGTAAAGCTGTACTTCTCCCCCTCCAGCCATAGGTCATGTGGAAAAATGAATATAGGTGAGCTTCCCAGACCACTTGCTAACAGCGCCAAACAACTGCCATAAAAGCCCCGGATGTTTGGCTCACTCTGAAGGGGTCGGCCTAGTTTTCTGTTGCATCTTTGCCCCTGGGCCCATGTGTGTATGCCAGCTCGAGTACACTTCTTTCTCTTACGGGCCACATCCTCTCCTGGACCAGGAGGATTTCACATTTGAAGGGAGCTCTGGCCAGACAGGTGCCCCAGGAGAGCCCGGCTCGGTGGGGTTCTTCATGGGCCTTGGTCTCCTGGCTTCTGGGCTTGAAGGCTGTGTCTGTACAGGTTTGATGAGAGCAGGTCCCATGATGGCCATGGCCATGGGATCTGTCCAAGTAGCCCCTTCCCTCTACTCAACCAAGGGAGGCAGGAGCAGGAGGGCCAGGCTGACCCCTAGAGTCGAGACGTGTCCACTTCCTGGCAGGTCACCAGCCCCTTCAGCTGGGATGATGGTCCACGGGAAGACCCGGAGGGACGTGTATACTGAAAGAAGGTTGAGCTCATCTCCACGGACAGGGTGAGCTTCATGAAACCCTCCAGTGAGGGCCACCCTTCGAGGTCCTCTCTCAGCAAACCAGCCCCATTCGGACACCAGGACGGCTCACTCAGAAGGGCTGCCCTGGCTGTGACTATCTGCTCGCACCTTCCCCCAAAGCAAATGCCAGGATTGCTAGAACGCTCATTTAAATTTCATTTGGAAGTGTCAGGCTGGGTGTTAATGAACAGAGCAGTTCTATCCCTGAATCCAGAGTTTTCAGGGCAGCACTCAGCCAAAATTCTCCAGCAACCACCTCAGTGGACCTACCTCCCCTCCCAAATCAGAGCCCAGAACCATCTGAACCAAAATATAGCCTCCACTGATGGAGCCCCACTGTGTGTCAGCTTCAGACCAGGCGCTTTGTCCCTGATTTGGCCCATTCTCAGCACAAACCTGAAAAGTAGGTATCATTATCTCCATTTTACACAGGAGGAAACCAAGGCCCAGAGAGGTTAAGTGACTCACCCAAGGCCACACAGCTAGGAAATGGCAGTGCTGGGTTGCAAACCTAAGTCAGCCTGCCTCCAGTGTTCGTGTTCTCTTCATTTCACGAAGCTGACTCCTATCTACCCAGGCGAAGGGAACTCAGGTGTGATACTTACCTGCATCACAGGATCTTAGTGTGGGCTCTTGAAAACGAAATGCAAGAGGGAGTAAGTGAGGGTGAGAGAGAGAGAGAGAGACTCTGTATGTAACGGGGTGTGTGTGTATGTGTGTGTGTGTGTTTAGGAGGAATTTACACAGCTTTCATCAACTTCTTAATGCCCCCCAAATCACAGAGCTCAACGGTGGGGTTCCTCTGTCCACTACAAGGTACTGTGTGACATTCTCAAGGTGTCCACAGCTTAAGTGAGCTCCTGTGTCAGAACACAGGCAGAGGCCGGTGTTATTCTGTGGAAGCACGGAGACCTCTGACATGCCCCTTCTAGATGGAAAAGGGCACACTGCTAGTCTTCCAGTCTGGTACTTAGGACGTGAACAGTTTGGAATCTTGTGGAACAGATACTGCCTGTGGCTTTATCTCAAAAACCGGAACCCTGAGGCTCAGAGAAGAGTAGGAAAACCCTGTTTGTTTCTCTGTATTCCCGGGGACCTGCAGCGACCTAGCAGTGCGCTGGCTCTGAAGAGCAGCATGTTTCTCCCTCCCATCCCTGAAAGCCAGTTCCTCCACAGGTTCCTAACAATTTGTGTTTTGTCACATTTCCACATGCAAAATGTGTTTCGGCATTTTTCATTAGATTTTTAAGGCTCAGATTGACGAGGGCGAGGTGAGAGGCAGACACGGGGGTCTAAGAGACAAAAGGTTTAGTAATGAGTTAGAAATTTACAAAACACGAAAGCAAATATGGCTTCAATACATGATGTGACCCTTCAGAAGGCTGGAAATTACTCTTCGAAAATCATTCTGGCCTGACTTCAGAGTCTAATGGATGCTGGGATACCACAGATTGACTTTGAGAAGTGGGTTGGTATTGCAGGAATTTTTTAATTTCCTGTAACTCACAACAATTTTCTCCCAGTGAGGCTTTAGAATCACTCCTGCGATGGTGCATTGACTGCATTTGCTGAACGATCTGCTGCATGAACCAGCTCACGCAGAAAAAGAAAACCCAATGAAGGAAGGACACAAATGGGATTACCTTCCCCCAAATCATTAAAAGTTTAGAAAAGACTTCCAGGTAAACGAAGGATCTGCCACTTAAGTTTATGTGTTTGAAAAAGTGAAGTAAAAATGGCATCACTTACACTTCTGAACTGAAAAGAATTTGGGAAAAGCAGATTATTATTAATTATTTTTAATAGCTTCTTAATTAGCCCTTCAAACAAGTTTTTCAAAATCCCCAAAGGTGTCTAATTTGCATGACGTGTTTTTACTTTTCTATGCATTTCATTAGCAGCACTTTTTTTAAAAACCTAATAGCAAGACCGTATTACGCTTTCAGAAGATGGACCAAAAAAAAAAAAAAAAAAAAGAACTCAAATGATTGCTCCAAAAAGTCTTGTGTTTCTTGTTCCATTGCAGTGGTGTCTTGCCTGTATCTTAGGGCGCTTATTAGAGCTTATCTGTCTTTCAGGAATCACTAAACAAATCCGTGAGAGTGAAAACCTCTCTGGAAGATGGGCTGCTGGACGTGATCTGCCGGGGCAGGGATTTATTAGGCAGATGACCCCTTCTTTTTCCCAACAGCAAATCCATTACAATAATGGGCTCCGGAGCCATCAGCAGGTCAGGAGGAGCCCGACGTGTGGACACGGAGCAATCCGCACACGGTTGCTTTTTACAATGTGTGAAGCCAGGCAGAAAAGCGGCACATTTGATTGAGAACAGAGGAGAGCGGCCGAGAAACCAGCCTTCCCTTTCCTCCAGCTTCCGGGGGCGGATTCAGGGCTGGGGAGCCTGAGAGATGACACTTGGCAGCCGAGGGTATGGGGCTAAACAGAGGGCCTGGGACCCGGAAAGAGAGGAGGGGGAGCTAATTAATGCTTTGCCCTGCTTGCCCCGCATTCCCCCTTTCCCCACCCCTGCTGCCGACAGGGCAACCAGAAGAATAAATAGCAACGTTATCTTACCGTGTGCTAGGCCTTGTCCTAAGGGCTTTACTTGACTTTTCTCTTTATCCTGGCAGCAGAATAAGACATTTTATTACTCCACTTAACAGATAACAATAATTTCATAGCTAACTGTTACTGAACACTATGTGGCAGGATCTGTACTATACATGGAATTAACTCAATGAATCGTCACAACACCCAGAGGGATTGGTGCTATTTTTGTGTCCATTTTACAAATGAGGAAAGGCAGACACAGAGAAGTTAAGTAATTTGCCTTGGTCACACAGCTGGTGAACGGCAGAGATGAGATTTGAAGCCAGGTGGTAGGACACCATCTGTTATCATCCTTCACGGCCCATCTTAGTTGCCTCTTTCCTCCCAGGAAGTCTTCCCATGGCTCTGCGTGTCTCTTCTTCTTTGGCCATATTTTATAGTGTGTGCTGTCCTCTGGGAGTATAAGCCCCAGGAGAGCAGTGCCATGTCCTTTTTCCTCTGTATTCTCAGCATCACCTAGCCCATTGCCTGACATGTAGCAGGTGCTCAAGACATATTTGTTGAATGAAGCATGTAATCCCAAAACAGCTTTAGTTTTGAACTTGAGCACTGGTTAGAATTTAGCACATAGGACATTGCTAGGAGATAAGGGACGGCGATGGTTGATTTTTTGCACGTCAATTTGACTGGGCTAAGGGATGTCCGGAGAGCTGGTAAAACATTATTACTGGGTGTGTCTATGAGGGTGTTTCCAGAAGAGACTAGTGTTTGAATTGGTCGACTGAGTAAAGAAGATCACCCTCACCAATGTGGGCGGCATCATCCAATCCCTTGACCGTCTGAATAGGACAAAAAGGTGGAGGAAGGGTGAATTTGCCCTCTTGCTTGAGCAGGGAATCTGTCTTCTTTTAACCTTGGACATTGGTACTCCTAATTCTTGGGCCTTTGGACTCAAATTGGGACTTACACCATCGACTCCCCTGGTTCTCAGGCTTTTGGGTTTGGACTGGATCTAACTACTGCTTTTCTGGACCACCAGCTTGCACAGGGTAGATCATATAATTTCTTGGCCTCCATAATCATGTGAGCCAGGTCCTATAGTAAATCTCCTAAATATATATCTATATCTACCTATCTATGATCTATCTATCTTCTATCTATCTATGATCGATCTTTCTATCTGTCTATCTATCTATCATCAATCATTTTTCTATCTATCTACCTAGCTAGCTAGCTAGCTATATCCTGTTGGCTCTGTTTCTCTGGAGAGCCCTGAAAAATACAGGGCCCAATACTGCTTATTAGATTTCAAGGTTATTTGCCTTTTTTTCTTACCTACTAATGGAAAATTCTCTTCCCGAGCCACACTCATTAGCACTCAGAGGCTGTCGTGGCAAAATCTTTCCAAAATAGCCCCAAGTATATTTGTGGGAGGAAAAGAAGCTAAGCCATGGACAAAAGTATTACAGCTCAGGACACAGGAAGAGTTTGAAATACGGGGCTGGCAGCCTCTTGCCTCTGTGCTGGGGCAAGGACAGGAAATTGCCAGGCCCCAGAGGGCTTGCATAGCTTTGGGGTTTCATGGGAGAGCAGCAAGGAGAACCAAAAAGGCTTGGGCCAAATCCATGTGGAAATTATGTGGCCATTGTTCACCTTTTCAACGTACCTAGTTTCCGGCAACACGGAACTGATCAATGGTAGTAAAAGGCATGTAATTGGCACCTCTTTTATTATCAGACACATCAATCGAGAGAATCTTTCTCCAGTTGGAACAGAAGCTTAATCAAAGCGGTGCAGGGCTCTGTTTTAGGACAAGTCTTCCATTTTCCTCTGGGCTCTCTCTTTGTTCACTTTATTCCACTACATGCACCTTTTGTTCACTCGCTCACTTTAATTCTTCCAGCAACCTTTGAGGGAGATGTTAGTCCTGTTTCACAGACGAAAAAACCGAGACATAGAAAACTTTATTCAAGAGAACTGAAGTCACACAGTAAGCTGGGATTTGAATCTGGGACTGTCTGATGCAAGAACCCAGGGACCCGACGCTATGGCGCTTGCCTTCAGCCTGCCCATCCTGCCCTTTCTTCAGGAACAGGAAGGGATGCCAGAAACTTCTGGGTGGATCTGAAAGATGTCACAAGAGCCCCAACTAGCCTGCTCACCTGTGCACCTATCATGGGCCTGGCATTTTACTACTAAGGAGATGCCTTTGGGTTAAAATACTGTCCACAGAAGTTTCTTGCTAAAAGATCCAACAGAACAGCTCTGGATTCTTCTAGAAGATGACAGTTAGAAGCCTGAAAAAGGGGGTAATAAAATCTACCTCATAGGATTGGCACAACAATGAAAGGAAATACTGAATGTAAAACTCTGGCACGGGAGCAAAATCATCATCATCGTCACCCACAGCTCTACAAAGTTGTGGAGATTAAATACCGATTTCTGTTTCCATTTCATTTTAGCATGTTTATTGAGGGCTTGCCATGTGTCTGGCAAGAGGCTTTCACAGGCTGTCCTGTATACTTCTCTCACTGAATCCTCCGAAGGAGAAAAGGTTGAAATCCAGACTCATAGTAGATACTCCCTAATTGCTTCCTTTTCCTGAAAACAGAAAGGCTGAGTTGTGCAGACAGAGTCGTGGAAAGGCCCAGGGGGCGGGGCTCCCCGGAGGTGCTAAGGATGAGGTGGGCGGAGCTCCACATTCTGAGTCTCTCTGGGATGGCAGGCTGGCTCGTGAGAAGGGCTGGTGGGTGTGGGGTTGGACTCCGGCCAGGAGAATGAAGCAGGGTGCCCAAGACCCAGCAGGCTGACCTAAGAGTGCTCAAAACACAGTGAGGTGCCCCTGTGGGACTTGTAAGGGTGGCCCGTGCTGAGAGGAGGGGCTGCAAGTCCTTCCTGATTCAGGACGTAGATTAAGACTTTTAATGTTCTCCTCTATACGGCTCTTCTCTCCTGAGCACATGAGAGGGTTACATATCCTGGACCTCTGCTGCTTGGTGGGCTATGTTAATAGATTTAGCCAATGGATTATGGCTGGAAGTGAAGTGATGCTTTTGTGTCTTCCCAGCTGAAACTGAATGGTCAGCATGTGATCTGCTCTGTTCTTCTCCTGTCACAGCAACATCCCCAGAATCATGTTGAGATGGTAGCCTCATAAGATGTGGAGAATGATTATGAACATCCTGTAATGCAACAGAACTCCCCTCCCTCCCCATTGGCTCACACTGGGCTTGTAGTATGAGCAATAAATAAGCTTTTATTATTTCACATCATTAAGATTCAGGGGTTGTTTGTTACAACATCTTAACTTGGCCAATCCTGACTGATACATTTTCTCCTTTGGGAAGTCACCCCAGTCTCCCCCACCACCCCCAAGAATTCATGGCTGGCCCTTCCTCTTCCTTACATCAGCTTAAAATTCCACAACCAGATCTCCCAACCATTCCATAAAATCAGTCCCTCCCTTATGTGCTATCATGTCACCCTGTTGGTTCTTCCTTTTGTTTAGTTATTTGTTTAACATCTTTCTCTCACATTGAACTGTAAATTCCATGAGGGCAGAGATCATGCTCTTTGCTCATGCCTTATGCCCAGTGTTTGGCATGATGACTGAAAGAATGTTGCTGGTGAGGAAATGAGCTCAGAGAAGAGAAGTGACTTGCTTAGGGCCACACAGCAAGCAGGCTGCATGTCTCCACCCTCCCTAGGCTGACGCTCTTCCCATGTCTCAGTTCAATCCCCCAGGAAGATGGTCCAATTAGGAAAGATTTTCAGTGCTGCGCTTGTCACGAGGGCTTCAGAGAATAAAAGAGCCCAGGGCTTGGGTTGGGACATGCCTTGAAGTGGCTGAGAGCTGAGTCTGAATCCAGGCTTTACCATCTGACAACTGTGTGGCCTGGGCATGTTATATCACCTCTCTGAGTCTTAGTATCCTCGTCTGTGAAATGGGCAATAATTATATCTACTTCAGAGGGCCACTGGGTTGTTGTGAAGACTAAATGAAATAATGCATGTAAGCTCCACACGGTGTCTCGTTAGAGGGGCTCAATGACCACTGGCAGTTATTAGTATTAGTATTGTATTACGGACTCCATTCTCTCTTCTGAAGGAACTCTGAGAAGCAAGAATTTCAGTCCATAGACGGGTCCTCTGTGGGGCCAGCCTCTGGGGAGATGGTGGCTTCATGGTCTGGAAGCTCTTGTCTTTCCATCCTTTCTTCCCATGCCCCCTGCCTACAGGAAGGAGGAAGGTCCCCAACACCTTTCCCACCACAACAAAACTGCTCCTTGGGAAAGGACTCAGAAGCAAGTGAAGACACCCTACAAGGCAGCTCATTCCCATGTCCCTCTTTTTACAAATGAGATACTGAGGCCAGAGAAGTTAGTGACTTGGCTAAACTCACACAACTCATTAGAGGCTGAACCAGCTGGACCCTCAGTGTAAATTGGAGGCACCACGTCTGTTCTCTCCAGACAACCCATCCTATCTAAGGGCAGAAATACCATGGGTCCTACTAAAGCAATGGTTCTTGACCATGGATGAAATTCCCCCCAACAGAGAACGTTGGGCAACGTCTGGAATATTTTTGGTTGTTGTAAGTCTGGGGGAGCGGGGCTGCTACTGGCATTTACAGGGTAGAGGCAAGAGATATTGTTGCCTATCCTACCGTGCTCAGGACATCCCCTCCCCCCCCAACCCCCAACGAGGGATTATCCTACCCTGAACATCAATGGTGCCGAAATTGAGAAAACCTGTACTGAGTGAATTTCAGAGATCAGAAGGGGAAATCAGTTTGGAGGTCCAGGGACAACCATTCTTCTTCCCCTGGATGAGGCCACAGAATAATAACAGCAATTCACACCAGGAAATCTATTTTACAAGGCAAAGGGCTTTCATGAGCATAGTATTATTTTTTTCCTTTTTTTTAAATTGAAGTATAGTTGGTTTACAATGTTGCAGGTGTACAGCAAAGTGATTCAGTTCTTTTTCAGATTCTTTTCCATTATAGGTTATTATAAGGTACTGAATAGAGTTCCCTGTGCTATACAGTAGGTCCTTGCTCTTTATCTAATTTATATATAGTAGTGTGTATATGTTAATCCCAAATTCCCAATTTATCCCTTCCCCGACTTCCCCTTTGGTCACCCTAAGTTTGTTTTCTATCTGCCATTTGCAGACACATGGATGGACCTAGAGATTAACATACAAAGTGAAGTAAGTCAGGAGGAGAAAGACAAATATCATATGATATCACTTCTATGTAGAATCTAAAAAAAATGGTACACAAGCATTGTATTATTTGACTCACAACAACCCTGAGAAAGTAGGTGTGATTACCTCATTTCACAGATGTGAAAACAGAGTATCTGAAAGTAGGTACAACCTGCCCAAGGCCACACAATCAGGAAGTGGGCAGTGGCAGGGCAGGGCTCTAGGCCAGATCTTCTGACTGCAAGGTCCTTTCCATCCTCACACCAGCTTCTCCCTGTACTAGGGCCAGGCCCTCAATGCGACAGAGCTGCCGGACTCTGGGGGAGGAGGGACCCTTGACCGTTTAGAAGGGAGACAACTTCCCAGCTACCTAAAATAAACCCTACAGTAAATTCCACTTCACTGAGTCTCGCTGATCAAAGAAGAGGATCATCAGGAAAAAAAAATCCTGGGTCTTGGGAACCACCTCAGGGTGAGTGTGAAATTTTAACCAAAAGCACTGGGCTGGGGAGGTTTGTGGCGACAGGCGAGGGCCATCGGCACAGTGCAGACACCAGCTCACGGGTCTGTGGACTCTGGGGAGACTCAGCATCTGCTCAGAGTGAAGACACAATATTGAACTTCTCTTTGAGGAGTAAACAGACTTCTTGCTTCTTGCAGTCACCTGGCTTCCCAGCAAAACTTTCCAGAAGGATATTGGACCTTGAGCTGCTACCTCTCAGCTCTTGGCACTGGGGCTACCAGGCTGAGAAGGCCCAGGCTAGGGAGAAGGTTCACACCATCCCCATCTGTCAGGCCTTCTACTGGAGCAAAGGGTTAATCCTACATCACCCACTGCCTCCTTCAGCCTATGCTTGCCAAATGCTTTCATGTGCATGCAAAGTAATTTTGAATGTAATCATAACCCGTCCCCAGTAGATTTGAATGTAATCATAATGTGTCTCCTATTGTTGTTAATTGGTTTATCATTTATTGAGCCCCTACTGTGTGCTGCAGATTCACTGGTGAGCAAACCACACAGGATCCAAAACTTATGGAGTTTATTGTTTGAGGTGTGGGATGTGGGGGTGGACCCATAACCAATACATCAGATCAAAATGTGACACATGCAACAATGGCATCACAGAAGATTGATCTATTGATGGTCAGGGCATCAGGGAAGGCTTCCTGGAGGAAAGGACATCTGAGCTAGCATTTAAAGGATGGCTAGGAGTCTGGCAGCTGGAATAACTTATCCTACTCTTAGAACCTCTTCATTCAAACCCCTTCCTTAGGGTTCTCAGAACGTAGAACTGGGAACCATTGGGTGGGGTGGGCAGAATGGCTTCCCTGGATGAGCTGAGGGTTCTTGTAATTTCTCCCGGAGACGTGGCTCAGAGCTGGGGCAGATGTACCAACAAAGGTAAGATTTCGTTCGTTTCATCCACCAGCCAGTGCTAGTAAATTGTGCACCTATTGTGTCCAGGTGCCATGCCAGGCTCTGGCTGTGCAGGCAGGCGGATCTCCAGTGCAGCTGGGGAGACAGACCTCAGGCTAATTACAACACAGAGAGACGTAGCACCACCATTGTCTATGTGGGTACTTTCTTGCTCTTAAATACTCTGTGTAGTTAAAGGCATGAACATTTATCAAGGAGTGGGAATGTGAGGAGGAAACCAGGCAGGTAACGAGTAAATGCTGTTCCCTGAGCCTGGATTCCTCTCCTCACCCTCTGGCCTACTTACCTGTTCTTTAGTTCAGCTCCAAAGGTCTCTCTCCAGTGAAGGCTTCCAAGCCCCCGGCCCTTGCCCAAGCCCCCTCCTGGCCTCCATGGCACATGTCACAGATTGTAATCACATGCGTGTGTGTATTAACCTCTTTTACTTATCTGCAAGGTTCTCAAGGCGGGGGAACCATTTCTGTTTGGCATCCCCAGGGATGCCTGGCGTATAGTAGGTGCTCAGGAAATGTTTGTTGGCTGAATGAACCAACATAGTCATGTGGTTATGCCTGCTGCAGAGATGTCTTGGGTTACTCATCCTCTTCTCCCTGAGGGACCATTCAACATACTCTCAGATTCTTCTTGCCTTTAAGTCCCCTAAACATTCCTGCAGGGCTGATTTGAATAGCCCCAATCTTCATATGAGCAAATCAAGGCATGACATGCCAGGCTCCACCTGTCAGCTGGGCTGAAGATGTGACCTCCCTCTAGTTCATGGGTTCTGGGCTTGGGCTGTGCATTAGAATCACCAAAAGACCTTTGAGTACTGCGAGTGCCCAGGGCACACCGCCGAGATTCTGATTCACTTGCTGGGGGTGGACTCTGGAATCGTATTGTGAAAACGTACTGAGCTGATTTCAACGTGCAGTCCCAGTGGAGAACACAGCTCTAGCTACAGCCAGAGAACTAGAGGGCTAGGCCCCACTCGCATTTTACCCATGAGGCACCAGAAGCTCAGAGAGGGGCAGATCTCATTGAAAGCCACACAGCAAACGGGAGGCCCAGCCTGGTCCAACAGCCAGGCCTCTGGACATTGCCTCTGAGGCTGTTTCCCTGTGAAGGAAACTTCTCTTGAAAGCTGCTCAGCCCTTCCATGCCAGAGCTGGGTGCCTTTCAGACAGAGGAAAGGTGGCCACGCAGGCTGAGCATCAGAGCTTGCAAACCCGGATCCCAGATCTGATAGCAGCCAGGACTTTCCCCGGGGCTCACAGAAATGCTTCTGTCTCTCTTCCCGTTTGTCCCCTACCTTCACTGGAGCCTGGCTGCATCACACGTGGCCCCCAGTGGGGCTGGTGCTGTTTGAGGACAAGAGGCTATCTCTGAGTCTGGGGCCTGTCCAGGGGCAGCCTTTCCTGGACCTTGCTTTCTGGAGCCTCGTGGGGAAAAGGCCACAGAGGCAAGCAGAGGCCTTCTGCTGAGTGGAAGTGGGGCCTCAGTTTTCTGCCTGGTCATACCCATTCCTGGCGGAGGATGAGAACACTCCCGCCCAAATGGAGCTCCATGATGGATGTGGAGAAGCAACCAAATGTCCCTCATTAATCACCAGCTCCATCTGGTTCCCCGCCTGATGGTTTTCAGCTGACTTGAAAAAGACCCAATTAGATCAAAACATTTTGACAATTTGTCTTGTGGCATGAACAGGTCCAGATCAAGGCTATGATTTCATCATCCGGGAGGGAGGAAGGAATTGCGGCGTGGGTCACGCACAGAGCTCAGCGGGACGTGGGGGTCTCCCCTGGGAGCCTTCCTGTGAAAGCAGAGAGTAGCCCACCTCCCCCTGGCCGCTGACCCTGTCAATCCCAAGGCCAGCAGGGGCTGCAGGACGGTGAGTGTCCCTTGGTTTGGGTGGAAAAGGCCTGGGTTGGGGGAGTATGGGTGGAGCCGAGAAGACGGACAAACAGGAAGGACCAAATATTTCAACCACTTGGGATGTGGGTGTCGGACGTGGACCAGAGTTAGAAGCTGAGATGTGACCGAGGCCAAGGCTGTTCCAACTTGTGTACCAGCAAGATACCCGGGGACCCAGCTGCTCAGCCCAGAAATGAGTGGCCTTGATTTGCTGGTGGTTCTGGCCCCTTGAGATGGGCTCACAGATCCCAGAGATTCCCACACTTCCTTTTCTGAGCTGGGAATTGGGAGGGGCCCAGCCACAGCGGGCAGTCGTTTCCATGGAGCCAGAGCCCTTGGTTCTTAAAGACCATGGGTTCAGCTGCCCCCTTGGAAGTCCTTATGGGGAGCTCACCAAGAGACAGCCCCCCAGCAGACGGATCGCCACACCTCAGATTTGCTCACCCCCTCTCTCTCCGTTGCTTCCAGAAGGTGCCTTAGGACTGGAAATGCAAGTTAGAGTATCTCTCCCGACAAGTTCATTTCCCCAGCCCCCGGGCCAAACATGAGGTACGTAGGTACACCGGGGTGAGGAACCAGTCTTGTTTCTCTGGGCAGGACTGCTAACTCGGGCAGCCGGCCAGGCCGGGAGGGCCTGGAGTGCGCCAGCCTTGCCGCTGGCCTTCCTGGGTGTCTGGGCGCAGGCCCTGGGAGGTGGGGCCTTGATGTGTGGGTCTGTCTGCTGCCTCCCCTGGAAGGGCTGGCAGGGGCTCCCCCGGGGGGCTGCTCACCCCCAGCGGAGCCCTCACTCACATCCCGCAGCCCCGCCGTATACACCCAGCTGATACACCCCACCCACTTCACTTCCCCGGGTCAAGTCGTCCTCGCCATTTTCATGGCCTGTTTTGTTGTGTGCAGGCACGTGTGTGCGTGTGCACAGACACACACAGACACACACACGCGCGGTGTTCACACATCCCCTCACCACCCTTTACCCCTTCTTCAAGTACTTTTCACTCACAGCCCCACCTCTACCTTGGCCCAGGCACCCATGCCCACTCACCCGCCATATTTACATCACATGCCCCTGCCACCTCACACAGACACTCACGCAGGGACCCCATCTCAAGTGCCCCCTCTCAGGTCCTGGGACGCACTCACTTTGGCACACGCACATGGGCACATACACATGTGCATACATGTAATCTTCATCCAGACACACAGCTGGGCGGGGGCTGAGCTGGGCAGGGGACCAGGCACAGCTGCCGTCCTGGAGAGAGCCCATGTGTAGGGCAGGGTACCCAAAGTCTGACCTGCAGGCCTCTGGTTCCCTAATGAATGCCACCAAGGTCCCCTTGACTCTGAGCTTACTCTTACTGGCCTGTCTTCCTGGAGTCCTGAGCAACGCTTATTTCCCCTCCATTTTGTTCTTTTGGGAACGTATTTCTTTCCTGTCTCTTTCTCGCTGAGGTCTGTTTCCCTCCCTAGGATTCAGTTCCCCTTTGGTCTTTTATGCCTGTCTGCAGCCCAGCTCTGAGCGTGAGGGTCTTTCTCAAGTATGTGCTGGCACTCGGGAAGGATCCTGTCCAGCACGCTGGTGGGAGTGCAGGACCCATGGCCCAGGACTGATGGGTCTGGTCTGGTTCTCGCTTTGTGTCAAATAAGACTCCCCTCTCCGAAAAAGAATGATGGTTTTTGAGGAACACGGGCTTACACGATCACCAAGGACCCAAGGGGCTCCTCGTCTCTGAGCCTCAGGTGTCCCTAAGATGTAGCTCTTGCCCACTGGTCACGACCAGCCGCAGTACTTCCTGGCTGGACTTGGTCAATGTATTACTCAGAACTCTTGTATTTGCAAATGACAGAAACCCAACTCAGACAAAATAAAAAATAAATCAATTGGCTTAGTTAAGTGGGAGGAGGAGGAGGAGTGCTTCCAGGGATTTGGATAGCCGCCAGATCCCCTCTCTACATCTCCACGGATGTTTCTGCATTGGCCTTGTGTTCTTAGATGCCTCTTTGGCTGCCAGCAGCTCTAGAGACAGATCCATAAGGTTTGTTACCTTAGGAGGGAGAGTTATTACGCCTCTCCTCCCAGTTTGGAAAAAATCAAGGAGATCTGTGATTGGCCCATCCTGAGTCATGTGCCGTCCTCTGAGCAATCACTGTCTCTAGGGAAGGTTCTACTGTGATTGTCCCACCCAGGGTATGACCCCACTTTCATAGCCAGAGTGGCAGATCCCTCCTCATCCAGACCCCTGAAAGAGGACCAGCAGGGAAGGATACTAGGTGTCCGTTACAATTGCCCGCTGCTCCCTCCCCCACCCTCCCACCCAGGATACGGGTAATGACAACAGTAGAGACTGGGACTCCTTTCTTGGCACAACTGTCTCCATTTGCATTCTCCTTGGCAAGCTTCTGCCCTAGAACCCCTGCTTCATGCCCCTAAAAGAGGCATCCCTCCATCTCTCCATCCCCAAGGGGCTTGGGAGACTGTTCTCGGGTAACAACCAAGAGAGAGCTGAACAGAGCCCTGTTTACAAAATTCAGCCCCAAGGCCAACCTCAGCCTCTGAACCATTTCATCCCTTATGCTGTCTCCCTGAATCGCAGGTGTCATTTGGGTTTTTGCCCCTAAGGGCCCCTGGTCAGCACGGCCCACTGAGTCATGAGCTTGGCTTGTCAAGTATCATGTCTCAATCTCATCCAGTTCAGGGGTCAGCTGGGCACAGGACTCCTCTGTCCTCTTTTCTTTTGATTTCTGTGAGCACCCATCGGCTGAGTCTCCTGTGGCTGTTGGCCTTTCTGTGTTGGTTAAGGTGGGAGGTGGTCCACGTTAAACCTACCTTAGCAACATGAGCCTCTCTAGCCCCCCAGGATGCGTGCCCTGTAGTTGAGTCAGTTCATGCTGGGAAAGAGTTTCAAGTCTTTGGACACAGGAAACTCCATCATTTGACCCACTTTCCCTAAAGGATTTTGATGGCATTTCTGGGTGAATTGGCTTCAGCAGACCACCGACTAACTGGATTAATAACAATAATGCAAATAATACCGATCAGGCAAATAATAATAATAATTGATGTGTGGTAATAATAAGAGCAAATTCTGCCACTTTTGAGCACTTCCTATGTGCAGACACTTCATTCATCCCTTTTACACCATGTCATTGAAAACTTAAACTCTAATCCTGTGTGGTTCTCATTTGACAGACAAGGAATCCAAGGCTCAGAGAGGCTGAGGAACTCCTCCAAGGTCACACAGCTAGTCCAAATTCAGATTTAGGTTTCTGTGATCCTAAAGCCTTTGCTTCTAACCACTGTATCCTGTGTTTCAAAGAGTCCAAAACTGGAAATAACCCAAATGTCCATCGAGAGGGGAGTGATGACATCCAAACTGTGGAATATTAAACAGTTGCTTAAAAACCATGTCTGCCTGCATGTCCCGATGTGACATGATTTCAAAGACAATGAATAAGTGAGAAAAAGCAAGTTGCAAAAGATAAGTACAGGGAAGTTTCATTTAAGTACTCTCCACACAACGGGACTGGAGCTGTATGCATTCATGTACATGGAGAGAAAAAGGCCAAAAGATTATCCACCAACTGTGCCTCACTCTGGGGAGCGGAGCGAATCTGGGTGAGGGCCAAGGGTTCTTTGGCTTGATCTGTATTTCTGGGATTTTTCAGATGAACTTGGCTTCCTGAAGAGAGGAAACTTGTATCCTGGCTAGAAGTTTGACAGCCTAGGTTTACACCCTGGTTCTGCCACTTAGGAGCTACGTGACCCCAGGCAAGTCATTTATCTCTGTTTCCACATCTTTAACATGAAAATAACCATCAGCACCACCGCCATTACAACAAGGGCAACTACTATAATAATGATAATAAAATATCACGTGGGGTTAATGCAGTTTCCCAGTCATAGCACTACTCGCATTTTATGCTGGATGATTCTTGGTTGTGAGGCTGGCCTGTCTATTGCTGGATGGTTAGTGTCTCTGGCCTCTACCCACTAGATGCCAGTAGCACCCCCTCAACCCAATCATGACAATAAAAAATACCCCCGAGGGGGCAAAATCACCCCAACTGAGGATCACTGGATTAATGCGATGACAAAGTGAGTTAATTCACGCAAGTTGCTTAGGATGGTACCTGGCACAGAGTGAGCCCTGGATAAATGTTAGCTCGCATTAATCCACGGGAGGGAGAAGATGGATGGAATGTCCTTCTCCATCCAGCCGAGCACGGGTGCAATGGTTGGTACAGGGGAAGAATTCAGGGCTGGAAGTCGGGGAGTCTGGGGTCTGCTTCTGCCCCCATCCCTCAGCGGGGTGACTCGGAGCTCACCTCTTCCGGCCTCAGTTTCCTTATCTGTGATAAATGTGGGGAGCTGCATGCAGGCACTCGGGTCCCCCAGGCGTCCTCCTCTGTCTCTCAGGGCAGGAGGAGAGAGGGGGATGAGCTCCCCGCCGGCCCCCCTCCATGGCGGCCTAGGCTGCTGGTTGGCCGGCTGGGAATCCTTCTCAGACGTGGCCCCCTCCCTCCCTCCACAACTGTGGAGCAGATGTGGTCCGTGAGGCTGCTGCCCAGACACAGGTGGTACCACCTGCCACAAGTTCCTTGATTCTTGATCGTCCTACAATCACTTTTGGCCCCGAAACAATTTGCTGGGTGAAGGGAGAGGAGGGTCTGGAGGGAAACGAGGAAGAAAGGGAGGGAAGAGGGGTGGTTTGGGGTTAAGAGTGGCCTTTGAAGTTTGCAAGCATCTTATATAAAACATCCTCAGTCATTCCCCATTTGGATGATGTCAGGAGAGCACATTACCATCCCGAGATCAAATGCAACAGCCAGAATCACTTGTTGCTCACCAGGCTACAGTCATATATCAAGTATTCCAGGCACACGCAATTCGTAACTTTCCCTGAAACAGATTGATATTTTCCTCTTCCACTTTCTGGGAAGGAGACATCTGACTTTGCTTCGAGTGCAGTTTGGGAGGCGGTGGGGAAATTAAACCAGTGCCCATTGTCTTTGCACGCTGCTGGCCACACAGCTGGCAGCATGATGCCATTTCGTCCCTCCTTTGTGTTCCTTTGGTGATGGGCCGTTTGCTGTCAAAGCCACGCAACGAACAGGAAATCTGAATTATTCTCTTAGGTTCTCCAGAACTGGGCCTAAATGATAAATAGAGCAGCAGGAATTGTTTGTTTTTTTTGGTATTCTTATGTGTTCTTGTCTTTCCCTTTTCCTTTTTGGTTATTTTGAACCAATGGTGTCTTCCTAGAGCAGAGGTACTGAAGAGCCAGTCAAACAGGGAGATGGGGATTTTCTCCTGCTTTCGCTCCCTGAGAATAGCAGATTATCCGTTGTGAATCACCGGGGTCAACCCTTCTGTTTTACAGATGAGGAAATCGAAGGCCAGAGAGGGAAAGTAACTGCCCAAGGTCACACAGGCCTTGACTTTGGGCAATTTGTTTACCCTCTCTGGGTGCCACTCTCCTTATCTGTAAACGGGGATGTAGCTCCTTTCACGAAGTTGAATGATAGGAAGCTGAGAGAGAGTGGAATTTCTTTCAATAATTGCGATGTGTCTTCCAAAAGCAAGGGCCTCTGAAACTCCCTGTTAGGAAGGTTTAGGAGCTGGAATGATGAACTGACATCAAACAGGATTTACCTACTTTTCTCTTCATTTTTTTTTTTTTTTAAATTTATTTTTTTACTGATTAATTGATTGATCGATTGATTGCTATGTTGGGTCTTCGTTTCTGTGCCAGGGCCTTCTCTAGTTGTGGCAAGCAGGGGCCACTCCTCATCACGGTGCGCGGGCCTCTCACCATCGCGGCCTCTCCCGTTGCGGAGCACAGGCTCCAGACGCGCAGGCTCAGCAATTGTGGCTCACGGGCCCAGCTGCTCCGCGGCATGTGGGATCTTCCCAGACCAGGGCTCGAACCCGCGTCCCCTGCATTAGCAGGCAGACTCCCAACCACTGCGCCACCAGGGAAGCCCTACTTTTCTCTTCTGCTTTCTGTTTCTCTTCCTTATTTTACAAATCTGTGATAACTGCACAGAGCTGGAACTTGGAGCAAATCAGGCAGATTTCTGAGCCCTTTGTGAGCCGGGGGTCACCTTGTGTCCTGTGGAATAAGGCAGGTGGAAAGATTCAGAGGCAGATTGTGGTCCCATGGAACCAGATTGGGGAAGAGGACAGGCCAGTGCTGACCTCCCCCTGAAGGGGTGTCTGACATGGGGTGTCTGTACCTGTCCCTTTGTGGAGTGGGATAGATCATTAATATCAACCCACCCAGGTCCCATAGTCATACCCATGGATAACATCTGTAGCTGCTCTTGAGGGCAGCCAAGCAATAACAGGCAGCATAGCTCAGGGTTATGTGGGCTCTGCAGCCAATTGCCTGTGTTCAAACCCCAGCACTACCAATTACTAGCTGTGTAATCCTAGCCAAGCTCTTCAGTCTCTCTGATGTCAGCTTTCAACATTTTAATTTTTTTGGTAATTTTAACAATGCACAAATAAAAGAAGACAGACAACACACAAGTAAGCGATGAATCCCTGTGAACTCACTTCCCAACCTAAGAGGTAGACTTTTCCCAATATCTTTGCATCATCAGTGGCCCTCTTTCCTTCAGTCCCCTACCTCCACCAGAGAAGTAACTGTGATGCTGAAGTGTGTCTATGGTTCCCTTCCTTAAAAACAAAACAAAACAACACAACATAAAACAACACAAACTTTTTGTTTTTACTATTTACATATGCACCCCTAAATAATATATTGCTTATTTTTGCTTGTTTTCTTTTTTTTTTGAGCTTTAAAAAAGTTGTGTTATACTCTATTGAGGTCTTGTGTGACTTGCTTTTTTTCCCTCTTAAAATTATATTTCTGAGATTCATCCTTGTTATCATGCAAGGTTGTGTTTCATCCATTTTTTTTCTCCCTGCTGGAGAAAATCCTGTTGTATGAATACACTAAAATGTATTTATCCAAAACTGAGCAGACCCAACTGCCTGGTGTGGTCCCTACCAGAACATTCCAAAGAAAAGCTTAGGGAAGCAGCTTCCTATCGTTGGTCAGGTTTGAGGTGAGATGCCCATTTTTCTCACCCAAGTTAACTCTGAGGCCCCCCCAAAGCATGACCTGATTCAGCTCGGACTCCCATCTGCAGCCCAGGGATTCTGGGGCCAACCAACAGGGAGACAGTGCAGGGACCACCCAAAGGTGCAGGCTGGGATCGTGCCCTTTTCTCTCACCCAAAAGCTGCCTCTGCCCTAACTGTCTCTAGGTAAAACAGTCGCTTAGCTTTTCAAAGCCAATAACTTCTTGGGATATTCCAAGGAAGGGCATTTCTTCAGAAGGTACATGTGACAAAACTTTTGTTCTGCAGTGAGCTGAGCATGCTGGGCTTTCGGAGACTAATTTCTTTTTTTAAAAGTGGAGGCTGGTGCTTTCCCCTCATCTCCATCTTTGCTATTGACAGCCAGACTCCCAGGAAAGCGTGCAAACGCAGTTAGCCATGGCTTGTCACCAAAGATATTTATCACTTCTCAGCACGGTGCATGACCCCTAAATGAGACACCCAAATGCACCTGAAGGGAGTGCCTTTTTTTTTCTTGTTGGGAGTGACAATTTCCAAGCAATCTCTGACGCCAGGGTAGTAGTGACTCAGATTTTCCGACTTTTAAGCCCAGATCCACACGTCCCGCCCTCGAGGACAATGCTGTGTGACACGGGAGTTCACTTCTGCTTCTGACTCCGGTGACATGTTCACCTTTTGGCACCAGCAAACCCTTCTCTGGTGTGGTGGTCCCCGAGGTCTGTCTTGAGAGTCCCCTCAGTGTGGTCGGAGGAGCCCTACACCAGAGTGTGGGTGCTCAGCGAGACCCCAGGTGTGCCAGCAAGAGCAGCGCGATGCCAGCACGTCTCCCCACCTCTCTGCACCGCAGTCTGGTCATTTGAAAAACAGTCAGCAATTTTCAAACATTTTGTAAAACGAAGAGCCCTTTGGTCAAACAGAATCTTAAATGGAACCTCAGGATAGGACAGAAAAGAGCCAGGCTGATTAGGCTGAAGCAGGGCTGGGGTTCCAGATTTCCCCTTGCCGTCCACTCTCCCAACCACAGAAATCCCCTAAGGTCACTTCAGGCACCGCAAGGGCTCCAGGGACCACAATGTGAAAAACCACTGAACTAGATAAGCCCCCAGAGCCTTCTTACCATTGAGCCTCTACAAAGTGAAGGTAAGATGGTCGGGCTGAAGATGCGGAGTGTTAGGGGCTGAATTGTGTCCCTCCAAAATTCATAGGTTCAAGTCCTAAATCCCGGTACCTCAGAATGGGACTGTGTTTGGAGATAGGGTCTTAAAGAGATCATTATTGAAGTGAGGTCACTCAGGGGGACCCTATTCCAACAGGACTGGTGTCATTATAAGAAGAGGAGGTTAGGACACAGACACACACAGAAGGAAGACCAAGTGAAGACATTGGAAGAAGATGGCCATCTAGAAGCCAAGGGGAGAGGCCTCAGAAAAAACCAACCCTGCTGACACCTTGATCTTGGACTCGTAGCCTCCTCGACTGTGAGCAAATAAATTCCTGTTGTTTAAGCTACCCAGTCTGTGGTACTTTGTCATGGCAGCCCTGTGGACTAATACATGGGGAGATAGTTTCCCATAGTTCACCGTTTAAAGGAATTCTGTTTATCCCATTCTAAAACGACTAGGAAACATTGTATGTCTCCTCTCAGAGGGTCTGAGCTCATGCCCTCTACAGAGTACATCCCTGTCTTTGGGAGGATAAGAGGCATGTTCTTGAGTTTGGCCGTGTCTGGTAAGGGGTCTGGGTTCAGCGGGCATCCACAGGGGTGGTGATGGTGGGCATGGTGACCAGAGTTTTGGGATGGCCTCCTGCTGGCTCTTGGTCTGTGAAAGGCTGGCCACAGGAACATTTAAGGCCTTTTAGGAATATAACCCAGGTTTTATTTTTTCCTGATCAAATGGTGCTGATCTAGCGCCCATAGTAACAATAGACATCAGTGGTAGAGCTGCGTGAAACTAGCAATTTTCACTTCACAGGAATTTGCCTGGGAAAATAACAGTTTTTCACCTTTGGAAACTGCCATTTGGTTTCATGAAAAATTCAAGGTGAAAAGAAACGTAGAAAAACATTTTTAATTTTTCATGAACTGGATTATGGCAGAGGTGGTAGCTCTCCTGGATCTCACTTAGCGGTGAGAGGGTCCCCCGTGGTGTGGGACTGGAGAAGTGGAGGTTGGTGGAAGATGAGGGGAGGTGGGGAGCCCAGGTGGTGACATCGATGTCTTTCCAAGGGCCTCTCTGGGGAAGGGGCGGGGCAGGGGCGGCCAGAAGCTCTGGGCAAGTAAAGAGGGACACAGGACTTTTGGACAAGTCACTGTCTTCTTTGACGTCTTGCCCTGGGTCTTCTGGGAAAGGGTGAAGTTTATTTATCATCTAGTTTATGAAGCTCCCCTACGTTCAAGTCTCAGTGACTGGCCATGTGTATCTGGCTTGTGCCTCCTTGGGGTTTTAAATGCGTGGGGTTCATTCATTCAATTACCCGGTTTCCCTTGTACATCTTGTGTGTGCAGTCACAATAGATACTGCACAGGTGTGTGTATGTGTGTGTGCCCACGTGCACATGCACGCGTGCGCATGCTCACTTGTGCATAACTTTGGGGGGGAGGGGAGGGAGATGGCAAAGCTGAGGGCAAGGCATATAATAGTAGAATAAAATGTCACATCTTTACACTTAAAAGATTGGAAGTCTGATAGAAGAGACAGAATTTCTGCTCAGGAGACATCTGGAAAACAGTGTTGGAGTGAGCAAAGGTACAGGTCAAAGTGTAAGGCCTGGCTCAAAAAAAAATTTGATACCTACTGAAGTTGTCAGTATGACTCGAGAGCCTTAAAACTGTAGTTCTTCTGAGAAACTATACTAAGGAAATAATCAGAAATGTAGTCAGGGATGTCAGCACCAAGATCTCTGCAGACTTATTTACAAAAGCGCTAATACTATGTATAAAATAGACAACTGATGGGAACATACTGCATGGCACAGGGAACCCTACCTAATGCACTGTGGTAACCTAAATGGGAGGGAAGTCCAAAAGGGAGGGGCTATCTCTATGTGTATGGCTGATTCATTTTGTTGTGCCGTGGAGGCTAACACAGCATTGTAAAGCAACCATTCTCCAATAAAAATTAAAAAAAAAAAAAAAAAAAAAAGCTCTAAGTTGGGCACCATCCTAAGCTCTAACGATAACAGGGATTGGCTCAATAACCAACCAAGGGTCACTCTAGCTCTCCATTAGAGAGCTTTACTTGTAAAGTAAACTCTACTTTACAAGTAAAGTTTTATTGGCACATAGCCACAGCCATCCCTTTATGTATTGTCTGAGGCTGCTTTGGCACCACGATTTATTTCACAGTGTTCTGGAGGCTGGGGAGTGAGTCCAAGATCAAGGTGCGCTCAGATGCAGTGTCTGGTGAGAACTTGCTTCCTGATTCATGGATGGCCATCTTCTCCCTCTGTCCTCACAAGGCTGAAGGGACAAGAGAGCTCTCTGGGGTCTCTTATAAGGGTACTAATTCCTTTCATATCTTCCCTTATGACCTAATTACCTCCCCAAAGCCCCACCCCCAAATACCATTACTTCAGGGATTAGGTTTCAACATATGAATTTTTGGGGTGGGGGGACACAAACATTCAGTCTACAGCAGGTAGATAAATCAGGGGGGCTTCCAGAGGAGATCTACTTTGATTTGTGGGGTGAACTGGTGATGGGGAAAGCTTCCATCTTCCTTTGTTGCCCGTGAGAGTCTTGAGCCTTCTGGGGTATGTAAGGGAAGCCTGGAGACAGGCCGCCTGATTGGCTTCTCCCATCCCGTGCAGGAATGAACCACTGGGATCAGCCCTGCCCCCATGCAGGCCCCTGGGCAAGGCCACATCACGTGGACTCAGAAGCCATTGAGGCCCCACTGATAGGGCCATGAGTCCAAAAGGCCACTCCAGAAAAGGTGACCCTGGCTCCTATAGTAGGTAGAATACCCTCAAAGAATGTGTTCAAGTCCTACCTTGCAGTTCTTATTTGGAAACAGGGTCTTTGCAGATGTGATCAAGTTAAGATGGGGCACACTGTATTAGGATCGCCCTTGTCCAGTGACCGGTGTCCTTATAAGGAGAGGGTAATTTGGACAGAGACACAGAAGACATAGGGAAGAATGCCACGTGGAGGTGGAGGTAGAGACTGTGGTGATTCATCTGCAAGGCAAGGGATGCCAAGAATTGCCAGCAACCACCAGGAGAGTGGCTTGGAACAGATTTTCCCTCAGACCCTCTAGCAGGAACCAATCCTGTGACACCTTGATTTTGAACTTCTTTCCCCTGGAATTGTGGCCTTTTGAAATTCTGGCCTGTTGTCCTAAGCCAGTGTGTGGTAATTTGCCATGGCAGCCCTGGGACAGGAACTGCTCTCTCCTAGGAGGATGGGCAAGGTCTGGCCCTCTGGCCCTCTTGTGTGTCCTTACACAGGGGGTCTCCTGCAACTTGTGTGCTCTACCCCATGGACTGTACCCCTCCCCACTGAAGCCAAAGGGACAAGGAGACCACCTGGCTGGGCTTCCAGCCTCCACAAAGGCCAATGCTTAGAAGGAGGCACACAGCTCTTTACTCAGGCTCAGAGCAACTTCATGACCCCTCTTCCTTCAAGCACTCTTTGCCCTGCCCCCAGCATCTCCATCAGCACCGTCTCCAAAGCCCCTCCCCAGTAAAAATACAATCTGCATCCATGCAGCAAGGGAGGTCTCAAGCTAAAAGCTGCTAAAATTTGGGGGTAAGAATATAGAATTACAAATGGAAAACCACGTACAGGGCCTTGGAATGCTCAAGTTCAGAGAAGGGTCCTCCAGTGGAAGCTTCTGGATATGAGTCAACTCAACATGCTTGTTTTGCATGTGCACTTTCAACACAGCATCCCTCTTCCTACCAGATTTCAGCCGCCTCTGCCGGGGGACTACTGCTCTCAGGCGTAAGAGGCTGCTAGCAGATCCCCACTTCAGAGCCAGCACTGAGGGGTGGAGAGGGAGAGCCCAGAGGCTGCTGCTTTTCTGAGAGGGTCAGAAGCTTGGCTTTGACACTATCTGTTGTGACTTAGTATTCCCATCTGTCAAATGGGAATAATGGTTAAAGAAAGACCAGAGGTGGAGACTCTGGCCTACAGCCTAACAGCTGTAGGTGCCAAGTAAGTGTCTATTCCCTTCCACTTCCCTTCCCTGGAGGGATCAGGAGCAGAGAGCCTGAATGTCGAGATCAGGGTCACTAATCACAAGCTCGACAGAGTGCCCCAGGGTTGACCTCACCTATGGGCCCTGAATTTCTTTTCTCTCCCAAAGCACCAGATAATCAGGGCTCACCACAGACTTTGACTTGGCCCTGAAAGCTTGTTTGTCAGGACCCAGCCTCGGGAGGGCAAGGGAGTTTCACATTTTCTGTTAAATTGCTGAGCAGCCACTTAGAAACCCCTGTTCTTTTGGTGTGTGCCGGGCCAGGCGGCTCCCCAGCTCCATGGCCTCAAGGCTGCCCACGGCAGGCGAGCCAGGCTTCGTGCGCTGTAGGTGAAAACTTAAGATTTCTTCTCTTGGCTGAGTCTCTCATTCAAGCAGAAAATGAGACATGATATCAAAAGCACATGGGCTCAGGGTATTAGGTGGCCTTTATGCACCTGTCAAGTCTGGTCTCCGAGGGGCGGAATCTTGTTTATCTGATATCTGTAGTAACTTTTGGACGATTACGATTCCTGGGTCCCAGACCCTGTCAGATTTTCCTGGACACAGTAACAATTCTCTCTACACAGGGCTGGGAAGATAGTCTTTTCTCTGAGGCTCATGGGTCTGGAGGGCATTGAATAGTGGAGCTCATACCCCCATACTAGGTCATCATCTGAGTGGATACATGGAACAGGTTTGGGGCTGTATTTCATGCTGCTTCTCCATGAAGAATACGGGGTCCTGGTGTCTCTTCCCGCCCCCCCAACCCAGGGGGGAACAGTTGGGAACAGTTTCCATCAGCATCCACTGCCTCGTCAATGTAAATGCTGAATTTGGCAATGGGACTCCACGAATGGCCACGTTCATTCATGTGATTTGCCTTGGTGCTTCTCTGGGGTGGGATCTGGCCTGCTTTTTTCTCTTCACATA
The DNA here is from genome assembly GCF_949987535.1 of Balaenoptera acutorostrata. Lineage (NCBI taxonomy): Eukaryota > Metazoa > Chordata > Mammalia > Artiodactyla > Balaenopteridae > Balaenoptera > Balaenoptera acutorostrata. Next base: position 13,508,394 of record NC_080079.1, on the reverse strand, counting down.
GAGCTTGGTTCAAAAGTAAGGACTTGAAAGACCCTTGAGGGCCTAACAAGGAGATGTCTGTGCCACCAGGGCTGCCGCGGAGGCTGGAGCACTGCATTTGCCCAGAGGAAGGGGTGCATTTATCTTATTCACACAAACGTGACCTAAGGGCTAGCTGTGGTCCTGGGTGGCACCCGGAGATGTCGGCATGAAGGATGTTAACAGAGGAAACCCCAGTAGGTGAGTTAGTGGGGTGCACTCCTCCTTGTAAAGTTTTTTCGGTCTGAGGCCAGCAGAACTACAAGTCACTGTTAACCCTTGTTTCCATGTCTATCTCAGTTACTGTCTGCTGAGCTCCTACCTATGTGCTGGGAATATATATGCTCTTTATATGTGTGACTTTTTAGTTCTCATACAGGTATTTTCAGCCCCAGTTTGCAGATAGAGAGACTGAGGCTTGGAGAAACTGTTTAACTTGCCTAAGCACATGGCTTGCCATTGGTAGAGTGAGGAGTTGAACCCGTGATTGGCTGGCTGGCTCCAAGGCCAATATGTTGGAAGGCTTGGGCTGGCAGTTTTCCGTGGTGCCTTGAATACAAATGATTCACAGATGATGGGTCCACATTTTAAAAAACATATATATAATTTTTTTTTAAATTGTGAAACAAAACTCACATATAGGAAAGTACATAAATCGTTAAGTTTACATATTAACAGATTATTGTAACTAAACACTCAGGTAACTTTCCCTTAAGTTCCACTATGAGTCCTCCAGAAATCCCCCATACTCTCCACCGCTATGGCCCTCATGTGCAGTGGCGAGCCCTCTTCTGACTCTCACAGAAGTCACTTCCTTGCTTTTCTTTTATCTGCCTACACAGCAGTTTCATTTTGCCTTTTTTTGAACTTTACATAATAAGGATCATCGAGTACAGATTCAGCCATGTCTGTTTTTTTTTACTCAAAAATGCATTTGTGAGATTCATCTAGATTATCATTGCCGTGCAGCATTTTATTATATGATTATTATATGATTATGATTATGATTATGATTATGCCACAATTTATTTATCCATTCTTCTATTGATAGACCTTTGGATTGTTTCCAGTCCAGGGCTACTATGAATACTGCAGCTATGAACATTCTTACACATGTTGCCATGTCTCTGTTGATATACACCTAAGAAGGGAAATCTCAGCATCAGAGGACATGCGTATCTTAACTTCAGTAGATACTGACAAAATGTTTACTAAAGTCCTGGTATCAGTTTACACACCCACCGGCAGTGTGTGAGTGCCAGTTGCTCCATATTTTCATCAATGCTTTGTGTCATCGGTCTTTTTAACTTTAGCCATTTTGGTAAGTGCGTAGTGATATTACATTGTGATTTTCAGGTTTTATGACTATGTTTGTTCTGGTGAAGTACGGATTAGTTTTTTCTGAGTAGATAGGACTTTACCACACGGAGTGAGGCTTATAGCAAAACTTACCAACGTGGCTGCTGTCTGGGCATTTTGTACGCTTCCTCTTTAATCATGGAAGTAGACAGCTGCTGAGGATTTCCCTGGCTAAGCTCTCTGGAACTTGCAAAAAAGTGGTGTTGACCCCTATGTTTATAGCAGCACTATTCACAAGAGTCATGACGTGGAAACAACCTAAATGTCCATTGACAGATGAAGGGATAAAGAAAGTGTGGTACATACATACAATGAAATATTACTCAGCCATAAAAAATAATGAAATAATGCCATTTGCAGCAACATGGATGCAACTAGAGATTATCGTACTAAGTGAATTAAGTCAGAAAGAGAAAGACAAATACCAGATGATGTCACTTACATGTGGAATCTAAAATATGACACAAATGAACTTATCTGCGAAACAGAAACAGACTCACAGACGTAGAGAACTGACTTGTGGTTGCCAAGGGGGTGGGGAGCTGGGGGAGAGATGGAGAGGGAATTTGGGGTTAGCAGATGCAAACTATTATATACAGAATGGATAAACAACAAGGTCCTACTGTATAGCAGAGAATTATATTCAATGTCCTATGATAAACCATAATGGAAAAGAATATAAAAAAGAATGCATATGTATGTATAACTGAATCACTTTGCTGTACAGCAGAAATTAACACAGTGTTGTGAATCAACTATACTTCAATTTAAAAAAAAAAGTGGTGTTGAGAAGCTGGCTTATGGGAAATCCATGTGGGTGTTTGGGATCCAAGATCCTCAGGCACGTGTGCAAGTGGTCTTAGAGGCCAGCCCTGCTCCTGGGCGGCCCTCTGCCAGCCCTGCACCCTAATGCCAGTCATTCCTGTTATTTTCTTGTCCTGGTGCTGTCAATCACCCAAGATGTCTGGGGGCTGCTGACAGTCGTACTGACATTTCCTGCGTCTCTCTCTTGGTTCAGTTTTCCCAATGGAAAGAGGGGCTGCTGGGAAGATTGAATGTAATGGTGCACCCAAGCCCTTGGCACACGCCTAGTGCAGAATAGGTGCCCAGTTTCAGGGCCGAGACTAGGATGTGACAGGAGAGGTAGGTAGGGGGCAACATTTGAGGAGGTGCTTACTCTTGGGTGCTGACCCCGAGAGTGAGTGTCTCCTTTTTTTTTTTTTAATTTTTAATTAAAAAAATTTGTTTAACATCTTTACTGGAGTATAATTGATTTACAATGGTGTGTTAGTTTCTGCTTTATAACAAAGTGAACCAGCTATATGTATACATATATCCCCATATCTCTTCCCTCTTGTGTCTCCCTCCCACCCTCCCTATCCCACCCCTCTAGGTGGTCACAAAGCACCCAGCTGATTTCCCTGTGCTCTGCGGCTGCTTCCCACTAGCTATCTTTTTTACATTTGGTAGTGTATATATGTCCATGCTACTCTCTCACTTCCCAGCTTACCCTTCCCCCTCCCCGTGTCCTCAAGCTACATGTCAAAGAATGAAATTAGAACACTCCCTAACACCATACACAAAAATAAACTCAAAATGGATTAATGACCTAAATGTAAGGTCAGACACTATAAAACTCTTAGAGGAAAACATAGGCAGAACACTCCATGACATAAATCACAGCAAGATCCTTTTTGACCCACCTCCTAGAGAAATGGAAATAAGAACAAAAATAAACAAATGGGACCTAATGAAACTTCAAAGCTTTTGCACAGCAAAGGAAACCATAAACAAGACGAAAAGACAACCCTCAGAATGGGAGAAAATATTTGCAAATGAGTGTCTCCTTAAATGTCAGCTCTAGGCATCTCAGTTACCTCACCCTGGTCCCGCCCCTCTCGGCTGTGAAGATGTCGCTGCTTCTCTGCCTGCTGCTGCTTCCTGCATAACTTACTCCAGCCAGCGCTTTCTTAACTGCTCATTGCGAAACTTCAGGGGATTCCAGGACCGATTTGCTGGATGTTTTCCACAGCACTTACAAAACACGAAATAGGACAGAATAGAAAATATTAAAGTGCATTCTGCATAATAGGGGTAAGTATCGACTCAGGAAACTCAGTCTCAGCTCTACCTATGTATACATGTCCTAGGTTACAGTTTAAAATGCATTGCTCACTATGGGTCACAGTAAAAAGGCATCGCGAAAACTGTCACTCCATCGATGACTTTGTATCATCAACAGTGCCCAGAACACCACCAACTTTCCCCTCTGCCTCTCTTCACCTGTCAGGTTACTCCTGCCCCTCCGCGTCCCCACCTGAGCAACCCCTCCCCTCTGAAGCCTACCCTGGCTTCCCCAAGCAGAGGCCACTTCCTGCTGCTTCGTGGCTCTTCCATGCCTGGCATACCACAAGGAAGTGCCGTTGGATAGTGAGTTATCTCCTGGGAGGTATCTGCCTGGGCTTAGATCCCAGCCTGCCTCTTACTAGGTGTGTGACCGAGGGCAAGTCACTTGTGCTCTCTATGCCTCAGTTTCCCTACTTACAAAGGAAGGCTGATAATAATAATAATACCTCCCTCAGAGGACTGAGTTAATGCACCAGAGCCTAGGCCAGGCCTAGTGAGCTCACAGGTGCTCACGGAGTCCTAGCTGTTATTTTACTTACAGCACAGGCCCTGGTGTTGTGGTCATTTCTTTGCCGTTTGGCGATTGGATTCCCTGCCTGCCTGCCCTCCTGGACTGCGGTTCACCGAAGGAAGGGTCTGTGCCTGGTTAGCGTGTGTAAGTCTAGCTCCAAGGCCCGGGCCTGGCACATGGTAGGTAGAGCCTCAGCCTCGCCCGCTTTGAGTAACCTCCATCCAGGACACAAGGGGCAGTTCAAGGTTTGTCTCTCGTCTACCTCTCCAGGGTGTCCTCTGGCCCTTGTTCCTCATCCTTGGGACCTCTGTACACCTTAGTGACAGTCACCGCCTGGTACTCTTGACAGGTTAAGCGGTCGGGGAACCTCTGAGAGGTGGGAGTGAGGCAGAAGACGCACAGGCTTGTATGGCCCTGTTGCTCAGTCCCTGCACCTTTGTCACTTGTTGCTGCACAGCTGGGCCAGCCTTTACTGGAGATGGGAGTAAATAACAGGAATTACAACGCCAGAAGGGGAAGATGGAAAACTGCCCGGTCCATGGGATTCCCACAAACTCTGAAGGAAAAGCACAAAGACAAGAGCAACCATTCATGGGGAGTCTGGGTTCTTAGCTGGGATGGCCCTGTCCTCCTTGGAGCTTGCCTCCTTCTTCAAACCTTGTAGATGAGTCTCTACCCCACATTGGGAAAGCTCCATGCTCTGCTCGGAGGATTGGCCTGGCCCTGGAATTCATCCCCCTCCTTCGAGCAGCTACTCTGTGAGCTTCAGTAATCTTTGCACTTCCTTTCCAGAAGCTGAGTGATTTGGTCAAGATTTAAAAAAAGGTGAGCACATGTGTGTGTGTGTGTGTGTGTGTGTGTGTGTGTGTGTGTGTGTGTATGCGCGCATGTGTGTGTGTTTGGGAGGAGACCAGAGGGACTCCAGCAGGACACTTGTGGTGGGGTTGGCCACAGCAAGTCAGGTCTTCTTCCAGATTTCCCACCAGGGGGAGGTGTGAAGGGATGATTCTTCCTAGTCATCCAGTAACAACTGGCAGATCGCCACCCTCACCCCGAAACACAGACACAACAGCAAATGAACACACTCACACACACACACACAACTGCACACACATAACCACAGCAACACATGTATGATAGACACACACATCACACATACATCTATACATATACAACAGCATACATACCTGCCCATACATACACGTTCTCACATGGGCACACATGTATGTGTACATGAGCAAACATACACACACACACACTTAGCTGTACCTCTTTCAATGAGAAATATTAATTCTCAGAGGTCAAACAGTGTAGACCATACTAAGACAAAAAACATTTCCCCAAATGCAAACTCTTCTTCACCGACTCCTGCTCTCTAAGGGAAAAGCCTTTAGAATATTAATCAAGGTGGTCTCCGTTTCCCTTTTAATCCTTCTTTGTCCACTCCCCGGCTGCCCTCTGAGAGTCACCTACAGAAAGAACTGGCACCCATTTCAGAGCCATTTACTCACCTATGGCTTCACAAAGGTAGAAGTTTTGAAATTAGCTCTCATCTACATCTCAGGAAAACTCACCTCCTGAGCGGGGCATTCTCTTGAGGGTGGAAGGGAGGGAGGCAACATGTGGGTTTACGATCCTCCTGTACAGGCGAAGCCCTGGGATTCTTGCTTCTATTACATAGATAGTCCAGAATGCTTAGATGAGTGAATGAGTGGGTGAATCATCTTGCAGAGGTTTTGGAATCCAACAGACGTGGGCTTGAATCCTTGCTCTGTATTCGTGTAAACTTGGGCAAGTCACTTAGTCTTTATGAGCCTAAGTTACCCAACTGTAAAATGGGCATAATAATACTGCATTAGTTAAAGACGAAGCTATAGTAAGAAACAAAGAGATGCCAAAATACAGTGGCTCAAAAAAGATATGTCTATTTTCCTCTCATGTATCAGTCCTGCATGAATGACCACAGTTGGTGTGCAGTTCTGTTTGTGTGGTCATTCCAGGACCAGGACCCCTTCCATCATACTGCTCTGCCTCCCTGGGCCATTGTTTCTCAGCCACATGGTCAAAATTAATATGCAGAAGTGGGAAGGAGAGAGAGAGATCACAGTAAGGGGCTTGCCTTTGGAGTTAAAGAACGACCCCAAAGTTGAACACAGGGCTCTCAATAACATTCCACTGATCTAAACATAGTCACATGACCAGACTAGCTGCAAAGGAGCCTGGGAAATGTAGTCTTTAGCTGGGCAACCATGTATTCAGCTACAATTATCTTCCTCTGGAAGAAGGGGGAGGTTGCTCTTTGGTGGATAACTAGCTGTCTTACCACAAATAGCCACATCAGATGGCTGCAGGAGGACTAAATCAGATAATGTGCATAAGCTGCAAAGCACAGGGCCTGACATAGTGCCTGCACTTGAGAAATGGGAGCTATTATTTAATAATTTCAAAGGAATTCTTTTAAGTTGAATGTTATAATATTGTAATCAGGGTGCATATTGTCTTGGTCCTTTGGTGGGGCAGGGTGGGATAGAAAAAATAAAAGGGTCCAGCCACAAATGTTTGGACAAGATCAAGGAGTGTATAACCTAGAAGGCAAAAGCCCCCTGTAGGATGTGACACCTGTTCCAGGTACATCTCAAGGTGGAGTTTTAGAGGAGCGCAGGCACCCTAGAGATGTCTCTCAGGTATAAGGATATGAGGATCTGGCAATGGCAGGAAGCGGCAGCAATGAACATCAGGCAACCTGTGAATTTGTTCTCATGCCCCGGGTACGTTCTGCTTGTCACACTCAGGAAGTAAGTTTTCAGGAGGGTGAGGGAGAAAGCCAGCAGGATATGCGTGTTTATGGGGAAGGCTGAAGGATGCAATGTGATACCTGCATTCTAGTCGTCTCATCACTGGGTGAATCACCTCACCTTTCCACAGTTCATTTTTGCCCACACACAAAATGGGGACCAAAACAATTCTTACTCTAAGGGGTGGATAAGAAGCAAAAGCAAGGTAATGGGTGTGCTGTAAACTCCAAAAGACTCTACAGATGTGAGGAATTAGGGTAATTAAATAAAAGTGGGGGAAATCCATCACCAGCAGTCAGGTGTGTCCCCAGACTCTCTTGGGCTCATGTGGTGGGTGGGTGGAGCCCGCTTACCTGTCCAAGAGAAATGCCGTCCTGTCCCCCCGGGAGTGGCAGCAAAGCTGTCAGTCTTAATCAGAATTTCCTTTCTGGGAGCGGCTTCCTTCGTGTCACAAACTTGGCGCAGTTCAAACCTCTGCTTCAGGAGTTATTTTCTTTGGATTTCGCAAATCCTCTTTTACCCGGAGGAGACAGAAAGCTCCACATTTCTTTCCACCTGGAAATCACCACGGTTCTAAGGCTGTCCTTGTTTGCCTGCTAAAGACATGTTTGTGTGTCTACACCCCGCAATTTCCCCATGTAACTTTCATTACAGTTAATTGGCTTCACAAGATTAAGGCGGGCAGCAAGAGACAAAGAAGTCAGTGCCAAACGGGGCCTGGCTGGGGTGCTGGGAGAGCGACAGGCTTCTGGGGGGGATGACACCAGGTGGGAGACCCAAGTTTTGCTTTGGGAGTTTCTGCAGAAGGGGCTGCAGAGGTGCCCTGGGGGGAGAGCCCCAGACCGGGGTCCCTGTGCCAGGCTTAGGGCTGGAGGCACCTTTTTTCTGATGTAAACTGGCCTGGAAGGAATGTGAACCCCTTTCTCTTTCTTATGGTAATTGGTAATAGTGGCACACAATGCATTCATGACAGCAACCTTTCATGGGGTATCTAACGCGCGCTCATCTCCGGGGTGGGCATTCTCTCTGCACTTGGATTCTCACAGCACCTCTACGAAGGGTATGGTTATCTGCATTTTGTAGATGGGAAAGCCGAGGCTCAGAGAGGTTGCCTGATTTGCCGGAGCTTGTGCAAACAGTACAGAGCAGAGCTGGCATTCAAGCCCATGTCACCTGACTGCATAGCAGGACACTGGCTGAAGGTGGGGTAGGAAGGGAAGCCTGCCTGCCTGACATTATTTTTAGCTGATGCCACACCACTTGGAGAGGCCCTCCCAGGCAACCTGTTTGGGGGCTGGCTGGGCATCTGGGACCCATCCTGTGCGGGGCTGTGGAAACCTGGTGTGAACATTCCTGGGGCTTCTAGGGAGACAGGGTTGAGCCCCCTTTGTCTCCTGCAGTATTTAGCGGGCTCTCCGGAGTCCACAGCCCATGGAATCCACCTGTTCTCAACCCTTTTATTTACAAAGAAAGATCCATTTAACATGAAAACATTCCAAATATTTTTAGTATCTATGAATTGATAAAAACCAAAATGATAAAAATATACTCCCAATTTAATAATACTGTATTTTATACATCACAACATCTACATATATTGATAATAATGGTACAGATATAAATAGGTAATTCACAGAGGAAATTCACAAATGGCCCATAAGTATATGAAAAGGTGATCAATCTTACTAATAATCAGGGAAATGCAAATTAAAACAACAATAAGACATCATTTCATTCATCAGATAGGCAAAAATTAAAAGATTGATACTATCTAGTGTTGGCTGGGGTGTGGAGAAATGGTTACTTTTATCTATTTTCTGTTCACAGGAGTATAAATTGATGCAGCCAGTTTGGAGGAGAATGTAGCAGTGATTATTAAAATACAGCTCACGTGCGCGCGCGCGCGCGCGCGCACACACACACACACACACACACACACTGGGATTTGGCAACTTTACTTCTTGGTAATTCTTCTAGTGTACAAGATGAGATGAACTTTGAAACACTGTATGAAATAGCAAAAGCTTAGAAATACTAAATGCCTGTCAATGAAGGGGTGATTACACAAACAATGTAATATTCACACAATGGAATACTATGCAGCCTTTAAAATGAGTTAGCAGATCAATATATACCGACAGGGAAAGATTTCCAAGACATATAGTTGAGTGAAACAAACAAGCAAGCTGCAGAATGATAACATTGCCTGTGATGTTATGTGGCGGCCCTGAGAATAAGCCTCACACATCACTGGGTAGCACCACAGATTGAGGATCTTAGTTGTTGCACTTTGAAATCCATCTCTGTGTTTGAGTCAAGGCCGTGCTTCCCATGGGCTGCTCCCCGACCATGACTGTGTGTGGGAAGAACACTAAAGCCAACCTGTTCCTGGGAGACATGGGACTCCTTTATTGGCCAACTTTGAGCTCAAGGATTCTCTACTGGCAGTCTAGGCTGCCCCCACCTAACCTCTCCCCTTTCCTTCCTCGGGGTAAGACTTACATCGTTGTCAGATGGTTATCTCAGCCTTCCTCCTGTTTCCTCTTTGCTCCCTTCCTGCATGGCTCCCTCCCTATATCCTCTCATATAGGAATTTCCCTTAATGAGGTTCTTACGTGCTTCATCCTATTTTGGTGTCTACTTCTTGGAAGACCCAGTCTAGTGCACACCATTGATTCAGTGGTTCTCAAACTTCAGCGTGTATTAGAATCACCTGGAGGATTTGTTAAAACACAGATGACTGGGCCCCCGACCTAGAGTTTCTGATCCAGTAGGTCTAGGACGGGGTCTGGGAATTTGCATTTTAACAAGTATCCAGGTGATGCTGATGACAGAGGACCACACTTTGAGAACCACTCTGTATATGTATAACACATGCTATTTTAAAAATATTTTTATAGGTTTGCCTAGGTATGTAAACATGAAGAAAAATATCTGGGAGGCATCACAGAAAAGTTATAACTGGGAGGTCTATGGGTTGAAATTGGCATGTAGTGGTGGTTAAGAGCATGGGCTCTGAAGCCAGACAGCCTGGGTTCAAATCCCAATTTACAACATGCTGGCTGTGTTATCTCAGGCCAGTTTTTAAATTCCCTGTGCCTCAGGTTTCTCACTGTAAAATGTTATAAATAATAGTACCAATCTCTAGAGTAGTCTGGAAAAGAATATAAATTAATACATGTAAAGCCCTTAGAATGATGTCTGGGACATAGTAAGTACACAAGTGTTATCTTATGCATTTTGAATGAAATGAATGTTGAAGGGGTCTTGAACTCTGAACTTTGTGCAACAAGAATTAGTTGTATTACTGGTATAATTAAATTTTTTCAATAAAAAAGAAGAAAAATAGTTGTGCACATGTGTGTGCTTGAAGCATATTCTGTATTCAATCTACACGCAATGTTTGGTGAACAAATGAAGGCAGAGATTTCTTGCAAGGTTTTTGTTTACCCTCCACTCCCTGAGCGCTCCAAACCCATACACTTTGCAACTTTAAATAAGTCAACTGCCACTGTCTTGGTGGCTGAGTTTTTAAAAATCAGTGTAACCCAAATACAAGTTAGTCCCTATGTGACCCAGTCTATCTAGGGTCATATTCAAAGCAGTGCTATCCATTGGCCAAAATTAATTAAAAAGGAATCCCAAATTTGACTTACATCACCACGAAAACAAGGGGTGATACATTGAATAACCTCCACAATAGTTCTTTTTTTTTTTTTTTTTCAAACATCTTTATTGAAGTATAATTGCCTTACAATAGTGTGTTAGCATCTGCTTTATAACAAAGTGAATCCGTTATACATATACAATATGTTCCCATTTCTCTTCCCTCTTGCATCTCCCTCCCTCCCACCCTCCCCATCCCACCCCTCTAGGTGGTCACAAAGCACCGAGCTGATCTCCCTGTGCTATGCGGCTGCTTCCCACTAGCTATCTATTTTACATTTGGTAGTGTATATATGTCCATGACACTCTCTTACCCTGTCACATCTCACCCCACCCCCTCCCCATATCCTCAAGTCCATTCTCTAGTAGGTCTGTGTCTTTATTCCCGTCTTGCCACTAGGTTCTTCATGGCCTTTTTTTTTTTTTTTCCCTTAGATTCCATATATATGTGTTAGCATACTGTATTTGTTTTTCTCTTTCTGACTTACTTCACTCTGTATGACAGACTCTAACTCCATCCACCTCATTACAAATACCTCCATTTCATTTCTTTTTATGGCGGAGTAATATTCCATTGTATATATGTGCCACATCTTCTTTATCCATTCATCTGTCGATGGACATTTAGGTTGCTTCCATGTCCTGGCTATTGTAAATAGAGCTGCAATGAACATTTTGGTACATGACTCTTTTTGACCTATGGTTTTCTCAGGGTATATGCCCAGTAGTGGGATTGCTGGGTCGTATGGTAGTTCTATTTGTAATTTTTTAAGGAACCTCCATACTGTTCTCCATAGTGGCTGTATCAATTTACATTCCCACCAACAGTGCAAGAGTGTTCCCTTTCCTCCACACCCTCTCCAGCATTTATTGTTTCTAGATTTTTTGATGATGGCCATTCTGACCGGTGTGAGATGATATCTCATTGTAGTTTTGATTTGCATTTCTCTAATGATTAATGATGTTGAGCATTCTTTCATGTGTCTGTAGGCCATCTGTATATCTTCTTTGGAGAAATGTCTATTTAGATCTTCTGCCCATTTTTGGATTGGGTTGTTCGTTTTTTTGTTATTGAGCTGCATGAGCTGCTTGTAAATCTTGGAGATTAATCCTTTGTCAGTTGCTTCATTTGCAAATATTTTCTCCCATTCTGAGGGTTGTCTTTTGGTCTTGTTTATGGTTTCCTTTGCTGTGCAAAAGCTTTTCAGTTTCATTAGGTCCCATTTGTTTATTTGTGTACTTATTTCCATTTCTCTGGGAGCTGGGTCAAAAAGAATCTTGCTGTGATGTATGTCATAGAGTGTTCTGCCTATGTTTTCCTCTAAGAGTTTGATAGTGTCTGCCCTTACACTTAGGTCTTTAATCCATTTTGAGTTTATTTTTGTGCATGGTGTCAGGGAGTGTTCTAATTTCATACTTTTACATGTTCCTGTCCAATTTTCCCAGCACCACTTATTGAAGAGGCTGTCTTTTCTCCACTGTATATGCTTGCCTCCTTTATCAAAGATAAGTTGACCATATGTGTGTGGGTTTATCTCTGGGCTTTCTATCCTGTTCCATTGATCTATATTTCTGTTTTTGTGCCAATACCAAACTGTCTTGATTACTGAAGCTTTGTAATATAGTCTGAAGTCAGGGAGCCTGATTCCCCCAGCTCCATTTTTCGTTCTCAAGATTGCTTTGGCTATTCGGGGTCTTTTGTGTTTCCATACAAATTGTGAAATTTTTTGTTCTAGTTCTGTGAAAAATGCCAGTGGTAGTTTGATAGGGATTGCATTGAATCTGTAGATTGCTTTGGGTAGTAGAGACATTTTCACAATGTTGATTCTTCCAATCCAGGAACATGGTATATCTCTCCATCTATTTGTATCATCTTTAATTTCTTTCATCAGTGTCTTATAATTTTCTGCATACAGGTCTTTTGTCTCCTTAGGTAGGTTTATTCCTAGATATTTTATTCTTTTTGTTGCAATGGTAAATGGGAGTGTTTTCTTAATTTCACTTTCAGATTTTTCATCATTAGTGTATAGAAATGCAAGAGATTTCTGTGCATTAATTTTGTATCCTGCTACTTTACCAAATTCATTGATTAGCTCTAGGAGTTTTCTGGTAGCATCTTTAGGATTCTCTATGTATAGTATCATGTCATCTGCAAATAGTGACAGCTTTACTTCTTCTTTTCCGATTTGGATTCCTTTTATTTCTTTGTCTTCTCTGATTGCTGTGGCTAGGACTTCCAGAACTATGTTGAATAATAGTGGTGAGAGTGGGCAACCTTGTCTTGTTCCTGATCTTAGTGGAAATGGTTTCAGTTTTTCACCATTGAGGACAATGTTGGCTGTGGGTTTGTCATATATGGCCTTTATTATGTTGAGGAAAGTTCCCTCTATGCCTACTTTCTGCAGGGCTTTTATCATAAATGGGTGTTGAATTTTGTCAAAAGCTTTCTCTGCATCTATTGAGATGATCATGTGGTTTTTCTCCTTCAATTTGTTAATATGGTGTATCACATTGATTGATTTGCGTATATTGAAGAATCCTTGCATTCCTGGGATAAACCCCACTTGATCATGGTGTATGATCCTTTTAATGTGCTGTTGGATTCTGTTTGCTAGTATTTTGTTGAGGATTTTTGCATCTATGTTCATCAGTGATATTGGCCTGTAGTTTTCTTTCTTTGTGACATCTTTGTCTGGTTTTGGTATCAGGGTGATGGTGGCCTCGTAGAATGAGTTTGGGAGCACAATAGTTCTTAAAATGCTCTTTCCTCTCTCTCCCCAGGGAGAGTCTTAAAGCACTAGCGTGTTGACAGTTAAGTGTGCTGGTCTCTGTCACAGTGGATTTATCAAGAAATCAGTTTAATTAAGCCTGAATGTTAACAGGCCTCCTGTTTTTAAAGCGAGCCACTGTTACTATAAAATGTTCCCTTTCCTTGGGCACATAATCCTATTTTAATATTGAACTATTGGCCAGGAATTCTTCCTGTCTCAGGCAGATTATCAAGCAGATCGTGTCCCATTCAGCAAAAGAAGACTGTCTGTCAGGGAGTAAAAATTAGAATGGTCTGCTTCTTTTTCTTTTTTTTGTGGGGGGTTTGTTTTCTAAATTTTTTCATACATTTATTTATTTAACACTTTTTAAAGACATATTATATTCTGGATCCAAAGCTAGGGATATACATGTAATATCTTGTTCTGTCCTCAATACTCCACCTTTGAAGCATAATTATTTCCATTTTTCAGATGAGTAACCCAAGGCTTAGGGAAGTTAGATAAAAAGCTTATTTAAGTCACTCAACTGGTCATTGGCTGAGCTTTTGTGATCTTTTCACTGTAGTAGCTCTTTTGCTGGATGAGGACATAGCAGAACAAAGCTCAGCTCCACCATTCACTATCTGTACGATGTTGAGAAAATTTCTTAACATCCTGAAGCCTCAGTTTTCTCATCTACAGATAAGGTGGTACCTACCTAGCTAAGGGGATTTTTGTGTAAATTAGATTAGTTTACAGATGTAAAAGTACTACTCAGCATGGATACACAGTAGTTATATCATGAGCCTCAGCGTGTACGGGTTAGTTTTTCCAAAAGGAAAACCACGACCAGCATTACGGTGGCTGATTTTGTCCATTAGCTCCCTTGTCACTCATCCCAACTCCCTCCTAGCTTACCTTTTTGTATTATAGTTGCTCTGGAGCTGAAAACAAAGCAAAAGTACATTTCCCAGATTCCCTTGCAGCTAGGTATTTGCATATGATGTGAATTCTGCTCAGTAGATGTGCTACGCAAATCTTGGAAGTGAAGTGAGCAATAGAAGATGGTAGCCACATGCAGGAAGATCACACATGCTGGGGAGTGGGGTGTAGGCATCTGTGTTTGGAGGTGGCTCTGATGAAGTTTGTGGAGCCCATAATTCGGTATCATACGTTCTGATCAGTGGGCCACAGAGACCATGGATTTTATAGCATAACAGTCGCATGGGTTAGGTTCCCAGTGAAGTGGCCCCCTGGCTACAGTATTTCTTGCAGCATCCAAATCTCATTCTCTAGCACTCCTGGAGGTTCTGTGAGCTACTCAGTCTTCCTTAATAACACTCCCCTTCTGCTTAAGCTGACTGGAGTGGATTCTCTTGACCAGAAATAATGTTCAAAGACTGACATAGTATCATCCAGGAATATGGAACTGCAGCTGTTAACCTTGGGTGATCAATCAGCTGACCATTGGCATATGGCCAGTGCTCTGAACTAACATATTTAAAAATACATAACATGTTTCCAGGTTGATCCATCAAGGCAAGGAATATAAGATTGATGGGGAACAGAGATAGTTTCTGAATTTTCTCTGGAATTTTCATTTGGTGAATTATTTTAACAATCTATAGTAATTTCAAACTAAAAGTACTCATGGACTAGGAGACATTGACTGCAAAGGTAACATGGATATTTTAAAATTTAAAAACTAAGTTATAATTTGGCAAAACAGTAAAGGAAATTTCCATGTCCCCAAACACAAACCATATTTATGGTATTGTTCTAGTTGCTGGTTTTAAATGGAAAACCAAAATATGATATTTGGACAAAATTAATAGAGATTCTACATGACAAAGAGATAGTGTGGGACATCTCACAGAAAGCTAGAGCAGAGAGAGAGACTGGGATATGCAGTACCTAGCACTAGCTCTGCCACATCCTGGATGATGTGAACAAGTTAGGGACAGAATATGTATATGGCCTACTTTACTGTGTGGTGAGAATTAAGCGAGACGGTGTATGGGAATTGGTCTAACATGTAATAAATACTCAACTGATGGTGGATCCCTCTTCTTGTCTTCCCCTTACCTATTTCAGTAAATAGAGAGGTATAACCCAGTCAGTTGCTACTCTTCTCAAATATTATGCGAATTGAATTTTGGAACATGAAGTTATCTTGACATATGTCAGGGAGACTCCTGAAGGCCCCACTGTAAATCTTGTAAAACAAAGCTCCTTGTGCAATGTGGGAAACACTTCATATTAATTTCTTACCTTTCTAAGTTTGGATTTCTGCTTGAACTTTCATATTTTTTGTAAGGATAGGTCATACTTCTCCCACAAGCTTCAAGATGAGAGTGGCCTTAAAAAAGTCCATTGTTTGTTACCCTAAATGGGTTTGGAGACCTCAGAATATGAGGGTGAGAAAACCAGGCTGATCAAAGGAGAACCAAACCCAACGTCTGCTCCGTAGTGGGCCCTTTATAGAAATCTACTTATGTGAGCACCTGCCAGTGTGTTGATCTGAAATCCATCCTCCCCACCTCCCACTTCACCCATTCTCGCTTCTGCAGTTCTTGGTTCTCTGTTTAACTCTCCACCTCCACACCAGATTGTCCCTTCTACCACTGTTAACTTTGGTGACCCTTTTTCAACATGTCATCCATTCCGACCTGACACTCCCTTTAGGCATGAAGACACATTTGCCTTCTGGCTCCGTGCAGTAGACTGGGGTCAGAGTCACTCTGGGCACATTCTGTGTTGGTTCTTGGGATGTGCTCGGGAGGGACACTGGGTACTTCCTCTTACCACTTGTTTTCCTCCAATGTGCAGTTTCCCCTACCAACCATAAAGACTTCATTTCCAAGCCTCTCTTGCAGCTAAGTGTGGCCATGTAACTAAGTTTTTGTTTTTAAGATATAAGAAGTTCTCTGAAGAATATATATTTTTTTGGCCTCACCTCGCGGCTTGTGGGATCCTAGTTCCCCGACCAGGGATGGAGTCTGGGTCCACAGCAGTGAAAGCACCGAGTCTTAACCACAGGACTGCCAGAGGATTCCAAGAATATGTTTAGAAGAAGGGACATGCCCTCTCTACCACTCTACCCTTCCTACTTTTCTGATGACTATAGATGAGGATATGATGTCTGGAGCTGGGCAGCCATCTGGAACCACGTGGTAGAACAGAGCAATCCCGGGTATATGAAGCCTGGGATTCTGATGATCATTGTGCTGCCATATTAGTCCCAAACTGCTGATCAGTGGACCTCATTTATGTGGAAGAGGAAAACATTTCTTCTGACTTAAGTCACTATTATTTTTCACTTCTTGTTACTAACAATTGAATATAATCTTAATTGGTCAATAAACAGCAACTCCAGCATGCCATGCAGAGAAGATCACAAGACCAGAAGTCTAGAGGTGGGATTTTAGCCACCATCCATCAATCATCTTGAGAATCATAGCGTTCACTTAGCCCCCTGCTTTCCCATCTATAAAAGGGATAGAAAAGTGGTTTTAATTCATTTTGAGTTATAGAGCCCTTTAGAATGTTGATTAAAGCTGTGGGTCCTCTCCTCAAAAAATGAAAATATATTCAAATATCAAGTTTTGCAGACAATGTCAGGAGAATTCTGGAGCCCTCTGAAGCTAGTCAATGAACTCCTTATTGGTCTAAACATCCAAGGATAAGAACCATTGAGGAGATTTCTTAGCTTTAGGATAGATAAAAAAGTTCAGTTTTTTTGGTTTTAGATTATTGTTTTAAAATACTTTTCAATGCCTTTCAATAAGGAACAAAATCAAAATGCATCTGAAAAAAAATTCAACCCCAAATCTCCCAAGAATACATTTCTGGGTATGTATATCTATATAAAATATATCAATATATAAAAATATCCATTAAAAACTGTATATGTATGTATATATGTATATATATTTTGGGGGGGGTTTTCGGCTGCAAAGAATTTAGATAAGTATATGATAAGCAGGGGACCTTCTGCCTCTGGAAAGGGTTCTTATCACCATGTTAGTGCCAATCCTTAAACCTTCAGGTCGACTCCTATTTGGTACCTTTCTGGCGACTAAGCCAGGAGGCCACAGAGGGAATGGGTTACACACGCCAAGTGACCCCTTGAACAAATCCCCAACTCTGGGTCTGGGATACATGAAGTAAGAATAAGAGCTCCTTAGCACTGCTGCTACCTGGGCTATATTTCTTCCTTAGATAAACAGAGGTAAATCTCTGTCATTGTCTCTATAAGGTATTTTTAACAGCACTGCTAAGTGAGCACTAAAGGGAAATAAACAAAGAGAAGAGAAAGATTCAGAGAAGGTCAAGGGTAAACCAAGATGACCACACTTTGCCACTTAGAGGTTGCCCAGATTTTGCAAAACTCCATCTTCCTCATTTAGTTAGCTGTTT
This sequence comes from Balaenoptera acutorostrata, assembly GCF_949987535.1. Lineage (NCBI taxonomy): Eukaryota > Metazoa > Chordata > Mammalia > Artiodactyla > Balaenopteridae > Balaenoptera > Balaenoptera acutorostrata. Next base: position 13,490,749 of record NC_080079.1, on the reverse strand, counting down.
CTACACTGGAACAAACAGACCTTTCGAGAAAATAAAAGCTGAATAAGGAGCTTGGCTGTGTTCTTAGACCCAAGTGTTCCATGGGTTAGGTTAGCTATAAATTAACCAGTCTGCAAAATATATAAATAAATGAATTGCTTTGTTCCGAGCTATCTCCAGTAGGGCTTTGGCTGCTCTGAAGGCTGGTGGACGTTCCACTGCCCAGAGCTTTTATAAATACTAATGAGTGACATATTGAGAAAAATTGTACCTACAAAAGCAAAGACTTCTTCCATGCAAATCAGGCCCCAATTCCCCACAGATAAGGATCTTTTTGATGGAACACATGCAAAATCTCCAGCTCTTAATTCTTTCATTAGTATTCTAGGCAGATGGCTGCCAAATAACAGAGAAAACTGTCTGAATTGCTGTGTCTGAAACCTAATATTGATTTGTTTAATAGTGTCAGGAAGTCAAAATTCACAAATCTCCTGTCGATTGTTTATGAGGCAGTTAGCAGAGAATTGGTTGCCCCTGCTTAATTAATAACTCATTACTGAAATTTGATTATATGCTTGAATGCTTTAAATGGGTTCTAACACAGCGTCTGCAAAGTGGTGTAGCAATGAGGTAAGGAGACTCTGAAAGCTTCCCTTTAAGGATTTCCCGAGGTTGTACAACCCAGGCCATTTTTGACTTTCCTTCCAGGGTCAACCTCACTGGTGTTACTATGTCAGTTGAAAAGGTGTTCTGGGGTCACATGGACTGAGTAGAGGGTGCGTCTAAAATTTGGGATGGAGACATTTCTAGAAAAATCACTGACGTGAATATAATTTATTGATAACTTGATCAGAAGAGACGTATACGTGGTGTTGTCTGTGAAAGCATCAGTGCTGACAGTAAGAGCTCCTGGGGGGAGGTTAACTGGGGGAGATCAAAAACACTACCCCTTAAGTTTTGCTGTTTTAAAAAATAGAAATTCAGCATGTCTAGTCACCAGGTGTAGACAGACTGGCAGGATTGGAGCCCGGGAGGTCCGAGCATTACCTGACCTTGTGCTTTGGAGGCTGGGGGTGGGAGGGAGGTGCTGCGTCACATGGCCCCGTGCCAGGGACGGGAGGGGAAAGATGAGGGCTCTCGTTAAAGTAACAGCAGAGCACACGGGTGTCTCTGCTTTATCTCCTGATTAAAATAATGCCTTTGGGAGATACCACGTCTGAGAGCTGGGCTTGGGCATGCTTGGAAGGGCAGCTCTCCACAGACCTGTGATGTAGGTGCTGCTTCCCATGGTCCCTAAACTTATAGCCCTCACCCCCCACCCCTACTGCCACCATCCATCAGAAAATTGGCTTTGCCAGGGGCATCTCTGGCTAACTAGGGCTCCCTGAGTCTCCCTCTCTCTTTTTGTTTTAGGGGCAGACAGGCTGACCTGATCAGGGGAAGAAAGCAGGAGAGGGTCTCCATAGCTTTGTCCCCTTTCCGTACCCTGCCAGCTACTGTGGCATGCGATGGATGGCAGGAAGGGTGCGGAGGTGAGTGTGCCTCTCACCAGAGCATTTCCCTTTAGCGGATAATGGGGTCAAGTTCCCAGGCTAGCCCATAAAAAATTATTTAGCTCCCAGTGGATTAACCCTGTTAATTGGAGCATGTCTGTTGAATAGTATTGCAGTTATGTTACAGGCGAAATAGGACTTTGTGGGCTCGCTTGCGACCTAGCCTCCACCAGAGCATTATTGCATCATTCTAGAACATGGTTATTTTGGAGAAAATAAAAGAGCACATTCTGAATTCCAAACAGCCTGACTCACAAATGAACTTTTGGAAGCCAACCCTTTGCCATCAAGGGCTGCCTGTTTGCAGGCTCACACAGACATTATAAAGGCCCGTCTTCAGTCAGTGGTGAGGCTGTGCTCACGGAGGCCGTGTCCCGTGGCCAGGTTCCTCAAGAAGCTTGTAGTCTGGTTGCTCTTAAGTGGGTAAAGAGCAGCTCGAGACAGACCACAACAAAACCCCGAGCGAAAGGATACACAATATGGCTGCAAGATTTCAGGGGGAAGAAAGGTCCCTGCCAGCTGGTCGGCCCAGGGAAGGCTTCTGGGAGGAGGTGGGAGCAGAATGAGGCCTTGAAGGGTGGTCAGATTTCATTAGGGGATGGTGGAACATTCCAGGCAGGCACAGGAGTGGGCTGGTCAAAGGTAGGTTTTGGGGACGGCGACTGGCCAGGCGGGCTGGAAAGGATGGTAATATGACCGGCCCGTCTCCTGCCTGTGATCTTAATTGAACCAGTCAAGCTTTCAAAATGAACAGTTGATCATTTGATTAAGAAGGGCCTTTGACTCTTTCAAGACCCACGGAGACTGATTTTTATCACAGTGGATCAGAACGGTTTGCACGGAGGAATGCTGACCAGATTCGGGAGGGAGGTGCTTGGCCGCTCCTGGGGGCCAGTCTGAGCCGCTCCTTCCCAGCAGACTGGCCCTCGGCCGGTGGGTGTTCAGGGCAGAGGACGGAAATTGCCGCCCGCTCAGGGTGGCTGGGTCCCAGGGCAGCGCTCACCCCTGCCAGAGGCAGGAACTTTATCAAGCCCTGCTTCAAAGGTAAAACCTGGGTTTCTCCCAAAGGCCTCCAATCAGGAATGTCTCCGGATGGCTTCAGCTTGGCTTAAGCAGCTCCAGTGCAAGGAAAGTTCGCTGGTGTCTGCCATGAAGCCGATTTGTCAAAGTGCTATTAAGGATTTTCAGTTATACCAAAAAAAAAAAGGAATCAACTGTTTTTTTTTAACTCTAATTTATTATGCTTGATTACGCAGCTGGAATGGGAAGGTAGCTGCTGTTTGTAGTTAAATAACTCCTCACAATTTCTTAAAGAAATGATCTTCAAAGCTTTAACGGGTCAGTGGCTCAAGTACAAAGGAAAGATTGATTTTCTTCCTCCCACCCTTTGTTCCCAGAGTTTAAAACAGACACGTTTGGGTAAATTAGTTTGTCTATGTTATTAATGGAAGAAGTTATTAAACTCCCATAAATATATGGTGGTATCTCGCTTAAGATGCCAAATTTGCTTTAAGGAAAAAAAAAATCTCAAGAAGGTAATGTGCAAAAGGTCTCTTGGTTCCTTGGGTCTATTGGTTTTTGTAAATTTCATTTCTAGATATGAATTTGGATCAGGGAGCTGGAGAAGGGGGCTGGCTCCAGATATCCCCCAAGTGGTGGGATAAACACCCAAGGAAGGAGACCCCTGCACATTTTTAAAAAACACTGAATTCAATGGAAAACATTCAGAGGCCCGATTGTGGTAGAGATGCGAGGTAGGGATGTGTGCGTAGGAAGATGCCGGAGAGCTATTCTTTCCACCACGAAGGGGATGATAAAGGACTATCCAGCTTTTAAACCTGAGGGGCTGGAGCATTTGATGGCTGGAGGGGGAAATGTTTTCCCTGCTCAAGGAGCCTTCTGGGGAGGGGGCTCAGAGAGGACTCACCGGAATGAGGGGGGCAGCCCCCAACCCAGATCCAGGGCTGGGGTGTGAGAGAGACACAGCCATAGGACCCACCCACAGGGGACCGGGCCCAGAGAGCTGGAGGTTCAAGGCTCCAGGGTGCTTATACAGGCAATCCCACAACTGTGTACAGCACTTCACAGTTTATAAACCCTGAGTTCCGCGTCTCCTTGAACCTTGCAGTGACCCTGGGAGATACGTGGCACAAGGTTTGGGATCCTGATTTTTCAGATGATGAAAGTCAAGCACAAAGCACTTTCCCCCCTGAGTAGAAAAGTAAAGAAAATCATGTGAAAAGTAAAGAAAAGCATAAAGAAGAAAACCCAAACCACCACCGGAAGACATTTAGCAATTCAGATTATTTTTGTGGGAACTTTTCTCAGTGGCTGCACACACCCACACTCACACGCAGGCACACGCGCACACCCATGTACACAAATACACATACACACGCACATGTACACACACAGGAGTGCTCAGTGTGCCAGGCACTATTATAAGTGCTTTTTACATACGAAATCGTTTAGTCCTTAAAACCACTCTATCAGGTAGGTACTGTTATTATCTTATTTTACGGATGAGAAACCAGAGGCACAGAGAGGTTTTGACTTGCTTAAGGCCACACAGATAGAGGCGGTGGGAGATCAGATTTGAGCCTGGACAGACAGACTGGCTCTAGCACCCTCCGTGTGTTCCTAACCACTCTGCATTTGGCCTTTTTAGGTACCCATAGACTTATCTAATGTGGGGGAAATCATGCCACATCTATACTATGCCTCATGAGCTTTGCAGATGCAATTGTAATTCTTCCAAAAAGGTTTTCAGTGGCTGCACCACCAGATGGAGAAATTTGGGCCAGAGTTACAGCTGTTTTGTGTGGGGTCCCACAACCCCGGACTGGACCTGGAGTTCTCAGGCTCCCAGATCACCACTCTTCCCACTGTGCACACTGTGGAGATAGTCACAAAATGAAACAGAAAGCATGAATCCAAAAGTAGCCCAGAGGCACTGGCAAACTCACCAGGGGCCCTGGGATCTGCAGAGGCTGCTGAGGTTGGATGTACAGCCCTGGGATACGTTATTTTTCCTGTCACCTAGTGGCCCCATCGTAAACCCCATGTGAAAAATTAATTTTTTAATTTAAGACTAGGAAGAACTTTGTGTCCCCTGAGGAGCTGAAAGGCTTTGCTTTCCTCTTTCATAACTGACTGTCTTTCCCTTTTCGTTTTTGCCACCAGGAGGCTCAGTGTTAAATCTAAACTAGGGCAACTATGTGATGTTTTATGACCTGCACTTTTGCTCTCCCTAGTCCTGATGGTCTGCTCTTATTTGCATTTTCTTAGTTTCTGTTTCATGTTTACAAGGTGCCCTCACCCGCGTGTGGGACAAGGTTTCCTGGAACAGCACCCTCTCTTGTGCACACCTGCATCTGCTCAGGATTGGCGGCCTCACACAGCTGGGAGAGCTGGGAGCAATGATCGTGATCATTCAATTTTGTGCTGTGTCACTGTTTATAAAGTTCACAAACAGCCACAATCCTAATATTGTCCTCCTAAGCCTCCAGGGAAGGAAAGAATGATCACGCTCAGCCTCACTTTTGAGCTGAAGAAACTGAGCTTGAAATAGAAGTGGCTTCACCAAGGCCATGTCCAAGCCTCCTTCCACCCCCTGGGATTTCTCTGGAAAGCACTGTGCAGCCTCAGTGCAGACATGGGAACTCCTTCCCTTTCCTTCTCCTGGCCTCACCTTCCCATGTGTGTTGGCATTTCCATATGCATTATGTGTCATGTTGGTGGCACGTGAGTTGGTTGGAGTTATTGCACTGATAAACATTTTATATTTTGAAAGTTATATATTGGTTTTAATGAATTATGGTAAGTGAAGCTGGTTTCCCATTTCCAGCAGTCATGTGATATGTTCTTCTAAAATAAATGTATTAAAATTAGTAATAAAAAAGTAAATCAACTGCAAGTAAAATTTTGAGTAAATAATAAAAAGACAGGTGTGTAGATACAACCAAGCTGGTGAGATGGCCCTATTCTTGGCTCACTGCCGACTTATGACCACATTTGCAGATAAGGGCACTAATCTCACAGGTAAGACTCTTGCCCATTGAGTTGTTCTCCAGATCCAAAGAAACGAATCCCTAAGATAAGAATTTTGGGCCAGCAGCAAATGAGAGTCCTTAAGTCTGAAAGGCAATCAACACTTCCAATCAAATATTCAAGGATCAAGTGGTGTCAGGAGTTCAGGTTAGGTCCCCTCAGCCACCAGGGCAAGCCAGTTAACCGGCTCTGCACCTCCATTTGTTCATCTGAAAAATGGGTGAGCTCTGCCTGGTTAGGTTAAAGTTGCAGTTATTTCCCCCAAGATAGCTCAGGCTGATTTCACCAGAAGTTGCCATATTCCTCTCCTTTCTTCTCAGCAGGCCCAGCTATTCAAGGTGATTCACTCTCAGGTAGCATGTAGTTGCAAGTAGAATTACCTCTGTGAGGCACTCCAAGCTCTGCAAATAACTCCATATGCCACAGAGGAGTTACTGTCTGGGCCTCAGTTTGCTCATCTCCGGGATGAAGAGGATGGATTAAGTCAGGTCTGGCAAATACGTAGTTGCATGGAGTGTTGTGTGTAGAATTCACCCAGGATCTGTGAAAGCGAGGGGACCAGTGATTGACCTCTAGTATTTATAGCTGATGGCATGATTGTTGACATAGTAACAACCTCAACAGCCAGGATCCTCTGGGCCACTGTGGTCTTGCAGCCTATGCCCATGATCTCTACTTCTAATTTTTCTAATCACCCGAAAGGCAGATCCTAGAGAAAGTCTGCCCACCTGTCTTCCTTCTTTCCTTCTTCCTTCCCTCCCTTCCTTCCTTCCCTTTTCTAACCCAGTCTCCATGGTGATAACACAGTCCCCATATCTTAGGAAGGCTTTGGCTCAGGTGAGCCATTTGTAGGGACCATACAATTTATTATCTGTTCTGAGATATCTTTGAGGATGAAAGCGGCACTCGATAATTCTCACAGTTGTAACCTGGGACTCTCTTGGGAAAGCAGCATCACTTGAGGGGGTAGTCCTCAAACTTTACCATGCATAAGGATTGCCAAAGGACTTTCCTGGGCACCCCCTTCAGGGATTCTGGTTCAGTAAGGTTAGGGCTTGAGAATTTGCCCTAGTTCCCAGGTGATGCTGGTCCTGCAGGTCCACGGACCACACTTTGAGAAGCCTGACTTGGAGCATAAGTGCTTAACAGTTCACAGAACTCATTCACAATGTGTTCTAATTGATCCTGACAAAAAGCCCAAGGGGGTCTGGAAAGCTGATATCAAAGATTCCATGTTAAGCTGAGAAACTGAGACTCAGAGAGGTTAAGTGATTAGCCCAAGGATACCCAGCCACAATGGGAGAAGCCCTTGTTCAAATTCAGGTTTACCAGCTCCCAGGCTCTGCTTTGGCTCAACAGGTGCCCAGCTTCTCAGCTCAGAAGTATGTTCAGAGCTGGCTTTGTGGCAGTGCCTCCTTCTCAGCAAATCCTCTGACCCAAATTAAAACTAGCTCTTTTAAAACTAAGTCACAGGAATGTAATGTACAGCACAGGGAATACAGTCAATATTTTATAATAACTTCATAGGGTGTGTAATCTATAAAAAATATCAAATCACTATGTTGTACACCTGAAACTAATATAATATTGTAAGTCAACCATGCTTCAATTAAAAAAAAAAACTGGCTTTTTTTGCTTTATAAATACCATTTCAGGTCAACCAAGAGGTCAGAGATTTGGGGTAAGAAATTACTTTAGCAATGCTTTTGTCTATATTTATATTTAATTAATATTTTAGGGTTTTAATCATTTTGATATATGAATGACTTAAAATATTTAAATTTAAATAATACATTGTACATAGTAGAATATTTGTGCTAGATAATTTCTGTTTTACATTATTGAAAAGGAGCTCCATTTCTAACACATCAGTCTGTTACTCAACTTCTGTACATTTAATCCTCGTGTATATTTTCAGGAATGCAGTAGAGGAATGCCTGTGTTATTCAACCTCTCTGTGCCTCAGTTTTCTCATCTGTAAAATGGGACAGGTAATAGTGCCTTCATGATAAGACAGGTGTGAGGATTAAATAAATTATTAATGCATGTTAGAAAAATTGGAAGCGTGCTTGGAAGATGCTGAGCATTTGAAAATATCAGCTATTCTTGTTTTATTCTCTGCTGATGCCTATTTTATTCTGCCCGTCAACATCTTTTGTCATCTTTATACCTGTACAGCAGTGAGCTCTCTCCAAGCGTAGGTCTATTTTCCTCCCTCTCTTTATCCGTCCAAGTCTTGCTTGCTCATAGTAGGTGACTAAGACCTACTTGTTGAATGAATGCAGAGTGTAAAATGCTTAGGAATTCCAGGAACTCATAGAGCAAAACTATGAAACCTAAAGCATGAGTGATGGAACATTTCCTTGAGGCTCCGTGGAGTTTGCTGGAATAGCCCAGCTTGGCCGCGACCCAGTTTCCAGCATCTCACTTTCAGCTGCATGGAACGTGTTATGGGCTGTATAGCACTGTTCCAGACACAAGGTCTTACAGGATATCTAATGTGAGTTGCACTCCGGGCTTGGGAAGGCCTGAAATTGATGGATCCAATGGGAAAATGGAAAATGAGTCGGGTGGGTCTCATTCAGCCCTGAAGGCTGCTGATGGATTTGGGAGGGATAAACATTTTCCTCTGGATGCCTGGTTATGAAAGGAAAGAAAATAAAAGCAAGAATCTTAGTGGATATGGGAGATTTTGTGGTTTGGTCCAAAATCAGAACCGAGAGTGGGAATGAATCTCATGTCCAATGACATGAGATTAGAGTCTAGAGTTGGACTTTTTAAAATAAAAATTCTCAATTGTCAGTTGCTTACTGAGCAAGGAGGTTTCATGGTGCTCAGGACTGGTGACAAGAGGAGTGCTATTGAATTTCACCGGGTTGGTGGGTTTCAGGGTCTCCAGCAGAAGCTCTGACATAGCCCTAAAGATAACCAGTCAATTAAAGAAGAAAAACTATTTGGCTTGGAGGTTGTGCTGTAGTTAGAACCTGCTGTGAAACAAACCACCCCCAAATATAGTGGCTTAAGCAGCCACTATATAGGTCAGCAAATATGGTTGGGCTAATGGTTGGGCCATTATAGGTCTAATTTGGTTGGGCCTAATATAGGTCAGCAAATTTGGTTGGGCTCAGTGGGCAGTTCTTCCTTTTTAAGTATGCTTCCTCGTGCATCTGTGGTCAGCTGCAGGTCAACGAAGTGGCTTTGCTTCCCAAGGCTGGCTGGCTATTAGCTGAGCAGTGGGGACAACTGGGACATTTATCTCTCATTATTCCAGCCGGCAAGCCTGGGCTCATTTAAGTGGTGGTGGCTGGATCGTGTGTGCTTTTGTGTGTGTGTGAGAGAGAGAGAGACAGAGAGACATAGAGAGACACACGCCCGGGGAGGTGGGGGGCGAGAGCAGGAAAGGATGCAATGCCTCTTGAGACCTACTCCGAGAACTGGCATGGTGTTGCTTCTGCCTCATTTTATTGGCCAAATCAAGTCACAAGGCCAACCTAAATTCAGAAATACACTCTGCAAAATGCATTCCATCGCTTGAGGAAAGGAGCTACAAAATCCTATTGCAAAGGAGGCATGGATATGGGGAGAGGTAGAAATGGGTCCATTTTACAAACCACCACCGATTGGGAGGGTGAGCCATCAAGAGCTGTTAGCAGAGTGAAGAAGGTAAGCTCTTTGCACGCTGAGAATGAGTGTGGCTGAGGATTTGGAAGGCTAGGCACTCTGCTTAGCTTCTTGTATGCCTGCTGGTAGCAGAGACAGCTCATACGAGGCTGAAGAATACGCCTGTATGCGTGGAAATGGGTGAGGTTTGGATCCTAATGCACTGCTGACTAGCCATGTGGCTTTGGGGGAGTCAATGAGTCCATCCAGCCTTAGTTTTCCCATCTATAAAATGGGATCACAGTTTCTACTTCATAGGGCTTTGTGAAGATTAAAGAGACAATCGGTCTGCATATGGTAGGCACTGGAAAAACAGCCACAATAATGAGTTACATACAATATCAATGAAGTCGCAAATAATAGAATATGTGATTAAAGATAATGAATGATTAGAATTTCTCCCTGGAATTTCTTAGCCTGGAAGGCAGAGTGATACCCCAGGTTTACACCTGCAAAGGCTGCCCTCTCTATGATGTAGATACCAATTTGGCCAGCAGAACTGACCACTAGTCACTTACAGTCTCCATGGCCTCAGACATCTCCCAGGGCTCTGTGGGGTCCGCGGCTTTTGTTCCCCAAGAGGAATTCCAGCGAGCGTCCACTGAGCTCTGGGTAACATGCTCAGACTTGGGTCTGACCTCGGCTCTGCCCAAGAGGCCAGATATAGTAAGAAGTCTTACTGAGGAGGCAAGGCAGCCTCTTAATGGCCTCAGGCAAACCTCTCTGGCTTTGTCCTTTGACCCCCTATATGTCAGTGTCTCTGGGTAGGGAAAGATCAGGACAGATAGCAGAGAATTACGTAGAGTTCTAGACCAACACTCGTGAACAGATTCTGTATCTGCGCTGCCCACGTGGTAGCCGCCAGCCACACATGGCTACTGAGCGCTTGACATGTGGCTAGTGCAACCAAGAAACAGAATCTTTAATTTTAGGTCAGTATTTATATAGCCACTTGTGGCTAGTGGTTACCGTACTGGACAGTGCAGTTCTAGGTGGTTGAGCCTCTGAAGAGACAAGGCTTTAAGGAGTCTGAACCAGCCAGCTGCTGAACCTTGGTGGGTTGGGGACATTGTCTTGGAGCTGTGTGGGAGCCAAGCCAGGCTCTGGGTATGGGTCAGCTGACCAGCAGGGCCTTGGTGGACCCTCCAGGGTTGTTGCCTTGTTTCTTCTTATTTCTAAGTTGGGCTGAGAAAAGAGGAAAACTTGTTGACTCCATGGAAGTCCAGAATCCCCTACAGATTTAGCCACTCTGTGTCCCTTGCTCTATTCTGAGTGGCCACTTATAGTGCCCAGAAAGGCCATGGTGCTGTATACGCCCTGGTCCTTTCCTGTGCCAAGGAAAAGCAGAGCTCAGCAGCCCAGTCAAGGAGAAAGGAGGGTACCTACCAAGGAGGGAGACGGGTCCTTCCCATTTGGATGGTTGCTTCTGAACAAAGGGTCCACATGGTCCAATGTAGCTTTTGAAGAGATTAAATTAGTGTGCTAGTACTTGCTCACACGTGTGTGTGCATACGAGTGCTCATGTGCGCGGGCACACACACACACACACACACACACACACACACATACCCGGAGTTTATTTGTGAAGGAAGGTACTTTTGGAGAGTTGGGACAAGATGCCCCAGTTCGGAAAAACTAAAGGTTTTGCTTCTGCTTTAATTGGGTTCAAAAAGATGACAAACCAAATCTGCCTCAGGGTTGGTTCTTGAAACTCACATTGGAATTTATTTTAGGACCTTCCCCATGTCACAGCACAATGCAGCCTGCAGAACTGATGGTGGACTTTGCCTAGAGATTTTTTTTATCCAATTGCCTTTCAACTCCAGCAGCAATAAACTGCCCAAACCAATCAGTCTTTGTATGAAAGCTGAATGAGGAAGGCTGCTCCCTGCCTACCTCACCAGTCTCTCGATCCCCTGATATTTCTTAAAGTTGGGACTCTATTGCAGGTAAAAGTTCTAGTTCCCTTTAAAGGATAGACTCTTTCTGGATCCTTCGATTAATTGGCTGCGGTGGAGACCTGCGGCTCCCGCCTGGGCTTTTTGCAGTGGTGTGGGCGAGATTAGTTTTCTGCTATCACCATAATTTACAAGGCTCACATAACCATGTAACGACTTGGTGATTACATGGAAAATATCGTATAAATACATAGTAATTACAAGTTCATGCAGATTACTTGGTATATACATTTGAAGTTACTGAGTAGTTCAAAGATTAATTATCCTATAACTGGCAGTATTTAAATCATTTTTTTCTCATATACGAATACACTGAGGCGGACTTCAAGGCTGGCGAGGATGAGGATGTGATGAGTGTGATCTGAAAAGAAAAAATGAAATTTGACAGGCGTGGATTATTTAAAGCATGCGTATGTGAGCTGAACAGCCACGGACACTTTGATGCAAATCGTAGGGGAAAGAGCAGGGGGATGGTGTGTAGAGAAAGGTGCTGAACAAAGTAAGGATTTCCTGCTGGCGACTTGAAATTTAAACAAATAATCATTTAAATGGCGGCCCGGCATTACGTTCCGAGTTGTGTGCATTAATGTCAACATCTGGTACCAACATTTTGACAATTCTATTAAAATGCCCCAGCATTCCCTATCTAACACCTGTTAGCCCTAATTTTCTTTCCTGAGAAGCACACCAGTAGACAGGGTAGATTCCAAATCATTTATCACTTTTAAAGTGCTTCCATATGCGTGTTGGACCCAGCCTGGCCCTAGGCAAACATTTTCTGAATGCATTAAAATTCAGGACTTTTTTTTTTTTTTTTTTAAGTGTAGACACCAACGTTTCATTGAATTCATGTCTGGTAATTATTAGCTTAAATTATGGCTCACACATGACTTGACAAAGTAGACCATGAATTAAAACACACGCACACACACGCACACACCCCAGAACTCTTCAATAGATGCGCCCAAGTCCTACGTTGCTTGTTATTGAGATGTCAGTCAGTAATCATTAGGCAAACACTCTTCATGTAGGGAACTGCTAAGAGGCCCAGGAGTCCCAAGAGACAATCTAAAAATGTCAAAAATGTTACAGTATACATGAATGACACCAACAAGAGAACATGTGTTAGAGATGCAAGCAATTAGTTAATATATTACAAGTTTCAACCTCTGAGCAAAACAGGCAACAAAAATTTCCTCTTGACAAAAGACTACAGATAAGATCAGGTTGATTCCCAGACAATAGGATCTCCCTGAATTGGAGCAACCCTCCAGCAGGCTGGGAGGGAGGGATGATCTGGGGAATCTGGGGTCTGTAGGGTGTGAGTCACTAGGGCAGGTCTCGCTTTCCCTGGAAATGACTGGCTGGACGGCTGGGCTCTTGCAGTGGAGAAGTGGAGTCTGAAATGAAGGAAGACATCCGGTGCCCCCTGGATCCGGCTCACCACGAAGCTGCCTGCTCCTTGCTGGGGCTTCAGAATGAAAGTTAGTAGGTCGAATGAAATCTTATTGCTGTGTTCAAAGGAAAGGAGGTGCCTGTGAAAGGTGATGGGGATGAGGATATTATATGGGCAAATGCTTGTTCCTTGCTTTTCAGAGGAGATTTTAAAAACTAAATATTGTATATTACATAGTTTCTCTCCCTCTCTCTCCCTCTCTCTCTCTCTCACACATACACACACACACACAAACATGAAGAAAAAATGTTTTAAACAAAAAATCTTCCAACATATATACACATACAGAAAATGTGTTTTAGGCAAAGTACACATGATGTGCACTTGGGCGGGCTAAAGATTTGAATTGGTCCCCCGGAAACATCAAAGAAACACTAAGAATGCCAGAAGGCATGAAAACCTGAGTTCACCAACTCAAAATGTGAAAAAAAATTGTAGACACTTAAAAATGTCCGCCCCTGTACACACACACACTTACACTTTCACACTTTCTCTGTTTACTAAATAACATTTCAGCACAGTTTTCATCTTATAAGGAAAGTGTTTGAAACTTGGAATAAGTGCACTTAATTAAAGGAAGGCTGTGAAAATGTGCATTAATCTGATATGACTAATAGCAAAGTGCATGAAATTGCTAATTAGAATTTCATTAAAGGTGCTGCTTTATCAGACTGTGAATATCACAACCTTTAAAATTCTTTCAGGAGAGCTTAATTCCTTTTCAAACAGAAATATTCTTTAAAGACATTTGATTTGTTCTGAAGGAATTCGTGGCTTAGGCTGGAACTTAAAATGTTGCCGATATTCCAGGAGGTGATATCAGAATAGGCATATAGATCAGGGACTTTGTTTCATTTGCCTGATGAATCCCTTTCTCCCCACCTCTATGGATTATTGTTCAAAAACCCAGTCATGAAAATAGAGTTGAGTCTTGGGTTTATTCCACATGTAATTTGTTTTCTGCTGAAGCCAAACATTTATTCTCTCCTAAAAGAATAAAGGAAAAATTACTTTAAAAGATTTTAAAGTCACTAAATATAAAATTAAACATGATAATTTTCATACTCACTTTAAAAAATAAAAAGAAGCAGACAATAAAATATTTTTTTTTCCTTAAAGGAAAAAACCATCCATAAAAAAACAAAAACAAAAACAAAAAACCTCTTAAAATACTAATAACATTTCAAAGATAAAATCGCACTTTTTAAAATTAGGAAAGTCCACTGTTAACAATAGCAAATGTATTTTTGTTCTTTCTCTGACTTGCTTTCCTAGGTTACAGGGTTTTCTTACTTCACAGTTTAATTATTCCTGACACTAAATCTGCATTTCAGCTTGCTTTTTTACCACTCAGATTTCAAAAGTTCTACCTTTCTATTCCTTCATCTTCTCCATTTTCAACCTTATTTATAGATTTATGGATATGAAATAGATCACCTCTATTTCTGTTCACTTTCCCTGAACCCAGTTCCCAAGGTTACCAATTGTATTTTTGAATTTGCAGCTTTTCCTGGTTGTTCAAGAGTTCTCACAATTAGTAACTGGGTTCTTTTTAATATTCAAGCTTGATTGAACAGTTACATTTTGTTGCTGAAAACCAATTAATGTTAATGAAAACTACAGCTCACTGAAAGCAGCAGTTTACTTTTACAGAAGTTGTTAAAAACTTAGCCCGGCTTCATATTTGCTGAACACACCGGTTCACACTGATGTAATTTTGCAGAATTGAATATTTTAAATACACTTTAGAAACCTTGGTTTAAAAGCTAATCAGTCATATTTACCTGACGACCATATCTGAAAGGAGAGAAAATGAGAACAGAAGTAACTTTATTTGAGAAACAGTGATTTCTTTGGACATTTAAACAAATCTCAAGTGGCTTAATTACAGTTTGCTCTGATTTTATCCCCAGCAAGAGGGATTTTCATGGCATTTAGATCATTTACCTACTGGGCTAGGTAACAGACAAAAGATTACGTTTTCCCTTCCAACATTTGGGAGGTACATTAGGACAATAAATGCAATGATTTTAAAAGATCGGTCTAGACTTAAATGAATGAAAATTAGGCTCGTTAACTGTAATGTCTGCAGTCCGAGGTGGGGTGTCAGTCTTGCCTATCTGTGGGCCACCGTAGTCAAACAAAGCTGCTAATTCGAATGTTTTAAGTTTCAGATTGAGAAATATTGTTCTAATATGGCAACAACGGGGCTGTTGTCTTTTCAAGCACTCTGCGATTGCAGCCTCCTTCTGGCTCGTTTTATGCAAAACGAATGGCAGGTAATTGTGATTTAATTCTTTTCAAGTAAATTACAGTGAGTGCGTGACACAAAGCCACGGCGGACCCTCCTTTCCCTGTCAATAGTTGAATTGATGATGGCAGGAGTAAAAACAGCAATTGTGCACCACAGCCCTTCCTCGGCCCCCACCCCAGCCAAGGGCGGACCTGCCAATCAGGCCGCGCCACCGCGAGACTGGGACTCCTCGGGTCGCCGAGGTTCGGGGATGGAACGTTCAGTGTCACGGCGCGGGGGTCGTGGGGCTCGGGGCTCGTCCGGAGCCCAGGTGCCCACAGGGGTCAGCGTGTGCGCCCCACCGGCCGGGTGCCCACCGCGTGGTCACCGTGGTCACCAGGGACTTATGGCGCTGGACACGCGCTGCCGAGTTGAGGGCAGAAAAGGTTCCCCGGGGGGCTGGTGGTCCCCGCGCTCGGATCGTGGCTTAACTTGGCCACCCTGGCCTCCCCGAGACGCCCCGGAGGGCTTCCGGAGGAGGCGGCACGGCCCAGCTAGAGGTGGGGGAGGCCGGGCTGCGAGCCGTGTTTGCGGGGCGGCGCGGCGTGGCCGGGCTCTGAGCACCGGGGTCCGAGGGACCGAGGCCAGAGCACCAGTTCTCGCCCAGAACCTGCGAAGCCCAGGTGGGGAGGGAGCCGCTGCGGGAGGCCCCGAGGGGCATGGCAGGAAGGCAGGGTCACCTGAGAGGGGCGCATGTCGCGACCTCAGGCTCACTGCAGCCTGCCTGGGTGCAGTAGGTGCTCAGTAATCATTGAACTGGCCACGAACGTTCAGTGTGATCTGATCACTTCCCATTGTACTTGAGCGAAATCCCAACTCCTCTCTGAGGCCCACGGGGTCTGTGTCCTCTAGCTTTTGCCTGGATTTGCAATGCCTGTCCTTAGTGGATAACTTCGAGCAAGTTACTTGACCTCAGCCATATCCACCTTTCCCTTTTCCTGGACCTCATCAAGCACCATTGGATCAGGCCTAGTAACGGGAGCCCAGAACATAAATACAATAATAGCTAACACTTGTTTAGCACTTCTCACGTGCCAGGAACTGTTCTAGGTGCTTCACGTGTGTTACACCACTTAATGAAATATTCACATCTCTATGAAACAGGTTCTATTATTATCCCTTTCTATGCAGGCAGAAACAGGCTCAGAGCAGACAAGAGAGCTCGCCAAGTTTACACAGGCAGGAAGTGATGGGTATGAACTTGACACCAGAGCCTGCACTTCTAACCACCACACTGCATTGCCCCTCTGTCTTAGTCTCCAAGATGGATAAGATGCAAACTCGGCCGCCCAAGGGCACAGAGCCTCAGAAGCAAACAGAAGGTAGGTGGGTGCATGTGGTTTTCCGCACAGGGAATCAGTAGTGACACGTAATGGTTCTTAATATACACTGTATTATTAATTCTTTAAATCTCACAGCACACACAGCACTCTAGGAGGTAGGAAGTGATGTCATCCCCATTTTATAGATAAGACGCGGGGAGGTCCAGCCGTTTGCGCCAAGGTCTCAGGGCAAGTAGGTGGCAGAGCTGGGATCGGCACCCACAAAGCCTCTCTCCAGGGCCCACGCTCGTAGCCCTGCCCTGGGTCAGGCCTCTGCCTGTCAGTCCTGGTGTCCTGTGCTGTCCTCAGGTGGTTAAGAGGGTGCTGAGTCCCTTCGGTGTCACCAGAAACACCCTGCGCTTGAAGCAGAGCTGCTGCTCGCTGACGGAAACCCCTGGGGAGTTTCCATGACCTTGTCTTTGAAGTGGGGGGGTGGTCACAGGTCAGCTCTCCCCGCCTCCCAGGGCTGCTTCCGGGAGTAATGGAAAGAATGGACAAGGAAGAGCCCTATGAAGTGTGAACTCTGACCTCAGAAACACTTGGTTCTGCGTGCCTGGTCCGTGCTGGGCACCCTGGGGAGGGGGCCAGGCGACTGACCGACCTAAAGGATCAGGATGCAGGCCCATGAAAAATGAAGAGGTGATTATTTTAGTTACAAAACCAACAGATATAAAGGAGGACTCTCGTTTGATGATGCAAATGATTAGAGAATTGTCTGTTACTTTGTTTGTTTCTAAGAGGACTATATTCAAAGGCCCCTGGGAGAACTTCACACCAGGCCTGGTGCTTGGTGTTTCATGTACTCCATCCCTGGGTCCTCCTGCAGCCTTGTGAGGCGAGATGACACTGTGCCCATTTTACAGACAGAGAAACTGAGCGGTGAAACCGTGGGGCTAATGAATGGAGGAGCTGGGCTCTGAACCAAGCCCTGCTGACTCCAGTCCTGGCATCTCTGCTCCAGAGGGTCCTGGCACAGACCTGGTGCAACGGGGCTGCCCCTCTTCTCTTCTGGTTCTGAACTTTTAGCTTTCGTTGCAGCTTTGTCTGAGGGTCTCCCTTCCTCGACCCTGGTGCTTTTACATCCTTCACCCCTCCTCAGTCCTGGGGGCCCCCACCCACACAGTACCTCTGTTGAGTGCCTGAGGGACGATCCCACTCCTCCACCCACCCTCCCACCAGCTCGCTGCTTTTGTGTAAGAGCTTGAAGTCAACACCTTGACTCTGTGCGAGGCTTAAGGTGAGATGTCTCCCCATCCCCAGGACCTCACCCTGTGTGAAGCAGCACCTCAGAGGGCCAAGGGAGTGTGAGTACCAACCAGGCTGCCTTGGTTCCCCATCACGTTCACCCCAGGCCTGCTTCTGGCCCCAGTAGCTGAATTTATTTTGGCTTAAATGATAAAGTGGTCAGAGATGTTAAAAATCTACCTTCATGAAGCCATCAGGTGGATTGAATGGGGTCATGAAGGGGATGTCAGCTGCTCGTGGGCTTGCAGTGCCCACCCTACACGGGCTGGTGGGCTCTGCCATGGGACTCCCAGTTTGCAAGTGGCCGGTGACTGTACTGCTATGTCAGCCTGCCCTTGGGCAGGTGCCCGCCCTCAGACCATGACTTCCGAAGGGGAGGGGCAGACTGAGCTGCAAGATGGGGGCATGAGGTTGAAGGAGATGCATTCTCTGTTTACCTTGAAGTCATGGGGTGGCCAAGGGCAACTGCAGTGAGTGAGTACGAGCATGGGAAGGAGTGTTTGCCTATGGAACTGGCTTGGGTGCTGGGGATGGAGTCCCGGTTCCCTCACTTACTAGCTGTGGGATCTTGGGCAAACAACATAACTCTGTGCTTCCATTTCCTCATTCATAAACCTGGGATAATAATAGCTGGATGTAGCTCAGAGGGTTACTGGGAGTTAATTATTCAATACATGGTATCTGTCATAGAGTAAGCAGTCAATAAATGATAGCTGACCCAAAAATACCAGCTCAAAATTATCTTCTCCATTCACGTCTGCCTTCCCACTCAAAATACATTAATATGCAAAAGTCGTAAAATGGGATGCCTTTAAAGCTGTATGTTGACAAGAGACAAACCTGAGGTGTATTCTGGGCCAGAACACTCACTACTGTGTGATCCTATGTAAGTGACTTAGTCTTCTGAGTCTTCTGAGTTCCAGTTTTCTTCTCTATAAAATGTATATAAAATTTAAAAACCTATTATTAATAATGAGAATTAAGTGAATAATGTACATAAAGCAAATGGTACTTACCAATCTTCTTCATTCCCTGCCCCTTTTTTCCCCCTCTGTACAAGTGCCTTTCCAAGGCTATGAGATGTGTTCTCCAAACCAGTTTCCTTCCCTCCTGGGATCACAGGAAGACTACAATTACCAACACCCTTTGTGGTAGAGGCCTCATGTGACTGAGTTTTGGCCAATGGAATGTAGGCAAGAGTAACCTATTCTACTTCCAGACCTGGGCCCTAAAATTTCTTATAAGGTCTTTCATGCTCATTTTCTCCTCCACCTGCCAACAGAATGTGGCTCAGGGTGATCTTGGATGCCCACATGTTGAAGAAGGTGGAGCCCCGGCCAGCAGAACCCTGCCCTTCACTGCCTACTCCTTATCAGCGTGCTTGCACTGGGACATACGTATTAAAACCATTGAGATTTAGGGGTTATTTGTTACTGCAGCTAGCAGTTAGCCTATCCTGACAAATACAGAATAGTATAGAACCTCTACCTAGTATATATACCTGCATATATTTATACAAGATTTGGCATGTATTTTAGGGTCTTCCTGGTCCCCATCCTCCTTAAGCTCATCTATGTGACCCAAGTTCAGAACCTTACTGCCTTAAAGAACCAGACCCAGCAGTTGTTATTAGTGATGGTGGTGAGATAATTCCTGAGAGCAACTTCCTGTCTTCAGGGCCTCCCTATAGCAGAGCGGTTTTGAGGACAACTCCTTACTAAGAGATTATACTGTCAGCCTCCCCTCTCTGGGCAGAGGTCTCCTGAGACGGCATTGCTAATCATACAGACACTCTCCTTCCCGCTACAGTTGGCAAAGTGCCTGCTTTCCTCCTCATGGCTCGTCCACCACATCCGATGGGTCACAGGTCACAGGATCAGGCAGCGGCTCCTCTCAGCTGAGCCCCTGAGACTTGGCTCAGCCCGCCCCCCACCCCATCCCTGCCCTCCTTCTGCCTCAGATGAGATGGGCTCCTTGCCTGCTGGCTTCCCCATTAAATCGAGCGCCCCCTGGAGGCCAGGCTGGGCTGCATCCATCCCCTTTCTCCTTAGAGCCAGCTGCAGGGTCAGGTTGTAGCAGATGTCATTTTTTTTGCACAGGATTGTTGATTTTAGGGATCAGGGGCCATCTTTATGGTGTTCTGGAAAAAAAAAAATCCTCAGCTTGGGTGAAGTTTATAATTAAAAATAATAATGATCTTAAGATACTGAATGTCTGTTCCTTTCCAGACCTCCTGTTATTTCTTTAACTTCTCCATAATCCTGTGAGGTGAGTTTTAAGTAGCCCGTGTGTAGAGGTGTAGAGATGCCAGACCTAGCGTCCCAGAGCTGCAGGAGGCGGATTTAAGACTCCAACTGGGGTCAATCCAACGGTAATAATAGCTATGTTTTCCTGAGCCCTTACCACATGCTGGGAACCGTGTATCATAAGAGTTTTTTATGAAATATTTCATTTAATTTTAATAATTTCTTTATGGAGAGGGGACTACTATTATTTCCATTTTATAGGTGAGAAAAACCAAGCCTCAGTGAGGTGAATGGTCTCTTTTCCCCAAGGTTTCATGGTTAAAAAATGTTGTGCCCAGATTCAAATTCAAGTCACTCTTTCTTTAGAACTTGCACCTTCACTCGGCACCTTGCAATGCCTCCTCTGCCACTGGGAAAGTGCAGTAGGGACCAGGTGAATACTCTTCCAGGGGTCATGACTTTGGGTGGGGAGCCAGCCTGCGGTCAGGTTGACAGCCTGCTGAATCAACACCTACTATGTGCAAAGTCTGACCCTGCACCCTGCTGTGGTACAAGGGAGACCCAGACTGTCCCATGGCGTTGGCATCCTGGGAGAGAAGAGAGCTGCGTATCTCTACCTGCAACCTGAATAAGTCAGTGCCCTGGAAAGGATAGATGCTGCAAACTTCAGAGGAGAAAGAAGGCACTCAGGTACAGGCAGGGATGGCTTTACCAAGGAAGTGGAATTAGATGAGCCTGGTCTGCCTGGATTTGAATTCCAGCTAGCTGAGTGACTTTGAGGAAGTTACCTAATTTCTCTGAACCTCCGTTTTGCCATGTATAAAATGGAGATAATAAAGGTACCGACCTTAAAGGATTATTGAGGATTAAATAATAATACGTCAAGTGCTTGGAACATAGGAAGCTCTATATTGTATACTTTTATTTACTCATTTCATTATCAAAGGCTAGTAGACTTTCCATAGGTGAAGAAGGGAAGTTTAGTGAACTAAGTGACCATCATGAGCAAAGCTTCAGAGTTGAGAAAACAGAGAGTGTTTTTTGAGAATAATAAATAGCTCAGTTTGGCTGGTTCATATGGGAACAACAGAAGGTGAGGCTAGAAAGAGAGCCTGGGGCCAGATTGATGAGGCAATGGGGAGCCATTGAGGGGTTTTGAGCAGGGAAGTGTCATAGCCAGAGCTGGGTATTAGAAAGATATCTTGGCTACAGGGTGTAGGGTGGATTGGAATGGGACTGACGGGGAAATCCCTGTAGAAAACTATTGTCATCAGCCACGGGAGAGAGTGGTGGCAGCTGGTAGGGCAGGAAAGTGTGAATTGGACCTTGTGGCAGGGGAGGTCCTCTGGAGCTTGGCACTCTGTAAACTTGGTGCTGCATGGGGCGTGGGCTACACACACCCTTGGCCAAGGGCAGGTGCGGCAGTGGTGCCCATCCTGGTCCAAGTGAATGGCTGGAAACCCACAGCAGGGTTTTCCTTTTGCAGGCTTGGGAGGTGGTCCTTCTGGGCATCATGTCATCACTGGTGTCTGTGTTCCAAGAAAGAGACAAAAGCAGAGAAAGGGGGACCAGCCTCCTTTTTGTCCTGAGAACCCAGGGCACCTGGTATCCTCAGGGTGGAAAAGCCCTTCGATGGTCTGCAAACAGGTTCCAGAAGACTCGCTTGGAGGGGAAAAAGGAAGCAGGCTCCTTTTGGGTTTTCATCTAGGTTTTTGAAAAGCAAAGCAGACTGGCGAGAGCCGCCTGTCAGAGGCGTGTTTTATCTTAACATTTCCATGTAATCCTGAAAGCCCACCTAATCAATTGAAGATCATAAAATATTAGACTTAATGCTGCAAAGTGCTGCTTTTTAATTCACGTAACAAGCTCCTAAATAATTCAAATAGCAAACAGACCCGGCAAGTCAATGGTGGGAGGCTGCCTGGATCAGCGGGAGAGTGTCAACACGTGCCGCACTTCCCGGATCGACTCCATTTCAAGAACCCTATTAAGTTAATTGCCGGTTGCTGACAGCAGAGAGCATGCTGGGAGCACAGCAAGCTTTATTAGCCTCTGTGGCATCTGGAGGCATCAGCCATTTTGCCCCTACTTGCAGGCACTGGGAGCAGCATGGAAAAAAGTAAATCAAATTATGAGACAATAAATGCTTTTGGCAACATGTGGGCATCAGATTCATTGGAGAATCCAAAAGAGTTCGAGTGTCAATTGTCAGCCTGTTAAATATTTTACAGCAACACCATCTGTTGCAAAAGTCTCATAGGATGCCACGGAATTGTTACATCATTTGACATTGCATGGCCGATGCAGGTAAGCATTAGTGCCATTGAGGGGCCCCCATCCCCTAAAGAGACTACTGGGTGAAGAGAGGCTGTAAATAGAGCAGGACATTTTGGGATGGACGTTTAGAGAGGCCTTCCCACAGATCCCAAGTGTTATACATTCACGTTTGTAGGCAGACCTGCCTGGGTTTGAAGACCCAGTGGAGACACCCATGGGGTTCTGGAGATGGGCAGGGAAGGGAAGATGTGTGAAGTCAAGGTCCCCAGCCTTCTGTCCATTGGGAGATTCCCAAGCAGGGCATCACTTCCATGACTACCTGCTCTCGCCTTGGCAGCCCTGATATATATTGAGTATGGAGTCGGGTGGGGGCAGCCTGGCAGCTTGGGGATCTACCAACAGGTACCACTCTGTAGAATGGGGCTCTGATCTATCCAACGCCCACTTTTGATACATGAGAAAAAGCAGGTAGAGAGAGATTCCTTGACTGTCCCAAGGTCACACAGTCAGCCAGTTGTCTTCTGGCATCATCCCACTTTGTGCTGTTTCTCTTTCAGGCCTTAAGAATATGGTTCTATGGTGACAACCTAGATTAGATCGAGATCCTAATCCTGGTTCAACCATTTATTGTCTGCGTGGCCTTAACTTAAGCAAAATATGTAACTTCGCCGTCCCTCTATCCTGTTGGCAATATGAGAATGGGGGTGCTTACCTGGTGGAAGTCTTATGGAAAGGATTGAATTAATGATGGATGTTAAATGCATGGTTAGGGTCTCAAGCTCGATAGCTGAGGACTCAGCATAACTTCCTTCCCATCGTGTGAGTGAGACACAGATGAGCAAGATTATTTACGCTTCTTGATGATTCTTTTACAAACCAACAATCTTCCAGTTTATTGGCTTTGCACATCTGAATTTTTACATCAAGTTTACAGAAAGTGAGGCAAACGATGCTCTCAAATCTCTCCTTGCTCCAGTTCTGAGATCTAGTCTCAGGGTCTGTAGAAATGACACTTTGTCCAGAATCAGGCCCTTGATACGATAGGAATTCAATAGGAAAGAACATTGTGAATGACTGGTGGGTCTGAGGAAGCTGGGGGCAAAATCAACACAGGTAGAAGTACAGCAGGTGGGCTGACTGTTTTGATCCTGGTCCTCAGGCTGCCCTGTGTTCATGGGGTCACTGCACTTCTATGCTAGAAGGGGTCTCAGAGGTGGAGTCCGGCATCCTCATTTCACGGGTGAGGCTCAGAAAGAGATGGTGACTAGCCTGAGGTCACACAGCTAGTTAGTGGTGAAGCCAGTAACAGGAGCTGGGTCTCCCCCGCCACCAGTCCTGTCCTCTTTCCAGTTCTCAGAAGGTCAGGATCAACCTTCGTGGCGCTCAAGCTGATTGTACCTCACCTAGGAAGAAAGACAGCGATGTCATTGGCTAAAGCCTCCCTAGCTCCTGGCTTTATGAAGAAAGGATATGCCATTGCCCCAAGACCTCTCTCTGAAAATAATAATATCCATTCATAACTAATCTGTATAATCACAACCAGCATTCCTAAGGGCTGAATTCCAGGTACTTTATTTACATTATCCATGGAGCCCTTTGGGGTAGGCATTACTGTAACTCCCATTTTTCAGAGAAGGAAGTTGAGGCTCAAGGGTTAAGTGGTTTGCCCAAAGTTACACGGCTGTTAAGGTTCAAAGGTAGGACTTGAATCAGGGTTTATTTTGACTTATATCCTCTTCCTGTGGCAGCACCTGCCCCCACATTGGATTTGGGCTTAGGCTGGAGTTCTCTAGAAGGTAAAACAGGGAGGGATGGATCACTCAGCTGGGGCCTAGCGCTAGCCACGACCAGTGGGCACTAGCAAGAAGACGCCGTTGGATGCTAATCCGGCACCGTGATGTTCTGCCCGCTTCTGCTCCCTCCCCCCCGTTTCCTGCCAAGAATGGGTTGGGAGCCTGGTACCCAGAGCTTCCCTTTTGCACAGTCATCAGACTCTAGTAACTCAATATATATGTTAGGATTAGGTCCAGCTGCAGCCAACAGAAAACTCCAGTAACAGTGCCTTAAAGGCATAAAGGTTTCCCCTCTGATGTACAAGATGTCCTGGGTAGGCTGGTGTGGTGGCTTCATGATCATCTGGGGCCCAGGCTATGTCTCTCTTCCTGCTCTGCCATTCCCAATACTTGGCTTCCATCCTCAGTTTTTCAAGATGCCTGCTGCAACTCCAGTCATTGTGTCCACATTCCAGGCAGCAAGAAGGAAGGAAGAGGGTAAAGCAAAGGGGTCTTTCTCCTGTCATCTTTTCTCCCGTTCAAAGAACCTTCCCTCAAGTCCTTCCCTATGAGTTTCTCTTGTTTCAATGGCCAGTCTTAGTCACGTGGCCATACCTAGATGTGAGAGAGGCTGGGCAGCAGAATCTTCAACTGGGCATATGGCTACCTCAAGAATATAGAGGCTCGTGAGTGAGGAGTAATGGGAGAAGCAGCAGGCAGACTCTGCCGTGGCACGATTCCGTGCCACCTCTCCTACTTGCCAAAGTGCTGATGACTGAGAATGGTGACTTTTTGAATTAGAGAAAACTCAAGTTAGCTTTGGTCCGAGTTTTGTAACGTACTTGGAGATAATTGGAAATGCCCTGGGATGCCACAGGCCTAGGATTGGAACCACTGTGCTTTCTGGGGCTGTTTGTTCCGGGGATGGCAGCGATGATGAAATCAATAGTAATTCACACTGTCAACGACTTTCATCCCTCATGGTCCCCTTTCAAAATATGGATACGTTTTATTTCTCCTGTTTGTGACACATTTATTCTGCAGGCCTTCTAGGTTGACTGGAGGATGGGTTTCCTGTTCTGGAGGATTCAGATGATTACTGGGCTGTAGAAACAAACACAGACACCACGGAGCCAGCTCCACCCATGTCCCAGGCACTGTACATGTGGCAGGTCATGTTATCCTCACAACAGGGGGAGGGATTATGATCCCATTTTACTGATGAAAAGTAGAGGCTCAGAGAGGCTAAGCAACTTGCCCAAGATCACACAGCTGGTGCTATGGACTGAATGTGTGTCTCCCCCCCTTCCCACCCCACACTCTCTAATTCATATGTTGTAACCCTAACCCCCAATGTGATGGTATTAGGAGGTGGACCTTTGGGAGGTAATTAGGTTTAGATGAGGTCATGAGGGTGGAGCCCCATAATGGGATTAGTGCCCTTATAAGGGGATGAAGATTGCAGAGCTCTCTCTCTGACAGGTGAGGACACAGTGAGAAGGTGGCCATCTGCAAGCCAGGAAAAGAGCTCTCACTGGACACTGACTGTCCCAGCACCCTGATCTTCTAGGCTCCAGGACTGTGAGAACTAAGTGTGTTGTTTAAACCCTCAGTCTGTACTTCTGTTATAGTAGTCTGAGCTGACTAGGACAGCTGGTCAGTGCAAGAGCTGGAAGCTGTGCTTTCCGTCGTACCACGAGGCCACCTGGTGCATTGCCAGCCTTCATGCTCACTCCCCATTGCAGACGATGGCTCCTTGTGACAACAGGGTTGTCATCGACACCTCCAAGCATCTGCTGTCCTCTGAAGTCCTTTCTTATCTCCACGTCCTCCTTCTTTCTCCTCAAGACCCTCCTCTCATCTTGGAAAGACCCTGCACAGTTACCGCAGGGATCCAGCCCCATCACCTGCCCCCCCCACGTGGGCTCTGCCAGTCACGCCTCCTGCCAGGGCTCCACCTGGCTCACACTCTGATCCAGCCCCCATTCCCACATCTCAGCCCATCAAGTTATAACCCACATCATCTGCCATCTAGGACCAGGGTCTGTAAATAGGAACAAAACATAGGCAGTCCGCATCCCTGGCACCCATCCCCGGCTCAGTGAGGGAAGCCACTGAGTCCGAGGACGAAACCAGAAGCCCCTCTCCCCGAAGCCCCAAGAAGCAGGAAGAGCTGAGTGTGCAGCTGAGGGCCTGCTGCCTACCGGCGCCGCTCAGATTTTCATATGCATAATCTAAATATATACTTTGAAAATTGAAAAGTGCTCACATATAGAATGTGGCTGAGGGGAGGGAACGCTCTCTTTGAACGTGTCTCTTTAAAGACAAAATTTGCCAAATGTTTTCCTGCCCTTGAGGAGACACTGGAACATGGCAGCGGATGTAAAATGGAAGTTGAAGTGTCTCTCCCAGGCCACCGTACACGTATAAAACAGGCACAATCTCTTCTAAGCGCTCATTAATAGCTGGTCTCTGAGGGCCCTGACAGCAGCCAGAGGATTTTGCTCATTAAAAAGGTGGCGAGGTAGTTTTGTGCCTTCCCCGCTTCTTGCTGCGTGATCCTGGTGTTTAGATGTCGCCAGCAGGCCCCGAGATTGCTGGGCATGGGTGACTATTTTCTGAAGGGTTTGAGAGTGTTGCCCACTTGTTGGGGGGCAAGAAACCCTTGCTGTTTATCGAGGGGATTCTTCTCTCTTCAAGGTGGGCCCAGAATAGCATTATCTCAAGACAGGTGCAGAGAGGAAAGTGCTTTAGTTTGTCAGCTAATAAAAGATCATCAGTGATGCTCAACACAGCATCATGGTCCTCTGAATGCCACTGTAATGACACAGAACCATCAGACTTGGTCCTGGCAGGGAGGCCTGGGGTCTCCAGACCCTTGGAATTGCAGGGGATGACAGACAACCCCCTGGGTCTCGTCTCACATCCAGCAGTGCCCACTTGCAAGAGAGCCACTGGTTCATTCTAGAAGAAGAGGATCCCCAGCTTCTTTTACCCCCCCCCCCACTTTGTTTGTTCTTTGTGTTATTCTCCCACTTGTTGGGATCAATGTTTTGTCCTCTTCTTCTCCTCTCTTGTGAAGGGAGTGACATTGTCTTGTCCCCCTCGGCACATTTGTGGGGATGCTGGACAGTTTTCCAGGCATCCAGAGGGTCGCCTCTCCTAAAACCTAGGTGGAGGCAGGAAGCCTCACTGGCCTCTACACTTCTGCACCTTCCACGTCCACGATTTACTGCTCTGGACCTTTGCTGTTGTTTTCTTTGACTTGCTTTCAGTGCCCTCCTCGTGGTGGCTCAGATGTCACCTCCTCAGAGAGACCTTTCTTAATGTGTCCACCTCTCCCCACCCTCAGCTCACTGTTACATGAACACCATTTGGGATGACCTTGTTTACTTGGTAGCTCCCTTGTTTATTGTGGTCTCACCCCACTCTGAGGGTAGGTCCGGGGGGGCACGAACTTTCCATCTTTTTACCTGTTTCCTCAGTGCTCAGCAAGGAGCCCGAACCCAAAAGGTACTTGCTTTATTGAATGGGCCAACAAACAGAGGAATGAGTGAGGGGTCCTTCTGTCTCAAAGCTGGGCTCTTAGTCGCTCCACTTGGAGATTTTTTTTTGTGACCCTTTGTAGCTTCTGGGCTGTGGTCCCCAACTCTCCCTGGGGCGTCCCCTGCAGGAATGCTATGGGGCTGCCCTACATGGCACAGTAAATCAGGGTCACCCAAGGGTACAGAGCTGAGATTAAGACCAGAAGAGGGTCACGGTATAGAGTTCCTGCAGGGAATGTTTCCTTGTTTGTTTTTATGGCATAGTATCAACACTGTGTTGAGAAACTCATTTATCTATTTTTACCCCTCATTAGCAGGTAGAAAATGTAATATTTTTGAAATGCTTATAATAAATTGAGTTGTTTAAATTAATCTAAACTTCAAAATAATTAAGCTCAATATTAATAAAATGGGTTCAGCGTTGCAGGGGGAGGGGAGATAGGGAGAACATTCTGAAATTATGATTATTTGTACACAAAGGGTACCTGGCTCATCCCTGGAAGGATTTGAGTTGGCCTACAGACATGCAGTCATTACCACTTCAAAAATCGAGCAGAAATCTAAGCTGAGGGGAAATAAGACAGCAAAATCCGTTCAAGGGAGGATTTACTATGCAACACATCCAGCACTAGGGTTCAGATGCTTTGGGCTACTACATATTTGGCTCTGAATGTCTGGGAAGCCAAAACAAAGAGAGAAAGAAAAGCAGATGAGGTTTGCAGGAGGTGCGAGGCCTTGAGCTTTGGAGGGAAGGCAACCAAGAGGGGAGAGCAGGGAATAACCTTGACTCTTTTTAAAAAAGAATTTCAAATAATTTTTTAAAAGATCAAAGAATTGTCACTCAAGGTCTCAATGTACCCATCAAGCTGCTGAAATGTCCCGCCCAGTTACTTAAAACTGCCTGGGGGATGGAGCTCTGATGGCCCAGGGGCACCACTGCTCAGAATCCCCCCAGGCCTCTGTCTGAAGACCCGCAAGTGCGGCATCCCTTCCTGGGAAGAGCATATCATTATGCAGCTGTGTGATGGAGGCTCTGGGAGCGGGCTGTCATTAGGGTGAGGGAGGGCAGAGGGCCGGGGCCCTGAGACTGGGTTGGATGGGAGGGTGAGGGTTCGGGGCCATGCTGAGGACAGGTGCACTGATTTCACAAGCACGGCACAGTGGGGTTGGATGACGTGGATGGTCAGTGGGATGAAGGTCCATTTGGGGCACTACTGAGCCATGCTCAGATGTGACCCTGGTCTCGCCTGTGCATGAGGCACCCAGAAGTGTGACTGGTCCACAGCATCCTTGGAATCCCCAGACTGTCCTGACAACAGGATCAAAGTCTCCTGCCCGGGGAGCACTGCGTGTTCTCAACTTTGTGTTGTCAGCAGCTGATAGGACACTCAACAAATGTCCCTGAGCGAGGGAATGAATTGATGACTGAACAAGTGAGTGCCATGACTACCGATGAAATCCCATCTTTCTTTCAGCTGCTGTTCAGGGCCACTTCCTCCAGGAAGCCCTCCCTGAATTCTCCTGCCCTCCCTTCTCAGGACTCTTAACGGTGCTGGGTGTGCAGCCAACGTGGAAATGCTTCCATCAGCGCTAAGAAGAGGTAGGTCTTTCTTGTGTTTTCTGTTGTTCCTCATTCCAGCTGGACAAACTCATTTCTTCAACATACATTCATTCCATTCTTACCATATGGACCACACTGTGTGAGACAAAAAGAATTCAAGACTAAACCAGACAACAAGGAGCTGATAGTCCAGTGCAGGGACTGGCCAACTACTGCCCAAGGGCCAAATCTAGCCTCTGCCTGTTTTGTAAATAAAGTTTTATTGGTGCACAGCCACGCCCATTTGTTTACATATTGTGTGTGACTGCCTTTGAGTGATACAGGGCAGAGTTGAGTAGTTGTGACTGAGACCATAACGGCTGGCAAAGCCTGAAATATTTGCTCTCTGGCTCTTTCAGAAAAGTGTGCTGACCCTGGTGGGGAAGACAACCTAGAAAAAAGTCTAGGCATGATGTGTGTCCTGAGGGGCAAGAACAGGGTGGCATAACTTAGACTAGCTGGGCTGGGAATGTGTGCTCCTGTAGATCAGGTGGCTAGGGAAAGCCGCTCTCCTGAAAGTGTTACGTGAGCAGAGGCACGGAGGAGAAGAAGGTTGCCATGTGAACAGCTGGGCAAGAGCATTCCTGGTGGAGAGAACAGCATGTGCAAAGGCCCTTTGATGTGTTGGAGGAAAGGAGAAAAGCTGAAGCTGTGTGGCCGAGAGCACCGTAAACAGGAGGAGGGTAGGAGAAGACGAGGGCTGGAGAGGTAGGCAGGGGCTAGATCCGTGGTTCCCAAGAGGGGGTGATATTGCCTCGAGTTTGTTTGGGATATTTGTCGGGAGGGAGGCGCCATGTATGCAGTGAGTAGGCACCGAGGGTGCAAGACTTCAATCAGTGCATCTAACAGTCCTACACAAAGATGGGCTGATCTGGGTCCTGCAGATTTTAGGATGTCCCAGTAGATATTCATGTAGGTGAAAAGCCAATTTCTAATGATCTGAGCCTGGACATAACTCTCTAATTCATATAAACAGAAAGTAATTTTAGCACAGTGTTAATTATATATATCGAATTTTCTAGGAATGGAGCTACTATATAAATTAAGGGATGATTGCTCTGTGTTTTGTTTGGAATATTACCAAGCGGTGTTTGCCATGTTGGGAAAATCATGTCACCCATGGCAACATCACTCTTGGTATCTGAGTCTCCAAAACAACACCCCTGTTGTTGTCAAGTCTGTGTTTCTAGTTGTGGCATTCACTATGATTTTACACAAACACACGTCCTTGTGTTGATTAGTGAAGCCGTGTCAGAGAACTTTCCAATTGAAATGCATCTTGTTTGGATACGAATTACTTCTTTTCCCCCCCATATGAAAGTTAATATATTAATATATTGATTAAAACATCTTGTGTGTAGATAAATTATATCACCCCTGAATGCTGTTTCAGGATAGCAGAGGAACATTAGAAAATATTGGCTGAGAGAGGTCCCAGGGCTGGATCCCAAAGTCTTATGTGGATCTTGATACAGGGTTTGGATTTTATGCTAAGAAAAATGAGGAGCCACGGCAAGATTTTAAGAAGAGTGATGGGTTCTTTCAGGCAAGAGTGACGATTACGCCTCCTCTTTTTCTCTTTGATCTTCCATCCCTCTCCTTCCACCACCTGGCACAATGCCGGGTGCCCAGCAAGCACTCTGTAAATTAAAGTGCTACCAGCCAGAGCAACCTCGGCCCATGAGCTAAGCAGGTCTGTACGCCTCCCATACAAATGAGATCGCCGAGGCCGAGAGGGGTTAAGTTGCTTGCCTGGACCAGGTAACATCCAGTAAGTGATATCTGATAAAGAGGGGTGTATGTGTGTGTTTGGGTTGGGGGTACCTGTCTCCTTTTCCTGCCCCTGCGAGCAGTTCTTTGTGGTTTCCCTGCTTGCCGAGCTACCCACTCACCCTGCCCAGTCCCACCCCTGCTCGCAGGCCTTCCTGCCTCGATCCTGTTACCTGACCGATGTTGCAGGCATCCCTGTGTCCCAGGAGCCAGCTTCTCCACCTTTAGACCCCAGGCCAGGATCTACGAATATCTCTGAGAATATTCCCCAACACCTGCAGCAGATGTGCCCACAAATTACCTGGTCCCAGGGGTGGGGTGCAGGCGAGGAAAGGGCAGCGCTTTCCTAAAAGCATTACGCACTTAATTTGCAAAGTTACATCACACATTTGTGCACAGGTCAACTTTCTGGGAGCTCATTTCAAAACCAGAGACAGGTCAGGGATCCCAAGTGTGTCCTTCACAGGGAAGGCTGAGCGGGGCTGTAGACACCCATGAGTATCAGATACTTTCACACGTGCAAGGGCAGATGGAGAGAGATGGATATTTGTGGGGTTTGTTTCATCTCTGCCAGTGCCCCGTGGGCTCCTCCACAAACGTCATCTCACTTCTTCCCAAGAAAAACCCCCGCCAAGTGCACATGAGCGGATCCTCATCTCACAGGTGTGGAAATTGAGGCTGGACGAGGTATCACAGACCATGGGACATGGGCAGAGCCTGAACTTGAACCCAGGTTTCCAGCCTCCTAATCCCACATTTTCCCCACCACCCAATGCAGTAAGAGATGTGAACGGGGGTGATGTGTATAGAGTGTAGATGCACATACACATGTAGCTACACTTAAAAAAAATTTTATTGAAGTATAGTTGATTTACAATATTGTGTTAGTTTCAGGTATACAGTAAAGTGATTTGGTATTCAGATTCTTTTCCATTATAGGTTATCGCAAGATATTGAATATAATTTCCTGTGCTATATAGTAAATGACCTTGTTTACAAGACAGAAACAGACTCACAGACGTAGAAAACAAACTTATGGTTATCACAGGGGAAAGGGGAGGAGCGATAAATTAGGAGTATGGGATTAACATATACACATTACCATATAAAAAATAGATAAGTAAAAAGGATTTACTTAGCTACATTAAAAAAAAAATTTAATAGGCCTGGGTACTTTGTTTATAAGAGTCACAGAGAAAGCTATGGAACCTATGTGAGATTACAGTCAGGAGTGGATAAAGAACTGTTCACAGAACCAGTGAAAATAGCAAATTGTAAAAATATATAAGATTGAGTTCACTCTGCAGTCCCGAATCCAGCTCATTCAATTGACAAATTAATTGTCTTGAATTACTATAGGTAATTTTAACGTTTTTAAAAATTAACTCAAGGGTAGTTTCATACTCAGAAGAGACCATTTAGAAGTCTATTTGGTTTCTAAAATTAATATTAGATATATTACATTTGCAAAGTTAGAACCTTAATTCTTCCTTATGCTTTTAAATTCTGCTTATAAAATGTATTATTCTATTTATTCTCCTGGTAATTGTTTTTATTGTGGTAAAGTATATATAACATACAATTTATTGTTTAAATAATTTTTAACTGTATAACCTAGTGGCATTAAGTCCATTCACACTGTTGTACGTATCTATACTTTTTTACGAAACCTAAGAAATCTCTTCTGAAAATTCTAGCAAAGAACAAATGGATCAAAGGTTTCTGGGAGAAAAATCAGCCCCACATGCCCCAGCGTCCACTTCCCAGGGTCCAGAGAACACTTGTAAGCACGTCTGCTTGTCTAGTAAGATGTGTGTTTCTGCCAGATTTTCTCAGTCTCTGAGGCTTCATTGCTTGTTACCACCGAGAGAGCATCTCAAACCCAAGCTGCCTCTTCCTCCCTCTATATTTCAAAGCAGTGTTTCCCCAACCAGATTTACATTTTCAAAAACCCTTCAGATAATCACAAACCCAAGAAACTTCCAGTCCTCTGAGGTTTAATTAGGAGAAACTCTCTTTCTGGTACTTCCGAGAGCCTGGCTCTAAATTTCTCAGCGGAAAGGGAAGGTTCACGGCGGATGTGCGGGAGCCAGCAGAACCTCCCTTCAGTCCCCGCCTCTCCCCTGCAGTGGAGAGAAAGCCGTGTTGCAGGTCATTGAAATCACATTGTGAGTGTGCCCTGTATCATTAGGACCCAGAGAATGGGGACGATTGGAACACAGGATAACACATTAGCAATAGATAATAGAGTCTAAATAAACATAATCAGCTTTCCTCTATGTCTCCAGACCAAAGCTTATCTATAAATGCCCTAATGATGCCCCGCCAGCCAATTACTCATTTCTTGGAAGAGCCCCTTATTAATGGCGTTGCAGTGGGGGAAAAACATTAATTATTGGACACAGTGGGATCTTTTACGTTCTGTCTGGTCTGGACAGCACCAATGAATGCAACAATTATTATCAACGACTGAGGCAGCGTCCTGAGCTCAGCCACGCCGGGCTGGCTCGATGGTGTGGGAGAACGTGTGCTGCAGGACTGTCACCCACACGCTTTTTACGGAGCCTGCTTCGTCCTCACTGTGGAAACTGTTGGAACAAAGCAGAGGGTGGCCAGAGTGTGTTGGTTTTTCCTTTTACGCCTCAGGATAGTGCTCCTGGAGCACTAAGTAGGGGAGAGGGAGAGGAGCCAGGACTGGTCTGTTGTGTTGAGTTGCTATGTGAAACCGGTAGAAGATTGGAGAAGACAGGCCACCTTCAGAGAGCGGAGCACCTGGCTTGGCCCCGCCCACTCCTCCAGTCCCTCCCCCCTCATTCATTACACTGCATCCCATGGCTTCTCTCTCGGCTTCTCCAATTCAGCTGTGCTCCATCCTGCCCCAGGACATTTGCACAAACATGTAAGACCTTCTGCCCTTTGCAAGGCTACCTCCTTTCTGGATGCAGTATGAAGGTTCCCTCTGTAGTGAGGTCCTTCTGGAGCCTGAGCCCATAATATACCTTTCCCTTAATATTAGTCACTTCTTGTTCCTATTCTTTGCTCAGCATCTACCCCAAGTTATATTTTGAAAATGTATCTTATCATTTTATTTGTGTCTGTTTACTCCACAAGAATGCCACCTCCATGAGAGCAGAGACTTTATCAGTTTTCTCCAGCATCTCTCTGAGTGTCTTGCACTTAGTAGGTGCTCAATAAATATTTGGTGAGTGAATGAATAAATCCATGAATTGTGTAGCAGCAGTTTATACTTAAGGGGCTCCATATTAGGTGCCACAAAGACTAAACCAGCTATTCTCTTGCAGAAATTCCATAGAGAAACCCAAACTCTTCTATTAATAGCAATAATGTCTCCTGCAAACTCTATGCTGACTCTACCTCTGCATTTTAAAAGTGGTGAGCGTGCTTGAAGGGCCTTTGATGGGCCGTCCTGTAAAATACTGGCCTCTGTTATTACTCACATCATGGTACTTTATTGGAGATGGCTAAAAATGATTCTGCTCTGCCCAAGGTATAAAAGAGTTGCAGGAATGCTTTTATTTCTCTTTTCTCAGTGACAAGAAGAGAATCTCTTCTGGGAGGCATTAATTACAGAGCACTTTGGAAAATTGGTTCAGTGAAGGCTGGGAGAACTCCCCAGAGCCTTGGTCAGGACTCTGAGAAGAGGGTATGCCCTTGTGGCCCTCCTGGAGAAAGAGCTCCAGGCTACTTCCACTACAAGTTACCCTTTGGAGTGTTAAAGCAGCTCATATGTGTTATTCAAAGTCAGAGCCAAGTTCAAGCAACTTATTCAAACTTGCTGACTCTCAGCAACCCCCAGGGCCACTAACCTGGGTCCAGCCTTGTGCACCCTTGACTTAGATGGTCTTCTCCTGAGGTTGTCTCACCAACGTGGGACCATGGAAGCTTAAAGGCAGCCATGGGGAGTCCTTAGCCTGCGGCTGCTCTACAGATGTGGCCATGGCAGGCATTACCATCCCAGCTCTCCTAAATAACCTCTCCAGGAAAACATTTAGAAGTGACAGGGACACTCAGGGCATCTGTCAAGGCTGTTTTTGCTTTCATCTCCTGGAGAGTGGCAATGACCTCAACTCGCAATGATCTCACCCCCTCCGCACGCCTCCAACACATTTGGTCTTGACCCTGCACTTGGGCTCAAGTGTGGACTGCCCAGCGTCTAGGCTGTTTAGGGACAGACAGATTGTAAGCTGCTGGGTGGCGGGGTCTGCAGTGTCGCCACCCTGCTCAGTGCCAGCTTGGTGGTGTTGAGCTGAAGTCTGCTTCAGTGCCACGTTGCATCGACATCGTCAGTCTCTTCTTCCCTCCCCGCCTCCGCGAGCAGCCTGTGTCTCCTGGAGAGCAGGAACAACAACCTATTCATCCTTCTATCCCCGGCGTCCCCAAAGGACTTTCAAATTCAAAATGAGTGAATGCCTGGGCCCTCCAGTGAAGCTGTCCAAGAGGCGTGTCAAAGGTGGCGGTCCCTGCTGCAGAAGGTCCTTCCTTTTCCTTCTCCCTGAGAAGGAGCATTTTGGGTTACTGTGGACTTGTAGATACCCATGATGAAAATTAAAATGAAGCATTAGAGTGACGTGATTCCAAACAAGGAAGTCAGCTGATCTGGGTTCAAATCCTGGTCTTGCCACCTACTGTCAGGAGATATTGGACATGTTACTGAATTTTCTGGCATCTTGGTCTCCTTGTGTCTAAGGTAGAAATGGTCACAGTCTCATCATGTGGGTGGGGTGTTCCATGGGGTGATGGTAGTAGTGTTTAGCGTGATGTTTGGGACAAAATAAACCTCTAATAAATGTTAGCTGCTGTGATCACTATGCTATAAATGAAGAGCTTCAGCACACGGGACTGAGGTCAGTTGACAGATTTGTACTGGATGCCCACTGGGAGCTAAGCGTTGTCCTCGGCCCTGAGGGTGTGATGGTGACAAAGTTTGAATCTGTCCCAGAGAATCTGTTGCACATTAACCAAGCACGGCTTCCTGTTGACTGGAATCTCACTTATTCTGGAGACCCTGTCCTGCAGAAGGACACCTTACGTGGACGCAGATTGTTTGATGAAGGAAAGGAAGGCCAGTGACCGTGGAGCGTGGGCTGCTTCCAAAGGCACCGGCGGCCATGTTGGGGTGTATTTCACACGTTGCTGTAGTCCCCAGACTGTGCTGGATAATCATGAACCATCTTTAAATCAACCAGTGCCTGAAGCCAAGTAGAAATGCCCATGTCAGAGGATCTAGATCATAAATTATGGGCTGCAGTTCAGATGGTCTGCTGTTAGGACTTTAAATCAGGACTCGTGTTTGAAACTACCGTTTGTTTTCTCTGTTTGTGGCATCTTGATATGTTTGACATTTCTTAATCAACTGATAGTGAAAAAGATCTGGTTACTATCAGCTGCTCAGGAGGACGACTGTCTCTTTCTCCCAGATCCATTGGAACCACCCAAGTGAATGCTGTGTGTGTCATACAGCAGCTATCTTGGTTGACCACCCAAATATACTTTCTAAATTTGGAGGAAATCAGTCAGGCATTTCATGTGATGTGGAAACAGAGAGGCAGAAAGGTATTTCATTTATGCAGATTTGATGTATAGGGTCTCCGGTTAGTGCCACTTGATTTCCTTTGATTTTAATTCCTCCTTCCTCCTATTATTCATTCCCACCCCTACTGCTTCGATGCCCGACTCTTTCTCAAACACACAATTATTCTTGATTTTCCGGAATGTTGAAGAATATGGTAGTCACTTAAAAAGTGTAAAATTCCTTACCCCAAAATTGCAGTGTTTTCTTCCAATGATTTCCATTACTATTCAAGACAAATGACTTTACTTTTGAATTGAGAGTATCGTTTATTTCCAAAACAACAGCATAAGTTCCGTATCAATGTTCAACCCTCTACTGTGCAGTCAGCAATTCCGGGCCGTTAGTGGAAAGACAGATGGAAAGCATTGTTCTTCTGGTCTGTGGGGTTTACTAACCCACAACAGTTAAGGAGTAAAACTCCTTCACAGTTTGCTCGCTGCTCTCCACTCCTTCCCCCATCTGACCATGCTCCCATCATGCTTGCTTCCTCGTGACATTTTGTGGCAAGTTCAATAGCTTCCTCAGTGCGGCACCCATCTGTGAACCTTGTATAATTGGGGTCCCTCACATAATATGTGTACTTTACATAATTGCTGTAACCGTGTACCTTATTTAATTGGAAACCAGGAACCCCTGAGCTATCTAAAGACATCATATGACTTTTATTAACTTCTGCCTATTTGCTTAGTTGCCCATTTCTATACTTGTTCTAAACTTTGATGGGGAAAGGAAATGCTGATTAGGTAGATACCAGCAGAGTTTATTCACACAGTAAATGAAATATTGAATGAAAAGAAATGAAATCGGTAATAAATGAAACTCACAAAAATGTAAAGCCATGGTACTGAAGACTGTCTCTCTTGAGTACAAACAACACCTTCCTTTACTATGAAGACGGCAATATCTCCTGGGCTCCGAATTGCCTGTGGGTAGGTTGTAGGTTGTGCCAGCAGGCAGGGGGTACAGGGAAGCCCTGGTGTAGTGAGTGGCTAAGAAAACAGGTCCTGAGACAGACCGGCTAGCCTTGAGATCTGGGGTGAGTTATTTGCGTTTGTGGGACCTCTGTTTTTTCATCTATAAAAAGAGCCATAATTAGCCCCCATCTCACAGGGCAGTGCTGGGCTTAAATGAGATAATTCACGTGATACACTTAGCACAGTGCCCAGCTCATAGAGAGTACTCAATAAAGGAAGGATAAATGTTTTTCTAATAATTAGAACCAGTTAAAGATGGCATGCACTTCCTTGGGGATGGGCTAGTGAGTCCTCTGCCACTGGAAGTATTTAAGAGGAGGCAACTGGCTTCTCAGAGTGTCTCGTGCAAAAGAATTACCTGGAGAGAGCGTTAACAGTTGACTTCTGATTTACATAGGTTCTGGATGGGGCCTGAGGTTCCGTATTTCTGGTGAGCTCCAGGTGATACTGATGCTGCCCTATGACCACCCTTGGGTGGCAGGGAGCTAGTTGGTTCCTTGGGGGCAGGGGGATGCTGGAGAAGGTATGTGACAACCCAGACGGAGCAATGTGCTCCATGTTGTCCTATGTAGTGGCCACTGGACACATGTGGCTATTGAGCATTTGAAATGTGGCTGAATCCAAATGCAGATTAACTATGAGTGTAAAACACACATAAACTTAGTATACAAAAAAAGGATGTGGGCTTCCCTGGTGGCGCAGTGGTTAAGAATCCGCCTGCCAATGCAGGGGACACGGGTTCAATCCCTGGTCTGGGAAGATCCCACATGCCGCAGAGCAACTAAGCCCATGTGCCACAACTACTGAGCCTGTGCTCTAGAGCCCGCGAGACACAACTACTGAGCCTACGTGCCACAACTACTGAAGCCCGTGCGCCTAGAGTCTATGCTCCGCAACAAGAGAAGCCACCGCAGTGAGAAGCCCGCGCACTGCAACGAAGACCCAATGCAGCCCAAAATAAACAAATATATAAATAAATTTATATAAAAAAAGGATGTAAAATATCTCTAATTTTCATATTGACTGCAGGCTGTGGTGATAATATTTTTGATATATTAGGTTAAATCTCGTAGTAAAATTAATTTCACCTGTTCCTTTTTATGAATTTAGTTAATTTTTTACTATGGCTATTAGGAAATGTAAAATGGCATGTATGGCCCACATTCCATTTCTTTTGGGCAGCGCTGAGCTGGACTATCCCCAAGTTCCCTTTGGAACACACGCACCCAGGAGCCTATGGTTTTTCACGTGGGCTCTAAGCTGCCGTCCATACGTGTCCAGCTGTGTGTCCCCCAGGGAATGTATGGTCTGTTTCCCCCACTGCTGACGGCAGTGAGCAGGGCAGAGACAGAGCCCAGGGTCTCCATCCTCCTGACTGCCTGGGGCCGGGGTGGAGGATGGGGAGCTAGCCTGTGTGTCTCTCCCCTCAATCTCCCTCAGAGCTAACAGGCGACAAAATGCTGTGTCACTACAGGGATAACCAATTTCTACCTTGAAAATGCGACTTCTTGAAACTGCCTTTCTGGGGGAAAGTAAACTTCATCTTTGCTCCAGAGCTCCTCACTGAATTTACGCCTCGCCAGCCAAAATAACAAAGGCTGCCTGGGGGAGGCATTTCCTTTGGGAGCTGGGTGTTCAGGAGCCCGGGGGTAGAGGCTCTGGCAGTGCCCATGGACGCAGCGCTGCCTCCTGGAAGGTCGCCTGCTGGATGTGGCTCGACGTCCCCTGAAGGTCTGGGGAACTGAGTCCTGTCACCCTGCAAATGACGTGGCAATTAGAGGTGGGGCAGCTGCTAGTCCAAGCCCCATAATTGCAGATTTGTAACATCATCTCTAATCTCTGCTACCCATGTCCAGCCCCCAACTTTTTTTTTGCAGTGCATGGTTTTTGCATGCATAGAAGTGAAACTGGAATCTGAAAACCACCTGCTATGTCATCTCCACCATTTCCATCTTTCCTGGTCCATAGTGACCGCTGGATATGAGGTTCTGATTTTTGCGCGAGGAATGGGCTGTAACCCTCCTCCTATGACTTTGCACGGCCATCTCACTGGACGAGACCCAGCTCAGTGAGCAGTTGGAAGCTTGAATCCAGTCCCTACTCCTTTCTAGCTGGGGACTTCAGATAAGTGGTACAGGCACTCTGTGCCTTGGTTTCCTTTCTGTAAAATAGTGACGGTGATAATACCCACCTCTCCCCTCAGCAGAGATCTTGTGAGAATTACTGAGATGATATGGTAAGGGGCGGAGAAGAGCTCCCCTCGCCTGAAAGGCTGAACATGTGATGGCGGTTATTCTTGGCTAATAAGTGCTCCCTGAACGG
Source organism: Balaenoptera acutorostrata (assembly GCF_949987535.1). Classification (NCBI taxonomy): domain Eukaryota; kingdom Metazoa; phylum Chordata; class Mammalia; order Artiodactyla; family Balaenopteridae; genus Balaenoptera; species Balaenoptera acutorostrata. Next base: position 13,451,134 of record NC_080079.1, on the reverse strand, counting down.
CAGCCTCTTTTTTTCAGCTGGCAAATTACCTATAAGAGCCCCCAAACTGCACACCTCGTTGAGTAAGTCAGGTCCTGTGTGGCGATGATGTAACTTAACATACCTATTTTTCGTGGACTTGGCAATTCAGGGAGTGACCGATTTCCCTGCACTTCATCGAAGCCATTGCAATGGATTTCATCAACCAGCAGGTTTTGAAATGAGCAAGGTTTGAAAGCATTTTCCTGCGACCCTGGACTGCTTTCACCCTGTGCAGCTCAAGTCAGGGCTGGGAGGGGGACAGGACGCTTCCACGATGACATCTATGTTCAAAATGATGGCAACGGAGATGGGAGGAGGAGAAGAGCACACATGCCCCACTTGACTCTCCAGGGGCATTTGCTGCATCACCAGAGGAGGCGAGAGGATTTTTGTTTGTTTGGTTTTTGGCCTGGAAAAGGGAGGCTTGAGTTTCCAGATATGTGTAGGACCTTTTGCAGATTGAATGACAGCGTCCTGGGGGAACACATATTGTGAAGCTCCGGCTGTAGGGAGACCTGCAGCTCCTAACAGAGGGTGGCATGGTTCCTAAGCATCTTGTTGGGCACCCTTGTCTGTGAGAATTTCTTAAGAAGTCTGAACTTGCACCCTGGGAAGAATCCTCATGAATTTCTGTACCACCAATCCAGTCAGAGCAGAGGACTCTATTTGAAGGAAACTCCAGCAAGTACAGAGAATCTAGGGTTTTAAACTCTCTTTGGAATGAGGCTGCGTATGAATAAAAATGTATAGATACACAACTAACTCGTTCACTAACTGACCCAGTGTAAACTGAGTTACCAGTGCTGGTGGCTGATAAATCAATCGAGTCAAATCAAATGAGGTCGCTGCTAAGAGCAGAGGTTTGGGCTAGATGGTCCTGGATTAAAATCTTGCTCCACTGCTGTTAGCTGTGTGGCCTTGATCAAGTTACTCAACCTCTCTGAGCCCCAGTGTGCATGTCTGTGTGATGGAAGACGAAGCCAAACTTGCAGGGTTGTCAGAGCAACTAGACGGGAGGCAGCCTGAGGTCTCCTGAACCTCCTGGTGCAGGTCCAGGCTCTGCTGGTCCCACGTGGCCCTCAGCTCACCGGCTGCTTCTCATCTTCCAGGTTCAGCTTAAAAGTCACCTCCTCAGAGAGGTCTTCCCTGATCACCCACGGAAAGTACCCTGTCTGCTCCTCCCACTCCCTCTTACTTTCCATTGCTTCCTCTGGTTTGTTTCCTTCCCAGCTTGAGACAGAGTCTGCAATTTTCTTGTTTGTTTGTGTTTGCTTGCTGTTCTTTTTTTTTAAACACTCAGTGTATCTCTTTATTTATTTATTTATTTATTTTATTTATTTTTTATTTTTAGCTGTGTTGGGTCTTCGTTGCTGCGCGCGGGCCCTCTCCAGTTGTGGCGAGCAGGGGCTTCTCACTGCGGTGGCTTCTCTTGTTGCGGAGCACAGGCTCTAGGCGCGGGACTTCAGTAGTTGCGGCACGTGGGCTCAGTAGTTGTGGCTTGCAGGCTCTAGAGCGCAGGCTCAGTAGCTGTGGCACACGGGCTTAGCTGCTCCGTGGAATGTGGGATCTTCCCGGACCAGGGATCGAACCCGTGTCCCCTGCAATGGCAGGCGGACTCCTAACCACTGCACCACCAGGGAAGCCCTACTTGCTGTTCTTTTTTATATGTTGATTGCTGGCTCTCTTGGTCCATAAGACTGAGGTCATCGAAGGCAGGGGCTTGATATCTATGTGTTGGGACCCGGAGTGCCCTGATCGGTGCCTGGCTCACAGCAGACGGTTGGGGTATTTGACCAAAGATCCTTGTAACCGGGACAAACTTCTGAGCCTCGTCAGTCCTCCGTTTTTCTGTATCTGTGATACCAGGAGCCACTTTAAAGTGTTGTGGTGTGATAAGGACGCATTGAGATACAGTGTGGATTTCACTGAGTACAGGAGGTGAGTGACACAGAGCAGAAATCAATAGTGTTAGATAATATCATGAGATGGCATATGGAGTAATCAGTGTCCCCTCTAAAACAAATATTTTTATTCTTTTTCCCCTCTGCTCTTCTCTCTCTGAGTTTGTACTTCTTACTTGCAGATACAAGTTACAGAGAATGCAAACTTTGGGATAACAGACGTAACCCTGAGAAATGAGAAAAGAGAAAACAAGAGCTTTCAATTTCTCCATTTACAAAATGCATGATTTCATTTACAATGTCAGTGGAAGTGTCCACTGGGTGAGTTCACCCATGAACATGTAAACTGACCGAAGGAGTCAGTCTAGATGGGAAAGTAGTATCTTTAGACTTATTGGTATATTCCATCAGAAGAAGAGCACAACTCTTTTCCACTGTGAGGTTATACAAGGACATTTCTACATGAACCCTGTGGCTGAGTTTTCTGGGATGGGCAAGTTACCCTTTCCCTTCCTAACTTTTGCCACGGCATTTGTTGAGACATCTCTGTTACCCGAGAGTGTCTCTCCTCCTGGCTCTGGTATGAAGCCTCCTCAGCTATTAAAAGAAGAGCTTAGACTGAGGAGAGTGTCCCGGGCACATGTAGAGTGAAAATGCTTTCACTCTTTCAATGTTCTAATGAGTAGTGAAGCCCTCTCTTCCCGTTCCGCTGTGTCTCAATGCAGTGAAGCAGGGATTCTTTTCGAATTGTTTTTAAAGCCACATTGTCTTTCGTCCAAAATAAAACTGAGGGGGAATCCAAGTACATGAAACAGATCACAGAGAGCTTTTGCGGTGGAAGTGAGGGGTGGGGCTGTGGGTGAAGAATCCTTCCCCCCCCCCTCGCAGCCCCCAGAGCACCTGTGAAGCATCCCTAGAGCTCTGGGGAGCACAGTCTGAAACCACAGAATTACAGGATTGCTTGACAGAGCAGAATGGAATTCACTTTCTAAAATCTACCTGCTTTGAAGCAAACCTGGATTGTAAGCTTCTCAAGGGCCAGGAGTATCTGGCGCCTATTGAAAACACCAGTGTGTGTTATGAAAGGAATTAAATGAGTTCAGCAGTCTGTTCTCATTACAGAGACCCGCGTGGCTTCGCAGGTCCTGGACACATCTCCCTGAAGACCTTCATCATCTTTTAAGGCCACGGAGTCCCTGACTGCTCAGGGACTATAGAGCATGTGCTTCTGCGGCCTTTGCATCAGAGTGATTTGTGACTTCTCAGGTGGAACTGCCAGTGATATAATTAACATTTCAAAACTTTGCAACCGCAAATTTAATTTCTTTTGAACATTTGGGGGCATTTAAACAGTAGCTTGAGTATTAAATTTGCACTTATGGGAATTGGGGCAGAGGGACATGGGGTAGGGGAGCAAGAGGGGAGAATTTCCCAAAACTGTATGAAAAAAGGATGGAAAACATTGTTGAGTTTTTGCTTAAAAAACAAAACAAAACAAAACAAAAACTTTTTTTTTTTCTTCAATTGAAATACTGCTTTAAAGCATTGGCAGGCTTACAGAAGTGAAATGAAAAACAAATCCCACAAAAATCCTGGAGTACCATAAAAATAATGAATAAAGTAGTACAAAATGCTTTGATTTCAGTAATATTTTTCAATAAAGCTGGTGCATTCCAAACAGATTGTGTTTATCTTGAAAGAGGCCTCTGCACCATGGCTTAAGAGTTTACAAAAATCTGGTGGTCTTGGTTGTGATATGATAATTAAAAAGTACTCACATGGTGAAAAAGGCATGGGCTTTAAAAGTGGGCTGACCTGGGTTCGAATCCCTCCTCTCTTTTATATTACATGGGCCTCTTTAAGTAAGTGACCATCCTGTCTGGGTTGAGTTTCCTCACCCGTAAAAATTGACGAATAATGCCTGTTTCAATGGGAAGTTTACATTTGTGTCCAGAGCATTGCAAGATGTCTATAGTATCACACAAAGCTCATATCCCAACAGCACAGGAAATTACAGCTGTGTCCTTGTTCTTAGTTTCAATGGCATTTTTTACTGGAGAAAGCTTGAAAACTAAAGATGGATTTTAAGAAGGAAAAGAAGTCACCCACAATCCCAATAAAAGATTGGTGTGTTTTTCTATGTCTATATATAATTTTTCTTTGGTCAATTTATATTTCTTGGCAAGAAAAGAGGCTTATTCATTGAGATTTTCAAATATATTAGAATATGATTTTACATACTATTCTAATTTCTTAGAATACTATTTTTATTAGTACAAGAGTAATGCATGTGCATTAAATTTTTACAAAAAGTGAAGGCACAAGAAGAAGAAATGAAAATATCACCAATGATCTCAATTCACAGAAATAGTCACTGTTGACATTTAGTTGTATATCCTTCCAGTCATTTAAAAAAAATTATATATATATATAACACTTTATACAATATATCAATATATATAATTTTCTTCCAGTTTTATTGAGATCTAATTGGGATATAACATTTTATGAATTTAAGTTGTACAACATAATGGTTTGATATATTATATATTGTGAAATGATTACCACAATAAGTTTAGTTAACATCAGTCACCTCACATGGTTACAAATTTGTTTTTCTTGTGATGAGATATATAAATTTAAATTTTAAAACTTAAATTAGGGACTTCTTGAATAATCACTAATACAAACTACTTTCTTTGGATGACTATTTCATTGAGAATCCTTTCTACATCATTAACTTTTCTTGTGTGTCATAATTTTTAATAGTTGATATTATTTCATTATTATATATCATAGTTTATTAATTCCCTATTATTAGTTAGATTTCAGTATTTTATTATAATAGACAATCTTTTGGTGAACATCCCCATAGCTAAATATATGTTATATCCATGATAAGTTTTTTAAAATAAATTTCTGGAAGTGGAATTTCTAGTGGACTTGCATGCACATTTTTAGGTCTTTTGCCAATGTGCCCTCCAGCAAGGCTATACCAATTTATCCTTCCACTAGTAATACATGAAAGTATTTCTGCTTCCGGGCAGAAATAGAGGCACAGATGTAGAGAACAAACGTATGGACACCAAGGGGGGAAAGTGGCGGCGGGGGTGGGGGGTGGTGTGGTGTGATGAATTGCGAGATTGGGATTGACATGTATACACTGATGTGCATAAAATAGATAACTAATAAGAACCTGCTGTATAAAAAAATAAATAAAATTCTAAAATTCAAAAAAAAGTACCTGCTTCCTGGTACCCTTATGTTTATTATACTAGTAATAACAAAAAGAGGAAAGCTTTGTTAATTTGTCAAAACTTTTTGTACCTCATTGTAATTTACATCTTATATTAGTAGTATATATTTTCTATTTTGCCTTATCTTCCATGTCTTTTACATATTTTCCTTTTTCATACTGGTTTGTTGTAGTAAAGCAAACATACAGAAAATGAATAAAGTACATTAATTAAGAGTACAGATAGATTAGTTTTGACAATTGTACAAATCTGTATAAACACCCAGATTAAGGTATAAAATATTTTCGACACTCCAGAGTAGAATAGAACCTCCACTGATCTATTTGTCTAATCTTGTGGTATTGTCACATTAAAAAAACATCATATACCCAGGAGTGAATCTTTAAAAAGGTGTGCAAGACCTCTACTCTGAAAACTACAACACGTTATTGAAATAAATTTTAAAAGATCTGAGTAAATGGACACAGATACACGATGTTCATGGATTGGAAGACTCTATGTCATTAAGATGTTGATTCTCCCAAATTCATCTATAGATCAAATGCCATCCCAAACAAATTCTAGAAAGCTTTCTTTTTTCCCCTGTGGATTCAACAAGCTGATTCTAAAATTTATATGGAAATTCAAAGACCAAGAAAAGTCAAGGCAATCTGGAAGAAGAAATGCAAAAGTGGACTTATACTACCAGATATCAGGACATTAGAAAATGAGAGTAATTAAGACAAAGGAGTATTATGTGTAAAAGACTTGAACAGACATTTCAAAAAAAGGATATTCAAATGGCCAGTAAACATACAAAAAGGTTCTAAACTTTATTAGTCCTCAGGGAAATACAAATTAAAACCACAGTGTGATACCACTACAAACTCGCCAGAATGACTAAAATTAAAGGCAGGCATACTATGTGTTGGAAGGATGTGGCAGAACTGGAACCCTCAGCTACTGCTGACAGGAACGTAAATTGGTACAGTCACTTTACAAAATGGTTTGACCGCAGCCATTTAATTTAAACATATGTCTACCTATGATGCAACAATTCCATTTACATATTCAGCTGAAATGCACACATATGTTCACCAAAAGACAACCTTCATTAATGAAATGTCCACCAGCAGTAGAATGGCTGAATTGCAAGATATTCATACAATGGCATATTATTTGGCAATGAGAGTGAATAAACCACAACTACAAGCAAAAACATAAGGTTCAACAAAAGAAGCCAGACACAAAAGACTCCACACTGAATGATTCCACCTATACATGTAAAATTCTAAAATGGGCTAAACTAACCTATGGTGTTAGGAGTCAGGAAAGTGGTAACACTTTGGGGATATGCAGTGGCCGTTGGGGCGTGATGAGGTTCTGAGCTGGTGGGCATGTTCTGGTCTTAACTAGGTACTTACTATAAGGGTGTTTTCTTTTTGAAAATTCATTGAGCTGTGTACTTATGATTTGGATACTTTAAATTTTGTATATTTCTTACTTTTTCCTCAAGGAGTTAAAAAAAACACCTCAATGACCAATGCTGTATAATCTTTTTGCTTTGTGTTGCTGAGGAGAATTTTGAGACCAGACAGGCTTTCCTTTCTTGGGTGAGATTATAGAATTTTCCCTAACCTAAGACTAAAACCTAATTATCAGAATATTTCTATATATTGGCTATTTTAATTAATATTGCCTGATCTTCAGGGAGCCCTTTTTATCTAAAGACTTATTTCTTCTTCTTTTTTTTAGTTTTATAAAGTTTTCTTCTATTACTTATTAGATTACTGTATCTTCCTTCTCCATCTTTTTCACTATCTACATTGACATTCCTGATACATGACAATTGAATCTATTGAATTTTTTTTTTTAATTCTTTCCTTTTAAAATGTTCATCTCTTTAGGACTTCCCTGGTGGCGCAGTGGTTAAGAATCTGCCTGCCAATGCAGGGGACCCGGGTTCGATCCCTGGTCCGGGAAGATCCCACATGCTGCAGAGCAACTAAACTAAGCCCTTGCGCCACACGACTACTGAGCCTGCTCTCTAGAGCCTGCAATCCACAACTACTGAAGCCCGTGTGCCTAGAGCCCATGCTCCGCAACAAGAGAAGCCACTGCACTACACCAAATAGTAGCCCCCCCACTCGCCGCAACTAGCGAAAGCCCATGCGCAGCAACGAAGACCCAGAGCAGCCAAAAAAAACAAAAAAACAAAACAGTTCATCTCCTTATTCTGGGAAAATTTCTTGGCCTTATTTTGTATTTCATTGACTTACGATTTTAAAAGTATTCAAAAACTGCTACTTGTTGCTTTCAATTCAGAAATTGTGCTTCCCATCATTTAATAGAATTTCCTGATCTCTGATGTTCTTTTTAGCTTATCACTTGCTCTTGATATGGTGTTGAGAACACAAATTAGATAATTCCTAAAAAGTGCTTCTTGCAGTACCTATTTCTTAGGAAAGTATTTTCTCTGATCCCTCAGAGTGGTCCTCTCTTTTTGCCCATCAGAACCTTTTTGTAGAGACGCTCAAAAAAGGGAGCTAAGATGGGTTCTGTTATTCCATATATCTTTACTGTATATTCGCCGGTCCTTCCCCTAGGTCCTGAAGATATAGCAGTGAACTCTCTAGAAACCGTCCCTGTTCTCATGGTTCTTATATTCTAACAGGGAAGGCTGACATTGAACAAGTGATTACACGTATGATGCATGGTGTACAGGTAAAGGGCAGGATGTGACAAGAGAGGAATGTAATCTAGTCTTGGTGAGCGATACATAGAGTCTTCTGGAAAGACTCCCTAAGAGAGTGATGTTCAAAATAAATGGCAGTTAAGGAGAGGGTGAAGTGAAGGCCTCCTTCAGTACAGAGTTGCTGAATAGCTGGTGTGGTTTCTCGAGCTGTGCTATGTTTTTTGTCCTTTCTACTTTTAATGTATATGAATGTGTCACATGTATACATGCCAAGGCAGGCAATTCATGGGATAGGATGTTGTCTTGAACCTGAAAATATTAGCCGCCTGGGATCACAAGCCCAATTTGAAATCCCTTCCCATCAACAGTCATGAAAGACCTCTGTGGTGGTCAGTAGTATGTTATATAACAGTGGCCAGGACTCCAGCTCCTCTCCAAAGCTATGGAGGACCTGGGACCCTGACACCTTGACAGATGTCTTCCTCCAGCATTGACCCATCTGCTGTGAGGGTACCGAATCCTCTCTTAGGTGATCTGCTTAAGGGAGGAGATTTCGGTGTGCACTAATATGCAAAATGCAGTGAACACTTGGGAGGAAATTCCATGATTTAGTTGCACAGCTGGGCCACCTTATGGGTTAAGTACAATGCCGTGGGCTGGCCTGGAAGCTTCAGAACCATGTACAATATATTTCTTTTGGAAAGTAGGTTGTGTGGTCCAGACAAACTTTGGGAAGCCAGTGCACTTGAGACCTGGACACTTCCTGTAATGCAGGAATATTTTCACACTGAATCTCTTATTTTCATATATTATGTGAAAGACCGTACACAAAAATAGTCTATGAGGGCCATGGGATTGTAGATGTTTCTCCCCCACTGTTTTCTAGACAGATGGTACTAAATTATGTCTAGAATTCAAATATAAAAAAATTCACTTGACATTGAGACATTATCACTGCTTCTGTTTCTTTAAGCCCCTTTTGGGACAGAGAAGCTTTTCCAGTCTCCTGAGCCAGACCTTCCTGTGTCCATGGGAATGACCAGCATTTCTGGGCTGCAGGGCTCAAATGTGTTCAAGAAGGAGAATGAGGACACATTCCAGATCTGGCAACAGAGGGAACGTTAACACCAGCTTCTTTTCCATGAATGCAGCCCGTTGAGAGCTGATGGAATTTGGGGAGGCTGGCAATGTGGGTTTTGATCTTTGCAGATATGGATCATGAAAAACGTTAACTCCAGTCATAGATAGGAAACTCACTCTCCAACTTCATGAACTTGAACTTCAATAATTAATGGGCCAATGGCATCCTGGAGAATATTCGGTGGCCCTGAAACTCAGTCAGTATTGAAGAAGAGACAGTCAGTGTCGTTAGGATTCATAGAAAGAGCAAACCCTCCTGCTGTCATTCCCTAGGCAAACATTGCTGAGAAAGTCAGCAAATGGGAAAGGGAGAGTTAAAAATCACTCTACGTGATGCCGACATCCTAACTTTGTCTATTGGGTTCATTGTGTGGCTGGTTGGCCTTGGAGAGCTTTCCAGGAAGTTCTGTTGCCCAAACATAGATGGGAGACGGGGTGTTACTGATATACAATGAAGACCCGGGTGGGACTTGGTTCCGCGTGCTTTAGGAGACCTCTCAGCCAAAATGAGTAGCCAGGCCAGATGGTGGGCTTGTGAGAAGCTCTACTGCTGATCAGGCTGAGTGTCAACCCAAAACCAAACTCACAGTCCAAAGAGAATCTGAGCCTGCTGTAGGCTCTCCCGGATCACCTCCAAACAGAAGTGGGACAACCCTCCTTTCAGGCAGGAGCTATAGTCAGGTCCCCCAGTTTTCACAGGAGGACGTTAGTGGATCTTTTCCCTGCTCATCTGATGGTTAAAACACATGTCTGTGGACCCACTGGAAACCCGGAATGGCAGGTACCTGACAGGGAAGAACAGGTCAAGCTCACTGACACTCATCTTCAAACTTATGCTAAAGGACATAATACCTAGAGCAAAGTATCTCACGGGTGTGCAATTCACCCTAAGACACCCTAAACGATGCTGTCAGATGGAACATTCCGATGGAAATTTTCTACATCTGTGTTGTCCAATGCAGTAGCCACTGGCCAGGAGTGGCTTTGAGCACTTGAAATGTGGTTAGTATGACTGAGAACTGCATTTTAAATTTAATTTAATTTAAATTAATTTAGATAGCCACAGTAGCAGTGGCTACTGCACTGGAGAGTACGCTCTAAAATCTACTCCTAAATTAAGGCAGATCTGCACAGGCTCTTGAGTGTGTGATTAGAAATTACTGAGCTTTGATCCCTGGTCTGGGAAAATTCCACATGCTGTGGGGCAACTAAGCCCGTGCGCCACAGCTACTGAAGCCTGAGCACCTAGAGCCTGTGCTCCGCAACAAGAGAAGCCATCACAATGAGAAGCCCGCGCACCGAAACGAAGAGTAGCCCCTGCTTGCCGTAACTAGAGAAAGCCCACATGCAGCAACAAAGACCCAACACAGCCAAAAATAAAAATAAATAAATACATTTATAAGAAATTACTGAGCTTTACTTAGGTTTATTTTTACTTCTAAGTACAATCATATCTCTCTCTCTGCATTCCTTGCTGGAAAATTCATATCAAAATCTGAGACCCGGTTTGCAAACATGGAAGGCTCCAAGGCACCCACGTCATGTTTTAGCTTCATTCTTGTCTTGGTCAAAAATTCTCTTTTGAAGTGGAGGGACAAGCTGTGTTGGCTGAAAATTACTAAGCTTGTCTGGCAGTGAACTGGCTGAGACTGTGCACCACCCCCCTAAAATTTCCCATCTCCAGTGGGAGGAGTTCTATCAACTTAACTGGCCAGAGTCATCCCTCCATCAGAAGGGGCTGCAGGTCTCTAAGTGCTGGGTAGTGGCATTTCCCAGGAATTTCTGTAAGTAGTTGGCATCCTAAACTCAGTAATCTGTTTGTCCCCAAGTTCTATAGGACCATTCCCATGCTCATGTGGTAAGAGGCAGACCAGCGGAAGCCAGCTCTCCCCTGGAATGCAGACCCACTATGTGCTCAGCAGCCTTGCCCAAGCCCTGGCACTCTTCCCTATGGAATGATGAGAGGAAAGGAGGTGAGACTGAACCTCTTCTTGTGGACCCTCACTTTGTAAATTCCTCACCGCCACCCAAATCCCTTTCTTTATCCCATATGGTATCATGTTGTTGTAGTATTTTCTATCACTTCACTATATCCACCTCGTTTTCTCTCTTAATTAAATCATTTTATCTTGTTATGATGTATCCAATTTTTCAAGCTGCATTATACTCTTCAGGAAATAAGTCAACAAGACACCATTTAAATGAATCAAAATAAATAAAACATGGCAGGACGGGTTCCCACTCACCTGGCCACCAACACTGCACTTCTGGGAGGCTGGCTGTCTTCGCATAAATAATAGGAGGGGGGTTGCTACATTTCATAGCTTATAACTCAAGGCTGAGAAGGAGTCATAGGCTATTCTAATACAAAAAGGCACAAGAACTATTCTTTCCAGCCTAACCTTTCCATTAGCTCGGAGGCAAGGCATCCTGAGGATTCTCCACTTTTCCCCGCTTCCTTCTGCAGGGTCTTGATGCATGAGTGGTGGGGATGGGAAGGCAAGAGTTAAAAAGAACCAAAAAGATGGTCATGGAGGAGAGAGAGGGCCTGAGAGAGAGGAACTGGGGGAATTCTCTCTGTTCACTGAGGGGCCAGTGACATCTTCATGGTCTAGGAGTCAGGCCCAAATGCCCACCAATCCACAGACTCTCTGGATTGAATTACATTGCTTGAATCAGAAGTAAAGAACTAATAGAATATTCTTTGGGATTCTGTGCTTGCTCTTGCCTGGCCGTGAGAGGAAGTTGCCTACCTCTTCTTTGCCCATCCATCCTTCCAACCACCTCCAGCCATATTTCCATGGCATTTAGGAAGAGTTAATAAATGCTGGCTCTTATGATTGTTGTTTGTTACATTTTGTCCATTTCAGTGTCTGTCATAGGTGAGGCCATTGCAGACCTCCTCTTCCAAGAGGCCAGGATGGGAGTGCTAGGGACCACATGTGAGACCACGCTATGAATATCTAGCCTCAAATGAAAAATGCAAGACTTTCCATTTCTTCCTATTTTCTCTAATCACTCCTGCTTCCCAGTCAAAAGAGAAACTGTTTAGAAAAATCAGGCCACAATTACCCCCGAGAGAAAATATGTTTTGAGTCTAGTGAAGGCCTTTGCTGAGTGACATTAATTATACTCATTTAGGTTTGACATTATTAATTAACCTTCTCAGCTGTTTATATTGTAGCCTTTTATTAAAACAAAATGATTAAAACAAATAATTAAAGAATATTACTACCACCTTAAATGTGTACATCATTTTAAGCTTACCAAAGGCTTTTATCCACAATCTCATATAACACACACAGATTCTACAATGTGAATATGGCAAGGCTTATTCTTTCTTTTTTCACTTTTACATTTTGGTAAAATATACATAATATAAAATTGCTCATTTTTAGCATTTTAAAGTGTACAATTCAGTGGCATTGAGAACATTTACAACATTGTGCAACCATCACCACTATCCATCTCCAGAAATTTTTCATCATCCCAAACAAAAACTCTATACCCAGTAAACAATAACTCCCCATTCCCTCCCCTCCCCTCCCCCAGACCCGAGGAACCTCTAATCTACTTTCTGCTTCTATGATTTTGACTATTTCAGGAACCTCACGTAAATGGAGTCATGCAATATTTGTCTTTGTGTGGCTTCTTTCACTCAGTATAATGTCTTCAAGAGTCATCTACGTTGTAGCATAGATCAGGATCTCATTTCTTTTTAGGGCTGAATAATATTCCATTGTACGTACACACCACATTAGTTCACCCATTCATCCATTGATGGACATTTGGATGGTTTCTACTTCTTGGCTATTGTGAGTGGAGCTGACGTGATCATCGAAAAGCCTCATTCTTCTTTGACCAAGGTGGCTAAGTGATCCACCAAGTCTTGTGGAGGTAGAGCTCAGTGTCCAATTCTGACTGCATGTTAGAACGGCCTGGGAGTTTGAAAACAACAAACAAACCACGCTGGACGACCAGGATGGCAGATTCTCTGGACGTGCAGCCTGGATGGAGCAGTTTAAAGAGCCTCTAGGTGATTTTTCTGTGCAGCTAGAATTGAGGGCCATGAAGCCCATAGCACAGGACCTCCAGGTCAAGCCACTCACGGACGTTTCCAAGCTTTCTCCTTTGGGTCTTCTCTCTCACTTTTATTAAAGCCACCCATCACGATCAGTGCACCAAAGTAGATCCTCTTTATATCATTTTAGCCCATAATTTGGAGCAGGAAAAATAAAACAAAAATTTTTAAATTCAAGCAAAAAAAACAAACAAACAAACAAAAAACCCCAGCATACGCTCAACAGCAGGAAGCCAAATGCTGGTTTGTTGGCTAAATATATGGACCTATTCGTTTCTTGCATTTTAATCATCTCGTTTTAATAACACACCACAATACAAACAATTGTGCGGGTTAATTCAGCTCTGTTTAAGAAGTCTTGTTCTGTACGCCAAAGCTTGTTGTTCTGTCTGGTTAAATGCTCATGCATTAAAATGCTAATAATTAAACTGTTACGACTGACTAATGAACTCTGCCAGCGATAAATGATGGTCTTGTTAGATTCACCGCTCAGCAAGCCTCCTTTTGTACTGAGAAAGTTAAAGGTTAAAGTGCTCTTGAAACCAGTGAGTGGATCTAGAAGCAATTACAATTTTTCCTTGAAACTAATAGTTACTACAATAATGGTTCAATTCCAACCCAGTAAGAGTAAAAAAGACCAAAAAAAAAGGGGGGGATGGGGTTTGAGGGAGAATGACGCTGAGCTCTATTCATGGAGAAGGAGGTGCTGCTTTCTTTAGCCCACAGGGCAGGTGGTATGGTTTTTCAGATGAAAGCCTGCTGAGTTAACAGACATCCTTCCTAGAACCAGTCTGCCCAAGAATGCAGACAGGAATGGTGATTTTTCAGGACACAGCAGCAGGTGACCCAGCGTCATGGGTACTATTTAGAGCATGATGGTTAAACAAGGCAGGAAGTTTCTCCCTGATTCTCTGTGTGATTTGGGGGAAGTTGCTTAATCTCTCTGGACCCCAATTCTCTCATTCTTAAGAGCAGAAGAATAATTACAACTCTCTATGGCAAACATTTGCTTTATCCTGCTGAGTAGTTAGTTCTCATTTTTCCATTCAGAGCCTCCAAGCCAAGCCTTGCTCCTGGGCTCTAGGGTTCACAGTGTTTGGGGGGGAGTTGATTCCAACCCCCCAGCTTCAGGGGTGAGCATGTGACCACGCCCGGCCAATCAGAGCCTCACATCCCTGTGGCCTCAACAGGGCCCAATCAGAAACAGTCAGAGCAAATCCTGGGGCTCCAGCCAGAGCAATCCAGAAAGCAGCGCACCCTTTACAGCGGACTTGAACCTAGAAGGGTGTGAGCCTGGAGCTGCCGGGGCCACTGCAGCAGAAGGCCTTCCAGACAAAAACAGAGCTGAGTAGGAGAGGCAGATTCTTGAGGAGCTGGATCCAGACTTACCCAGAGATTTTTCAGTGACTTGAGCCAGAATTTCCCTTGTGTCCCCCCCCTTAAGCCATTTTGAGCTGAGTTTCTGTTGCTGGCCAGGAGATTTTTCCTCATGGCTGAGGAGCGACGGTAAAGCTCAGGCTCAGCCCTGCCTCCTGGGGCGGCCCCTCTGGAAGCTCCAGTGTGATGCCAGCTTCTCCCTTTGTCAGCGTCACAGGGCCCTGAGCATCGCCTGGGGCCGACTTTGCAGTTACAGGAGCTTTCTGTCTCCAGCAGGGCTGGGAATTCCTCAAGCGCAGGGTGACCATACCCACCTCCCATGTGCTCTTCCTCAGATCCTTAAAGCCACGGGCAAGGTGAGCTTGACTTGGTCAGCTGTGGCAAAGACGCAATACTGCCAAAATTCCACAGTGACAATAGAACCAGAAGGCAGGGCTGGGCATGGAAAAGCCTAAAGGCGTTCAGGGCCTTCCCATCTGGAGACACTGTGCCCTTTTCTAAACATGCATTTTTTTTCTGGAGGAAGAAATGGAAGAGTCTGCTGGAAAAAAAAAATCAACCAAGATCATGAACTCAATTCATTTGCAACTTTCCTTAGCCATTCAGCTTGATCTTCGGACTCAAACTTAATGGTGGTCACAATTAACCAACCTGCAAGGTTTCTCCAAGCGTTTGGTGAGAGCGTGTGTTTGGAAGGATTATGGAGAGAGCAAAGCTTAGGATCTCAAGTCAGAACACTATCCAGCAGGTCATACATACAGTTACATACAGCAGGTCACTGCGCCTCTCTGAGACGCCTCATCTCTAAGATGAGGATAAAATCCTTGTCCTGGTATCAGGGGTGCTGGGGATAAGCGGGAACATAGGAAGGATAGTTACCCGTTTGCATGGAGATCTCTAGTTTCCATAGAGCTTTCACACCTACCTTTGTGTTGGGCAAAAGTCATTTAAATGAAAAGCATGATACAAATATAAGAGGATTATTATATTCCCTTAACTTCTTTTCTGGTCATTTCATGTCTTTCTTGCTTCCCTAAAAAGTTAATTCTTTTGGTAAATATTTACTGAGCATCTATTACTATGTGTGTAGTCCTTTGCTACGTGCTGAGGATACAGCCGTGAAAACAAAGATGTGGTCTCGAGAGCTTTTATGGAGCTTATAGTCTAAAGGGGGGACCTACCAAAAAAAATCCTACAGAAAAATAAATGTATAATTACAAATGTGATGAGTCCTATGATGGAAAAGAGGGTTTTCCTATGATGGAGAGGGTTAAGAGAGTCAAAGAGGGTC
The DNA here is from genome assembly GCF_949987535.1 of Balaenoptera acutorostrata. NCBI lineage: Eukaryota > Metazoa > Chordata > Mammalia > Artiodactyla > Balaenopteridae > Balaenoptera > Balaenoptera acutorostrata. Next base: position 13,435,392 of record NC_080079.1, on the reverse strand, counting down.
TCTGGAGAGTTGTGGGGGGGAAGGCAACTGAGAGATCTCTGAGAATGTAAGATTTGGCTTGAGACCTGCAGAAGAATTCAAGTTGGGCCCCCAGTGGGCGAGAAGAGAGGTCCAGGCAGAGGGAGCAGGAGAGAGGAAGCAGCTCTGGGATCCCTGAGGACAGAGCCTGGGTCTTCTTCTTTATACCTTGTCTCCTGCTCCACCACGGTCCCCCCTGCCACCTCAACATCCAAGGCTCCCAGCCCAGCACTGGGCACAGAGCTGGCTTTTCAGGGAGAAGAACAAGATGATCATTAGGGCTATTTACCTGCAGACCCGTTTTCTTCCTTCCGAGCCCAAGGTTGGTGGTGTTTCCCTCCTTGTTGAAGTTGGGCATGAACAAGTGACCTGCTCTGGCCAGTGGGATGTGGACAGAAGTGATGGGGGCCACTTCCTGGCAGAGGCTTGAAGAAGGATGTTGGTTTTGCCACCTGCCCTCTGCTGCAGACCAGATAGGTTCCTCAGTGGAGGCTCTGCTGGTCTCCTGAGGTAGGGACACAGAACAGACCCCCGCCAACCCAGATAGACATGAAGTAGGACGTAAAAATAAACACTTGTGCTCAGCCACTGAGATTTTGGTGTGTTTTTGTTGTGACAGCATTGTACAAATTACAGTACCATGGTACAGATTACAGTATTATGATAATGATGTGAAATAAACATCATGAGTACTTCCTAAGAAGCACAAGTGAGGGTGGGGGAAAGTGAAACAGGGAAGGAGAAAAAGCCAACATGAAGGTATGTTATTGATGTCACTGTTGTAGAGCAATGAGGGCTCAACTGCCTGACCCTTGGAGCCCTCTGCCTGCCTTCTAGAATTTTCTGGCCATGGAGCAAGACTCTGGAACACTTGTCCGCAGGACCCACCCATGGCCCAGTGATGCTTACTCTTCCACAATTCCACACTGCACCTGCAGGTGGGCTCAACAGGATCCCTTGACTTTGGAGAAGCTTCCGAAGCAGAAAAGGTGGAGACATTCAGCATGCCCTGGACAGCACTCTGCTAGCTGGTACAGAACTGCCCGCTGCTTTTGGTGAAATCAGAGTTGGTATCAGACACAGCCTGAGGGGCTGTGACATAGGACTCAGAAAGCATCTGCTACAGAGTCCACCAGCTGCATTACTGTCCCTTCTTCCAGTTTGTGTTTTGAGAAGAGCTTAGGAGATGAGGTCACATAGCACTGAGGATGCAGCTCCAAGTGTAGACCATGAAAGGCTAGGAAAAGATGCTGCTTTGGGGACTAAGTTAGGTAAGTTGTGATTCGCCTCTTCCAAGAAGCCCTCCAGGATTCCCTCTGCGAAAGTACCCTTGCCCTCTTCTAAACCTCTCTCTGAACTCTCTTTTTGTCCCAAGTAGAACTATCTGTTCTGCCCATGATGCCCACGAATCTCCCTCATGTGTGGACTCACACCAGATTCATCTTTGTGGCCTCGCTGTGTCCAGCATAGTGCTGGAACATAGCAAACACCCAATAGTTATATTTTTTTTTATATTTATAACATATATATATATATATATATTTTTTTTTTTTTTTAAATAGTGACTGAAAATTACAACCAGAATGACAAGTGTTATCAAGAGTGAAAGTAAAGTATAACTTACTGCACTAAATGGTATGCAGAATGAGTACTGAGCATCAGTACTTCAAGTGCTCAGTTTTTGTTTTTTTTTGTTTTTTTTTTTAAGGATTTTCTTTTTAATTAATTAATTAATTTATTTTTGTCTGTATTGGGTCTTCGGTTCGTGCGAGGGCTTTCTCCAGCTGCGGCAAGCGGGGGCCACTCTTCATCGCGGTGCGGGGACCGCTCTTCATCGCGGTGCGCGGGCCCCTCTCCATCGCGGCCCCTCCCGTTGCGGGGCACAGGCTCCAGACGCGCAGGCTCAGCAATTGTGGCTCACGGGCCCAGCCGCTCCGCGGCACGTGGGATCCTCCCAGACCAGGGCTCGAACCCGCGTCCCCTGCATTAGCAGGCAGATTCCCAACCACTGCGCCACCAGGGAAGCCCAAGTGCTCAGTTTTTAATATGACAAATGAGTTTCCTTAACTTACTGAATCTATGTTGGATTTACAGCAACATTCCTCACAAGCGATAATATAACTAAACTACTAAACTACGTTTTTTTTTTATTGTGGTAAAAGTCATATAATATAAAGCATACTATTTTAACCATATTTAACTGTCTAGTTCAGTGGCACTAAGTACATTCACATTGTTGTGCAACTCAAAAAAAAAACACAAGAGTTATATTTTTTGAGTGAATGGACAAGGGCATTTCAATTGGCACCAGTGGGATTGTCCACTTTTTTTTTTTTTTTTTTTTTTTGGTGAGGGTCATTGACCACTAATCATAAAAACAGTAAATATTTATTGAGGTTTTACTGGCTTGTGTTAGAAAATACTTTTACAGCCATCATTTATATTCCACTGATGATAAACCTGAGCTGAAGGGGGTGAAGTATCCCAAGGTCCCATGGCGGGAAGTAGCAGAGCAAGGATTTGAACCGAGGGAGCTGACCCCAGTTTGAGGGCTCACCTCTCTCCCAGGCTGCACTGAAAGGGCACCAGGAGAAGATGGGGAGACTCAGCTGATTCCTAGGTCTGTTTAAGTCTTGAAAGAACCTCCTCCCCAGCTGGCATCATTTGGCTAAAGTTACATTTTCGATCTTGTTTTGTGACCCCACTGTGGTGCATCATCTCTGTGTAATGAATGGGAGGAAGGGGGGAAGCCTGAGCTCCCCTCTCTTCTCTGGGGGTCACAGCCACCAGCTGACAGCCCACTTCCTCCTGAGAAGCCTGGCTTCGTGTTCATGACCTCTTCCTCAGAGAGAAGTAAGCAGAGAGGGAGAAATGGAATACAAGGTTTACACAACTCAAAACCATATAGTTTATATCTTCTAGTGGATTCCTCCTAACTGCCTGATCTTCCTCACTCCACTTTCTCAGAGTGGGACCCCCCATATCAGGCCAAAGCCTTCTGTGAAATTCTTCACTGACGATGGGTACATCTTCTTTGTGACATTTGACATAATTGCAATTTTACATTGGTTTTCATGATTCTTTAATTCGTGGTCTCCTTCACAAAACCAAAAACCACAAGGGCAGGAACCATGACTGTTATCCATCCTTCTATCCACCTATCTCCATCCACCCAAAACAAATATTTTGAGTGCCATCCATGCGCCAGGCGCTGATCTGGCCACTAGGGAAATTACAGTGAATGAAAGAAAATCTCTACATGTACGCAGCACTTCGGTGGGTGGAGAGAGACGATAAATGAGAAATCAAATACATGTAGAACATGTCCAGGATAAGTGCTATGAAAAAAAAAAGTAAAGAAGTGTGGTGGTCAGGGGTAGAGTGATGGAAAATGGGGGCTCCTCCCCAGGACTTCAAAGAAGCCTACAGATTTGTCTCCCAGAATTTTCTTCCAAAGGACAGGGCAGTCACCATCCCCCAGCTGGCAGCTGGACAATTTTCTACTGAGACCCCTGGGCTCCTGCTTCTGTCGCCTGCTTGGGAAAGAAACAAGTGAAAAGAGAGAAATAGGGAGTAAAATTTCTAGTATCCAGCAAAGGGCCTGACATTTAGTGAGCACTCAATATTACACGAACAAATGCACAGATGGATGTATGGGTGGTTGAAAGGGTACTGTCATGGAGAAATTTTGGGATGGGCTGGAGGCTGAGGACAGTCCTGAACCCATCCAGAGGAGAGGTGGGCTTTGGGAGTGCGGGTGCCTCATCCTGACATTTGCCGACTGCCCATGAAGATGAGACGGGCCCACGTGGCACCTACAGGACTCTCTGAGTCTCCTGAAGCCCCCCTTCTCCCCCTCTCCTGGCATGAAAGGCAAGTCAACCTGATCCCTAGGTCAGTGTCCTGACCCAAAGCCTTGAAGCAAAGGATGGGGTCCTGGGGTGAGGCTCAAACCCAGGTGACCACAGGAATTCCTCTTCCTGGATCCACTCAAGTGCAACAAAGGCTCAACTGGCAGCTAAAGTAAGTTAATAAGAAAGTCGCATTGTGTACCTAATGAATTTTTTAAATCAATTATGAAACAGTCTCATTGGTCATTTGTTAACATCTTGAAACATCCTGAAACCTTTACAAATTAATTTGACTGTATTAAAAAAAAACCTCTCACAGTCTGTTAACTCCATAAATGTGTATTAAATTTGTTTTTGAATGCAACAACAAGCCGTGTATGTGTTTGTGTGTGTGTGTGTATATGTGTGTGTGTGGTTCAGACTGACCATTCCCAGATACGCTGCTCTGCATGTGAATGGGGTGCCCTGGCCCATTCACAGAGGCTGAGTGTTTGACTGCCAGTGTCAAGTGACAGTCCGTCCAGGGGAGTGGCAGCGCTGGTACAGCTGCCCCCGTGTTTCTGACCGTCCTGGGCCAGCAGGGTGGCACCTCTGGAGATGCTGCTTAAAACTGCCACGCAGCCTAGGGCCAGCTCTTCTCCTGGGGCAGAGTTAGTGGCTGATGACTGCGGTAAGCGGCAGTGAGAGAGAAGGTCGGGTGGATGCAGCCATCCTGAACCCCAGAAGGCAGAGGGACACGGGAATCAGAGCTGGGAGGCCTAGCTAATGAGGGGGACACCGAGGCGGGCCCCCAATGCCAGGCTGCCTGGAGAAGCTGGCAGCGGTCCTATTTCAGTGAAGTGCTGTTCTCTTTTAAGCCGGTGACATGGGAACAAATCAATAAGAGGGGGCTTTGTAAGACCCATGAAGCAAACTTCTCTGCCATTTTAGCGTCAGCCAGGTCCATGCCTGAGTTGTTTTAGGCACCCTGTTTGGAGAATGATGCCCGCATCCTGGAAAGAGGCCAGGGGAGGCAACAGTCACTTGGGAGTGTTGAAAGGCAGGATTACAGGAGCTAAAAGTATTGAGCATTTGGAGGGGGGAAGGGACAGAGGACCGGGATGTGGACAGTTGGGGACAACTTAATGGCTCCCCACTTTCAAGTCTGCAGAAGGTTTTGTAAGCACATCACCAGTCTTATTTCCATGGAGAATAATGATGGGCTTTCTTTTGAAACAGGAGGGAATTGAGTTAGACCTGAGGAAGGCTGACTTGAAGTAAAGGTGATTTATCACAGAGATGATTCCTCTGACTGAGGGTGTAGAATCTGTCTCTCCCTGAGAACCTTTAAGAATCAAGCAGACATCTCTGTTTTCTGAACAGTAGGTACAGTCTTCACCGCAGAACGAAGTCTCATTCTGATCTGATGGTTTTCTTAAAAATTAAAATTTTCTTGTTCCCCATCTTATATTTCTACATAATCACATTTCTTATAGTGAAATATAGCTACATTAAATTTGTATTTTTAAAGTTGTTTTTTTTTTTCTGACTATATGCTTACTGTTAAGTAATTGTGAAAAACAGAAAAGTACAAAGCAGAAGAAAAAAATTGAGATAGTCACTGTTACACTTCTTTCTTTTCTGGACACATAAATCTATAGAATTATTCCATCTAAAGGTTTGTACTTTGACATTTTTTTAGCTTAACCCTGCTTCAAAATTATTTGTCCATGTCATTACAAAAACCTTCAAACTTTTCCCCACATTAAATAATGTATCTTTCTTGTTTTGTCTACAAATGAAATACAAAGTAATATAAAATTTTAAGTATTTCGGAATTAATTACCTAATAGGAAAAAGGGAAGGCATGGCCCTTCCCATAAAACTACCCATAGGAATAATGACTGTGAACAACTGGGGGTACATTTCATGACCCAAAGCATGTCTGATGACTTTATAATATCCCTTCAAGTGGAGGTACTACATTTTATTTACTTCCCTGTTCCCATTGTTGAAGAGTTACATTTTCAGCTTTTCACTGAATCTCTGGTCTTCACTTATTCACCGTTTATGTGTTCATTTAATTTGTAACCATTGGTGAGCTCCACGTGCACTCTTCTAGGTCATGAGAATGAAGAACAGATGAACAAAACAGATGAAACCCATGACCTTAGGGAGCTTCCAGTTTAGATAAGGACACTTGACCATAAACAAGTAAACACAGAGCATGTGGGAGGTGGTATGTGCCCCCGAGAAAACTCCGCAGGGAAGGGGGCAGACTGTGCCCGGTGGGTGGGGCCGGCTGGAGGGGCTACCCTGTGGGTTCCTGGGCCTGGGTGGACGCTCAGCCCGAGGCTGAGCTAATGACCATGACCGATTTCCTCAGCAGCCCTGGGAAGGCTCGGCCCCTCGCTCCCTGATGCCCTCCTCCTTTCCCATGTCTGTTAGGGTTGAGTCTGGAGAATTCTACCTCACACTTTCTCCTCCATGTGAAAACTTCCCCCAAATTAAATTATCATCAGGTCTTTACTGTGCCCATTTTCTCACCTGCTCAGTACGCAACACAATTACAACAACCTGGGCTGACTGACAGAGACCAAAATCCCACGCGATGAGACGAGCCCCTCCCTCAGGACCACAATTCTGCCTCCTCAGAAATGATCCCCCAGACTGGGCTTTCCACACAGCCTCAAATCCTGCTTCTAGGCGGCCAGACGGTGGTCGGGCCACCCCAGCCTTGTCTGGCTATCAAAGGACCCCTGGTCCATGTGGGGAATGCGCTTCCACCAGCACCGTGTCCAGGCCACCCTGAGCCTCTGACAGGAGACACTACAGCCCTTCACCCGGTGACCAGGGAGGGGAGGTCCCAGCTGCCTGGCCCCAGATGCCGAGAAAGAGCCTGTCCGGGGCCTTCCCCTCGCTCAGCGACAGCCCTCAGCTCAGAACTCCACCTGTTTGGTAACGGAGAATCACTTAATATTTCACTTAAAGTCACCCAATAATAAGTATGTTGGAACATTGAAAGCATCACCAATTTGATACTTTTTAGAATGCAAAAGTAAAAAGTTTCTGAAAGCATTTCGTGAGACAAGAATAAACGACAGAAAAGAAAAGCTGTCTCTATCACAGGGCCCATCCCAGCCCTCTCCTGAGTATCCAGTGTTCACGGGCCTGAGGCCTCCCAAGCAGGCCCCTCCTCCTAACACATATGCACATACTAGGAGCTTTATTTGTCCTTTTCATGGAAATGGAATCCTACTTAATAAATATCTCTCAACCTATCTTGCTTTGAATTCTTAATGGCTCTACAAGTCAGTGAATCTGAATCTACCTCAATCTCTTTTTTTCAAGTTTCTAAGCACCCACACACATATAATTTGCATATTTAAGATTTTATTAATATGCTGATTTTGAGGGCAGGTGTTTTTTTTTTTTAACTTGCTTCCCTCCACTATTCCCCCACCTCCCACCTCCAACTCATGCTAGTATCCTGTTTTCTGTCCTTCTATATACCCTTTTCAGTGCTCACAGAATCATACACAGATAAACAAATATAAACACATGTATAAGATGATACATCAATGAAATGCACCACTGCTCTTGCTTTTCTCACTCACCATGTTATGGAAACCCATCCCCACCCCCCAAATCTGATAATGAAGTTCTCATTCACTTATAGTGCGCATAAGCCTGATTTATTTGGCCATTCTTCTATTGATGGGAATTCATTTAATTTTTAATTTTAATTTTTGGCTACTGCAATGTTGTGCTAAACATCCTTATGTGTTTACATGCAGATCCATATCTTTAGGTAATTGTGTTTTTACTTCTATGGAATAGATTCCCAGGAGTGAAAATTCTGAGACTTTGACATGATTTAAGGTTTAAAAGGAAAAGTTCTAGGGAAGGAAAACAAATGATGCATGTGATGTAAGCCCCAAGCTAGGAGCTTCTGAGGTTGGGACATTTTCCGTGGTCTAATTTTCTACCCTCATTCCTAAGTGGTTCAAAGTGTTCCTTCTGCCTTTTATAGATAGAGCAATGGGGCCCCCAGCCACTCACATTCTCCCTGAGCCTGGTATGTGAGAAAAAGTACTGAAGTAGGGGCAGGGACCTCTTACTAGCCTTGTGGTCTTGGATATTTACCCAGCTTTTCGGCACATTTCTTAGTCTCCCCATCTGCAAAGGAACCCAGCTAGTCTGGTGCTGAGAGCCAGGCCACTGGGGACACCCACAAGGAGGATGTGGGTGAAGGTTTGGGAAGGTGCAAGCACCACGCCCTAGTAAGGCTCCAGTTTGAACTTGCTCCCGGAGGCCGTGGCAGGTGCTGGGCTACGACAGCCTTCCTCTCCTTCCCATACCTACTTCTATGGCCTCCCTGGGAGATACAGCTTCACTTAAAGTTTCTTTTCCTTGATGGAAAAATCATGCAATTGAGCAGAACAAGCAACCATACATTTTAGCCTCAACACATGAATGAGTCATGATGGATGAGAAGGAAAAACCACAGGCGCTTAAGGTGGTTTAGAAAATGAAATCTTTGTTTGAAGCCGGCTGGTACAATCTCCACCTACTCATTTGGCCATGCTGTTTATTAACCATGTAGCTGGGCCAGGATGAGCCAAGGGGTGGGGCAGGCCGCGGTCAGGGTGCTGTCTCACACTCGTCCTGCATACACGGTGGAAGCTTGGACAAGAATAATGTGCTGATATCTGGTGTAACATTCACCGTGTGTCCTGGCACATACATTGTGATGTGCGCCATTGACGTTACAACCCGGGGGAAAGGTGTGCAGACAGGCGCAGGAAGGGGCACATTTACTTTTGAGCCAATCGAGGGATGCTGAGTTTCACTGAGAGGAAAAGGGGTTCCATGCAGTTGACTTTGTGGAGACAGTCCCTCCATGTTTATAAAAATCTCAGAGACATCACAGGACTTTGTGGAAAGAATGGGGATAAGTTAGGGAAACTGGCTCTGCCACCAAATAGCTTTGAGGACCTTTGTGGAGCACCACACTTCTCTGGGCCTCGGTTTACCCACCTGGAAACTAAGGCCATTAGACTAGATGAATTCTAAAGCCACTCTCAGCTGTGAAACTCTAAGTATATTTTTAAATTCAAAAGAACGTTTAAAAAATATAACAAAAGAAATCATGTTCCTTATAGAGAAATCAGAAAATATGAATTGACCAAAGAAAGAAAACTGAACAAAATATTAAATTTGAAATCACAGTACTGAGAATAAAAATTGAAGAAAAATGTTTAAAAATGGAAATCATAAGACTGAGCAGTAAACATTATAAACCAACTCATGTATGCCCTCGTAGGCTTTTTAAAATAGGCATTTATATCTTTTAGTATTTATATATAAATAAATAGGCATTTATATCTTTTAGTATTTATATATAAAATTTGTCCTTCTTGTAAACAGGGGATCATTCTAGACACAGAGCATTACAGTATGCTTATTTGTAACTTAGCATGACCCGTACATGATGAACTTCCTTTCACGTCACTATCAGCCGTGTTTAAAATGCCTGCCAAGTTCTTCAGCAGAACTAGGATGAATGCTCCAAATTCTATTAATGCTGGACACTTAAGATGTTTTGCATTTTCCAATATTATAAATAATGCTTGAAGACCATCCTGGTAACTACCTCTTCATATACATCTTAAAATTATGTCCTTAAATAGGATGATCAGAAAGGTATAAATGCATAGTTGATGGGTGCTGTGTGCAGAGCAGAGAGCAGAGGCCAAGCAGGGCTTTGCTTTGAGGCCAACATGCTTTGAGGGGGAAGCGAGGAGGGATGTCTGAGCCAACCAATGACCAGGATTTTGTTGAAGGGACTCTCTAACTGTGCTGACTGGCCGGTTGGGATGGGGGTAGAGGGTGGTAGAGCAGGAGGGGGTTGGGTGGCTTGTTAGTGAGATGCTTGTAACCGTGTTCATGCGGAGTACCTGCCATGTGGGCAAGGGTCTATGGGATGCATCTGCAAAATCTTTCAGAGATATGCACTGAGTAGTGGGTGTTGATGAGGGGGAGGTGAGTAATCCTGTAGTGCTGGGAACTCAGGAGAATGTTCTCTGATAACAATCACTGCTCAGCTATTCCCTGAGGAAAGAACTAAAGGGTTCTCCTCCATGGACTCTTGGAATGCCATTTCATTGCCCTCCTCATTATGAAAGGGAAGGATAAAAGTTGAGGTCTCATAAACAAGTGCTTGCAAGATTACTGAGATAATATGTAAAAGCATTTGAATTCCTTCATGAATAAGAAAAAAATGTAGAATGAGAGTGGGTTCAGTAGCCCTGATAACTCAGCAGATGGTGGTGGTGCCAGTTCCTGAGTATGGTATGTGCTATGATTCAGAGGGAACCTCTCTGTACCCATTTCACAGATGGGTGCCCCTGGGGCGTGGCAGTCCAAATGATGGGTCCAACCCTATGCAAGAGAGCCACAGCAGAGCTGGAAACCCATTGCTTGTCCTTGGATGACCATCCCTGCCTTGCCAACTTTACTGTTGAGAGGTTGGAATGAGGTAATGTCTTTGTAAACTATAAAATATTATATGTCTATGTGAGAGATTACTCTGACTTATAAAGCTAAGTTACAGCAAATTTTAAATGAAAAAAAATCAAATGGCCAGGCTGTAGAACACTAACTTTTCAAATTCATTTTTCCTAACGGAACAATAAAGATGGAGAACATGTATTGAATTCTGCTATGTGATCTAAGAGAGTCTATGATGTTTACCCATTTAATCCTCACAAAATCCCTGTGAGGTAAGTGCTACGGTTATCCCCATCTTACAGATGAGGAAACTGGGGTACAGAGAGGTTAAGTAATTTGCACAAAATCACGCCATCTCTACGTACTAAGTCTGCTGACTCTCGTAGTCTTTGATGCATCCCTAGATCAGAAAAATGTACTCATGTGCAGAAAAAGAGGACTTGGATTTGAGCTGACCATTAATGTGCCTTCAGAAAGTCTAGACCAACCCAAAGATTTGCCCCTCTGTTTTGCCAGCACAAGGCTGACCCTCCCAGGCTCCTTTAGTGCTCCGTGCACGCTTCTCTCCTGGAACAGAAAGGGTTAAGTTGACCCATGACCTGGAGGATCCTGAGACATTTTCCTTCTGTGCCACATATGTAGATGGGCTCTGAAGACGAACACCTCTCCTCATTGGAAATCATGAATTTTTATGAAGCCTGTCCAGAATTCCCAGAATTCAGCCGAGTGCACTTTGCAGACCCTAAAATGCTGTCACTATGGAAGGTTTCATTGCTTGCACCTGCTAAAACATTTGAGGCATTTGAGAGGCAGTGAAACACATTTGCTTTTCATTTTATCTGACTTTGGAAACCTTTGAAGTGTTTAATCGTAGAGCCCAGGAAAGATCCCCGCCTCTTAATCATTTACTCTGTAAGGCACATTCTCGGCTGGTAGCCTGTCAAGCAGAAACTGACCTAAGCCCAGTTTTATTAAGTGTCACATGCCCAGTCACTGTTCATTAAAGGTGTTTTAAGGTTTGAATTATGTAATTTATGAGAAAAAGAAATAAAAATTCCATTGTTTTATTAATATGCAGCCCAGGATCTCTCGCTCATAACAAACTTGAAGGAAAGTCAGGCGAAAGGACAGGAGGGGGGTGGCTGGAGGTGGTCTTCCCCGGCCCCCAATCCCCCCTCCACATCCACTCCACCCGACCCCAAGCAGGAGCCCGGCGAGTGGGCAGTGCCATCTGCGCCCTCAGAAGGGAGTGGCAAGGGAGCCCAACCGGTGCTCCTGTCTCCCCGGCCTGAGACTCAATGACAAAGCAGCCACCTTCGTTCTCTTTCCAGTTCTTCTGTCTCTTTTCCAGAAATGCAGGAAGAAGCATTTCCAGAGTGACCCGGGGTGATGGTGTGAGTCACAGTCATTGAGAACTAATGCCCCTTGCTCTCAGCAGAGCTGGGAGAGGGCGTGGTGCCAGGTAATCAGCCACCTGTTCTAGGTGAATGATCTCATCGGATCCTCACCTTACCCTCAGCTCATTGGAACCTCACCCCTCAAGGGGTGACTGCCCCCGTTTTACAGAAGAAACAGAGGAGTCAAGCTGGGATCCCTGGGCTGCCCTTGTCCTTTCCTCTCAGGTGCCAAAGGCAACCTGAGCCCAGGTTAGACTTCTTGGAATCATGCAGCTGGACAGGCCAGGAGGAGAGGATGGACCAGACCGGGTAACCTGTGCCTTATCTGGACTTGGGCTCTGCACAGAGGCCCAGCAGGACCCCAGCAGGGTTAGACACCTTCACAAAGGATATTTTTCAGAGAGCATTTACAAGTCCATGTACACTGGAGGCTTTGCGTGTAGGTTGCTCCTGGCTGGATCTCCCTTATCTGATATGGTGGGACCTCCCCTTGTTCTGAGGCCCCCAATATCCTCCCTGGTTTCCCAACAAAGGTGAGGGACCCAGCCCTGCATGCCTTGTGGTAGGGTGGCTTTGAAATACTCTGGTGTTTTTTGCCTATATGCATCTTCCTCTGACCAGCACAATAAAGCACCCATGGGGGAAAGTCATTTTCCCAAATGCCCACGGCTCAGAACATTGAGGCCGTGATTAGGGTTTGAAAGCTGGTGCAGCTGAAGGTATTTCTCACCCCCCATGTGCTCCCCCCCCACCACCAACTTTCCCCACACAGAGAGAATCATGAACTTGATTTTGAACTTGATTTTCTTAATCAAGTGACTCATGTGCTACAGGTGCAAAGTTGCAACAGACTTTTCCCCCCTTGGTTCAAATTTGTGACTTTTTATTTCTGAAAGGGAATCTCAGGTGCTAAGGATTTCTAAGACATCTCACAGGAATGGTGCAGAGTTTTGAGAACAAGGGCCCTTTAAAATCCGGGAGGGATGGGGGCAGGGCATGGTTAAAGCTAAATGAACTTCTCTTTGGGAAGCTCCATGCTCCCAGCCAATGCAGAAAAGGAAAGGCCCTGTTTGCAAGAAGAGAGTTGGTGGGCCAGGTTTTACAAATCGATGTCAATCATTAACCTACTTAATTTTGAATTACCAATTCCACTGATATTTCGACAGTGTTGGCTGCTGGCAATCTGGACTATAAGGGCTGTTGCCTTTGATCTGCCCGGCCAATTTCCATTAGCAGTAAAACCACAGACCTCTGCTGGGCCACAGGCCTCTGAGTTCTGATGTCTCCCAGTGCCTTGGGGGAGCTCTGAGCTGCTGGTCCCAATGCCGAGAGAGCCTTGGGTAGAGTCTCCAGAAGGAGTCATCACAGATCGATCAACTCGTTAATTCTGCTCAGTTTTCAGCATTGCACTAGGCACTGGGAAGCAGAGAGGAGTGAGTTATTTCAGACAGTTGGAGAGGCAGGGTTTCAGCACACAGGGTTCGATACACGCTTGGGTGGGGAAGAACAGACAGCTGTGGGAGCTTTGAGAGGTGCATCAGGGAAGACTTCCCAGAGGAGGTGACACCTAAGCTGAGACCTGGAGCTGGGGTAGGAGTTAGCTGGGCGATGGGCAGAAAAGCAAAGGCGAGCTCAGAAGAACCTTGTAAACCCTGGGAAGGAGTTTGGAATTTCAGCCGAGGGTAATGGAAGCCACTGATTGATTTTAAGAAAGGGTGGGTAACCACAGTGGATTTATATTCTAGAGCGTCAAGTGTGGAGACAGGAGTGCAGAGGAGTGGGAACGGGAGCAGGGAGACCCGGAGAGTCTGCCATTATAAGGGGGGCTGCCAAGTGGGCATTTGGGGTTAAGTAAAGCCTAACTTGGGCAGATGTGTTGCTAGGGATTAGAAGGGAGATCCTGCCAGGAGACCTGACTCTTGGAGATGACAGAGCCTCCCCAAGACCACTAAAGGCAGGGCCCTTTTGGCATCTGTCCGAACCTGAGCCCACTGAGCCCCTATTCAGAGGTGGAAACTCTCGGGGAAGTATATACAGCTACAGGGAAGGGAGGGCTCAGAGGCAGATAGGGAAGGGGTGCTCTCTTTTCAAGTCTAGTAAGATTTAACTAGACTGTTGGATAACTTTCAAGACTGAAAATTGAGGAAAGAATACCATGGACTCTAGACACACATCAGGCAAGAGCCAGCCCAGCTGCAAGAGGCAGCCATGGACAGTAGTGCAGGTTCAGCACACAAGCAGGTTGCCATGGCGGGTGGCCCTGGGTGGCAAAGAACTTTTGCCAAGCATGAATGTCTCTTGGCCTGAGTGTTGGAGACTATTTTTTTCCCTCATAGTGTGTGGTGAGGTTGGCAGAGGTACTCACCATACCCAATGAGACTCTCAGCACTTTCTTTCAAAAAAAGGTGTTAAATGTGGCCATCATCTATCAATCATTATTATTTTTTAATTAATTGAACACTTACTATGTGCCGGCTCTGTTGCGTGTTTTCACGTGTTAGCTCATTTAATTCCCCCATCCCTGAGAAGGGGGCATCATTATGTCCATTTTCACTGATGGGAAAATTGAGGCTCAGAGAGAGTAAATCATCAGTGCCAGGTCACACGGCTGATATGTGGAAGAGCGGAAAATTGTCAAAGCATGACAGGGTCAGAGCATTAAGGGCTGGGGGTGGGGGGCAGGTGATCCAATCTTTTCCGGCTGCTCCCTTAACCAGACTGTTGAACAGGAAGGCACCATCCGCCAGCGTGGGCAGCACATTTCCGATTCCCGCACATCCTCCCTTCATTCTGACAGCGCTGCTCACTTAGATGAAGCCACTTAATCTAGCTTTTTTGAGGCACTGGATGCAGATGAAGCAGGCAGATGAGAGGAGAGGTTTGCCTCACCTGGCCCACCCTCTAGCCACTTCTCCCGCAGATCAGTGGCCTGGTGAACGGGAGGAGCCCACTGAGTCTGGAGATGCAGTGCACTGCATCTCTGCTGCCACTGGCAGCTCTACAGGGATGTCTGTGTCTGTGGGGATGGCGCGTGGGACAGCGTGCTGCCGCATTAGAGCTGGTGGTAAATGTTGACCCCAGAGAAGCTGAGAGAAATGGGGAGAGTACCGCTTATCACTTAGCTGCCACAAATCAGAGCAGTCCGATACCATCTCTGAAAAGTTGACAGCATCCTTTTTGGATGATGCCTTATCCAAATAGACCGCTTTGCCCTGGGGGGTGGCCAGAAGGAGAAAGGACCCCCTTCTGATTTCATAGTGAGTTCTAGTGGTGAAAGGGGAGGACTTAGCCTCTATTCTGTGCCAGGCCCTCTGATAGGCACCTTGGTTATTTCACTTACCCCTCCTGGCCAAACATCGAGGTACGCAGCTTCAACATGATGTCTAAAATCTCAGCAGTGGAGTTGGTGCTCACTTACTTCTGACTCATTCTGAGGGGTGTCTGGGGGTGGGGCCTCATGCAAAGGGGAAGGATTGGGCAGATGGGGTCCATTTTAGAAGATGTGTAAAAATGTGTTGGTAAGCAGATTGCCATCATTTTAGATGGATTCTGTTATTCATAAAAGCAGTGCCTACCTTCTGACTTCAGTACAAGGGATATTTCCAAAATATTCCAGTTTGAAATTTAACCTACGACCATTGAGATTTTTATCCAAAGGAGGCAGTTATCATGGGGGAAAAATAAGATGAACACAAAAACTCTCCCTGCCCCCAGAAGAGAAGAGGACAGGTGCTGGCTTGCCAAGCGAAGGAGGTGGGTTTAGTGTTGTGGGAATTAGGTCCAAGTTGCCACACAAATGCTGGGGGTGGGCACAGGGGCCCAAGCCAGGTGTCCATCCCCTGAGGCTGAGAGGTGACATGATGGATGGGAAAGGGTGTCATGCGCCATCCCTCCAGGTTGGCCTGGCCTTTCCCAAATGACCCCCATACCGCCGTTCTCCCTAATGCAGTGACTTTCAAATTGTTTATACACAGTCTTGGGAAAGCCCGAAGTCCCATAAAAACTTTAAAAACTCATATTTTATCTCAATAATATAAAAATTAACATTCTTTAACAAGACATCTAAACACTTACTCTCTGTTGCAATGATAATTTGCTCTATTGTAGAATAAGCCTTTCATTTTGCTGTGTCTCAGACTGGGGTTCAAGACAAATTCTCCAGAATCTCTGAGTTATTTTTTTCCTTTAAATGGAGTCCAAGCACAGTTGGGGTTTGAGAAACCTGGCCCTCACGTAACACTACACTACCAAGCCCCCGAGATCAGAAATGGTGAGCAGATTACAAGGAGAGCCCCTGGTAGCCTCGCTCTGTGCCCGCAGGCTGTGGGACAATGGGAACGGAAGATAATCCGTTTGCCCACTTGGCTCTTCTTCCGAACTCTAAGCAAAACCTGGCTTCAGAAATGATGAAACCCAGCCTGGTGGCATGGCTGCCAAGCAGGGGGACACAGCAGGGTCCCCGGAGACCCAGCCCATGTTAAATGGGAGTAATTTCCTGACTAACCCCTGATTCTCTCTGGAGGTGGCTCCTGGAATATTACTGAGTTTCCGGTTTGGCTGCTTCGGTCTGAAACAGCAAACATGTGCTTCCACTTTCTTGTGCACTGTTAAATATGTAGGATTTGGTGGCGGGGGCGTTGCCCAGAGCACGCCGTGGATCTGCAGCCATCTCAGCCGCTGGCTGGACACAGACCGCTGGGTTTGCCATCAACAATAATAGAAACATAGTAACAGTGGCAGCCATTGTTTACCAAGGTCTCACTATACAACGCTGTCTCATTTTATCCTCCCTCAGGGAGGATGGAGGGTGTTATCCTCACCCCCTTTTATGGATACCCAAAGCTTGGAGAGGTCAAGTGACCCGCAAGATCCCCTGTACAAAACTGCACCCACAACCGCTTCTCCCAACTTCAAGCTGTCACGGAAGGGGTTTGCTGAATACCTACTGTGGGCAGATCGTTTTAGAACCATGTCCAAACAGCAGCCACTTGTCCCACGTGGCTGCTGAGCACTTGAAATGTGTCTTGCCCTAAGTGAGATGTATTGTGTGTGTCAAACATGCCCTGGACTTAAAGACTTGGTGCAAAAAGGAGAATGCAAAACATTTCATTAATATTTTTATACTGATTATATGTTGAAATGATATTTTACATATATTGGGTTAAATAAAATGTATTATTAAAATGAAGTTTGCCTGTTTCTTTGAACTTTCTGTAAATGTGGCTACTAGAAAATTTATAATGACCTCCGTGGCTCTTGCCCTTTTTCTACGGACAGCGCTACCCGAGAGGTTCTGCTGCGCACGCGCACAAGGGTTCCATCTTGGATCTCAGGCTGGTTCAGACAGTTCCAATCTCCAGGCTTCTCCCCTTGTGATGATGATGAGTCCTGGGAGAAAAGGGCTGGGTTTCTCCTTCTGTCCCCAATAGCAACACGCAGAGGGCTGCGCACACAGAAGAAACTTTAGAAGTACAGTCGATTCTTAACTATTTGTGGCAGTTAATGTTCTATAAAGTTGCTGCAGACAATGAAGTAGCAAACAAGGAAACACTGCCCTTCAGGGAAATACAGGGTTAGATTCCTGTGATCCACTTCTTACAACATTTTTGCCAACTGATCAATACATAATCTTGTTTAATTTGTGCTTCTGTTTAAAGAAACCTTATTTAATATATACATACACGTGTGTGTGTATATATATATTTATATATATATAGTGTGTGTATATATATATATATATATATATAGTTGATATGTATCGGTGATTCACTAACATTGAACTCACAGCCACCAGCACTGTATATAACTCATGCCTGAATGAAGCTTACCTAACACTCCATAAGGCATGTCACAGTCTTCTCGAGCTTAGGGGTACCAGACAATACTATGCTAGGAGGCCTTTTTAAACAGTGAAATCACCAACAAATAGCACAAAAACATGGAAAACACAGCACTAAATATACTGCAAAAAGGACATTTATGAACATGCGTGTCCAGTGACTCACACTTTTCACTGTTTTATGAATGTCTGCAAATGACGGCAAAAGCACCTGTGAATACTGACTGATTTGGGGGTTACAAATAAATTTTATTGAGGAAGTGAATACAGAATTCACAAATAATGAGGATCAATTGTGCTTGCTAATCGAGGTCAGTGTTGCTTCTCAACTGCTACTGGCCTCTGGTCTTTTGTGCTCAGACTGTCGCCTGAGAGTCCTGGTTGTATTTATTTAGCATCAGCAGGCTCCCCATGCTGGAGTGGCAGGCCAGGACATGGTGAAGCCCTGGCCTCGGAGGAGAGGAGAGCAACTGGGGTCAACCCTGGACTCACAGTTTGTAACTCATGGGACTTGGGCAAGACGTTTCACCTCCTTAATCCTCAGCTATCCAATCTGTAAAATGGGGGTCATGATGCTTTATCTTCCAGCCTTGTGAAGATCTAACGAGATGACTTTGCAAAAGGGCTGTGGAAGCAGTAAATAATCCACAGATGTGCATGATTTACATGCTTTCCTGATATGCTTTGAGCTAGGGAAGGCAGAACCCTGCCTGCGTTTGAATCCTGACTGGCAGTGACTGCTTACACGAACTTGAGCAAGTGACTGAGCCTCTTAAGTCTTCAGGTCCTGCCCCGTGAGATGGGGTTGATACTAACATAGTATGTATAGGGATGCTGTAAAGATTCAATGAGACATGCAGGTAAAGCACTTTAACTCCCAATGAGTGTGGCTATTCCTTCCGTAATGAGTGACTGTGCCCCTCCTCTGAACTGAGCGATTGGACGTGGGGGAAGTCACGTGAGCCTCAGTTTCTTCAACCTTAAAAGGTAGTAGCACCTCCTCCGGATAGTGGAGTGAGAGATAAATGCCCCATAGCACATCAAAGTGAGGCTTGTAAATACTTCAGGGCTTCTTTCTCATCTCCCCTCTTTTGTTTAATCCTTCTGGACCTGCATCTCCTCACTTGTTAAAGGGGAGTAAAAGCACCTGCTCAGCCAGGTGGTCATGTGATTGGAGGAGGTACTTTACCGAGAGCACCAAGCACAGCGCCCAGCACCTGGGGGCGGCAGTGGGGAAGCATGGTAAGTCCACCCTCCTTCCTCCGTCTCCCCTACAAGTGGGTCCAACAAACTGCTGGACAGAAACAAACAAAACTTAGCTAACTGGTTTACGGAGAACATGAATTTCAGGAAGACCAGGCTCAGTGATTCCCAGGAGGACGCCTGGCTTAGGGGAGGAGTTGGGAGGGGGGGGCTGGCTGGAGCGGGTCACCCTCTGGCCCAAGAAATCTGATTCTCTGGAGAGCTTCACATGTAAACCTCTGGGTCAAACTGGGGCAGACCTGCTGGGTTTGGAGAGCTGGCGGGGGTGGTGCCAGGGGTCATTTGTCTTTAGCCTCAGGAGATAGTGAACTCCAGGCCTCCTGAGCAATAGGACCGGGGACAGGGAGGGATGGCCCACCATCCTTCTGCTTTCTCTCTCACCCAGCTTCTAAGGAAATTCCATTGCATTGTATTTACAAGGCATCCCCAACTGTCAGCTTCCTTGAACACAATGTATTTAATAAAAAGCCATTAAGCCTTGTAAAGCTGTCAGACATCTAAATGACACTTGTCATAAAATCTTGTCAGTGACCTGTTCCGGTTAATCAGGTCCAGCGACATCATCACCCACGGATCTGTCTGATACTCAGGGCGCTAGGTATATTTAGACAGCTTTATGATCCACGCAGATTTGAGTTATTAAAATTGTACAGTTTTGCGAGGAATTTGGGATTGAATAAAGCAGCGGAGAAACTACAAAAGGAGCAGTAACCTTCCCAAAGGCCAGTCCTCCGCGTGCTGGGGGCGTGTTCTCGGGCTAGTCAGCAGGTACATCTGATGCCAGGCGCCCACAGGGGCGGTTTTATGCACCTATAATGTGTGCGTCTGGCATCTGCAAGGCTAGAAAATATATTACATGATGCCCAATGACTTCAAGGTGGTGAATTGTGCTTAAATGTACAGATTTATGGATTTATTCAATTACAAGAAGACATTACCACCGATTGCATATTGGCTCTATTAAACCTTTTTTTTTTGAGAAAATACAACCGCTAGATTGTAAATATCTTTAGCCCTGCTTACCACCTGGGTAGTTTCTGAGGCCCTAGTGCCTTTAAGGCATAACTTTGCTTATCTTGAACTACAAAAGTCAGGCTTCATGTAACAATCAGGATGAGACAGACAGACAGACGCAGACAAGGGTCATCCATTTGCTCAATAATCTATAAATTTAGACTAATGGGGCAGATATCAAAAAAATGTATTGGGTGCAAGGTAAATAAATCACACCTGGTCTCCTGGCATAAACTGGCACAGCGTTCCTGATATTTCAGTCAAATTATTCCATTTGTTTCTAAAGATATTTTAATCCCACATGACCTCAAACTTCCCGTGAACCAGGGCCTGGACCCAAGGCCTCCCACGGCCTTCGCAATAAATCCGTTGTCTCCCTTCTCGGCCCTCAACCCAGGCCCATAGATCACCTCTCCCTGCATCTTGCTTCAATTACTCAATTAACTGCAGTAAAGTTCTTGTAGGTTTTGCAGATGTTGCTTTATTATCAAGGCCTCAGACGAACAGGAGAGTTCAGGAGCCGAGGTTATAGGAAGGTTGATGGGGGAAGGGCTGGGATGGGGCATAGGGGATATTCCCAGCAACTGCTGGGGGCCGAAGCCCCGGAGAGGAATATTGTCGTCCCCCCCATTCCGTGTGCTGTTAAATGCCCTTCACTGCTTGGGGAATTTGTGATGTTATCTCACTGAGAAACTGCTTGAGAGAAGCAGGTATTCCACCTTCTGATGAGATAATGCTGTGATTAACAGATGTTTAATTGGGTCATTTATCAAGAACAGGCCCTGCCCCCAAGTCAGTGGGCTAAGTAAATTATTACCCACCCTGCAGGTGTTGGACTGGCAGATCTATTACTCTTCTCGAAATGGTCTTCAGAAGATTTTATATGAAAAGATGATTTATTTCCAAAAGGAATTCTATTGTGCTGTCATTTATCCAGAATGTAGCCTGGTTCTGCTCGGCCCCTCTTCCTTCATGCACAAAAGAGGATTGTTGAAAATTAGAATCACGGAGAGGGTCAGAGCCAGAAGGACACTTTAGAAATCAACTAGTACGACCTGGCCATTTGACAGATGACAGCACCGAGGCTTGAGCAGACTATGTCAAACTGTACAGCCAGTTAGCAAATTGGCAAAAGCGTTTCCCTCCTTTTTTTTTTTTTTTTTAAAGTGTGGTTTCTCTAGCTGATGTTAATAGAATTCCTAAAAAGCAAGAATTTAACTCTTAACAAGACATTTTTATACCTTAAATTGGAGTTTCTCAACCTTGGCTTTATTGACATTTTGAGGGGATCATTTTGTAGTGGGGACTGTCCTGGGCATTGGGGGAGGTTTATCAGCATCCTGGCCTCTACCCACTAGATGCCAGTAGTATACTCCCTCCCGGATAAGACAGCCAAAAATGTCTCCAGATATTGCAAATGTCCCCTGGGAGGCAAAATTGTCCCTGGTTGAGCACCATGGCTTTAAATATTGTCATCATTATTATCATCATCATCATGAAATTAATAATGTGAATACTAGCAGCTAAGATTTATTGAGTGCTAGAAATGGCTGAGTGCTTTATATACATTCTCTCATTTAATCTTCACACTAACTCGATTATGTGGGTATTAGTACTACTCCACTTTACAGGTGAGAAAGTCTAGGCTCAGGGAGGTTAAGGTCTGCCTAAGTTCACGCAGCTAGTAAGTGCCAGAGGTAGGGCAAGCCCTGGAACTCCCGACCACACCACTAAATAAAGGATGAGGCTGCTGAATTTGGATTCGTTATTAAGTGATAAAACTGTACACATTCGTTTCCTATTGTCCCTCCTAGCAAACTTCTCTTTAAGGATGTGCTGGGGGGCTTCCCTGGTGGCGCAGTGGTTGAGAATCTGCCTGCCGGTGCAGGGGACACGGGTTCGAGCCCTGGTCTGGGAAGATCCCACATGCCGCGGAGCGACTGGGCCCGTGAGCCACAACTGCTGAGCCTGCGTGTCTGGGGCCTGTGCTCCGCAACAAGAGAGGCCGCGATAGTGAGAGGCCCGCGCACCGCGATGAAGAGTGGCCCCCGCTTGCCGCAACTGGGGAAAGCCCTCGCACAGAAACGAAGACGCAACACAGCCAAAAATAAATAAATTTTTTTTTTTTTTAATGTGCTGGGATAATAAGTCATCTTGTCTCCACATTACAAGGAAAGTAAAATGCACCATGTCGCTTGTCAATGGATGCGCTGGTTTCTCTATAGATTACAGAGTAGCGTCGTTCTGGCATCCAGAGGAAGCACTATGGTCATCCATGAAGGCACCCACGGCTGTAACCACACAACAGAATTAAAAACATCTGAACAACTCTATTTCACGGAGCTCATATCTCTTCTGCTGTGTCCAAAACTTCCAAAGAGGCTCAGCCTTCTCTTCTTCAACAGGCTGAGGCAGATGGCTTCCCCAGACCTGGGAGCTGTCCGATACCTGGGAAGTTCCCAGGTGAAAAATGGCGAAGGCCACGGCTCTAAAGGTAGAGCTGGTTTCATGCCAGGAAATAAATTAGATGTAAAACGGTGACGTGAGACAAGACACCACCAGGTGGGGGATTTGCTATACCAGTAGCCACAAGTGTGTCCGGGCAGCTCTGAGGATGGGATCTGGGGGTAAAGTAAAATGATGTCTTTGTGTGAGTGTAAATAAAGCCCACTTCCCCATCTCACATGTAGCAACTGTTCCAGATTTTATAGCCTTATGCTTGGATTAATCTGATTTTTACTTCTATTTCCCTTTCACCCTGATTTCTTCATCTATTTATTTTATCCTGTTATGAACTGTATGTGTATGTATGTGTGTGTGTATATATGTGTGTGTGTGTATACATATGTATGTATAATATATAGAGAGTCTTTGTGGTAAGTCATGCCAAATCCTTCTGAAAGAGGAAAGTATAAATAAGAAAACTGTGACAGTATAACAGCTCCAATGAATAGGTTTCACTATGGAGTTTTAGGGGCCTGGTGATTACTCTGATCACTATGGAATTCCCTCTTTACCAGCCTTTCTACCAGCGCTTCCAAAGACCACCGAGCGCTGTTGGCACCCTGCTGTCAGAGCAGGCACAAGCCACTGGCAACACCTCAAGCCAGATGCCCGCTCCGGGACTGGCGGGGCTGCTGAACCATTTATTTACTTACTTCCACCTGTTTTGTGTTTTTCATTCCAACAAGACTCCTTGTCTGTCAAGAGAGGCCGTACATAAAAATGCTGCCAACTCTAAAGCACTTTTCAAAACTCAGGCTCTCTTGTCTGTTCTCATCCTAATCATTTACCGTAATTTTTCTATCCAAGCTAAGAAGATGTGCAGGGGAAGTGAATTCTCATATGAATCATAGTGAGCTCCAGACTCAAGAAAGCAACTGGAAACACTGGCATGGATCCTAGCTCAGAGAGAGGCAGGGGGTGGGGGGAGAGAGACACCCCATTTAAGGCCATGTTTTCTGCCCAGGGCATACATTTTCTTCATTACATGGGGAAAGATGCTGGTGCGTGCACAGGGGTAATACATGCAGGGTACCCATAACTTCACCCATAGGTATCCCAAGGACCTCATAAGGGGTGTATTTAACCCACATGGAAGATCAAGGAAGATGAAACTAGATAAAGCTAAGAGAGATTAAGAGCTTGTTCAGCAAGTGACCAAGTTTGGATTTAAATCCTGACCTGTCTAACCCCAAACCCAGCATTTCTCCCTTTACGTTTCACCGCTAGCGGAAGCAATCCCAGACCCTTCTGTGTGCCAGGCCTTGCCCCTGGTACTGTGCATGTGGAGAAAAAGACGTCCCCATGGGGTTTTCTGGGAGGCCTTTGGCTGCTACCGCTGGCATCTGGGGTCTCTAGTGGGGACCACCCCCCACCGCGTCCCCTCCTTGTAACAGGCCCCAACGGAAGGCAGGGTTTGGCTCCATCCTTTTCTTTTATCAGTGTTGTTACACTCGTTTTTCTCTGCCAGACAGGCATGTCCCTGGTTCCCTGGTCCGGCAGCCGGCTCGCAGCCCCCTTGCAGCCGCTGGAACAGGCCGGTGGCGGGGCAGGCTTCGTAAGTACCCGCGGATCGGCTGCAGATGGATCTGGCCTCAGCTGTGATGGGTGAGGACGGACTCGCTAAGTTGCTCCTGACACCTGCCATCTCTTCCGTCTCCAGGTCCAGCCTGAAGCCACCAGCTCATAACACACCTCCCCACAGACCCGCAGAGAGAGGAGAGGAAGGCAATCATTTCAGGTCCTGAGATGTGAAAACTGCCTGTGCCGGCCCTCCCACCCCCTGCAGCTACCCTTTTCTCCAGCCTCCCCGAGGGCTCAGCGGCTTTTTACCTCTAGGGCAGGCTGCTCTGGTGGCTTCTGTATCTAGGGGTGAGAGGGGGTCGTGGAGACTGTCCCCAAAGGAGGCGAATGCCAATCACGCTCCCCTCTGGGAAGAGGGGGGGCCATTTTATTTTAAGGGAACATTTGCTGGCTTTGGCTGCTGTTAAAATCCCTCTTGAGCACAGCCCTGAGGTTCTTGTGAGTGAAAGGGGTGGTGGGAACTGGGGCTCTCGCGGCAGGGGCAGAGGGTGGGCGGGGGTGGGTGGTGGTACCCCCATCCGAGCAGACAGAAAGCAGACCCGTTCCTTCCCCGACGTTTGTAGGTCACATATCCTGGGCTTCAGGGTAGAATTGATGACTTGGTCCCAAGCAACGTTGGTAATCATGCGTATTCACTCGTTTACCAAACCTTTATTGAGCACCTACTGTGTCCCGAGCACTGGGAGGACTGTAGTGGGAGGCCAGGCGCTGCCTTCGTGGACTGTGTAGATTAGTGAGTGTCAGAGGTGAGTGTTGATCAGATATTCCCACAAATAGGTATTTGAAGGAGAACTGGGATAAGGGCCATGGAGGAAAAGAACTGAGGAGGGGGCCCTGTTTGGATTGGGCAGGCAGAGGTGCCTTCTTGGAGGAGGGAGCTGAATTCTGAAGGACTTGAGCTGGGAGTGAGTCGTCAAAGGAAAGGAAGAGGAGCACGTGTGAAGGAAGAGGAACAGGAGAGAGCTTGCTTCGTTTGAGGGTCTGAAAGGAGGACGGCAGCGAGGGCCAGGCTCCCCAGGGTGAAGCAGACGGAACTTTCCAGAACTTGCCGAGATGGCAAAGGCTAGCTGTACACAAAGCTGTGAGGTGGCCGCTCTCTGGTGCTTCCCTCTGTGGCAGTGCCCTCCACCCCGACGCCTGGGCTCAGCCCCACCCCTCTCCGCCAAGCCTTCTCTCCAGAAATAATCTCAGGCCATTGGCTTAAATTGAAAGAAAGAAAAAAGGAAGAGAAGAAAGAAAGAAAGAGAGAGAGGGAAAGAAAGAAAGGAAAATAGAAAGCGTTGTTGAAGGAAGGAAGGAAAGAAGGAAGAGGAGGGAGGAAAGAAGGCTAGGAAGGAAGGAAGGAAGAAAGAAAGAAAGAAAGAGAGAGAAAGAAAGAAAGAAAGAGAGAGAGAGAAAGAAAGAAAGAAAGGGGAAAAAGCAAAGGTTCCTAGACTACATACCTGTGAGGAACAGAGATGAGCAGGAAGTGATCTCTGCCCCAAGATGCTCTGAGCCTCATTAATCTGCCCCCATGGAACCATCTGCAAGACCCGAGAAGTAAGGGCCCAACAGAGAGAATTATGGGAATTCAGAGATGACCACATGGCCACCAGGGGAAGTGGGTGGGGACTTTCTTATTGGAGGTGGATTTTTGCAGATTTACCTGGTGCCAGGTTCAGGGAACCACCTGGAAGGGAAGTCCTGTGTCCCCTCTCCAGGGAGCTCTGTCTTTCAAGCCTGATGTCTGATGGGGAAACAAAAGGAATTTTAGGAGCAGGGAAGAGAGTCTTGGAAAGATTGGAGCCCCTTTATGTGGAAGAGTCCACGCTCCTTGTGAAAAGAGAAGCCTCCTCCCTCTGGTAGATGTTTCCTCCTAGCTGTGACACATGTCCTGTGCTTTGAGGAAAGCTGTCAGGACAGGACTTAGCGTCTGATGGACAAAACCAGAAAAGACCCCCAGGTCTTGCCCCTAAAGACCTTCCGGAGGAGGGTGGGACTCAGATCCCACCAAACTGCTTCTTTATAATGTCTTCAAAGCTCAGTTCGACTCTCTTTCCCTGGTCTTTAGGGCAGACGATGTGCAGGTCACTCTGCCTGTGCCTCAGTTATCTTATTACGAGCCCATCCATCCCCACCTCAGGGCCTGTGACCGAATATGTGAACGTGATGGTGATATGGCCCTCGAGGGTGTAGTGAGTCCGCGGGTGCAGGCCCTGCACTCTAGTCCCCCACCATCCTGCAGGTGGATTCCCTTAATGTCCTGCTTTTCCAGGAGGGGGCGCTGACCTGTGAAGGTTCATCCCTTGGCCAAGGTCACACAGTCACCCGAATGACTTTGAGACTCTGACGGCAGAGCCTGTCCTCCCCGAGGCTCTGTGCTACCCTAGGTTGTCTCTTCCAGTATTTTTCTGGTGCCCCAGCAGCAGCTAAGGCACGGTGCAGCGGGCCGGGCGGAGCCCTCCGGGCAGGTTCCTTGATGAGCCTCCTCAGTCCCATTTTACAGATGGGAAAGATGTCGCCAAGGGCAGGAGTGCAGAGGGAAGTGGGTAAGTGAATTACTCCAGCCCCGGGGGAGTTGGCGGAGGCCAGGATAGTCGGAGGCGGGCGCAGGCCAGTTTCCACTCGGCTGCCTGAGCCGCACTCTTAGGACCCAGCTGATAATTGCTCATTATGTGCTTAATCTGGGCACAGCCGGGCCTGGCAGCAGAATTGCATCACATCAAAGCGAGCTCTTCAAAGGAGCAGAAAGCTGGCCCCTGGGGTAATTAGCAGAGGGCCTATTCTCTCCTGCTTAGGACAGTTGGAGGGGTTTCGGGCAAGGTCCAAACAGCACGAAGCGAGGCTCAGAATTGTCAACTCTGCTGAACTTGGACAAGCAAGGTGATGCCTCAAATCGCTCAGTGTGTGTGTGTGTGTGTGTGTGTGTGTGTGTGTGTGTGTGTGTGTTTCTTTTATAAGCTGCTAAGACAGTTTTCTGCCCGCCTGGCCCAGATGCCCTGATCAACTGATTGTCCTCTGCTTCCCTGGAACCCCGTGGACCCTTTCTCTAGACTGCCACGTTCTAGAGGAGCTGGAAGAAAACACACATTCACGTGCACATACACACACACACACACTGATCACCACCATGGCCCCAAAATAAAAGCTGAAAGAAGGCGACACAAGCTTGCTCGTGCAGAGAGGTGTTCAGACCGCATCGTTGTGACTCAGTTCCCCCAGCTGCCCGCACGGAGGAGCCCCGGATGGCAGCCCCAACTTGGGGCGTGTTGGTTCACCCATCAAAGTGGAACTCAGTCAGGGGACAACAGGCCTGGCACGAGGTCTCCGAGAAATCAAAGGATACAGCTGCTTGCTGAGTGCGACCCGCCTCCTCCCTCACCCGGCTGGAGGGGACAGGCAAGGTGATGCTCTGTCTGTAATCCCATTTGCAGGCCCCTCTTGCAGAGCCAGGTACCCACCAGCACGGCGTGGTGGTGCAGAAAGTGCTAAGAGACGTTATAATGGAGTCCGCTGCCTCTTCTTGATGGCCTGTGGGGCACTCAGGCTAACAGGCCCAAGTGAGTCTGCTATCTGAGAAACAATGGTGCTGAACTGGCCTGCGGGGGACCGAAGACCCTTTGCATGTCTGGCAGGGGGAGTGCTGATTCCAGGACTGGCTGCTGTCAGAGAAAGAGATGCTTCTTTCATCCCTGCTTTAATAAATGCAAAGTTTCACTTGCTTGAAAGTTTGGAAAAGAATTCATCTTACCCATCTCTTAACCATAATTGAATAATAGATATCTTAAGTAACGAGGTCATTAAAGTGGCAAAACTCTTCTGAGCTAAATGAGGAAGGCGTTCTTAGACACTGAACAAAATCCATCAGACTGGGGAGTGGCGGGGAATCACGGTACACAGGTGCTTTATGTTTAATGGAAATAAAACCATCGGCTTTATATTTGCCGATAATGCAGACTGCAGCCTAACATTGTCTTCATTTATAATTTCTGAGCGTGGAGCTTTCTTGTATCAGTTATTTTGCCAACAGTGGGAAATAAATGATTGAGCAGACACTTGGAGAGTCAGTAGAGAGTGGACATTATTACTCCCCCATAAGAGGCCCTTGTGGCCCCAGGAACAGACCCAGACACTATTGTTTCTAAAATGATTTAATCCAAGGCCATTCCCTTTTAGATATCTCCTCCCCTGGTTTCAGGCTCTCTATGCTGCAGCCAGCTCCCATCCACATTTTGTGATTCATGAGCCCCATGCTGCGAACATGAGTACTTCACAAAGTACCTGCAGCCTCGCTAATCGTCAGGTGTGAATATACCACGCACCTGCTCCATGTTCCCTCGGTCTGTGTGTTAACTATATGGGAAGTCACATAGGGCACTTCTGGGAGTGGTGAGACTTCATGGAAAGAGGACGTTAAGACCAGGGTTGGAGTCTCACTGACCAGCTGGCTGAAACTCGGGCAGGTCAGCCTCAATCTCCTTGTCTCTAGAATGGGCTTTGGGTGGTGTGAAGCCATCGAGAGTGGGGACGCGCCTTCCTTGGTGCTGCCTTTCCTTCCTCCACATGTGGACACTGAGCTGTTTGTCTACAAGCCTTTCCCGCTGTTCAGCTCAGCTTCCTAGAGGATAAGATGTGAGCTTACTTCTTCTCTGTGTTTAGGAGCAAAGTGCCTGGCGCACAGCAGGTGCTCAATAAATGCTTAGTAAATAAGAGAGCACCTACTTGGCCTGCCTTGAAGAGTGGAGACATGTGGATTAATGGGTACAATCAGGACTGACTAAATACTTTATGGCCCAGTGCAAAATGAAAACGTGGGGCTGCTCGTTCAGAAATTATTAAGAATTTTAAGACAGCAACAGCAGAGCACAGAGACAAGTGCAGGGTCTTTCTGAGCACTGGTCCCTGAGCAATTGCGCAGGTCATATCACTATCGTTATAACTTAATGGTGCTGTATCAGTCTGCTTGGGCTGCCATAGCAAAGATCCACAGTGGGCACCTTAAACAACGGAAATTTCTTTTCCCACTGTTCTGGAGGCTGGAAGTCCAAGATCAAGGTGTCAGTGGGGTTGATTTCTTCTGAGTCCTCGCGCCTTTGTAGATTGCCATTTTCTCCCTGTGTCTTCACATCCTCTTCCCTCTGTGTGCATCTGTGTCCTAATCTCCTTATAAGGACACCAGTCAGAATGGATGACCCACCCCAACGACTTCATTTTAACTTGATTACCTCTTTAAGGACTCTATCTGCAAACAGGGCCATATTCTGAGGCACTGGGGGTTAGGACCTCCACATATGTATTTGGAGGGGGGAGATGCAATTCAGCCCATGAGAGGTACTATCACATATAGATGCTTTATGGTCATCATTCTGAATTTGGTTTCAACCACATGCTATTTCAACCTACCCTGTAGAGATTTGTGTAACACCTGCTTTTGCTGGTTATAAAAGAAAAGGATGAAGAAGTAAAGCTCACCATTAGCCCGCCATCCAGAGGTTAATGTTTTGATGTTCATCCTTTCCGTCTTTTTTTTTTTTTTAAATGATATTTCTTAGGTGTTATTTTTTTGTTGTTGTTTGTTTGTTTGTTTGTTTGTTTATGGCTGTGTTGGGTCTTCGTTTCTGTGCGAGGGCTTTCTCTAGTTGTGGCAAGCGGGGACCACTCTTCATCGCGGTGAGCAGGCCTCTCACTATCGCGGCCTCTCCTTGCGGAGCACAGGCTCCAGACGCACAGGCTCAGTAGTTGTGGCTCACGGGCCCAGCTGCTCCGCGGCACGTGGGATCTTCCCAGACCAGAGCTCGAACCCGTGTCCCCTGCATTGGCAGGCAGACTCTCAACCACTGCGCCACCAGGGAAGCCCCCGTCTTTTTTTAATACATGTGCATCTTGATGGTACTGACTTAGATTGTACCATTTAGGATCTTACTTTTTTTTAGTTCATCACATGTCCCTAGCCCACTCCACTGAATATTTTGAATCGGTTTTGGGAATCTTAACAGTGACAAATCATATTCCAGATTCATCCAAAGTTCGCAGATGCTGAAGTCACCTCCCAGGATACGCCAATAACAATTCTGCCCTGGTTCACACAGATGATGCCATCTCTGGAGTCACCTTGGGGCACTCAGACCATAGGGCAACGAACCCACCCAATCCTTGCCGGCCAAGGCATTTCTTGACCCTCTGTTGGCTTGGTAACGTGGAGCAGAAAGGAGGGGGTGAAGAATAGGATTGTGGCTTCAAGGGGGAGTCTCCATCTGTCCGCAGTGGTTTCAAAGCTAATTACCATGGACGTAATGGCTCAGCATTCATTCCTTAATATAGTTCCCTCAAGAAAGAACCATTTAGTCCACCAATTATTTTCTCTCTTTTAGGGATACTTTCTTAATTGCAAAAGAATCTAAAAATACAATTGGCATACTTGATATGTGCGGTATCTTGTTTAGAAAGTTAGGCTGGGAGAAAGAATGCAATTAAACTGTCAAAATGTAATTGTGTCTCATAGTTAATTTAAAGTGGCTAATTCCCATTTACTTTTCATGGTTTTGGAGTTAAAAGCAAAGAAAGTTACCAGGACAACTGGTAGTTATGGAATGAAGATGTGGGGCTCTGAGCATAGACAGCTGCTTTCTTGCTGCTGTTCTCAAATAACTTTGCTTTAATAACACAATCTGATGTTCAATTTCCGAGATACTGGAAGTATGGAATTAGCCGGTTTGGGGCACAATGGACTGTTCTGATGAAAGAAATACACTCTGAACTGATAGTAACTCCAAATCTCCCCAAAAGAGCAGGTGTGTATGTGTGAGTGTGTGTGTGTGTGTGTGTGTGTACAGTTTCCTGGGTTTCTGCTGTGTTTAGGTGGCTCCTGACTTCTTTACAAGTATAACTGAAGGATGATTAGTTCAACAGAATGGGCATTCTTAGACAATTTCCTCAAAGGAAAAAGTCACCCATCCATACAGGCGGGTTATGTAAATGCCGTTTATTCTGGAAATGCGTATGAAGCACTGATGTAACGTCTTGGAGTAGGCTCCTGGGAGCTGCAGATGGACCTGACTTGGTTTCTCTCCTCAAGCAGCTTGAAGACAAGTTGGGGAGACAGAGAATTTTGATTGAATATCGTAAGCACTGAGATAGAGGTAGGAAAGAATACCTGGGAAGCCACTGAAGAGGGAAAAACACCCTGGATGGCCACACACATCTGCTAGGATGTGGCAAAAAGCGTACTTCGATTCAGAAATATGCAATTGCTTTCTGTGCTTGGGGCATGATCCAAACCGCAGCACAGAGCTTGTGCTCTGGAAAGGTTTGGCCAACAAAGGAGGTGAAATGAAAGAATGAAAAGTGAGCACAGAGTCGTAGGTGTTCCAGAAACGTTCAACAAATGAATGAAATGAATTGTAAAAGAGACAAGTACTAAACACTGCAAAGAACGTCCAGATGAATAAGACAGGGCCATGGTTCCTGACCATGGAGGAGACAGGGAGTGGGGACTGGTGGGGAGTGGGGCTATATTCATTTATTAAGTCATTTCTTTTTCATAGCATTTTCCCTTTTATTTAAAACCTAATGCATGTTTACAAGGACACAATATCACTTACGTGGTATTCCTGTCAAAGATGCATAACCTGAATCTAATCACAAGGAGATAGCAGACAAGCCCCAACTGAGGGATATTCTGCAACAAAATAACTAGCATATAATCTTCAAAAACGACAAGGGCAAGAAACACAAAAGAAGGCTAAGGAACTCTTCCAGGTTAAAGGGAAGAAGAAATGAATTTCCTGATTTTGATAAATGTATCATTCACGTATTTAGGGGTAAGGAGGTACAATGGCTGAGGGAGAGAGAGGGATGGAGGGAATGATAGAGCAAACAGGGTCAGATGTAATCATTTGGTGAACCTGTTTCTGGAATTTTCTTGTACTCTTCTTGCAACATTTCTGTACCTTAAAAATAATATCAAAATAAAAAGGTTTTAAAAAATACAAACTAAACTTAGAAATGTTGGAAAATTTAGAAAAGCACATGGTAGCCAAAATAGAATAACTCAATTTCGTCCTCCAGAAACCACCGTGCTCAACAAGTTGTCATTCCCTCCCAGTCTTCCCTCTGTGCTTTTGTACAGTGTTTAGAATGTGCTGGATGACCTTTTAACTGTGCACTGCATGACATCTTTTGAGTACTTCTTGTGGTTATGGACACACATCGTCAGAGAGGTCTGCCTTGCTTACTAACATGTTTGGTTTGGCAATAGGGGTCATAATCCTGATATGCGGGCATTTGACAAAGCGTTTTGGTGGCAGCTGCTGACTGCTTTCACCACAACCGGTGGGCGCTGCTTGTGTCCTGGCAGTCACGAGCCCTGGATGTCATTCCCACACTGTCCTCTGGCTACACTCCAGCCACTGGTCTTTTTTTGGTCTTTAAAGCGGGGTTTCTCAACTTGGCACTATTGACATTTTGAGCCAGATCATTCGTTGTCGTGGGAGCCGTCCTGTGCTTTGCAGAGGTTCAGCGGCATCCCTAGCCTCCCCCCAACCTGATGCCAGTAGCACCGCCCCCAGATGTAACCAAAAACGTCCCCAGACATTGCCAATCATCTCCTGGGGGGGGGGCAAATTTGTTCCCATTTGAGAATCATGGCTCTAACATCAGAGACCACAGAGGCAATGGAATTCCTTCCATAGCTCATGTCCTCATTGGAACTGATAGGGTTGGATCATCGGCAAAAAAGAACCCTGGGTCCAGGGTCACTCCTGCCTCAGCTTCCTCTGTGGTTAAATGGAGGAATTAGCGCACCTGTTCTGCTACCTCTCATGAGATTGAATGATACATGTTATGCCATGAATCTGTGCAGGGCTTGTAAATAGATGGTCTGCAAGATATTTCAGGGTTCTCTCTCGGCACAAGAATAAAATATACAGTAGTCACTGCAAACTCAAAAGAATACTTAACTTGAGGATTTATTATACTCATCTTCAAGTTGCTTGCCAAAATATCTACAGTTATAGAAAACTGTGACAGGGACAATATTATCTGGTTTCACAAAACCTGTTTTATTTTACTTCTGGGTGTGCAGGAAGACTCCATTTTCCAGCCTCCCTTGCAGCTAGGTGGGCCACGTCACTGAGTTCTGGCCAATGGAATATTGGTAGAAGTGAGGTCGCCACCTCCAGCCTGGTCCCTAAAACTTCCTCTGTGGACTCCACATACTCTTTTCACTTATCAGTCAGCCAGATTCAGTCCAGTAGAGAACTCTGGGTGCTGGGGGATGATGAAGCCACTAATCAAAAGGAGACTTGGTTCCTAAAAAATCTGTGTGGAACGTAGCCCCTCCCCAACAGACTGTGAGAGGAGCAAGACACAGAACTTAGTTGTATTAAGTTACTGAGATTGTTACACAGCAGGGTAGACTTATCCTGACTAACACAGGTAACTAGAGATCAGTACTGAGAAAAACCCTAAGGAAAAGGCAGAGCAAATCAGATGCTATTACCAGTTATTCATGGGAAGAATTCACAGACTTCTCTGAGTAACTAGAGTGTTCCTGCCTCTGTGCCTTTGGTCATCTCATTTGTACCACTGGAATTCCTCCCTTTACTCCAGCCTCCACTCATGGCAATATTGTTTGTTCTTTCCGGTCAAGTCAAGGACCAACTCTTCCAGGAAGCCTTCCCTAAAACTGCCTAGCCTAGAAGTAGTCTTTCCTTCCCATGAACTCCAGTTCCATCCTGTAATGTCCTCATGGCTTTGTTTTACAGCTATTTGTCAACATTTTCCCTTGATCAGAACTGACCTTTTTAAAGGAATACCCCATGTACCATTCACCTTTGCACCCACCCCCAAGTCCCTTAAACATATCAGTATAATGAAGTCAAAACACCAGCATACTATTAATCAGACATAGGTTCAATATACACACCCAGAACCAGCCTTAGGCAGCAAATTATATTATTCACATCACAACATTTGTTAACTGCTTAACCAGTGCAGGGCTCCATGACGGTCCCTGCCCTTGACATAGACCCGTCTCATATAACCTCCACCAAAGAGCCTGCAAATTTGGTATCTTTATTATCCCTGCTTGGCAGTTTTCCCAAAGTCACACCCCAGAGCCCATGTCCAATGCACCACAGATGCTCTGCCCCCAAAACTGCCAAATGCCAATTACTTCCTTTGCCTTGTCGTCTCTGAGAATTATCATCAGACCCAGAGGAAAAGGTGAGAAGTGAGACACAGCCCATCATCTGTAAAACAGTAAAGAGGGTAGAATGAGATAACCAGGTGACTGTGGCTTGTGCTAGACAAACACTCATGATGTGATCATTATGGTTTTGGATACGACCTGACCATGCCTCACCTTAACCAAGAAAAACAAATGTGGACTTGGCCGAGCTTCCCTGCCACTGACCAAAAAGCCAGACACCAATGGAGACGGAAGGAAGAGACTGTGAAAGAAAGAACCACCACCAAAAGGTGCAATCAGAATTCAATTCAGGACAGAACAACTGATTTTCCAAGGTTGCTTCACACAATTTCCTGCTGTCTAATACTGGGCTTGGAACAGCTCTTCATACAGTCCTCAGCATAAAATAAATTCTTCTTTGATGCCCTTTTGGAAACAGCAGCATTGTTTCATGAAAACATGTTTTGTTTTGCTTTTCCTTATACTTACCAGGTATAACTACTTTTGCATTAGAATATGTATTGCCAGTAGCTGCCAAGGCAGGTAGATGGTAGCCTGCAAACTGGTTGTGGCCTCACTCTTTAATGGTGAAAAGCAGCCTTGGGCATGTATGCTGCCCTGGATGTCGCACTGGATGTCAGTGTGAAACATGGACCCAATTTACTTTCAGATCTTGGGACTCCTCTGGAACGTGCTGGACATTGGTCCTAACTTACAAACCCTGGCCAGCCAGGTGGTCTCTTGTGTTCTACCAGCTCTGCTTGCTTTCCAACTAAGAAATTATTTTGAGGGAATATCAACTGAAAAGAATTTGGATGCTTATAGCCTGGGATGTTTTTAACAATGGTACCAGCTATTTAGCCGGTCAGATACAGTGTTGAATTCTGGCCTTGCCTCTTAACGGCTGTGTGACCTTGAGCAAGTAACTTAACCTCTCTGAGCCTCAATTCCTACCTCTAAAATGGGGAGAATAATAGTGCCAACTCCACCAGATTATTGTGAAGATTTGGATCATCAAGGCTTATAGCAGAGTGGCTAGCACATAATGAGTGGTTAATAACGGCAGTTTTTATTGTTGTTGCTGATGTTATTAGCACTGCTATTGGTTATGTGCAATAGCACACATTGCTCTTGTACACTTGAGAGTGTATGCATTCGGTCCTTTAGATTGAATAGAACTGCTCGGATGAACACAACACACGTGCTTGTTTGCGCTCTCCTTTATTTGTGCACGTGCGCACGTGCATACACACACGTGCACACACACTTTGCAGGACATCTTATCCTGGCTCTCGGGGCCCTGGGCTGGACCACACTGGCCAGCACAGCTCGAGTTTCTCTGTCTTGCTCCTACACATCCGCCCTCCCCTTTGCACGTCATTACCTTTGATCCATCTGGTTATCGCAGCCAAGTTTTTACCTCTCCTTCATCACCGGCTCCCTCCTCACTGCCCACTCCAGCTCTCAGCAGCCCATAATCTTCTTATCACACTTCATCCGTCCACTCCTGTCTCTGCACACTGTGCTTTTCCCCAACTCACTCCAATTCTCTTTCTGAAGCTCCCCATTTTCCCCCTGCTGTCTTCTCACTCACTTCATCATTTTAAATCTGGCCTCCGGAAGCCTTTATCTTCCACATCCCTGGCAGGTACAGGAGTCTCCCTTCCAGCTCTTTCGGCTGATTTTCCCCACCCTGGGCTGTGATGGATCATGCAGCTTTGCTGGTGGAGTCTCCTGTTTGGGTCCCACCTGGTCTGCTTAGAGTGTTAAAGGGCCAGTGGGCTCCTCCTCATCAGGATAGCTCACATTTATTGAGCATCTGTGACGGCACACTGCCTGCGTGATCTCACACAGTGCTGTGGCGGGCACTACCGAGTGAGGTAGTGGGTGTGCTGCCAGCTGAGACCTGTGAGCCAGGCACTATTCCTGCTCACGTGCACTGCCTGACTTCATCCTCACCGCATCACTCTGCCTGTTTTGCAGGTGAAGAAACTGAGCAGCAGAAATCAAATGACATGTTCAAGGTCAATTAGCCAAGAAGGGAAGAGTGAAAGCCAAGTCTAGCTTGGGCAGATGCAAAGCCCACACCACATGGCCCCAAGGAAGAAACAAACAGCCTGGGACTGAAGGGGACAGATGGTGTGGCCAGCCCACTGGTGCTCAGATCCCATCATTGTTAGAAAGCAACAACTTTCTGCTGCTGGGCTGCAAAGTAGCAGTCATCTTCTCTGGGATGGGTTCCATATCTAAATCCCTTCCTTAGTTCAACCCACACAGAGGTGATTTTCTTTGCACCTGCTGTGTGCCAAGGAGTGACAGGGCATCGCTAAGTGGAGACAACATGGTCTCTGCCCTCAACTAGATGGTGGGCTGGAGTAGGAGGTGACAGAGAAGCATGAGCAGAATGTAGCATGTCGCCCCCGGCTCTGGGCCCAGAGGAGAGAGGAGCTCATCCTACGGGGGAGGGGAGGCTCTGGGAAAGCTTCTAGGATCTGGTGGCAGTTGAGCTGGGTCCTAAAGAATAACAGGTGTGGGACAGCTTGTTCCAGGGGTTGCATGTGACCTGGGACCATCGGCTCCTGGATACACAACTTGGAGGCTCCATGTCAGGAGAAAGGTGACAGTTGGGCAACAACCAGCAATTTTAATTCTCATGGGTCTTCCTTTCAACAACTCCTCCCTGAAGCACTGTGGGGTAGTGATTATGGGCTCTTGCTAGGGGCAGATGGACCAAGTCCTAAGCCTTCCTAGCTTCCTATCTGTGTGATTCACTGTGCCTCAGTTTCTGCATCTGTAAAATGGGACCAATTCTAGTAGCTCTCAGTTCTAGGGCTTGCACGCAGTGAATGCTCATTAAATCAAAGGCTTAGCATCATGATCATCATCATTCACCATTATCATTTCTGTAGTCAGCACCCGGGCAGGAATAGGGAGGTTAAGGTGCTGTAGCAAGAATCCCAGTCTTGGTTTCCTCCACTGGCCTCTTTAATGCCACAGCACCTTTTTGCCCGAGTCCTCCCTTTAGCTACCGTCTAGATTTGTAGGGTGGATTGTGTGCTCCGTAAAAGGCTGTGTGTAAGAGAGAGCTAAGAGGAGCGGAGCTCCATGTGCAGAAGATGCCAGCTTGTCAACCAAGAGAGATTTGGTTTAAAAGGATTGGGTTATCTTAAACAAATCTGATCTCAGTTCTGCTACTTAGTAACTGGGTGACTTCAGGCACCTTACATCATTTCTGTCAGCCTCAGTGTCCTCTTAACTCATAGGGGATTGAGGAGCATAAAGGAGTCATAGATGCCTGTTTCTGGCATGATGCATTGCACCCAGAAAGCCCTTAGTGTGGGCACTATGGTCTTCTTCCCCCTCCTCCCTGCCCCTTCCTTCCTCTTCTTTCTCTTCCTCCTCCGCCTCTTCCTCTCTCCTCTTCTTCCTGTAAGCCTCCCCACTTCCCCTTTCTTGCCTAGACTGGCTAAGGGTTTCAATCGGCTTCTGCGGCATCCTCCCTTGGGTACTCTGGTTATGATAGCCAGCAGCAAGCATGAATTACAGCCCACGTGGCTAACCCCCGGGCTAACCATCTGATTATGGCAAGAGGAAAACAAAAGGCCTGTGGGCCTGTGGCTGGGCCTGGAGCTCCTCAGGTCTGAAAGCAGGACATCGAGTGTCAACAGGGCTGCATCTGGGTGGCAAGACTCTCCAATCCCATTGGACAGAAACTCCAGGCTGTCCTAGGTGCTGGGCTCCTGTCACAGCAAAGGATGCCTCGTGTCCAGAGCCTGCAGTGGTGCAAGAAGATGACACACTCAACTTGGAATGATCTGTGACCATAGCCACGAACTGCAGCACAGTGATTCCCGGGAAAGCAGAGCTGTTCTCCAGTGTTGGACATTCTCGCTGTCCTTCAGCAACCTCAGCATCTTGGTTCTCTTTTTTATTCATTCAACAAACGTTTATTGGGTGTCTGCTCTGTACCAGGTGCCCTACGTAATGAATATATACTGGGGACTAAAGTGGACAAAGATCCTTCCTCCCCCGAGGTTTCTACTTAGATGGGAGACAAAAAAGCTCAAGTATACAAACATATAACCATATAATTACAAATAGTAGTAAATGCTGTAAGGAAAACAGGCGGCGTGTGAAACAGAACATAATGGGAGGACACCTTGAAACACTCAAGGAAGGACTCTTGGAAAAGGTGACATTTAAGCCAAAAGCTAAGGGATGAGAAGGACCATCGCACAGGAAGTGTGGTGGCAGGAAAGGGCTGCAGCAAAGGAATGGGGTCAGGGAAGGGGTCTGTGTGCTGGGGGGACCCAGGGAACAGGAGAACTGGGGCAGAGGCAGAAGGAGATCATGCAGGGCCTTGGAGGACGAGGCAAAGGGTCCGCGTTTCATCCTGAGTCGGGGCAGGGGGCATTCCTGGCAGGATTTGAAGTAGGGGGGTGACATGGACGTTACTGAACAGGGACCACTCTCAAAGGCAATAGGAATCGAACTTCACCGATCTCCGCCTCGCTCTGGCTTTTCAGAACCTACTTGGTAGATTTGTGGGATGTTAAGGCCATTGGACCAGATCTTGGTCTCATCCATCAGAGGATAAGGGGCCTGGGTGGGTGGATAATTGGACTACCTAACTTGGATGGAGACTTACAATGCTGAAATTCCAGAGTGTGTCTGTTCATTAAACACTTAAACAGCACTTAACTATGGGTTAGAGTGACCCTAAGAGACAGGTACAATTTCTAGGGAATGCCATCATTTCTCTGGGATAAACAAAAATATATCAAACCTCATTTTTGAGCTCCACCCATTTGGAATTTGCTACCTATTTCTGGGCAGTTCTGTGAGGCTCAGATGAGGTAATGAATGCAATGTGCTGACCACATAGTAGTTTCTTAAGAAACAGCCGTTTCTCACCCCTTTGCCTTTTGTCTATAGAAAATAGGTTTTCCAAGCAGGAAAAAAACAAAAAACAAAACAAAAAAACCCACTTATAATTAAAATGATAGGCACTTTGCAATTTGGTTAAGGCACACATTTCAATCACTTTGGAAACACCCATTCAGGCACAATTGCTGGGCTAATTGTAAATCTCTCCTTTTTATTCATTAAGCCAGAGTCCCCGAGGGCGCCCACAAAGGTGTGTTCTGTTGGACTAATTCAAGGCCCTCTTGTCTGACAGCCCTCCTTTGTCATTCTGGTGTGGGGGGACAGGCCTAACAGGTGTCTGACAGCTCAGCAGGGTCATATCAGATTCTTACGGAAAATGCTTAAATTTCAGAAAACACGCTTGGCCCCACACTTGGCCAAGTCCGCATGAGGCGAAGGGGTGTTGCTACGGGGCTCTTCTAAACGGACAGATAAAATGTCTCTTTCTTTAACATCAGTCCAAATTGGAGAGGTTTGAATATTTAATTATTAAAAAGTGTTATTTCTTTGGATGAGAAGTTGCTCCCTTAGAATGGGGCTGATTGGTGAAACTCTGCCACAAACTGGATTTTGTGGTCCGAGAGTATATTCTAAATTGCCTACTTGAAGTTATCCTGTGCAAGTTCCTTGCATTAAAAAAAATGAGTGCAGTGTTTTTGTTAAGTTATAAGCAGGACTTTTGTGGTGGAAAAAAACTACACCCATAAATATTATTTTAAAAATGTAAACATATAGTGAATGCGAATGCCTCTGTACATAGTCCAACAAGATCAATTTAAAAGACTTTAC
Source organism: Balaenoptera acutorostrata (assembly GCF_949987535.1). Lineage (NCBI taxonomy): Eukaryota > Metazoa > Chordata > Mammalia > Artiodactyla > Balaenopteridae > Balaenoptera > Balaenoptera acutorostrata. The sequence continues at coordinate 13,395,549 of NC_080079.1, read as the reverse complement.
ACTGGTTGGTCACAATTTTTAAATTTAAAGGGCACAATTATCTGAATTCAATAATGATTCAAAAAAGAGAGTTTTGAGGTTCTTGGGGGTATTTTTTCCAACACTCCATCTTTGCCAAGCCCTGCTCAAGGCTCTTTCTTGATAGTTATAAAGGGAATGGCACGGACATCACCATGAACACTCTCAGGGTCGCGGTCCTAACAGGCCTGTTTTATTGGAGGGAGAACATGTGGCTGCTACTTTTGGGGTGTTTAGGGGGCCAGAGGAGGCAAGGCCAGACAGAATGGTCACTCTGGACCCCACCCTCTGGCTCCACCCCTTTTCTAACCTTTTCCCCATGGGATTATATTATCAAATATACTGTTATTTATTTATTTTTTAATCAAGTCTTTTTGGAACTTCAATGATGAGATTGCTTAGTTTAACTGAACCTTAGACTAATTTTCTCTCTGGCCAAGAGTGATAGAAGGGAGGTTCACGTTTGGGTTCTGGCTTATGAATGGAAACCCTCTCGTTTAGAGAAAGGTTTGCTTATATGAAAATGGGCCAGTGAGACTGGCCCAAATGCCAACAAAACAAAGCAAAATAAAATAAAAACAATGAGAGAGAAATGATAGTTATCAATCAATGGAACAGACCATGGAGTGCAGGGGTAGATCCACACATATGTGGTTAATTGAATTCTGACAAAGGTGCAAAGACAATTCAGTGGAGAGAGGATGGTCTCTTCAGTGAACAGCCACAGTGCTGGCATAATTTAATACCCGTATACACTAAAACTCAACCTCAGTCCATTCCTCACACTCTAGGTAAAAACGGACTCAAAATGAATCATTGATCTAAATATAAAATGTAAAGATGTAAGACTTTGAGAAGAAATGACAAGCATATTTTGTGACACTGGGTAGAGAATATTTCAAAACCAAACTCCTGATCCATAAAAGAAAAAAAATGATAAACTTGACCTCATTAAAATTAAGAACTTCTCCTCTTCAAAAGACAGTTGAGAGAATTAGAAAACAAAACAAAAACAAAACCCAGCACACATTAGGAAAAAAATTTGCAAATCACACATCTAATAAAGGACTTGTACCTATAATTCATATAAAGAACTCTCAAACCTCAATAATGAGAAAACATTTAAAAATTTCCTTAAAAATGGGCAAAGTATTTGAATAAAAGCCTTCACCAAAGAAGATGTACAGTGCAAATAGGCTTGTGAAAAATGTTCAAAATCATAAGTCATCAGGGAAATGCAAATTAAAACTATAATTTAGAAACCACAACATACTTATTAGAATGGCTTTTTTTAAAATATGAAAATGCCAAATATTGGCAGAGATATGGGGAATTAGCACTCTCATACATTGCTAGTGGAATGTAAAATGATACAGTCACTTTGGGAAACAGTTTGGCAGTTTCTTATTAAATTAAACATACACTAGACATATGACTCAACAATCCCACTCCTAGGTATTTACTCAAGTAAAAGAAAAACTTATGTTCACACAAAAACCTGTATGAGAATGTTTATAGAGGCTTTATTCATAATAATGATCAAAGCTGAAGACCATTCAAATATTCCTCAACTGTGGAACGAACAAACCTCAGACAGATCCTTACAATGGCTACTCCATTAAAGGTATGCCAGGTAACATCACTCAGGATGTCACATGAATCTCATATGATGTCATAAGAGGGGTACTTCACCTTTGTAGTATTTTCCCCCAAATCATCGTCTAATCATGAAGATAAACTCAAATTGAGAGACATTCTACAAAACACCTGACCACTACTTCTCCAAACTCTCAAGGCTATGAAAAACAAGAAAAGACTGAGAAATGGTCACCATTTTTCTGGAACAGGAAAAAGGACATTAATGCGAAAATGGCGGAATCCAAATAGTGTCCGGAGTGTAGTTAATAGTATTATGTCAATGTTGGTTTCTCTGTTTAGACAAGTATGTCATGGTGACGAAAGATGGTAACCTTAGCAGAAATGAAACATGGTGAAGGGCAAGTAGGAACTCTGTTCTCTCTTTGCAGCTTTTCTGTAAATCTATAATTATTCCAAACTGAAAAGACAATATTAGAGAAATAAGAATGCCAGGCACATAGCAAGCACTCAATAAATGATGACTATTGCTGTTCTTTTGAGGAGAAAGCCCTGGTAGGAAATGTAAATTATAAAACTTCCATTTTAAATCGCATAACAATTCATAGATGGTAAATGGCTCTTACAAATGTTATTTCTCATCAGTTCAGAGCCAGAAGGGTGAAAATATTATCTGGGCCAACCCCCTCATTTTCCAGATAAAGAAACAGAACCCCAAGAGAAAGAAGCAAGAAGAAGAAAAATAACAGTGATTGAAATAATAAAATAACATTAAGAGTTTTTTAAAAAAAAGTAAGTCATAGATAACAGTAAATAATACCTACTGTAACTCAGGCACTGTTCTAGGTGCTTATACCCACAATCTCATTCATAACAACCTTATAAGATACACTTTATAATAATCTCTGTTTTACAGAGGAGGAAGCTGAGGTCAGAGAGGTTAAATAGCTTGCTCAGGGTCACACAGCTTGCAAGGCTGGGCCTCAAACTCAGGAAAAGAAAGGGAACGTAGATCCACTGAGCACCCATCATGTAGCAGGCAAGATGCCAAATGTCTCCTAAACCTTCACTCATTTAATTCCTCACAAAATTCTGTGATATCTGTACCGATATCCCAAATTCACTAATGAGGAACTCAAGGGTTACATAATTGTCCTGCCACACAACTGGCAGATGGCAGAGCTGGGATTTGAACTTAGATCCACCAGACCCCATTCCTGTGTCCTCTCTATCACACTGGTCTCCTCTGGATACAGGTAGAATGGTCCAGCAAGAACAAACCAGAGGCTCTGCCTTTTCATTCGCTGTTTATTCCACATTCAGGAAATCTTAGCTTTCCTAGTGGTACAGCTTCTGCTATTTTCTGTTTTACAAGCAGAAAAGACATATTCCATCCATAATTCCTTCGGACTCAGGTAGCTGACCTAGGGCTTTCGAGATCCTCAGGACACAGGATGACAACTGTGTCCATTTTAAAAATTCAAATTTCATCCACTACCTAGAAAGTATTAACAGAGTCAGTAAGATGTTAACATATAACAACATTAGCTGAGGCTGATGTCTGATGCTCTTTGGCCAAGCTCTGACTGTCCACGGCTGAGAGGGTATGAAAAGCGTTACATGTATTTAAACATATTGAGGAAAAAAGTACAAAGCGATCATCTGTTTGTATCCCCTCCCACATGTGGCCACAAATGGAACATATTGGAAAGGTTATGAGAGATCAGGAGATTTAGTGAACAGGGCACAATACAGCTTTGTGGTCCGGTTTATTTTCTCATGACAATGTAAAATATAGATTGAGATGAACTCAAATCCCTCATATTTCGTTTTATAGTTCAAATTCATAAATTCTCTACATTCATTAGAAAGCGATGTACTATCTGCACCCACTTGAAAAGATAGCATCCCAAGGGACAGATACAAGAATATTAAAAAAAAAACCTGATCAAAGAAATATTGCTTCTTTCCTCCTTTCATTGAACAGATGTGCAATGTGTCCAGAGAAAGAAATAGAAAAATTCCTGAGTGATTTATTTGATGAACCCAGTTTTAACTGAGGTTATTGCGTGCCTGATATCATGACGGGGGTTATTAGTTTCTAGTTGAAAATGACCAGAGAGAATCCCGTTCACTTCATCAATATGGTCCATTTATAGGTTGTCAGGGAGGCGACATCATGCAGTCACAGCACTTTGTCTTAGAGTTATTTCTCTATTAGATGGTTGCCATCTTTATCATGAAGACTTTTGGTTATTTAAGAAAACCCAGACCAGAAAGATATATCTGTTCCATCCCAGCAGTCAAGTCATTAAAAGCAGATGCATCACTTAGAAAACTGTCTTCTATTCAAAAGCCCCGTTGCCACAGAAAAAGGCATCACAAAAGTCTCATTTGCCACAGAAAAAAAAAAAAAACAGACCCCCAAACCACGCTTTTTCTAGGAAGAAAGTTGATTTTTGCTTTTGCTAGAAAGAATACTTTGTATAAACCCGGGGTCCCCAGACTTTGTGAAGCAACAAAATTATTTTTAAAAGTTCGGGGTGGGGGTCCCTCTACACAGGATTATCAATTTTTAAATTTGCCGAATAAAATCATTAACAAGTGTTTTTTATTGTCTCCATCATTCCATAAAGAAAGGGCATTTTAAGGCACACACACGAAATTTTAAAATAACATAAACATTTAAAAAGAACACAATCTCAGAAAGAAAGTATTCCTTCCTGGGAGAGAGAGCCTGAGGCTGCTCTCCCCACAGACTGAAGAAGCTGTAATCACTTATCAGTGTTGGTCTGCAGACCGTCTTCGGGAACCACCGGAAAATCTGGTAAAATCAGTGATGAGCTATTGATATTAGAGGTGGAAACCTTTTGTTCTGGAACTTGTTTGTAATTTCGTAATACCTTACTAAATTGTTACAGCACTAACAGTAAAAGAAATAATGAAAAAACACTAATGGTAATAAGTAGGTAACACTATGTATTAAAGTGCAGACTAGATGTCAGCTCTTTACTATGTGCTTGACATGTTGGTATCTCTTAATTCTTACAACAACCTGTAACATTGGTATCGTTACTGTCACTTGAGGGACTAGGTAACCGTGGCCCAGAGAAGTCACAGAGCTTGCCCAAGGCACCCAACAGTGAGTGACAGAGCTGGGATTCCACTTGAAGTCCCTCTGAGTCAGAAGCCAGTGCACTAAGGACTCGGCATCCTGCCTTCTTCCAGTTACGCTCTGCTGTACTTACATGTCTCAGGCTCTGTTTCTCCCCCATGTGCTCAGGTTGTTGTTGTTGTTGTTTTTTTTTCATCTTCAAGTCCTCAACACTCAGTCGCAGTGCCTGACAAATAGTAGACACCTAATCCCTATTTCTAAACAAATAAATAAATGAAGACTTCCAGCTTGAGAAATTTGTTTTCGAACATAGGGTGGTGTGAGAATTAAATGAGATCATATATGTAAAACACTTAACACTGTGCCTGATATAACACAGGAAGCTCTTGATATATGTGAGTGACTTTCATAACCGGTATTAAGAAATCAGCTCCCCTTTGAGAAAGCTGTCTTGGCTTGGTCTGTTGGAGAAATTCCAGCAGCCTTGCAGAGGAATCTTCACACAGGATATCTTCTACAGAAGGATTTTTAAAAAATCAGAAATGACAATTTCTAAAATGCACACATACATCACTTTTTTCTTCTTCTTTTGCTATATATATTATTATTATAACATATCATTATATTATATAGCTATCATATATGCCATATGATATATATGTATCATATGCAACATAACGCCCCTTAGCTCATGGATGAAGGATGTACAACTTAATAATAAAATAAAATCAATCCTTAGGCCCTCCTTTTTTTTAGGGGGGGGACTATATTCTGTTATTTTTATTTTTTTTTAACATCTTTATTGGAGTACAATTGCTTTTCAATGGTGTGTTAGTTTCTGCTTTATAACAAAGTGAATCAGCTATACATATACATATATCCCCATATCTCCTCCCCCTTGCATCTCCCTCCCACCCTCCCTCTCCCACCCCTCTAGGTGGACACAAAGCACCGAGCTGATCTCCCTGTGCTATGTGGCTGCTTCCCATTAGCTACCTATTTTACATTTGGTAGTGTATACATGTCCATGTTAGGCCCCCCTTGATGAAAGGATTTTTAAAACAAATCTTGCTTTGTTGGGTCCCAAAGGAAAGTTATGTGGTTGAAAATTGGGGTTCTCCTGTGTATAAGATGGAAATACAAACTCTTCCTATTTGGAAAGCAGAATTGACCAGTGTTATTTAGAAAGAGCTCCCTGACATTTTTTATGAATGTCATTTATAGATACAGTCTTAAGCTCAAGCTTAGATTTGTTTTTCATTCTCCTCTACGGCGCTGTGAAAGCTGCATTGCGAATCAGACTATATTACTAGTGTCAGGGGCATTGTATTATTCTCCCAGACCTTTGCTGGAAATTTCCCAAGATGGTAATGAGAAAACGATTACAGCAAGATCCATTTGTCTTTAATTTCTGCACCCTAAATTACAAGGGGTCCCAGGAACAATCCTCCCCAAGGCAAGCTTTGGGACCAGATAGAAGTGATGTTCTCGCTGCTTTTTATTTCAGTTGGTGATACTCCCTGCCTCCCCTGGACAGATGTTTCTCTGAGCAAAGCGACCCTGGCTGCTGAAATGATTTCTAAGTCTCTTGCATCAGCAGGATTGGGGGACAAGGAGGCTAGTTACTGTTCAGCTCTTCAGATGGGTCAAAGTGTTGAAAGTCGGAGTTACCGCTATAGCAGCCGGATTTACAAATGCCTCAACAACTTCATTGCATTTTGCCATATAAAATAATTAGAGATTACCCAAGATAAAAAGGACAAGAAAAGAAAATTTGGGATAAGTAGATTTATGTTTGTTTACTTTACCCCAGGCAGAAACAGGCTAATTTCTGGCATGTGGTACCCTGTGTTTGGGCTCAATGTGATTTCAGTATAGTGAGGTTTAGTCTCTGGTGCTGAGAGGTGAGTAACCATTTTCCATGTTTGCTCATAGACAGAGAAATGTAAGTGGCTTCAAAATACTGTACAGTTAGATGTTGCTTGTAATATGTTATCTTATCAGATAGACAATGTCTGAATGGAGTTTTATCAAAATAGTTTCACAGCTAAGTATACACTTTAAGGAGAACTAGAGGTCAATTACAAGTATCTCTTCCACAGATAATATATAAAAATATAATCTTTCATAGATAGACATATAGAAAAGTGTATCTTTTTTCATCGATACATATATTTTCCAAAGATTTAGAAGTCAACTAAAAGCATCTTTTTTGCATCTTCTTCATGAATAAATTAGGCAGAAAAATCCTATAGTAGCCTAAACTTTTGCCCATGTAGACCACTTTCTTTCATTCAGGAACTGTATAATACCCCAGATCATCTCAGCCCTCTGCATGCTAAATACCCCTCAGATGAGGAACAATTGGACTTTTATATCTGAAATCTCACTTAAACAAGACTGATGTTAAGGATGCAGAAAGTAAAGATGATGCTTGTTTTATTGTCTTCAAGATAGTCTCAAAGAGCTGGTGGCTGACTGGCCCCAGCCCTTTTGCAGCAAATAAAACAATTAAAAACAAAAACAAAAACAACAACAACAACAAAAAACACCTCTCTTCTATAGTAGATCAGGCCCCGAGGGTTATTTTGTTAAAAAGCTTAGTCCAGAATTAGCTTATCCTCCTTCCTCCCACTGCCTCCCTTTCAGTTTGCTTTAAAGGTTTTTGTTTTTGTTGTTTTTTCAACCAATTCCGTTTGCACTTGTGAATGATAATGAATTGGTGCTCTTGCAGGAACTTGAACTTCTTGGATAAAAGATGTGTTCGATGTTTAAGTCATTAACATTGACATGATTATCTTCAGAGTTTGGCCCCATTAACTTGATTATTGAGTCAATGTTTATTGTCATAGTCTGTCACAGAGCTTAACGGCAAAAGGTCAGATCAGCACGAAAGGATCCAAGCGATGCGGACAGAATGACTGATCTTTCAGTGAAATAGCTGCTGTTGTTTGCTCTTGTTTCGGGGTGGATGACACAAAATGCTTCTGACTTCAACACAGGAAAATTATTTTCAAGCTGTGTTGAAAATCTGCAGATTTGAGCAGGTATCAGTGTCCTTAAAAATGTCCATGCCCTTTCAGCCAGAAATTCTACTTCTACTTCTGCCAAGGGAGCCGTAAAACATACAAAGATTTATGTTCAAAGCTAGTCATTTCAGTCTTGCTTAAAATAGCAAAAAATTGATGACAATCTAAATGCCCAGTTATTGGGATGAGCTAACTAAATTATGTTATCATACATAATGCCGTGATACAAAAGCATACCTTCAAATAATAGTTACTAGATATAGGAAAAATTCATGGCCTATTAAGTAAACTATGGATTTTTTTTAAAATATAGAAGAAGTAAGCCTGATGGTCCAAGACATTACATATTTGTGTGTAGGTAACAACAAAACCACAGGATTTTTCCAGTGCTTACCACTGGGTGTGTGTGTGGGGAGGGAAGTATTTTTATTCATTCTTAATATTTTGCTGTGTTTCCTAAATTTTCTGCCATAAACACACATTTCTTTGAAAACCAAAAAAAAAAAAGTAAATGCAATTTTTAAAATACTAGCAAGGATGCAAGCCCTTGTAATTACACATTCATCTGAAGCACGGATCCATCGTCAAGTACACCAGTGAGTAGACATGCAAAACCGCCTCACGGCTCCACTATTCCAGGACCTACATAGAGTTGTCAAAAGGAAGTCCCATAACATGCATTTGCAGCTCCCAGCCCTTTATTAATGCCACATGTGCTCTTGTAAGGTTAAGTTATTAAGTGATATACAATAATTGTCTCTACTCCAAAGTAGACATTTCAATTCACTCAGCTCATGTGGATCTATTTCGGTATCATTTATCACAACCGCTTTTTAAGAATGATCTCAGTGGGCTGCTTCTCTTGTCCTTCTCTTTGAATGCAAGCCGACCTAAATGGCCCTGGTAAGAAATTAAATATAATTACCTATGGAATCGCACAGGGCACAATGAGAGCGCGCCAGCTTCCGAAATGGAAAAAGGCGTTTGGAGGCCCCTCATCTTCATTCCTCCCCAGAGTTAATTTGCCTGTATTTCCTCCCTCGTGGAGAACGCTTACATGTAGCCTCACAATGACCTGTTTAGTTGGCGGTGGAAAATTATGTCATTTGCAAGCAAGCTTTCAGCTGTGATATTTTATAATTGTTAAGATGAAAACCTGATAATCCTCTCCCCCTTCACATAAACTGCAATCCATCTTTAAACCTGTGATAATTCCTAAAACCTGCCGCTTAATAAACTAACAAACCCCAGGCCTATGTGATTTTACGGGGAGTCAATCTTTGATCAGCCAAGCTGAAATGGGTCTGATAAGGGGACGCCCTTCCACTCTGGGAGTCGCCACTTGAGTGGGTGATTGCTGTTTCCTCCCCGTCCTCAAGTGCCAAATAAGCAGAAGTCTTCCTGAGCTTCTTATCTCTTTCACTTTCTTCTCGAGATCTCTGTCGCTTTAATCCGGCATGTCTGCTGCTGGTTAACAAGGAAATCCTATGTCAATTATCGCCAACAACTTCCTGCTGCGAAGCAGTGGGGAATCAAAGCGTTTGAGAGCCTTTTCACACCAGAGAGTGGTGCAGGGCCTAATTAAATGGCCCTCATATCCTGCAGCCCGGTGGAGGCCATATGATAGATAGCTAATGAAAGATAGCCTAATTTTTCTAAGAACCGTTTGGAGGCTGGTGGGCTGTCTGGTGGGCTGCAAGTACGCCCCGGGGTGGGACGATGTGAGTTTTTTTAATCCACTTCTGCTAAATTTAGTGGGCCTGTTGTCAGCACAGGACAGCAGGATCGGAAGAGAGCCTACCTTTGGGAAGATTGCATCTTATTAGAGTTGCTCTGTACGTCCAAGGTCCAAATGAAGCGGGAGAGGGACGTGCAGGAAGATACAGAAAGACATGAAGTTCAGATCTTGAAGGAGACCACTGCCTATGGAATGATTCACCAGGCCCCAGCATCAAGCTTCCCCCTCCCACCGAGGAATTCTCAGCTAATATGATGCTGCTTTAAAAAAATCATTTTATAAGATCACTGCCAATCATTCCTTTCAAATGACTTATTCTCTGGAGGTACACATACTCTATAGACAAACAAAACTAAAAATACACTTTTTATTTTATTACTTTTTTTGCAAGAAATACCTTTGTGACTCACATTTTCTCTCACCACTTCTCTTTATCTAGAGCAGTGATTCTCCAAGTGTGGTCCCAGGGCAAGCAACTTCACTTGGGAACTTGCTGGCGATGCAAATTTCTCAGGCCCCACTCTAAACCTCGTGCGTCAAACACTCAAAGGGTGAAACCAGTGACCTAGATTTTAACAAGCCCTCCAGGTGATTCCGAGGCACGCTAAAATTTGAGAGCACTGATCTAGCACATGTCCAGAAACTCTTTTGCAGATGGCCAGTTTGGGTTGTTAATCATAAATATCATCCTTTGTTTAAAAAAATCCAGCAAGTTACAAAGTGGTTACCCCATATTATTTAACCTTGATGTGATGTCTGTCTACCTTTTATCAAAATGCATGTGTACAAGACTGGGATCATTTCCTGAGTTCTGACTCATGATGTAGTACCTTAGTGAGTGAGGTAAATTTTGTTTTAATTTGTGGAAGTTGGGGGTAGGAGGTGGGGAGTATATCCACTGAAATACTTAAACCTATTTTCTAGATTGTGATTTTTAGGCTTGCAGATTAAACAAAATCAAGGTACCAAACAGGGTTTATTGCTTTTTATTTTGTTATGAACAACATTTACCCCCTCTGACACTTCATAAAAGAAAGGACATTTTAAAAATTGACAAAAAGAAAATTGTAAGGACATAATTTCAGAATAAATGTCAATCCTTTAAATGGAATGAGGTTTTGCTTATGAAAAGCTCTTTCTGTTGTTTTTATTTTTCTCTTTTAATTAAAGATTTGGGAATTCTTTGCCATGAAATGGCATTGACTTGCTAACTGATGTGTAGAAATGGCTAGTGTAGGTTTTGGTTACGGAGAGAGGGGGCAGGTAACACTTTAACTTGGAGGCTTATAACTCCTAACTTGGAAGCAGTCATGTTACTCTCCTGCTTAAGATTATTCAATATATCCTTTTCATGGAATGAAAGTCAAATTTCTCATAACAGCATTTTAAGTGCTTTCTAGTTTGGCCCTCAGCTCACTTTATTATTATAATTGTTACTACTAATATTGTACCTACTACTCTTATTACATCTACTCCTGCTACTTCTACAGAATGCACCTGTCTTTGGCAAAACTTTCACTATATCCAATCATTCTGTAAGGTCATTTGTGTGGATAACCTCATCAACGACCAGATACTATTGTTATCTTGAGTTTTACAGATGAAAAATTGAGGCACAGGAAAGTTAGATTGATTGCTCAACCGCTAAGTGAGGGAACTTGGGCTGGGATTCAAGAGGGTCCAACCATCACATCTGCATTCCAGGAAGGAAGAAGGAGGAAGGAAAGCAGCAAAACCCTCACCTAATAATTTTAGCCTAAATATCATTCTCATGAACTTAGTCACATGGTCACTCCTGGCTGCAGGGGAGGATGGTATAATAGTTTGTTGTTGTTTTTTTTCATTTTGGCACATGGCTTCCCCCAACAAAATTAGAGCTTTGTTATTATGAAAAGGGAAAGGTGAACATTGAGTCAACTGCCAGCAGTCTCTGCCCTGAAGCATGACATTCTCATTCACTACGGGGAAGAATTCCATTAATTCCCATTGTGGCTGAAGGATCCCCTGTAGATCAGGTGGGATTTAGCCTTCAGGTTCCTTCACTGGGACACAGACTTAAGTGGTGTACCGAGGGGCACATTTATCACTCCTTTGGCAGCGGGAATGGTAATTACAAACTGGCCATAAACATGGTTGCATGATTGGAGCATCAGAAGAGGATGAAACCAACTATGTACATTTTACATTTTAGCTATGATACTATTTGATCTGTGACAGTATAAAAATCATCAACTTTTCATCAAAATGTAAAATGAAAGCTTATCACATTCAAGTCATCTGTGTCCTTTTCCCAAACATTTCACTCATACTCTGTCTGGCTTCTTGGTAAAGAGATACAACAGGGCAGCATCTTCATAGCCTTTGTTGCAGGTCTGTCCACTCATTTACATTCATATGTTGATGTCAGAAGATGCACACAGGGGCATGGCCTCATCCCATGGTCCTCACCAGAATGAAAAAAAAAAAAGGATCATGACGTATGAGACTAACAGTTACTGAGACCTTTAAGATTCTATTTCCTTTACTTTTTTTCTCAGCATCATTCAGTTGACTTCTGCCCAGCATTCCAGAATATTCCAAAGGTAACAGTAGTGGAGATTTCCTGGGACCCTTGTTCCTACATCGAAATGTGAACTGGTTGCTATTAGAATATTTTAATAGATGAAGATTTGAAGAAAACTTGGAATTTCCTTCAAAACTCTAATTTGGGTGTTTTCATTTTAAATGAATAATTTAAATGTCAAATATCTTCTTTGTGTGTCTATATTAAATATCATGTTATCAACTTTTAAAAGTTTGTTACAGATTCACAGGGAAGAGGGGAAGAGGGAGACCCATGTTACAGCGTATTACTATTTGAATTCTGGTGAATTGGTTTAGCATCCACTATCCCAATGGGGTGAGGGCAGAGGAAACAGAAAGAGACATTTTCCCACAGGGAAGAGCACACTGCTTTGGAATCAGATCAGTGTTTGAAACCAGGCTCAGATGCTTACTAGCAAACTTCCTAAGCTTTTCTAAACATCGGTTTTCTTATCTGTAGAATGGGATGATGTAGATGATGACGATTACAGCAATGAACATTTATTGAGGATTTCTCATGGGCTGGATGCTAAACGAATTACGTATATTATTTCATTAATTCTCATCATGATCCAATAATGTAATTACTATTAGCATTTTCATGATACTATCTGTTTTAGTTATCTATAGCTGCGGAGCAACCCCTGACATTTTAGTGGTAAGCAATCACCCTCTCTTTAGCTCACTGTGATTTGGAAACTGAGGCTGGGCTCCGTTGAGTTAGTTATTCTTCTGGTCTCTGCTGGCCTCCCTCAAATCTCTACCATCAGCTGCAGGTCAGCAAGGCAGCTCTGCCTCAGGGATTTGGCTGCTGGGTGACAGGAGTGATTTGGGTCCTATGTCTCTCCTCAACAAGCCTAGGCTTGTTCGTGTGGTGGAAGCAGTGTTCAGAGAGAGAGAGACAACATAAGCCCTGCTGAAGCATTGGCTCAAAACCAGCACATCATCACCTTGCTATGTTCAATTGGCCTAAGCAAGTCTCACAAACCAAACCCAGATTCAAGGGGTGGGAATGGACTCAATCTCTTGATGGGAAGAGACACAAAGTCTCCAAGGAAGGAGGGTAATGGTAGCCAGTTTTGCAAACAGTCTTCCAAGTCTCTACCTCGTAAGGTTGTTGTAAGGATTCACAAATAATAATAGCTAATCTTATTTAATTCTCACAATAATCCTGTGATATAGGCACGATTATCGTCTCCATTTTACAGATAAGTGAGCTGAAGCAGAGAGATGTTAGGTTTCTTCCCAAAGTTGCAAATTACTAATGAGGAGCCAGACTCAAAGGGAAGCAGTGCAGGTGAAATCTGACAAGGGTGGTGCCTGGGTTAATTATTATACCAATGTCAGTTTCCACAATTTGCCATGGTTATGTAAGATTTGATCCTTGGAGGAAGCTGGGAGAAAGGTACACAGGAACTCTCTGTACTATAGATTGCAACTTCTTGTGAATCTTAAACTAAGCAAAATTTAAAGAAGTATTTTAAAAATTTGAGGCAGTTCAAATACTGAGCTAATGTTCTGCAGACATATGAGGACCAGAGTGTAGTGCCTGGTCACACAGTAGGTGCTTAGTAAATGTTATCTTCCTCTGCTGAAAGCCCATTCTCCATCTAAAAGATCGGAGATAACATCTCAAGTTCCTAACTCAGTATAAGCATGGGCACCACCTCAAACAGCCTCAGAAATGACCACTCAGATGTGGCCGGGGGAAGTCTGGGACGTAGCAGGGGCTACGGCTGGTCTCCCATTAGGGCAAGCCCTGCAGTTATAGGGCAAAACCGGATGTGTTTCAGGATTTCTGCTTTTCTAAGATTACTTTATGGAAAATCTTTTTCAGATCTCACAGATCCCTGAGAAGCCTCAACTTGGAACTGAGAAAACTGTTGGGAAGTCTAATTAAAAGAGAACAATATGATATGGGGATTAGTTGAACTTGATAGGGTCAAGCCAGGCATGGTTTCTTACCTCTCCTCCAAGTTAGTGGAGAAAAATTCTGTTACAGAAAAAAATATATTAACAAATGATAGGCTACAAGTAGACCTAGTTAGGTTGTATTTTCACAAAGAGTGAGATAACAGGCTTTGAACAAAATTATAAAGGGAAATAAATAGCCATGTGTTAAAGTCACAGATCTGGCAGAACAATAATAGTAACTATAGTAAGAATTAGTAGGCAGGTGCTGCTGGGCATGGATGTGACCATGACCCACTGCTGAAGCTACGTCTATGAGCCCAGGGCCTGTGCGCTGACTCGATGAGAAGCGGTTAATGTCCGGAACACTGGGGGACGATGTTTTCTGGTAACAGCCAGTTGGTTTTACATGATATCCTGACAGAGGAAAACAAGGTCTATACTCATAATGATAATAATAACAATAATCATAGCTAACATTTATTGGGCACTTACTATGTACCAGGAACTCTTTTAAGTGTGTTACCTTTGTCATCTCATTGAATCTTCACAATCTTTTATGGGTGAGGAAATTGAGGTCTGGAGATATTAAATAACTTCCCAAGGCATGCAGAAGCTTCCCATGGGGAAGCGGGGTTAAAAGGATGCATTGTTCCGGTGTGACGACAGGCTCATTTTGGAAAAGCGTTTTGGGACACAGTACCCATTGCCTTCACCTTCCCAATCGTCAGTTTGCCTGGGAATGTTGAGCATGCAGGCTTGGAGCAACGGGGCTCCTGTTACCCCTCCCTGAGGATGGAACCCAGGGTGCCTGCTTCTCAGGTGGAAAGTATTGAACTTTCTCCAAACTCTTAGTTTTTGAGTATTTCATCTGGAATTCATTTTTGTTTATGATGTGAAGTCTGAGATCTAGCATTCACCTCCATCCCAAGGGGCAACCAGTTACTGCTGTGTCATTTGGTATATAAACTACCCTCTTCACATTGAATCAAAGTGCCACCTTTTACATGTATTAAGTTCTCATATAGACTGTGATCCATTTCTGGTTCTCTATTTTGTTCTTGATCTATTAATTTATTCCTATATCAATGGCATATTGTTTAGATTATAGTGTAGTATAGCATATCATACACACACATATATATATGTATAGTATAGTATAATGAGTTTCATTATGTTGTAGGGGAACCCCTCCAAATATTTTTCTTTTTCAAACTTCTCTTAGTCATTCCCAGATAGTTATTACTATATATAAGCTTTAAAATAGTTTCATGTACTCCCAGCATCCCCCGCACCTCGACACACAAAACGCACAGGGATGCTGAACTGAATTGCATTTTATTTCTAAGTTAATTTGAGGACTGATATTTTTATGATATTAAGCTTTCTTTACTAGGAACATGATACGTTTCTCCATTTCTCTGGGTCTTATTTTAAGATCTTCAATAAGATTTTATAGCTTTCTTTATACAAGCTCTATGCCTTTATTATTAAATTTATTCCTGGTTAATATGGTGAATAGGATTTTTTTGACTTCCATTTTGTAACCGGTTTTTGCTAGTGTAGCAGATATTGTGGTGCTGGCCCACTTCCCCGCAGGCTCCCGGCTTAAGTGCTCCCAGGCTGACATCCTTCTCGAAGTGCCAGTGAAGTAACATTCTCTAGGAGACGGATGGGAAATGAAATATAAATTCCCCAGCTCCCTCCCTTCTCCCCTAGCTCACCCTTATGGCCACATGGGAAGTTCCCGATGTCCAGCTGATGGAGGAGAAAAACCCAGTCTGGGGCTCACAGATGGGTCAATTCACTGTTTTGTGGCAAGCTAGAAATAAATGCTGCCACACTCCACGCATTCAGGGGTGACACTGAAAACACTGGGAGGGGAAAGCCTCACCTTGGGCATAGCTTCCAGGAGTAAACCTTGCGTGGAGGGAGACATGACCCGACATAAAGATAAACACAGACTCCTGGGAAGTGGTGAAAGGCCTGGCTGGCTGGACAGGTATCTGAAAAGGTTAAAAGATCAGAGGCAAAGAGGTATAGGAAGAAGTATGTGGATGGACCCAAGGGAGTAGGTACAGAGTGACCCACATCAGTGCCCAGCATCCGTATCCATTTGCAGAGGGGGCCCTAAGCAACAAGTAGATAGTAGGCATCAGTCAGGCCCTGCTCTGGCCACCCTCATGCTTGCACAACGGGTCCACGAATGGAGGAGTCATGGCAGCTCCCTTTCACCATGGCTGATTCATCTCCTGCAGAGGCTGCTAACTTTGTGACCTGTCAGCTGCAGAGACCGACGCTGAGCCCTCAATGGGACCAGTCCTTGGGGAAGGAGAACATGACTTTTGGTGGTAAGCTGATTACATTGGACCCCTTTCACCCTAGAGTAGGTGACAAGTTGTCACTATTGGGATTGAAACATATTCTGGGCGTGGGTTTGTCTTTCCTGCCTGTGCCATCTATGCCAGAATCACTATTCAAGAGCTCACAGAGTTTCTATGTTCCCCCCTCCCCACGAAATTCTTATTTTGAAACCCTAACCCCCAACACGATTGTACAGGAATACCTCATTTGACTGTGCTTCACTTTATTGCAATTTGCAGATATTGCATTTTTTACGAATTGAAGGTTTGTGGCAACCCTGCCTTGAGCACGTCTGTCAGCGCCATTTTTCCAACAACATTTGCTCACTTCGTGTCTCTGTGTCACATTTTGGTAATTCTTGTAACAGTTCAAACTTTTTCATTATGATTATATTTGTTCCGGTGATCTGTGATCAGTGATCTTTGATGTTACTATTGCAAAAAAATTATGATTCACTGAAGGCCCAGATGATGGTTAGCATTTTTTAGCAATAAAGTATTTTTTAATTAAGGTATCTATATTTTTTTAGACATAATGCTATTGCACACTTTACAGACTACAGTATAGTGTAAACATAACTTTTATATGCACTAGGAAACTAAATAATTTGACTCACTTTATTGGGCTGGTCTGGAACTGAACACACAATATCTCTGAGATATGCCTATATTTGGAGATAGGGCCTTTATGGAGGCAATTAAGGTTAAAGAGGTTATGAGGGTGGGGCCCTAATCTCATAGTTTTAATGTCCTTTTAAGAAGCAACACCAAAGAGTTTGCTCTCTCTCTTTCTCCCTCTCTCTACCCTGTGAGGACATGGCCAGAATTTGGCCATCTACAAGCCTGGAAGAGAGTTCTTACCAGGATGGAACCAGCGGGCACCTTGATCTTGGACTTCCCAGCTTCCAGAAAGGTGAGAAATAAACTTCTGTTGTTTAAGCCACCCAGTCTTTGGTGTTTTGTTATGGCAGCCACACAGACTAAGACACTTCTCAAATTCCTTGCCCTCAGATTCTTGTCTCTAGATATGCTTTGAGGAAAATCAAAGTAAGAAAGTCAGTAGAGAAGAAAGCTATTGGGGTTTTTTTCCCCTAAACTTTTTTATTTCGAACTAATTTTAGACTTTGAGAAAAGTTGCAAAAATTGTTTCTGTATATCCCTCACCCAGCTTCCCCTAATGCTAACATCTTACAAAACAGTAGAATGTTGATTAGAACCGGGAATTTAACATTAATTTAATACTATTCACTACACTGAAGACCTGAGTTGAATTTTACCAATTTTTTTTCACTGATGTCCTTTTTCTGTTCCAATTCTATCCAGGACCCCACGTTGCATTTAGCTGTTGTTTCTTCTTAATCTCCTGCAGTCTGTAACAGCTCTTCATTCTTTCTTTGTCTTTCATGACCTGGATGCTTTTGAAAATTATTAATCAATTATTTTGTCAAATGTTCCTCAACTTGGGTTTGTCTGATGTTTTATCATGATTGGCCTGAGGTTGTACATTTTGGGCAGGAATAAAAGAAAAATGATGTTGTGTATCCTTCTCAGTACCTAATACAAAAGAGATTCATGATGTCTCACCACTGGTGCTGTTTACCCTGATCACTAGGTTAAAGAGATTTCTACTGCATTTCTCTGCTATAAAGTTACATCTTTCCCTGTGTAATTAATAAATATCTTGGGCAAAATACTTTGAGACTATGCAAATTCTAATTTTCCTAAAACTTTTGCCCACTAGTTTTAAAGTTATTGATATTTGCAGATCTATCCTTCATCCAGTCACATTAGCAAATTCTTTTATTAATTTGAAAAGATTTTTAGTAGAATCTCTTGTGCTTTCTATTACATTCATATCAGATATACATAAAGATAGCTTTATCTCTTAATTTTCATCATTTATAGCAACTATTTCATTTTCTTGTCTTATCACAATAGCCAGACTTAAACCATTTCAGGCAATAATGAGGATAACAAACATCCTGATTTGTGTATTTGATGTGAATGATTTCAGTATTTTGCCATTTGCTATAATGGGGTAAGTCTTAATGTAAGTCTAGGGAAAGTGGTATTTTCCATATTTAAATAATTTCCTTTTATTTCTATTTTACTAATTTTTGTTGTTGTTGTTCAGAATGGCTGTTAAATTGGCAAATGCTAATATAATTATATTTCCTCCTTTAATTTGTTGATGCAATGAGTTATGTTGTCAGATTTCCTAATATTAGATCTTCTTTCCATTCCTGGAATGAATCCTACTTAGTCATAATGCATTCATTTTAAAACGTATCACTGGATTCAATATGCATCTGTAACCACAGAGGAACTGGGTCTATAGTTTTCTCTTTTGGTACTATTTTATAAGATTTGGGTTTTGTTTTGTTTTGTTTTGTTTTGTTTTGCTTCATAAAATAAATCAGAGTGGTTTTAATTTTTTTCTATGGTCTGGATTTATTATGATCTTGATTCAAACAACTGAATTTTGAATGCTTCCTTCCATAATTTTTCCCTGATCCAAACATCTTTACAAATAAAAAAAACTCCATCATGGAAGGTGTGCATGTGCGGAGAGGAGGGTATATAGGTATTTTCTTCTTGACTTTGCTGTGAACCTAAAACTGCCATAAAAATAAGATCTATTAAAAAATAATTCTATCAGCTGGCAAAACTACTGTAGCATTAGCTGGATGCCCCTGAAAGTATCCTGTTTCATACTTTTTTCCTCAATCTGAGTGAGAATACTAGAAACAGAAAGAGCAAAGAGTACAAGGTAGGTGGTGAGGTAGGGAAAACTAGTCTCAGTTAATTTGAGTATTAAATTAACAACATGTAAATCATATGCAAAGTAGCATCTGATTGCTTGGGGATAAGAACTCTGGCACTTTTTGAAAAAACACTGAGTTACTGTTTATACTATTAACAAAACCCCAAATAAACAGAAGGTTCACCTTGTGGGGTACTTTTGTTGAAGAACTTCTGTGACAAATGTTTAGAAAATGTATTAATCACTTTTCTAACCTTAAAAGTACAGAGCAGCAAACATCACAGCTTCAGTCTCTGACAGTTGAGATTGTTGACCATTATAAAAATTAAGACAGTCTTAGGGATTTTGAAGAAGGGGGATTTTGAATAGGGGAAAAGGGGATTTTGTTTTTAGGAACAAATTTCTGATTCACAAAGGTGTTCTTTTCCACTTGACCTGTCTATTTTTTTTAATTGAAGTTTAGTTGATTGACAGTTTTGTGTCCATCTCTGCTCTACAGCAAACTGACTGTTATACACATACATACATTCTTTTTTTTATATTCTTTTCCATCATGGTTTATCCCAGGAGATTGGATATAGTTCCCTGTGCTATACAGTAGGACCTTGTTGTTTATCCATTCTAAATGTAATAGTTTGCATCTACCAACCCCAAACTCCCAGTCCATCCCTCTCCCTCCCCCACCCCCTTGGCAACAACAAGTCTGTTCTGTATGTTTGTGAGTCCATTTCTGTTTTGTAGATAAGTTCATTTGTGCCCTATTTTAGGTTCCACATATAAGTGATATCATATGGTTATTTGTCTTTCTCTCTCTGACTTACTTCACTTAGTATGATAATCTCTAGTTGTATCCATGTTGCTGCAAATGGCATTATTTCATTCTTTTTATGTCTGAGTAGTATTCCATTGTATATATGTACCACATCTTCTTTATCCATTCATCTGCACTTGACCTGTTTGTTAAAAGTGGATATACAAGATTATAAACAGTTTTGTTTACTTTTGTATTCCCTGTACCTCTCACAATGCCTGATATACAGAAGTCAAATATATTTATTAAATGAATAAATAAATGAACGAATAGCAATAATTCAAGTTAATCGAGCATTTTAGTTCATTGAGGCTAGTGATATATTTTGATGAAATATGTTTTTCGTTAAAGAATGAGGTTAAATCATATGAAATTACCATTTTGAAGATCAAAAACAGTCATATATTAATAATTTCATATGGTTCAACCTAATCCATATCTAACCTCAAATCAAAATAACATTTTAAATCTGAAAATCTGAAATCTGAAAATAACATTTACTATTTCAGGCCTGTGACTTAAATCTGAAAATAACAAATCTGAAAATAACATTCTGAAATATAACAAATATTATAAAAAATCTGAAATTAATCAAATCTGAAAATAACATTTACTATTTCAGGCCTGTGACTTAATAGAATATTATTTGATACCCATCTGAACTCCAGCCAGTCTGATCCCTCTTGATGATATAGCACAGTAGCTTTGGGCTAAAGCTTTGGAGAAATAAACCCATGTTCAAATCTTGGTTCTATCTCCTACTAGTTGTGTGACCTTGGGTAAATTCCATAATTTCTCTGAGCTGAAACTTCCTCATCTATTAAATGGGGATAATACTTTCCTCATAGTGTTGATATGAAGATAAACTATGATGGTAAAATGAAGTACTTGACACAGTGCCTACACATAGTAAATGATCAATAAATGGTTTCTATTACTCTTATTATTATTAATTAATTTATTTATTTTGGTTGCCTCTCTCTAGGATATTGAATGTCTTGTCATTTCAAAACCAATTTATAGTGGTAGATAGTTGGGATAGATGTTGCAATAGTGTTTTGCTTCTGGGTGGGAATATTGACTAGGAAGAGGCCCAAAGGAACCACTTTTGGGCTGAAACCATTCTAAGTCATAATCTGAGTGATGGCCACATGAGTGTACACCGGTGTAAAACACCATCGTTGTATACTTACGATTGGTGCAGTTTTCTGTTTGTGTTATAACTCCACAGAATCTTTGCCTATTTGTGGGGTGGTACTAAGATGGGGAAGAAGCCATTTAAATACCCAGCAACACAAATAGAGGGAATTAAGCACTGCATTTTATTTTATGAAAGCCCTCATATCTTCATGTAAAATGCCTCCCCCCCATCTCCCCTCTCCCTGTGGCCACTCTGCCCTCCAGCCTCTCTGCCTTTAGAATCTGCAGCACACGCACATAACCCAGCACACCAGGTATACGTGGTCATGAAAAATGGGAAAAGGGAAGTTTATAGGCAATCTGGTGAACAGCAAAGTACAATTTATATATGGTGTGTGTGTATGTGTGTAAGGGAGTGTGTGTGGAATGGAGATCGAGGGTCAGCACAGAAATTTGTTTCTGGCAAATGAGTTGGTCAATATAGGATGTTGATTTAGTTGAGGGATTGTCATCAGTACTCATGACATTTAAAAAAGAGCCAATACTTCTTATTGGTGCATAACCTCCCCCGACCCCGCTCTCTCTCACACACATACTCACACACACACACACACACACACACACACACACACACACACACACTGATATTTAGAACATTCCTTTTATTTAATTCCTCCTACTATAATCAGGGATCTCTCTTGCCATGTTCTCTGTAATATCTTTGTTCCCAGGAGAAATCCCACCGTTCTTCTCTGCTTGCTGTGTTTGTGAGGTCATGTCCACATACATCAGGAGCCTGGACTTTTCTGTGGAAGCCATCGAAACAAATGCCTACCTCGGCACAAATGAATATGTTTAAAGACTCCGGTTTCCACATGGCCTAAAACATTTCTGAGTGTGGGGAGAAAATGAAGCAGGTTTCCCTTGGATGTACAACTGAATAAAAATCTATCAACTTGGTCCTTATGGCAGCTGTGCGGATATTACCACGGTTTAAACTTCCTGGAACCTTCTGGAGCCTCATGGAGCATCATGGAAGATGGTCTTTAATCAGGACTCTCTTCCTAACTGTCCCCTTCACGTTTATCAAAAGCAACACCAGCAGTGAGCCGATCAATCGCCCCAAACTGTTTTTAGACGCGTCTCTTCCTCAGAAGAAAGGGAAGAGTTATTTCAATTCACACCACACACCGCTTTATGAAGATGATTTCAGTCATGATTTCCTATGTGCCTGTGTAAAAGAAAGAGTGGAAATAAAGAACAAAACCAATAAAGACCAAACCAAAAGCACATGTCCCGAAGGGGCGCACACCAGGCGAACAATGGCTGTTCAACAGATGAATCCACCGAAATGTAAAATATTCCACAATGTCATGGCAGCTTTGAAATGCTACACTTTCTGGTGCTCATCTGTTAATCATCTGAGGGGACTTTCTCAGCTAAGCAACAGGGACGGTCTTTTCTCTCTAAGTTCACACAGCTGGCAGGGCATGCAACTCAGGATCGAAGTGACAGATAGGACAGAAAGACAGCCAGCAAACCGCTATACGAAATAAAAAACAAAGGAAGAACCAGAGAAAGAGAGAGGGCAAGCGAGCTGTTTTTACCCCCCTTCACTTCCAAATGAAAACTCACTGACTATATTTTTGGCATATAAGCTTTTCTTTGAGTTAGTTTCAAGTCATAAAGCTATAATCATATTAACGATTAATGACACCAGAGAAGCAAAGTGACATACTGAGAAGATTTAAGGTTCTACACAAAAATATTTAAAGAATCTCTTACGAAATCCATCTATTTTAAATAGTATCTTTCAAAGCAAAGAAATCATCAACAGCCCTAAATTTAAAACCATAGATAAAATGCCTCTCCCACCGTTATCCCAGACAGGGTCATTCCAGATACATAGGAGTTAGAAAATACTGCTTTCCAGACAACAATAGTAACCCTAACCAGAGAGAAGATGTGAATCTCATAAATATGACACTTTGGGGACACATTGTATGAGTATGAAATAAACTAGATGCACACACCTGTGTACTAAGTATACATCCCTTCGTTAGCAACTGGATCTCTTGTGACATGGACCCGTGCAAGTGATCGAGAAGTCAGTCAGGGGACCCTGGACTGTTACATTACCTCCAAGGAAGACCTTTCTGCTTTTTGAGGGAGATTGTCTAAGTGTCCAAAGACAGACGAGGCTGTCCTCAGGGTGATGAGGTTGCCATTGGCATGATTCAAGCAGAAGCTTGAAGGGCCCTTGGTGGGCATGATGGACCAAACCAGTAGTTCTCTAGCTTTGCTGCACGCAGAATCGCCTGGAGAGCCATTAAATGGTTAAAGCCATTCCTATTTACTGGCTGCATGCTCCCGGGATGAAACTCAGGTATCTTAATCCTTTAAAGCTCCCTAGGTGGTTGGAATCACCCAGGGGCTAGATCAATGCTTGAGAGCCCCAGCAGACAAGTGTTTCTCAAAATTTCCTTGCACACGTGCCACCTGTGCATGCTGTTGAAATGCAGATTCTGACCCAGTGGGGCTGGGGTGGACCTGAGAGTCTGGCTTTCCTAACAGTCTCCAGGTGAGGTCCCACCTGCTGGTCCGGGAACCGCACTTGGAGTCACAGGTCTCAGATGACTTAAGTCCTCTTCAATCCAGAGTTTCTCTGGGATTCAGCATCATTTGGGGGAAAGAAATAGGGCACTGTGGTCAGACAGGGAGTGGCCCTGCCGCCTTCCCTGGCTGCAGGCTGAAGGCAAGTCACTTTTCTCCTGAGCCTCAGTTTCTCCATTTGAACAAAGAAGGGTTTTGGGAAGCCCTGCAGGCTCTCCTCCAGCTCTCTGAGGCTCTGGGGAGGGAGAGCCCACAGTTTCGAGAATGCCCCAGGATTTCTAGAATGCAGGTTGCAGGGAGGCCTTTTGGGCTCCAGAATTATACCTGTGCCCTTGTCCTTATCCTTCACTGATCTGCATTTGTCCTCATATACATTGATCGGATGGAAATCTAGACGGGACAGTGGCAGTCAGTTCTTCCAGAGGGGTCAAGTCGGGAAGGCTGCAAAGACGAGATGGCTGAGCTGAACGATGAGTGTGCAGACTAGGGGACAGGGTAGGGATCAGTGTGAGCCCGGGTGGCAGCTTGAGGCCTTTGGATGGGGGGTGCGGGGTATCAGGAGAGAAGTGGTTGAGCCCCGTGGAGAGATGGGAGCAGGACCAATGGAAACGTGTGGGCAAGATGAAATTTGCTTTGCTTCCAAATCGATAGTCCTTCGTATCTGTTAGACAGAAATTTGCTTTGCTTCCAAATCAATAGTCCTTAGTATCTGTTAGGCATTCATTTAGACTAGAGGTTGAGTGCCACCATGGGGAGAGCAAAGAAGGAGAAAACTCCCTCACCTACCTCAGTGGAGTCACCTTATGTCCTAGCAATTCAGTGCTGGCCCCAGCTCACAAAAAGCCCGGCAGCTGAATGAACACATCCTTATTAGAAAACAGTTTCAGAAGTGTCTATGGTCCTGGAGCATGGCCCTGGGTCTCTACTCCCCCTTTAGCAGATGCTGTTGGTCCCTCCATCACTAGGGTGGCCAAGCTTCCCAGTTTTTTTGCAACTGAGAGGTTTCAGGATTTGAGACATTCAACACTAAAAGCCCTAGGAGTCTAGAAAGGTGGGGAAGTTAATTCTCTGAATGGCTGAATGGCCCAGTCTTCCCTTCTTTGGAGAGACAATTCTGAGACACATTCGACATGGTTTCTCAGAGCACTGCAGTGAGACGAGCCCCAGTTACCTGTGGCAGTAACTTCTTAGGAGGAAGATAAAGGGATATGTCACCAACCTGCTGATTTTGCCCCACATGACTCTGGGGACTCTGGGACCAAGGCCATCCTACGGAGATGGGAGAGTTTTCCTGCGACTGGCCATCCCTTCCAATTATCAGCACAAGTGGAAGGCAGCTTTTAGAGTGCAGCTTCACTCCCCTCCCCAGGGCTCAGCGGCATTTAAAATTCAGTCACTGTCATCAGCAAACCCCTCTGAGCAGAAAAAAATCCCATCATTCTCTCCGGCCTTGCAAAGGTGTCTAAGATATCTAAATATTTTAAAGGTATCTACGAGGATTGGATTCTTTTCTTAGTGGTGACTTGATGAATAAATGATGCCCTAATTTCAGTTTAATTATTGTCTAATGCTCTCTAATTCATTTCAGACTGGTGTTTAACTTCTTTCCAACTTGACAACCTTTCAGGCAAAACTGATAAAAAAACCTGGAGCTTCCTTTACAATAGGAATGGATTAGTTGTCTCTAGATATCAACTAAAGAAAAATAGCTGTTCAAATCCCTCATATTTTTGGCACTTTGTAAATTTAAACCCCATCCAAAACACATATTTAAAAAATATTTTAAGTCAGGGAGGGATTCTTGCTCAGAGCCTGAGATTTTGTTCTGCTGAGTTTGAGCATGGAGCAGATTTTTACGGTTGAATTATAAGCCCCTGAAAATAGGTTTATTATGGAAGTGGGAGCACACAACTATAGCCTATAGCAACATGAATGGCCCTGTTATCATAATGCTTAGAGCCCCTTCTTTGTGCTGAATCGGCAAAGCAAGACACCTGCTTTGGCCATTTTGCTAATACATGTCAATGTCAGTTAACAGCTGTGTCCCTCTTTAGAAATATGCCCCAAAGTTTTTAGTAATCCTTGCATTGCTAGGGACCTGTATGTCTCCATCTCAGGAATGAATGTATCATTTATAGTAGGATACTTGTGACATTAGAAATACATTCTCTCGTGGAAGGAGAAATCAGGGGTTTGGTGAAGTTTTGCTTTAGTGGTGGCTGTGTATTGCTTGGGTATTTAACTGCCTGCTATCGAGCGGGTTTCTCACCAGACAGAAAGGACAGGTGTAAATCCCTCAGGCACGTTCCTTGAGGCCGGGAAAGAGAGTACAGTGCATACAGGAGGAATCTCAGTTTAAGATGCTATCACTTGCCCAAAGTTCAAATGCTCTGCATTCTTTTGGCATCTGAAGTTCTCCTTAGGAAGCCTACATGTTTATTTTTTGTAGTTATTAAACTACAAAGTAAAACATCTGGAATTCAGGGCTTCCCTGGTGGCGCAATGGTTGAGAATCTGCCTGCCAATGCAGGGGACACGGGTTCGAGCCCTGGTCTGGGAGGATCCCACATGCCGTGGAGCAACTAGGCCCGTGAGCCACAACTACTGAGCCTGCGCGTCTGGAGCCTGTTCTCCGCAACAAGAGAGGCCGCGATAACGAGAGGCCCGCGCACCGCAATGAAGAGTGGCCCCTGCTGGCCGCAACTAGAGAAAGCCCTCGCACAGAAACGAAGACGCAACGCAGCCATAAATAAAAATAAATAAATAAATAAATAAACCCAAAGTTTAAAAAAAAAAAATTTGGAATTCTATTGCATGAAACAGACAATTTCCATAACAGAATTAAAATTACACTCAGCTGCAGGGTAGATCACTGCTGTGATTGGCTGGAAAAGGCAATCCCCAATTATGGGAACCTGCTCGCAGAGGCTTGGTCTCCGGGTGAAAAATCATAAATGTCAAAACTGCCCTAAACACGTGCAGAATGAAGCTGTGTAGAGGAAAGTTAGACATTCGTCAATTCAACATAGTCTAATATCAGTAAGCCAGAGCCCTACTACCTAGAACAGTTGACCAATTAAGTCTTGGTTCCCCTCCTTCTCCTCCATCTCTCCTCGACCTCCAGCTCAGAAAGACTCAAGAGCATTTACTGAGTGTTTACTGTGTGCTAGGCACTATTGTAAGCACTTTCTATGTATTAATACATAAAATCTCCCCAACAACCCTAGAAGTAGGTGCTATTATTACTCCCATTTCTACGGAGGGAGCTTATTATTTCCTAATAAGCTTAGCAGCTGGGCAGAAATGCTAGGAACTTTGACTTTGCTGACAGACCTCCCCAGGTTTGCATCTCAGCTCTACCAGATATCAGTTGTGTGACCTTAGGCAAGTAAGTTACTTAGGCTTTCTGTGCTTCAATTGCCATTAAAATGTTATTTCTCTAAAATGGGGATAACAGTGTGAAATTATAGTTAAGGGTTCTTGAGATAAAAATTTCTCTTTTATTACACAAGAGAATCCTATATTCTGATTGCTAAACAGATTTTAAAATTATCTCTTCAGGTTATTTCCCATGAGTTTAGGCTTTCATACTCTTCTCCAAACATCATGACACACCTCTAAGGGATCGTGGTGTATCTGTGTGTGTGCCCAGCATGGAAGTGAGGAGTGGAGTCAGGGAAGGAGAGAGGAACCAAGAGCAAGATGGTCTTTCTCCTTTTGAAAGCAAGGGCTGCAAAGACTACGTAAACTCAAAGTTGCCTGAGAGTGAAGCCACAATGGAGGGAAACAGAGGCAAGAAAGAAAAATAGCAAAACCCCCCACAAACTCCCAAGGAAATCATTCTAGCAGCTTGATCCAGCCCTACCTGAAGTTACATGACTTCACAGTTACATGACCCATAATTCCCACCCCATCCTGGCTAGTTTGAATTGAGTTTCTGTTACATGAAATTTTAAAAAATACAGTCTATAGGTGGAAGAAGTTAACTGCATGCTGACCCCCAACATGTAGTCTCCAGACCAATTGGAACCAGAAGATTGATAATTGAGATTCCTGAAAGATCACCCTGTTACTTCACCATCAACCAATCAGAAGGATATTCACAAGCTGATTGCACACCCTGCAACCTCACCCCTAATGTTGCCTTTATTATTTTTTAAAGATTTTGTTTTGATGTGGACCATTATTAAAGTCTTTATTGAATTTGTTACAATATTGCTTCTGTTTTATGTTTTGGTTTTTTTTTTTTTTTGGCCATGAGGAATGTGGGATCTTAGCTCCCCAACAAGGGATCGAACCCACACCCCCTGCATTGGAAGGCAAAGCCTTCCACTGGACTGCCAGGGAAGTCCCTAATGCTGCCTTTAAAAACCCTTTCCTGAAAGCCATCTGGGAGTTCCAGTCTTTTGAGCGTGAGCTGCCTGTTTTCCTTGCTTGGCCCCAGTTTGGGCACCTTGCCATAAATGCTATACTTTTCCTCACCAAAAAAAAAAAAAAAATCTAAAAAAAATTCTACTTTATTTCCCCTTCCCTCTTCTCTTCCATAATTCAAATATAATTGGAGAGATAGCATAGTATCTAGCCATCCATTCATTCATTCAACAAACATCCACTGAGCACTCACGTAGAGCCAGATGTGAAAGAACAAAGGTGAACGTGCTTCTGTTCCTTGAAGAGCTACAAGCATACTCACAAAACTGCTACTATTTTTTAGAAATGAACATTTAGAAAGGTAGTCCTATGAATGGGATGGTGTGACTTCAGAGCAAATTTCTTAATATCTGTGTATCATGTCTTAAAAGTTTCTTAAAAGATTGTATAGATTATATTTTAGGCTTTAGTAGAGTTCCCACTTTTTCCTTCAATCCCCTAAACTGAATGGTGATGCATGTTTAAATGAAGGAATGAATTCTTAACCTTCAGGCCCCCCCCACCCCACGCACACATCCTTTGCACTGCCCTCAAAAGACTCCAGCCTGAGGTCAGGGGAGAAGAGTGTCAAGTGCGCTCAATATTGGAACTATTTGGAAACCCCTGTTATCTTCTGCTATAGAGACGTGGATTTACCTCCTGGTGAGATGGAAGAATCCTTCCTCAAGAGCTCCTCATAGGAGTCCTTCAATCACCCCCTGTGAGTGTCCTTTAAATGCAGGTAGAGACCCATCATCACATGGATGTTATTTAAAACATGAGCTTAAAAAACTGAAGAAGAGACTGGCCTGTCCAACTGATAAATTATTTTTCAGCCAATTCTCTCTAGTTAAGGTCTGTAAATCTTATCACTAAAATGATCAAACATAATGCAAATTTATTAGGAATGCATCCTTGATTTGTTTTCATTTGAGATTACTGTAGGCTTATTTATTTATTTTGCAAATAAACTATGAAAACCTCTAATGTGCGATATTATTTGGTAACAAGATTGGATTTAGAATTCACGTTGAACATAATAGGCTATCAAAGGAGATGTCACATCAGAATCTTTTGTGTTGTGTGTGTGAAATGTTCAAAGTAATTACAAATGTGACAAAATCTAAACTGTACATTTAAGAAGGAAATCGTGCTAAAAACTCTTGCTTGATGTTCAGATAATACGAGCAGCTTATAAGCCTTCGTGTTTTGTTCTCTGTGTTGTAAATAGTATCAGAAGCATCCCAAAGTCGTGGATTATTTATAAAATACAGATTTAAAAATCTGGTGTTTTTGTAAAAAATAAAGTTATACTTTTCAGTCTGTTCCATATGGCAGTATTGCTTTTCCACATGCTTACCATCCTTTATCAATATTTTTATTTTTCTTAGTGACATAATCAAACATATGATTACATTTCAACCCAGGGATGTCAATCACAAGTTTTGGATGGGTGAGAGTAGGAAAAACTCTCATTTTGGTGGTGACCAAAGATGGTGACCAAAAGATGACCAAAGATGAGAGACAGGAGACCCATCAGTCACTTTTTTATAAAAACATTTTTAGAGAGAGATGGGGTAAAAATTGGGGGTTATAGAAAAGAAAAGCTCTATTCCTTCTCCCTTTCCCTCTCTCCCTACATCACCATCTTCCCCTAACCCACTCTACAACTCAGGGCTCAAATCTTCCAACTGAATGCATGTCCCCAGCCTTCCAATCCCTGTATAAAAGGGAGGAGAATCTTTTCTCCTTTGGAACTTAGACTCCAAGTGTTTGCTCAAAGGGACAGTGTCAAGGTCAAAATAGGAAAGAGACGTATCCTGATAGCACTTTCCGTAATGCCATGTTCTGTTGATATTTTGACCTTGAGCCACCATGGCATTTGAGGCCTCTAGAGCAGCACTTCTCAAACTTGGATGTGTGGAAGATTCACCCAGGGTCTCAAATGTGGATTCTGATTCAGGAGGTCTAGGGTGGGACCTGAGGTTCAGTGTTGCTAACAATCTCCCAGGTGATGCTGATGCTATTGGTCTTCAGGCCACACTCTGAGTAGGGAGGTTCTAAAGAACCTTGAGTCTTGAATGAAGCATTGAGACAAGTGTGTGTGTGTGTGTGTGTGTGTGTGTGTGTGTGTGTGTGTGTGTTGGAATTGAGCTCCTAAGACTTGGCCAGTTCTATGCCAGCCAAATCAGCCCACGTGCTCTGATGAGTAACCAAAACATTTTTGCATCCTTGTGAAGTGCTGGGCACTTCCAGATCCCTACTATTATTGCAACCCCCATTTTACAAATGAGGCACAGAGAAGTTAAGTTTCTTGTCCAGGGTCACAGAGCTAACAACAGAGGTAGGACTTTTGGGACCCCAGCCTGCCAGAATCTGTACTGCATGCCCTGAATCACAAGGCTATACTTCCTCCGAAAATGTGTTTCAAGCTCTTTTCCTTCTCAGGACCTTTGCATATGCTGTTCTCTCTGCTAAGATTGCCCTTCCCCACGTTTTGCCTGACTGTTCACCCTTGAGATTTCAGCTGAAATATCACTTAGAGAGGCTTTCTCTGATGGTTGTCTCACTGCAAATTAAATATGTCCTGCTTTTTTCCACACAACATTGCTTTCCCTCATAAGAATGCTCACAATTTTCAATTATTTGATTATTAGTGTTAATTTGCTTTCATATCTAGTTCCCTCACAAAACTATAAGCCCTGTGAGGCTGAAGCTGTTTATTTCACCAGCTCCTAGCACTATGTCCAGAACAAAATAAGGGCTGTCTCATTAGTTGACTGACTGATAGAGTGACTGATGCACTAAGTGAATGAATGAAGTGAATTTACATTCTGCAAATACCTACTAAGCCACTAGGGGGCAAGTATACTCACCACACTTACTGACTAGATGTAAATGTATCACATATGGTTGACATAACCAAGAAAATAAATGCAAACAGTGTTGTACTTCTTACATGTGCCATTGGCCATACAATAGGTGGAGTAAAAAACTCATCTAAATTACATTAAAGAATGAGAGTATGGGTTTCAAAAGTCTACTCATTTCTAACTTCCTGATATAGTCCTGACCAGACATTAAAAAAAAGAGCCTGAATTGATTTTCAGGTTTTCGGAGCACACGTCTACTTTCATTCCTCTTTGCTCAAGTCCTGCTCCAGACTCAGCCTGTTTTTCTTCCCAAGGTGTGTAGGGAGCTTGGGGAGCTGGCACCCTGGGAGAGGGATGGATATAGGCTGTTACGGAGACGTGGTCCATGGATATGGCTCCAAGATGAGCCACCAGGACGTCCAGCATGATGATCAGGAGGACCGTTGTCATGGCTTGGGTTACCCCGGAAGCAGATCCTGATACGAGTATTCTGGGCAAGTTGTTTGTTGAGAAATGAGACAGGGATGTGGGTGCCCGAAGCTTAATCCCACAGGGAGACTCTGGGAAATGTTAGGGTCCCTCCTCAGATATTCCACTCAAAGGATGAGGAGCTCAGAGATTCACACCCAACTCCATCCAAGCTAATATGCAGACATTTCCAGCCTGCCTGAAGTGGGCAAGACCCCTCTCTTCCAGGACCTGAGAGAGGGCCCCTGAGCAGAGGTACAGACAGTGGCATAGTCAAGTGTTAAGGCCCTAGGGAGCTTGGTAGGACACTGATGTCCTACCATGGCAACGGCCATGCTGATTCACAACCTAGTCTAGAGGATGAATCTTGGAGCTGATGGACCATGAGTCTGACTCAGAATTTATGTCTTAAGTTCCTCAAACCCCTAAGTACCTCCAGTTCCCACAAAAGCCACCAAGAAGAAGGGAATATTATGGCCTAGAGCTGTCACTATCCCAGCTTCCACCATTAATGTGGTCATTTGTCATCATGAAGGAAGCCCACTTTGTCAATGCCACTGTCCCTTCATTTTCAGATTTGTGAAAGTACAGATATACTCATGGATTTTAGTCTGCCATCCTGTGTGATCTTGGACTTGGGTCTAAAATTTTCTGGCCCTATATTGCCCTGTCCATGGAAGGAAAGTGAGGACACCCTTACCATGTCTATTTCACAAGGATGTTATGAGAAGAGATGAGATAGTATCTGAAAACCACTTTGAGCTCTGGAGAAAAGTGCTCTTATGAGCTAAATAAATATAAGTTATTACACAGTATTATTTTAACCTGGCCCAAGTTTAGATTAGTTGCATGAATCATTCATCAACCTTTACTTTGTATAATTAAAAACGTGTGGTTCTTGGAATCTTTGTTTGGGAGGCAAGTTAATGTGGCGGGACTGGGATTGGCAAGTCCTTAGAAGTCAAAGGCTTCTGGTCTAAAGATGGATGCACTGATTGATGGGAAAAGTTCTATGATCAGTTCTCATTTGGAGGTATCCTCAGTCAGCCTTTTTAGGAGTCTATGATTCATGTTTTTCCTTATTGGCCTGTTTCATATTGCCAGCCTTCCCATGGTATTTCAGAACGTATTCAAGTGTTGTCTCCAGTTTTTCATTTTACCCCCAAGTAAGTCTATGCCACGTATCTGTTGCTGAGGCCTTCTCTTTGCACGAATGTGTCAATGTTGATTGATTCTGGGAGGCCAGCTGAATAATTCACTCCTTTGGGAGGCAGAATCGTCTCCCCATTTGGGTTTCTCTCCAAATGTGCAAGTGCCTGATTTAAAAAAAAAAAGAAAAGGTACAGATGAACCTATTTGCAAAGCCGAAATAGAGACACAGATGTAGAGAACAAATGTATGGACACCAAGCGGGGAGGGGGGTGGAATGGATTGGGAGATTAGGATTGATGTATGTACACTACTATGTGCGAAGTAGATGGCTGGTGAGGGCCTACTGTATAGCACAGGGAAAAGAAAAGAAGGTACAATCTGTTTGCAGGGCATATATTAAGTTAACCTTAAAAATGCATTCCAATATACATTAGGTGCAGACAAATACTGTTTGATTCCACTTATACAAGGTACCTAGAATAGCCAAATTCATGGAGTCAGAAAGTACATTGGTAGATGCCAGGGGCCGAGGGGTTGGGGGGAGGGGAGGGGGAATGGGGAATTAGTGTTTAATGGAGACAGAGTTTCAGTTTAGGAAGGTGAAAAATTTGGGAGATGGATGATGGTGAGAGTTGCACAACAATGTGAATGTCCTTAGTGCCACTGAACTGTACAGTGAAATATGGTTAAAATAGTATGTTTTACATTATGTGACTTTTACCACCATAAAAAAAAAACTTCTTTTAAATAAATAAAAGGTGCCCTCCTTAATACGAATTGCATTGACCACAGCAGTGCATGAAGGGACACACCAATATGACAGTTAATTCTTAGAGCCTGTGTGCTTCCTGATAGCAGTGGCTATGGTTCCCTCATTTTTGTGTCTCTTCCAAAATGCCCAGCACAGCACCCAGCATTCAATGGGCACTCAACAATTGCTAATTGAATGAGTAAATGCTAATAAAGAGGGGGGAAAAAAGAAATAAAAACACAATGAACCACTGAACCCAAGGATATCAGTAGCTATGGTCTCCCCATGTGTTAGTTATTAGCTATTAGTAGTGTGGGTGGTCTGGGAGAGATGGACTAATTCTTCTGTTGGCCACAGTGGTGTCAAACAGTATATTAACTATTGGGAACAAGGGTGTTGACTGGATTTCTGCTGTGCACTAAATGTCCCTAGTGACTCCGATGAATTAGATACATGCCCCCAAGGGCCCAAGCTATTCCTGGCTTGTAACTTACACAGTGGAAGGATCTGGTGGAACAAAAGGATGTCAGGTAAGGTCTGCAGGGACATCCGCCCCTGCGTAAACACACCAGGAAGCAAATTGTTGACAAATCCCACCCAAGTGTCGCTAACGAGTGGGTTATGGAATAATGGGCAGGAGGGAAACTGACACCTTACAAGGAGCTTAGAGGGAGCTGTGTACCCACAGTTTTGCTATTTCCTTCCTTTTAAAGCTTCATCACAAAATTTCTGCCATGGTCATGCACACTTATGATTAAGGAGTTACTGACAACACACACTCAAACTCGATCACAAATAAGCCAAAGTGAACAAATGAAGCTCTATTACAGATGAATCAATATCTGTAATGATCTCTAGTTTTATTTTTGTCCATTGATCATGTAGAATTCATCCACTTTTTAAACAATTATATTTCCCTTAATTTTTAACTGTGGCCATTTCTTCTTTGTTTTAGCATGGGAAACATGTTGCCCACTTCCTAGATCCAAACTTCAACCAATTTGCACTATGTTTTTTTCTTTTATTTCAAGATTTAGGAGTTTTGATTCCCTCCTAAATTGTTAAGTGGTTTGTTCTTTAAAAGAAACCAGCAAACTATAAAAGGGTCCTTTAAACTTCTAGGACATCAGTTCACTTTTTCAGGAGAACAGTTTGAAGAGATGGGGTAAATGAAGTAGAAACATTCAGATTAAATTTCCTTTGAAATCCATGGGTTTTAAAATTAAGGGAAAGTGATTGGCAAAACATGTTTTGGTTTTTGCCGAAACTGAAATGTTTGAAAAATAGTTCAAGATGTTCTTCCACACCCCAACCAACCACATCCATCTGGGGCTATCCATCTCTAGTTTAAATCTATTTTTATCCATCCACTATGCAAAGAACAGAGCTCCTTATTGCAGCCAGAGGGCCACCATATTTTTCTAAGGGAGAAGAACATGTTGGTAGTCTGAAGAGTGGACATACAGTCTTATGTCCTATGTCATGCTCATGATGTTCTTTTCAGAAAAAGAAAGTTCTAGACTAGATGGTTGTGGAAAGACAGTTGCTTCTACTAGACTTTGAATCAGACCAGGAATGTGAGAACAGTTCCTTTGCTTGTGTGTCTATCATCTATCTATCTATTCATTCTCATATTCAACCATTCATTCATTCATTCAACAAATATTTATTGAGTGCCTCCCACGTGCCAGAGATTGTAGGAATATAAAAGGAAGTAAAAGACAGCCCCTGGTACTAGGGAGCTGACCATCTTTTACAGATATTTTTGAAGTGTAATGTGTGGAAGGTGCCACATTTGGGGCTGAGTAGGGGCACAGAAGGAATGAACAGACCTGCTTGGGGATGACAAAGGGGAAGATTTCATGGAAGAGCCACAAAAGGTGACACAAGATGCAGGTGAAAAGTGGAGAGTGGTTGGAAAACCATGAAGCGTAAAGGAAGAGTATGTTGGAGCACTGGTTGGGATGTTATTCATTCTAACAGGTAGACCAAGGAGAGGTTGGGGAAAGCTAGGTGTATGCTCACTGGGGTGGAGGAGGGTTGGAGGAGCTATTCCCCTATTGAGGATCCTTTCCTTTCTTTTCAAAATTTGGTTGCTGGCTCTCAACTCGTTTGGCAGCCTCCTGGTTGGTGCTGTAAGTCAGAGTCATGGGTTGGGGCTGAGCTCTGCCTGGACACATGTGAGCCTTCCCTCCTCTCTGGGACTTGGCTACACTAGATGATCTAAAAGGCCCATCAGAGAACAACCACATAGTCCTGGTTCTGAAAATGACACAAATTGTAGATCCTCCCCCCTTTCTTTATTCTAATAATCAGAGTTGGGAAAACTTGGTGCAGAAAGTCTTGTCTTCTCTAGTTGCACCTTGCAATTCTGATGCCCGTGGGTCTGTGTTAGCCTCTTCACAAACTGAAGCCCCACGAAGGGATTTCTTACTTCAGAGAACAGCCAGGGGCCCTGGAGACATGTCTGCCTTGCTGACTGACAAACAGGCTTGGCTGACACTCAGCTGTGACTATAGCTGTTTGGTTATGGTTTTCTTTGGGATGTAATAAGAATGGCAGTTTCCTCGTATTGTACTGAAACTGCCAGTTAATTTGTAGCTGTGCCTTCACCTAATCCTAAGACTGAAAAGCTAGCTGTCCTTTGCATACATGAAAATGGTGGTATTAGTAATTCGGTTGTCACGTGTGGCATAATATGTGGTTTGGAAGCCATTATAGGATTAGAGGCAATTTGGAGATTATTGTCTCCATGACATCACCTATGGGTGTTGAGACTGGCAGGTCCATGCTTTCTGTGATTCAGATGACATGGTTTGAAATATACGTAGGTCAGGTTTTCTTCTCTATTGTCCAAGACATTATGTATATACGAGAATCTGGATGACTCTATACCAAACAGTTGCTTGACATTTTTCTGATGAGCACTGTACTATTCCTAAAGTCAGAAAACATAAAAACAAAGCAGAGTACACATGTGTAGGCTGATCCGATTTAAAACTAGTCCTTCCCTTTTTCCAGTTCCAGTTCTAAAGTGTATAGAGGATTTGCCATCGTCATTCCTACAAAGTGTCACGTGGAACTTCAGTTCCAATAATCAGCTTTTAGGAGTCTCAGCCTCTTTCTGAGTTTTGAAGTGAGAGAGGAGGGAGTCTCTAAAGCTTTGGGGATCCATCCCTACTTTGGTCCTTCCTTTGGCTCCCTCTCCTCATCAAGGCTTTGTTTTCTCCCCTCCTGAAACCTCTTTCTCCTCCCTGGGTCCCGCCCCTGGACCCTGTCAATGGATTGGAACAAGCTGGAAGAGGATGCCTCTTTCTGGGACTTAGGAGATACACGTGGAAGGGATCAGCAGAGGCCACTCTGGGGAGGTTTCTACTTTCTGCTCCAGCCTTCTGAGATCTGTGCCCTTGGACATGCTACTTATCTCAGCCACAGATAAGAATGGGAGTGGGAAGAATAATGTCATTTCCACCCAGAATCCTTTTCTGACCCAATAGTCCTTCTAGATTCTTCCCCAGCGCCCTTGCTCACGCCTCTCCCAGCACTTGTCTGCCTAGCTCTGTGAGTGAAGGGGACCATGAGGTTGACATGTAGACACACAGTAGTAGGGAATACATGAGTTAAAAGAAGACTAAATGATTCCTCATGGCACAGGATTTTGTGAGGCTAAATGAGGGAACACATGTACGCTCCTAGGGCACACGTGTCACCTTATAGGCATCAAGTAAAAGTCAGTGTCCTTTATTCATCATTGTGTTCCAGGGGCTTCATCAAAGCTGTAAGGCTGGTTTGTGTAATCACCAAGATTCCTCAAGGCCCTCTGCATGGCCACGCTCAGAGACACATCGGGAGGGCTGGAAATGGTACACTGTCACTCTTCAAGTGTCAAGGAAGTAGTTCCAACTCACCAGGCCACACACCCCCAGAGCCATCCCTGTGAGTAGAGACTTCTGCATGGCAATGGCTGGGCCCCCAGTAACACACAGACTCATCCAAGTGGGGACACCAAGCTCCAGAGATGAGGGAGGGCACAGGCAAGTCAGGAGTGTGCTATAGTGAGAAATCATGATGAATCTAGAAGCCACAAGAGGTATACTTAAAGTATATGAAATACGAAGACAGTCAATATAATAATTATGTTTCTTTGCACACTCGAATTTGTGGACCGACATTCATGCCTGCTACTTAGGTTGGCATTTAGGAGCTGAAACCATCCCTGGATAGGACTCAGACCTCGGCTCCTTCAGAGATCATCTGCCAGCCCCTGGGTGTGGAGTGTGTGTGTGTGTGTGTGTGTGTGTATGGGCTTTGAGCAATGGGGAAGTCCATGTGTTTTCACTTTGTGACCAAGTATCCCAGAGTCCCCCAAAGTCTTCTTTCAGATGTTGTTAGCATTATCAGTTCTTGAATTTTCTTAAGAAGCACATTTCATGTGGTTCCCTAAATGTTAGAACTCTTTTACCCCCAGACCCAGCAGAAGACGTCCATAGGGTTTCCATTAAATGACCACAATGAAATGTGCATCATGCCATGTTTGAGAATCCCCACTTTAACAGGGGTCCGCTCTCATGCTGTCTGTTGGCGAGGCCTCCGAATCACTCAAGTATGTCTCTAATTTGTGCTGCTCTCGGGAGAAGTATCAACAGTAAGAGATCACTTTCATAAGCGATATCATATCCTGATTGAACATTGCCAGGGAGTCTTAGGCCACTTGGTGGTTGCATAGGCCTTAGATCCAATTACAGCTGTAAAAGTGGTTTGCATTAGAAGTTCTGACTCTACGATTTGATCATTATAAGTAGGATAAACCACCAAAAGAATGTGAATTGCCTTCACTAAAAGGATGTAATAGTCCAGAGAATATCTTTCATATTTCAAATTAGGGAAATCCAGCACTGCCTTCTTCCCTGCAACTACTCCTTTAACACTAGTCAAAGCAATGCCAAGTTCTGCATTTGGTGGGTATCTCTGGATCCTCCGGCCAAAGGGGTTTTAGTTCTTGAATAACCAAAAGGGCCTTCCTATAGGACCTCTTGCAGAGCTGACCCTGAGAACCGAGGTTCAAGGGTGCTGTATCAACAAAAGGCAGTTGTCCTACGCTTGTACTAAGTGCCCAGAGACTTTGAAACGGTCCCCTGCCCACCTTCCCCTCCAAGTGAACTCCTCCTGAAGGCTGAAATAGTCCTGCCTGAAGCTGCCCAACTGTGGAAGCATTTGTGCCCGAGATGCTGCAGTGAGGAGGTTCACAGGCAATACGTCCATGTTGGATATTAAAGAAATCAGCGTCTCCAAGGACTTTGAAAGGCCATCATCCTGGCCAGCAGCCATGAAGGGGCCCCGGCCACTTCAGAGTCTGCACACAAATGTGACCAGCAATCCGTACCTCGTCCCATCTCAGAGCAATTTACCCACCACCAACGCACATGCCCTTGCTGTTCTCGGAGAAGGAATCCATGGCTAAGGAAGGGCTCGGACGGCGTAGAAGGATGGGTGGGAGCCTCAACATTCCCTAGAGGCCCCTGGTTACCCAAGCACACAAGATACCCCAGCTCTCTGTTCAGCTGGTTACTGCTGTGAAGATGCAGAGATGCGTGAGACAGAAGAAGGGAAAAAAGAGCAGGCAGCCCTTGACCTCCATCTTCTCCACCCCGCCATCCCCCAGCACCCTCCAGCTCTCCCCTCCCCACCCCCACCACAGTCATGGGCAGTAAGGACAACCCAGTCACAGCACCTGGGAAATGGGCCTCTCTGGAGGCCCATTTGACCAGGGTGAGATGTAGTGACGCGTCTTTGGCAGGGAAGGCTACGCCCATTTTCTTTTTTTTAAGAAACAAATGTATTTATATAACCAGTTCATGCTGGGACTTCATTTGCGGCATAGAATTACTTCGAAGAGAAGTCAACGTATAGACCAGTAAAATGGTTTGCAGAAAACTCTCAGTAGTGCCTTAACTTTCTGAAAGAAATTTTATTGGACATACTTGCTGCAAATTTGGGCATTTTACAAAAAGAACAGTAGGTCTCATTTAGTCTATTTTCCACAGCACTGCAAATGCTCTTTTCTCCCTCCCTCCCACCGTTTTATTTCCCCATCCCTTCCTTCCTTCCTTACTTCCTTCTCTTCCTATAACTTTCCTTTCCGCCCTCTCTTATTTTTTTTAAGAAAGTAATTACATTCTATCATCTTCCTTCTAAGTAATGACATTATTTTAAAATTCAGAGCTGAGCTGCAAATGAAAATTCTTACTTGCATTCTATATATGAGAACTTAAATGACTCTCCAATGCTAATTAAACTGAAAAATTTAATTGCCAATTACTTTTTTTAAACTACAGAATATCAATTGTTATGAAATGGCCTAATTCAGTATGTGCGTGTGTGTGTGTGTGATTTCCAATTTGCTAGGAGAATTTTTGATTCTAAAGTTGGATCCACTGATTCTTACATGGAATAATGTCAAGACTGAGAAGCCAACCCATCTAGGACTTCAACCCTAACCAGAGATTCAGCAGCAAATAATCCATTGAGTGTGTACCTCTCAGTCTACTTGCAGAGTGATAAGCAACTCTCCCTGCTTGTGGAACCCCAAGGAATTCTGATCCTGATAACAGCACTCAGTTGACAATGCGGGAACTCACAGGAGAGCCGGTGCCTCTTGCACTTACCAGCTGTAATGCTGAGCGCGTTATACAGACAAATCAGGCCCCCCACGTAATATGCTTTCACCTCACAGCAAGCAGCGTTTGAGTTCAGGGAGAGAAAATGTGTATTAAGAGAGCAGGTTAAAAATCGACATTATCCCAGACTTTCATGGAATCAAAATTATGGCCATGATGCTAAGTTATTATAATGTATTTATTACGAGGATTGCTTTCATATTTAACCAGTTTGGCCCATCTCCAGACCTGTTTTAAAATGCACCACCTTGCCCACCTTTCCCATTTTCATATGAAAAACAGGAAAGCAAAAACTAATTTACTCAGAGAGACACAGAGCCTGTTTGCCCGTTTATCTCTTACAGACCACCCCTCAGTCCAATGTTGACAGTACATGATATTCCATTAATCTGCCTAATGAAAATTTAACCAGTGTTATAAACAAATAATTGGCTATTATCTTCTCAAAGATCCCGAATAAATTACTTCTGCTTATTTTCCCCCCTCTCTCAGTGCTCAAAAGCTAGTCCTTTCTGATGGATGTCACAGGCAGAGGAAAGGGGGAATCGGCACCATCCCAGTTCAGCTTTGCTGGCAACTGCTGTCATTGTCACCGACAGACTCTGGGAACTCGGGGATGGACCACAGGTGAGGGGTGGGGGAGGGGTGGAAGGAGGGACAACCCCACCTGTGGGTCACTGGCTTGGCTCACTTTTAGGAACCACTTTCTACATCTCTCATTATCTCCACACTCCCCTACCTTTTTTCCTGCTTTAGTTGTGTTTTTTTTTTTTTCTGCCTTCCATTAGATTTCTCTTTCCCTCCTGCTCCTAACCCTCTGAGTTCTTTTTTTTTTTTTTTTTTTTTTTTGAATTTTACTTTACTTTTTTTTACAGCAGGTTCTTATTAGTTATCCATTTTATACATATTAGTTTATATATGTCAATCTAACCCTCTGAGTTCTTACAAGAGTCTTCATCTCTCATTCTCAGTTCAGCCACACACCCAGTACCCCATCCGCCTAGTCTTCTTACTGCTTCGCTGTTATAATTGTAATTTTCAAAGCACAGGGTCTGCTTGAAAACGGAGCGCCTGGTGTCAAAATGGTTGGCACACCCTATGTTGAGTAATTCAACGAAACTGTTTGGATAAGGTACAGACCCTGTTTGTTGCATTATGTTGAATCAGACAAATTGAAGGAATCTATTTCAAGCCATTATTGCTAAAAAGCGGTCCCGCCTCCACAGTTCCACATTAAAATTAGAATGGCTTGGCTAAATGGCAGGGAATTGAAAGGGAAAATCTGAGCCAGTCCTCGGGATACTGGCTTGCCTTTCTTAACTTAGTCATCTATCTTCTCTACTAGATCACCACTTTTTTTAAAGACAGGGATTACATCTTGCTCATCTATTTCATTAACATGTGACACATAAAAAAAGTCCTAAGTGAATAAATGAATGAATAAATGTAAGCATTGTGGGCTCCTTTAAGAAAAATTCCTCTCAGGTGCAAAGGTAACAAAATTATTAGAACCATAGATATGAAGATTTAATTTTTTATAATGAGCCTCCTTTCTCAAAGCCCTTAGATTTCCTAATACCCACAAGTCAAGTCCCACAATTTATGCCGCAAACTGCAAAAATGAATTTAAACACCATTTGCGTTTTCCCTTAAATGCCTAGTGAAAATATCACCACTGTTCATTATGAAACAATAAAAAAGAGCAGAGAGGGGTAATTCTCACGCTGTGGTTCTCAATCTTCAGAACGAACAAATCATCTAAGAAGCTTATTATATGTAGATCCTCAGGTCCACTCTCAGATTGGGATTCGTGGACTTAGGCTTCTGCTACTGTATCAAGCACCCCCAGAGATTCTGATGTAGGTGGTTGGTAGACAACTTA
Source organism: Balaenoptera acutorostrata (assembly GCF_949987535.1). NCBI lineage: Eukaryota > Metazoa > Chordata > Mammalia > Artiodactyla > Balaenopteridae > Balaenoptera > Balaenoptera acutorostrata. The sequence continues at coordinate 13,353,655 of NC_080079.1, read as the reverse complement.
CTCAGAAATGCTGCTCTGATGAGAGCTTAGCACCTATTTTGGAATCACCTAAAGCTTCTTATTAGGCTGGGACTTCCATGTGCTATGAGCAAGAGGTTTACATCTTCAGAGAAGGCCCGTGGGCTCAGTCCTGGGCTGGAGGAGGGGAAAGAGGGAGCTGTCATCCCCCCCCACCTTGGCCCCAGTGGCCACTTCAGCCAGCGTTCCTTCAACATGAGTCTTCACTGCTAATGTTGTTCATTTCATCCATGGGCCATTCCAGCTTGCAGGTGAGTCCGGCACTTAAGAGAATGGTTAGGGCTGGAAATCCAGAATTCGAATTCAAGCAAAGTCTCAATAATTGGATACTTTCTTCCAGTGTATAAGTTTCCAATAAATAGTTGCTCAGATACTCAAGCCTGAGAGCATAGCTGTCCCAGTGGAAAGATAACACCAATAACCAACATTGGTGCTGGTGTGTCTCACACTCGTCATCTCATTTGATCTACACAATAACCCTCTGAAGATGTGATCCGGACTCAGTTCTTCCCGTCCAACGGATGTAAGAGCTGAGGTCCAGAGCAGCCAGATGAGAAGCTGTAGAAGTTCTTCGATAAGAGTGCCGTGACAGAGTCAGATGGAGATCACAGGACAGGTAGGACATCAGGGTATCAGGATGGCCTTGGGGAGGATGGGAAATGGTGAGGATCCCTTCCCAGACACTAAGGGCCCGTGTGAATGGGCATCAGTGGGCCCACTGAGTTGGACTTTACCATCTATGTTAATGGTGCATTACCAGGGAAAGGACCTCAGCCTGACATCCCAGCATTGAGGTCTCATCACTACTACTACTGCAAAATTTGCAAAGCTGCCTCTCGGGGTGGTTGAGACAGCATATGTAAAGCACGTGGCCTGACCCGCAGAAGGGGCTGGATTACTGATAGCTGCTATTATGGTAATTACCGTTCTGACCTCAGAAACGTGTACGCTGCCCTCCAGGGTAGTGCAACCAGGCCCAGTGTGAGGCAAAATTGCAAAGCAGGTGTGATCATTCCAGGGCAGAGGGCTTTTCGGTGCCCTCAGACCCCACAGCTGCGATTATGGTCCCAGCACGGCTGCACCATGCCCTGCTCTAATCACCAGCAAGGCCACTGCGGGAACTGGTCTTCTCAAACAGGGAGTAAAGTCCTTGAGAGAGAGGAGGTTAGTTTACAAACTTCTGAAGGTGCTTTATGGTTTAGAGAGTGGCTAATGAACAGAAACATGTATTTGGCTTGGTCTAGGCTCATAGGAAAGATCTGGATTTCACTGGAAAATAGACTGTTTCCTCCAGTGACCCCCAAAGCAATCAAAGACACTGAGTAATTTGATCTCTGAGAATCAGTTTTTAAAAATTAAATAAAATACAGCTTCATTTAGAGAAGAAAAATAAAATAATTCCCTCCAAAGGAGTAATCATTCAATCATTCCCACGGGTATGAGCAAGGGAGGAAGTGGTAACTCATGGATACAGTCCATTGCATTTGTAGAGAAACCTGTGGGATTCACTATCCAGCTTCAGATGCAGACTTCATTAGCAGCCACTGGCTGAAAATGTGGCACCTGTGGTTGCTGTTGTGACAAAGACTGAGCTGGAATGGGCACAAGGAATGGGGACCTAAATGGAGATAAGTTCTCCTGCCTCGTCTCATCCCATCCCTGGTCTGATCAGAACTGCAGATGGAGGCAGGGCACCTACCACTAGTGATGGTCCTTTCCGTGTAATCCACCAGCCACATCCACCAGTCTACTGGGGTTTCCTGATATAATGCTGATCATTTGGGGGTGTGTCTTAGATCTAGTACAAATCTGCAATTGCCCAATGAGAACCCACCGTGGAGAGTCACCCAAGCAGCCCAATTCAAGCCGATTTGAATATCAGTCAAAGGGATGATCCTTGGGAATTTTTCTTCTCTCATCCAGTGACTCCAAAGACCAGGAAAATTTGTGCATCATTGCTCAAGAGACAGAGAAGGTAGGAAGCAAAGGTCTATGTAGCCTTGGGAAATTATTCTTCCAACATGCTGAGTGTTAGCATAACAATAATACAAATAGAGCTAGTATTGATTGTGTACTTTCCATATGCCAGGCAGCATTCTAAGTCCTTCCATGTGCAGTAACTCATTTCCTCCTTACAACATCCTTTTGAGGTAAGGCACTGGTACCATCCCCAGTTTACAGATGAGAAAGCTGAGGCACGCATTAAGTGACTTGTCCTAAACTACACAGGGAGTAAGCAGGAGAGTCAGGATTAAACTCAGGCCATCTGTCTTCAGCGCCCATGTGCTTAGTTGCTGCACTAAACTAGGGTTTTCAGTCGCTTTAGACAACATCTCCTTCCAAATGTCTGTTCTATAGATTCCCTGGGAGAACCACGCTTTCAGAAATGCTTGAGTTGGAGTTTCTTCCTTCTTCTGGTAACGAAGCGCCAAGTATGCATCAGGGGCACGCGCTGATTGCCCAGAAACCACATGGCCTATCATATGTCATTCCTCATAATTTATTTTTATGAGAGTAGTAAGTGGTATCAGCATTTTATAAGCATGTATTTATATTTGTTAATTTAATTTATGCAAATGCCTCATTTACGTAAATCATACACAGATCCACCATCAGGATATCTTTAGGGAAATTATATGATCAAGATATTTAGGGATCTAACATATACAATCAGAGAATGCAAATTATTTTTACTGCATGTTCTTTACGCCATTAACTTCATAAAATGTCAACAGTCTGGTTTTACTAAAGCTCACTTTGCAGTGTTTTGGTTGCTTTGGTCTTTCTTTCCTTCTTGCCCCATTTCATTGCTTCTGGGATGACCAGCTCAGGCCAGGGTGTTGCTGGGAGAGAGGGAATCTCAGCTGAAGCCCCGCTTTTTCGTTCTCTTCTGAGGGTTGAGGTTACAGTGTGTAAACACAATACTGTATTTCGTAGCTATCCCAGGGCTTTGGGCTTGATCCCTTCTTGATAGTGGTGTCCTCATTACCCATTCATGGCGCTGCCAGGCAGTTGCCGTGAATAATAAGCTTCCCCCTAAATCTGGACCATCGGTTCTGAGTTTCTGGCATGTTGCTTCAATGAGCGGGGTGGGGGGTAAGATTTTTATCTCACTTCAGGGAGGAAACCCTGTATGTGACTTTATATCCAGTTCTGGGACTGGAGTAATGCGTTTAATACTGTGAGCCTTAAGAATCAAAGATGGCAAAAGGTTGTAGGGATTGATGTTCGCGCCCATGCTCATAAGACAAGAAAATGGGAGTTAGAGGAGGACCTGACATGATCTTCTGGTCATGAGGACCCAGAACATTCAGCCGTGCAGCCTACAAGATCCAACGCTGCTTTTTACAATGAAAGCTGAGAATGTCATCTTTGTAGTAAAGTAAAAACATTATCGTCACCAGCTGTCTTCCCCACCCCCTGGTGTTGCTTACAAGAACCATTGACCACCACTAAATACATAAGTAAATCCTTGCTTCTACTTGCCCTGGAGCCTGCTACGTAGGATTGCCCGTGTGAGAAGCAGGGAAACACCACCTAGGGAGCGTGTGTCTTTCTGGCCTTCCTTTTGCAGCTCATATTTGGAAACTCTGTTGGTTTTCAGTCCATGACATCTTCAGGTGTATGACACGTCTCTATGGGTCATCCAGGTGCCCTGGTTTATATGTCCATTTCAGGGGCCCTGGAAATTAACTCTGCCCTCAGGACCCAGAAAACTTCAATTTTTTGTATACCTCATGGCCTGTATTTTCAGCCAGTCCGTCCCTTACATAGCATCCAAATTTGGAGAAAAATCTATCCAACAGTTTAGTGTAAATTGGATTATAGACAGAAACAATTTGAATATAGATTGTATCTCTATTGAAGTAAGCATTTAATAGACTTTTAAAGAAAAGTCACTTCACCATCATTTGGGCTATTCACAAAGCAATTTCCGACCCACCCTGAGTTCCTGCAGTGGGGCGGAGCGGGGCAGCTCAGGGCACAGTTACTGGTTCTCCACAGAAAGCAACACAGTATTCATACTTTTCGAAATGGAAAGAGCATCTACTTTTAGCTCAGACCCTAAGAGAAATGCAGAATGGTCCTGCTCATCACCATGGTCGCCCAGCACACAGGGACAGGGGACCCTGGGCCACTGGATCAGAGCTGCGGCAGGGACAGTTGCTCCCCCTGGGAACCAGAAGGCAGGCAGCCGCCATATGCAGCACCTAAATGGGGATGAACGGAGCCTTCCCGCCACACTGCCATGGTCCAGCGATGGTGTACAGAATGATGATTGAGCGTCTGAGAAACTGAAGGTACAGAACTTGGTCTCTGTCTGAATCAGATAAAAAATTTGCCTTGAACCTCAACTGTTTCTTACATTTGTGCTTTTGTGTCTGTCATGCCTGCTACCTGGAATTCCTGTCTCTCCTCTTCACCTGGTCAATTTCCACTTATCATTAACATGTACCCCCCGCATCTCACTCCCTCCCTTCCTTCCTTCTCTGGGCTGCCCATAGCAGTGGCCAGACCTCGCAGCACACTCTACCCACCACACTCTTACAATTCCCCATCCAGTGTTGGGCACTTAGAAAATATTTAACAAACACTTATAGAATAAATGGATTAACGTTTCTGTGTTTGTCTCCCCTGACCCCACGGGGCTGTGGTTTCCTCAACAGCACAGACAGTCTTAGCCAACTCTGTGTCCCCAGAACCCTGCACGTGTTTTGGGCAGAAAATAGGTCTTTGAATAACTGAATGAGTTCTCTTAAGACAGTAGTGAGAGTTCTCAGAAAATGTTCATCCATAGTATATTTGGGCTAAAAGGTTTGATTTTAAGGGACTGAAGTGAGAAACATAGCAATTTTTCCTGAGAAAATTGGGACACCGGCAGCTAAGCAACGTTTACACCAGTACTTTAGCAAAAGAGTACATTAAAACAAGGTGTGCCTTGGGAGGGAAGGCAACTTTGCCAGGACCTGTCCCACACTTCAGTGATGATTGTTTGTTATAAATAAACACATGCGTCATTTATTTTTAGCCGTTTGTAATCTCCTTTGGGCTCTGCCTTTTCAACAAAGGTCAAGAAATAAGGAAATAAATGATATTCTGGAAGCCAATTCTCTTTCCTGGAATCTCTCTTGAGAGCTCAGGTGGTGAATAGAATCTTACCTTCCTTCAGCCTCTGGCACCTAACCGCTCACTGATTGTTTTGTGGTTCCTTACAAGTCAGTGAATCTCATGAACCAGGTCTAGGCCCAGTTATTTTACAGAAAAGAGATTAAGTGTGACCAGAACATTTTAATTCAAGGAGACCTATTCTCTAACTCAAAAAGAAAACAAAACAAAAACAGAAGAGTTCACAATTTCCATACTTGCTCTGCATAGTAGATTCATTTCTGAGTGAGGAGCCGGCATTGCCTTGTTGCAGAGCCTCCAGTGAGCTGCTCTCAGTTGATGGGCAGCTGTCTTACTCCTTTCCTTTTTCTGTTCACTTTTTTTTTTTTTTTTTAATGCAGAGAGCTTGCATCTTGCTTCTGCTAACCTTTTGACTTCAGGCTAAAGAGATAATTGGAATTTTTAAATATATGACCAATATGAAGTAATATGAAAAGTCAGTTTTGACATTAGTCAATGTCTGGTTTTTGTCTGAGTTGTAAAACACCAGGTAAGCGGGTTTTAGAATGCCCCTGCAGCTCACCCAGAGCAGCATTAATCTGGGGGGAGGGAGATGCAAAGTCTAGTCCAGGCACAGGTTTACTCTTGACTCAGTCCCCTCTGCAAAGTGCCCCCCTCTGCAAAGTGCCCCCCTCTGCAAAGTGCCCCCCTCTCTTGGACTTGACTAAAACTTCTGAGCTGGGTACTGGCATCTAGGTAGGAGCTGTTTAGAAGGAAGAAGGAGAGAAGGAAGGAAGGAAGAAAGGGAGGGAGGGAGGGAGGGAGGAAAGAAGAAGGGAGGGAAGGAGGGAGAAAGAATTCTATTTTCTTTACTTTTAGACCTTTTTTGCAGAGGTGGTGATATTAAAATATTGAACAACAGAATGGCAGGGCACCAGCCAAGCAGAAAGGCTGCAGTATTGTGGCAGGTCTCAGTGGCTCTGCTGAGCCAGGTGTTAACCCTTCTGTGGCTAGGCGGTTGTTAAATATTTTAAAGATTATGTTTGACTAAAGTTATATTAACCCCAGATGGGAAAGGGGAGCCAGTAAGCTCCCCAGGAAGAGGGTTCAAGTGGTTTCTGCTGAAATTATAATCACCGTAATCCCCAGAAGCTTTCTCCTCCACGGAGATCACAACAAGGATGGGTCATTTTGCTGATCTGATAAAAGGATTCTTGGTGCAGAGGGTTGGAGTCCCTGCATGCCCCCTCGCTGGACATCAGGGTTTTACTGCATCCATGTGGCCAGGTTCCCACCTCTGTGTTCATGGAGCTGCGCGCTGATCTGTTCAAACATTCACTGAGTACCTGCTGTGTGCAAAGCACTTTGGAGGGAAAACTGGCCTTAAAAGCGTCCCACTTTTTACAGGTGTCACCAACAGTTGTCCACAGATTTTTTCTTTGTTTGTTTGAACTGCACAGTGTTTAAAAAATAATTGAACAAATATTTTAAAATCATGAGATTTTATTTAAAACTCCAGATTTCTAATCTTTTTGGGGAGAAACCCCCAAATCTCAGAAGCTCTGATGACATTGAGCCCACATGTCCCCCTGGAATTGTGGATTCTCCCACAGTCCACTGGGGCAGCCCCTGCCCCATCTATTGATAGTTGTGGATTGAGTCACCACTGCCTGAACCCCTCCCGGCTGTCACACAGCCAAGCTCCCTCACTTATGTCACAGAAACTGTAGGGCAGTGGTGGGGAGGGAAGGATCTGGGGTGGACAGCTGACCCTTCTCACTGTGTTCCCTTGGGCAAGTTACTGAATCTCTCTCTGTCTCAGTATCTTTACTTGAAAAATGGGGATAATATAGTTCTGACCGTCTAAGTTTGTTGTAAAGATTAAAAAGAGGTCATAAGAATACCGTGCTTACAGCAGTTCCTGGCACATAGTAAGTGCTCAATAAACATGCCTGCCCCTAAGAATACAGAAGATGAGGACGATGTGGATGCTGTCCTCAACCAGCCATACCATGTAAAATGAGCATTTAGAAAACACCTTTGATGGCTTTAGTTCAGAGACTGGTCCCTACAATTCCCTCCTGCACCCTCTTTCCCACTTTATCTCGTGGGCACCAAGTACAAACATCATTTGTGTACAGCTGGCGCTCAGAAAGGAAGAAGCAGAACAGGCAGAAGCAGATTGATTGTCTTCTCCTGATGGGACTGCAGACAGGTCTCTGAGAGGCCATGTTCCACCCACCACAAGAAGAGAACCTAGAGGTCACTGTAACTAGCCCGCTCCCCCAGAGCCAGATGCCATCAGCAAAAAAAAAAAAAAAAACCTCCAGAAAAAAAAAGCCCTGAATGAACAGTGTTGCACATCAACTAATCTGTGATTCATACATATTCAGAAGGAGAGTGAGTGAAAAACCAGCGTTTCAGACAGCTTTACATTTTCAAATTAAGTTAATAAAATAAGATTTCCAATGTAATGACAAATTAATTCTTCTTTTCATAAGTTTATTAAAATAAGCATCTCCTATCTGCTAACTAGCGCTGACATATGCTTACATAGATACATCCCACCCAGTAACCTAATCTCCCAGCAATCTTGAAGCAATTAACTCCTTCTAATCTTGAGCTAACAAAGCCCACCATGCCAAAGGCCCCTGAGAGCGCCCCTCCAAAGGCCTGCTTGGCAGCCCCCCTCTAGCTCTGCTCAGAGCATCCGAGCAGGGAGCACTGAAGTGGTCCAGCCCAGTGATTCCTCTGAAACAACCAGATGAGTCATCACAGATCGTAAGATCTTCATTAACTCCTTATTTCTCTGCTAATTAACACAAAAAGAATGAGTTGAACGCCTGACAGTCAATGACTGACCCACTGCTTGGTGGTTAATGGGATGCAAATGACATCTAATGAGGGTCTCTCCTTGCAGTGTGGGCAGCTGGCCTACTATTTTTGTTGTGGATTTTCAAGTGTGGGAGCTCCATGAAAAGAGTTTACCTAATAATTTAAACTGCAGCTGAGTTTGTAGTATAAAGTCCATGCATTCATGTAAGTCCTACACATGGCAGAATTAACTTGAGCATTCATGTAAGTCTTACACATGGCAGATTTAACAGTTAACTACAAGGTTTAATGGAAAATACCATAATTTAGGAGGAAAAAAAATCCAGCTCCACGCCCTTCCAAATGAAGCACAATATTTGTTGATTAACAAGTTCTGTGATGCATTTTGGATTTTGTTTTAATGTGACGGTGGCAAGCATATTATCAAAACATTGCTTTTTTGTTCGTCCTGAGCATAGCCTTTGCAATCTATCAGAGTTTTAAAATGCTGGCTACAGAAACCAAAGTTTCATCCTTAAAGATTTGTCTTAGAGACAAATACAAGTAGAAATACAAGTAGAAAAATCAGCCAAAATCTGATTTGTGTGTTGTCAATAAAAAGTGGATTCAATAAGGAGATTTGAGCAATGAGGTCAATAACGTAGACAAAAGAAGGAATTTTGCTATCTATTATATCATCTATTGATAATTAAGTGACACACTTATAAACAAGAGTGTAAATGTTTAAAAAGTTTTTATGAAGATGAATTTTTCTTTATTCTACCCACTACCACCCCCTTAACCTGGATGGGGAAGACCCTCCGCAGTTAAAACTCTGAGTTCTCTTCTCAACCCAGATCTTTCAGAACCTTCTTTTCTTACTAATAAATTGAATTGGCAGCTCACTCATTGAAGAGACCTGGCATTGCCATGATCAATCCACACTAAAGTCTTTTTTAAGAACAAAAAGCATAGAATTGTTATTGTGAAATTCAAAAGAATTATCACTCTATAAAATAAATTCTCTGAGTTTGGACAACATCCAGACCCATCCCACTTGTACCTGTTTATTTTTTCAACAACTAGAACCTATTGGTGCATATGAGTAGTCAAATTTATGCATTCTTTGAACTTTCAAGTTTAATGACAAACAGTTTCTTGCTTTCTAGTGTGGGAGAACCAGTGGAAAAGAGGAAATCATAGTAGTCAAAATTATTAGTTGTTGCTTGACATTTTTAAGGAGTTTCTGGAAAGGTGATTTCTCCAAAATTGCAAACTTGTAACTCCTTTTAAATTTCAGGATCAGTTAGTGATACCCTTTCTTCTTCTTTTTTATGGAATTTCTCTTGAACCCAGTCTTGAAAGGCGTGAAGATATTTATCCTTCTTTCCATTCTTTACACAGGCCTCAGGCTTTTGGAGTAGCTGTTCCTTCCTCCTGGAATCCTTTGTTTTGGGTCTTCTCCTGGCTCTGCTTATTTTTCAGGTAGACTCAGCTTAAATGTCACCTTTACAAGCTGGATGGTCACCTGAAGCAGCCCCTGATCACTTCCGCCCTGTCAGCCATCGTTAGTGCATTACCTGTCTTCTACTGTTTTCTGGTTGCTCTTCATTGTCTGGCATCCCCACTGGTCTGTAAGCTCCCAGAGAGCAGGGACCTTGCCTGTTGCTGCATCCCCAGATGAAGTAGTGCTTGGTATGTAGTAGGGACTCAGTACATGTCTACAGAATGACAGGACATTGGATGATCCCTCCAGAATGCAGGGATGTTCATACCTCCGTGACCTCGATCCTCTGTTTTCTCTGCCAGTTTGCCCTCTATCCTCTCCTCCTTCCTGGGGAAGCCCTGCTCATGCTTCAGAGACTCTGTTTAAGGTGTTCTCTTCTTCACAGCTTTTCCCAGGCCCCCAATGGAGAATTCAGATCCCCATCCTCACTGGGTTTAAATGTTAGTGCACTGACTCCTGATGGGTTACATGTCTCTCTGTTTCCTAGGCTGCCCTCTGAGCTCACAGAGGCTGGAAATCTTATCTCATTCTACTTTGAACCTCTCACACCAAGCACAGTGCCAGAAACTTGAAGGTCCTCAAAAAGAAACACATTGAACAATGAAGCTATCCTTCTATTTCAAGGAGAAGGCCTGGGAACACTAGTGTAAGTAACCATAACAGAGACGCAGCTACTCAGAGATGGTGGCGTACTTTATCTCTAATCCCCGTAATCCTCTCCCAGACACCTCCATTTTACAGATAAGGAAACTGAGGCTCCAATAGATTAAGGAACAAGCCCACGTGCTCAGGGAGTATGGAGCTGTGGTGGGATTAGAACCCATTTGGAAATGAGGACAAACCCCAGGCTCCTTTTGCCAAACTTAAGTATATTTTATTGAATGTTAACACTAACTCACCATTTTGTTGGCTTCTTGTGAGAGGTTCCCTATGGGTACTGATTTCTGTTTGACTTTATGTTGGTTGTGCAGCCGAGCAGAGAGCATGTTTTACTGCTAGGAGTAGGCAGAGTTAGTGGGATTGAGTCACTGGTATGCCTGTTACTTTATTATTTCCACAAAGTTTTATGCATCCCAACTCCTTAAAATTGGGCAAGTGGGACAGAAAAAATAAGAGAGGAAGAAAGAGAAAAAAATTGAAAGAGAAAAGAAAAGTAGCTAGTGGTAGAGTGTTAGTAATTTTACAGCTTTGTATGAGATCATTGGAGGCCATTGAAACTCTATCAAATTCTATGGCTTTGGGGAAGTTGCCTCAGTGACCCCATCTACAATAAGGCTTTCCAAGCACCTGCTCCAAACAGCTCTGTGGAAATCAGGAAGTAGGGGAAAAAACGACATTTTAAGTAGAAGTTGCCTTAAAAAAGAACATTTTTAATAAATACGGGGGTCCATGGTACCATTATCATTACCCGGCTTGACCTTCCAAAGCTTTCAACCAGTCTTTGACACTGTTTTTAACCAACTAAGCAGCAGAATTCCCTTTGCAGAATCCGTTCCCACCCCACATGGCTCTGGCAATCAGACATCCTGGCAAAGGCAACTTGGAGTCCCGAGAGAGAGGCCACCTCTGGTGACAGTCTGAGTTTGGCTGGTAAGCCAGTATGAAGCATGGAAGCCTGTGTGATTAGCAAAAGTCGTGGAAAGCTTTGAGCTCTTCTCAGACGACATTTATAAAAATAGCGGACTTCAGGGGTTCAGGGAAATGCATTTCAGAGTCGGGTACCCTAGTTGGACCAGTTTTAATGATCAGAGAGTCCTGGTGTGCCTACAGGGCCTTGGGTTAGTCATTGTGTCTCTTATTTGCAAACTGGCTAAAGGTATGAACATGGCATCCAGGAGCATGTTGTTCTAGAAGAGATATTCATGGATCCCCCCACCATTTACTCTTGGCTGCCACCATTCATGTGCTGCCACCCCAGGAATTTTGAGCACAAGTGATTTGGAATCCTCTGGGCACCCACTCTGTTTCCTCCTGCCCTTTATGTGCACAAGATCTGAGAGTGGACAAAACGCAGTCAATTTTGTTGCCAGTGGCCTCTCATTAGTTCCCCATCTAAGAAAACCCATAGCTATAGATGAATAACTAAATAATACACACCAAATATGAGAATGTGAATTATATGAAATTGAAGCACACTGCTCGGGGAAGAAAGAAACTAAATATGTGAGAAGGACTAATCCCAAACAAATAAAAATTCTGACAATTGTGTTTTCAAGCACGGGCTGCTGAGAGAGCTATGAAAATGGCAGAGACTCAATATAAATCTTTTCCCCCTTTTATTTAAGTGAAAACATCCTTGTATATTATGTATACTTAGAATGTCACCAATTTTGGAGGTAATCTTTTAGGTTAAGTATGTTCCCACATTAAACTGATAATTATCCTTCCTTCTCTTCTTCTATCCTCCTGACACTCAACACGCTGGATTTTTGCTTCATGTTTTATTTATGGGACAGAATTAAAATGCAGATTCACAAAAACTTAAAAACTCATAATTATTCATAAAGGGCTTTAAGGTTATTTAGTACATTTTTAATGATACTCTGGATTTGTGGGAACGCGTACTTGAAAATTGTGGAAGTCGATTAAGGTTGAGTTCTACTATGAAGTAAATCCCAAAATGATCAAAATCTTTGAACAAAAGTATTTGTCAGTATTCGTAATCTATATTTAAGTGAAGTAATGGGCATAAATATCCTTGTAAATATATTCAAGACTGGCCTGGCAAGAGAAAAGACTTGCATATTCAATGCAAACAATCAATGTAGGATGAAAGGTCTAGTTAGAAATCTTTGATCGCTAAGCAAATGTAGCATAATACAGAGATTTTTCTTGTTTTTTGGCTATCTCTATGATATTATGTGCATTTACAAAAATGCTCAAGTCTAGGAAAATTAACATCAATTGGAATTGGATGTGTTCTATTTCTTCTGGAGTAAGCAGAAAGAGTAAGACGGTCACTACTGATGGAGGTGACTGCTACAGTTTTATAGAAGTGACTAAAGAGAAAAGAGCATCTGTGAATAGCTGTGAGGACAGAGTCTCTACCCTTTCCTACCCGATGATGACTTGGTCTCTTCAGTCAGCTCCAGATTAAGAACATTTTGATGGGGAGTGTGGTCCAAAACCGTTGATCAAGGGACACGTGTGTTTCAGGGATGTTCCTACTGGAAACATCTGAAAATGTAAGATAATCAAATGCAGGGAGTGAGAAGCCCATGGGTTCTTGGGAAATTCTTCTTTACAATGGAGTGGGGCAGGGAGATGGAATAGAGAGAGCATGAACTTTGACCTTTGGTACCTAGACCTAGAGAATTGAATCTCTGCTCTGACACTCACCAGCTGGGTGACCTTGGGCAAGTCAGTTAACCATTCTGAGTGTTGGTTGACTCATCTGTTAAAAAGAGAGAGAGAGAGGAGGAAAGAGAGAGAGAGATAACATCTACCTTCAAACAGCTGTGAGAGAAAATGAGATAATGGACATAAAATATCTCATACAGCACCTGGCACATAGTAGGCATTGAAGAGATGTCAGCTCTTTTTATTATGCCATGTTACTTTGCTCTAGGCTTTTTATTAATATTTTAACCTTAAGTGCACATACGTGCTCATACACAAAGATGAAGATGTACAAAATCACCATGATCTTTGCATTAAATGCAGCGATGGCTGAATGGGGTAGGTGCTAATCTATTTTTATCACCTTGTGTACATTACATTATTTTTAATAATATTCTATTTACCAAAGGCTTACAAAACATAAATGTATATGAAAACAGAGCTATCTTCACAATTAGAATCATTCTGCCTGAGAGAAAAAAGAGAAAGAGTAATCCTCTTTTAGCAGCTTTACCATGGCTTTTGAGCACAGAATTTCTCACATGCTCCCTCATGTTTATCTTCAGAGATAATATAATTGCATATTTGATGTACTCGAGGCTTTTTCTTCAGGAACACATATTTCTTGGTGAGGGTCAGGGGCCGGAGGGCAAAGGATGAACTTGGAGAATATTCCCAGTTCTGTTGGGGTGGGTGTCTCTCTTCCTAATGATATACAGCTGCAGAAGCCAACTTTTCAAATGACTCAATAAAAATACTGATAAACATTTAAGCCTCTTAAATACAGACATAACCTGCAGACATGACAGTTTGAGCAATGAGCTCCATTGATTTCATGAGAGTGAAATATCTGAATAAGCTCTCAGGATTTCACTTGTTCATTGAGCAAGCGGAAATGTCAGATATCTGGCTTTTACCTGATTTCCCCTCCTTCCTTTTCCTAATTGGAAATGGCATCTAATGAGGAAGTTTGACTAATTCTGAAGATAATGCTATTGGGTTGGCCAAAATGTTCGGGTTTTTCCATAAGACGTTATGGAAAAATCCAAACGAACTTTGTGACCAGCCCAATATATATGTGCTATATTATTACTTCATGAAGAGGAAACTATGTGGATTTTTTTATGGCTATATATGATTAACCTGTGCAGTGCTGATGTAAAAAATACATACATATGTACGTGCATGTGTGTATAATATATATATTCCCATCCACCCCCAGCCAACTGAAAGCTTACTCTCATGATAGACTGAAGCCCTCCTCTAGTAGGAAGTTCTATCAACCTTTGAGAAGGCTAGTCTCATCATAGTTTTGAGGAATTTACCCCTTAAGCTGTGGGGAAATGACAAATCAACAAATGAAATCAATATCAGCATTCTTAATTCTGAGTCACAGCACCAGACACTTAGCATGAGTTTAGACCCCATATTCAAAGAAAAAGTGTCCCTTTGTCTTTTCACTATGATCTCGCTGTAGGACATTGCTGATGAAACCCCTTGATCATCCCCCGTCCATGATTCCTGTCTGTGAGACTCATAACTCTTCTCCTGGCTTCCTTGCTGCTACTTCTTGGTTTTCTCACTGGCTTCTCTTTTCCTTCAACTCCCAAAGGCTCCCCTTTCCAATATGGTGGTATTGGTGCCATTAACAGGTTGCCAGGTCTCCTCGATTTAAAACTAGAGCATCATCTCTGAGATACTCTGTCTGGTATCCCAGACAGCTCCCTGGACAACTCTCTCCCACCTTCCATCCTTCCCTCAGCTCCTTCCTACCGCCTGACACAGACTCTCATCAAGTCCTGCCAAGACCCTCTGGGTGGCTTCTTTGATTCCAGCTGCTGCCACAGCTGCTTCTAGAGCCCCTAATCCCATCCACCAGCTCCATCAGACTCCTCTTCTCTCCTTCTCCACCAGGGACCTGCACAGCTTAAGACATCAGAGCTCAAGTGTCTGCTTGGTTTGCAAGCTGCCTTTACAACACCCAGCCAGTTGGAATCCAACACAATGGCTCATCTTTGTCACGTGTTGCAAATTGTAGGCACTACGTCTTTTTAAATTTTCTGTAAAACCCAGCATGATGCTGGGTAAAGGGAGGTTTAGACATGAAATGTCCATCTGAAGATCACAGAAAATATTTTTGGAAAGTAATTTTTAATTTCACAACTCGTACCTGAGTCCATTTCCCTTGAGAAAAATGGAAGCATGAAAAGACCTAAACCCTCTTTGAGCATCATTCTTAACCCAGGTCCCCACCCCCAAGATGGCCACTTTTATATTTGTGTGTTTGTGTGGGTAGGGGTGGGGGCCCTCTGTTTCTTTCAGGGCCTTCCTCTATATATTTGCATATGTGTATATGATACAGGTTTTTGGTGCAGCTGTTTGGGGGAAATGTCTCCTCTTTCTTCTAAAGTTAAACACTATTGAGGTGATGGATTTCACAGCTTGAGCAACTTCCTGCCTGAAATTTACCAAACTCTGTTGCTCACGTGTCTTTGTCCCTGTGACCTTCCCTCCAGATTTGCTCTTAACACACCACACATCTTGATGCAAAGCTTTATAATCTTCAGAACATTATAGCAATATATAGAACATTATAGAAAGTGACAAGGGGGCTTTTTTTGTTGTTTGCTTATTTGAAGGACCTCTTTTTCCACTTCAAACACCATCACTGTAAGAGCTGTAAAGCTCCAAAGATGCCTCTGGAAAGGCTGGAGTGACTGCAGCCTTGCTCCCTATACCCCCACCCCCCCACTCCCCAACATGTTGTAAGAAGTGACTGGCTCCACTTGTGTTTGAGAGAAATCGCTTGTGCCCTGATGAAGTGCTCAATAATTCCGTGGTTGGAAACAGAACTCTGGATCCCAGAATCGGCCGGCTCGTATGTGCTCCCCTCTCTAACCAACAGCAGAGTCTTGGAATTTAATATACTTTCAAGTGAGTTTTAGTATGTGTGACATTTTTGAACCAAAAGCTAAGTTCAGAGGAAAGGCAGTTTGGTGAGACGGTTCTCAAGATGTGCTGTTGTATCTTAATGAGATCCTGATCCCAGAGGTGATGCAGTAGCTACCTCCAGTTTAAGGATGCAAATCCCTCGATTCCCTTTGGAAGCATGGTGGTTAATGAATTGAGCTAAAGGGAGAGGCCCCCCTGTCCAGACTCAAAGAGTTTCCCCCATACCGTTGGTTAAACTGAGCTATGTTAATAAAAATTACCCAGTACTTTTCCTATCAAAAGTGGTCAAGTTACTTCGAGGGCCCCAGAGCTTTAACTACCCCAAGGGAAGGAGTGACAATGATAATATCATTCCCCTGAAAGTGTTGGGTTTCTGTTTATTTTCAACACAGGCAGCTGGTAAGTAAATTTATCCTCAAAAGGAGTGACCCTTTCAATGGTTCTCGTTTACCTGAAGAAAAGTAACTCTTTTTACACTCACTTAGCCTTAGTTCCCTGTTCCTGGTCCCGATTGATATACCTGGGAAATGGTTTTCAACTGCATTGTCAAGTCTAATTCATTGGTGGGGGGCTGCCTGGATTGAGAGGGGATCTGGGGCCATAGCTGGGCTCTGTGGAAATGTGTGACTTGGTTGATTAGTGGTGTCTGGGGCCATGATTAATGAATTCTGCTAAGGAAAGGGCCTGGAAAGGACGGCTCCTTTATATTAGCTGTTGTTGGTAGTTACCATGGGATTCATTTAGCCCATAAACTTAGGCACCCTCGAGCCCTTCTTTTTGGACAACAGATGACAGTGATCCTGGCATTTCTGAGTTTCTCTAGAAGAGACATCTTAAAAAGCCAGAGATCCAGGGATTTCTAAGTACCGCAGTGATCATTAGAGAAATGAAAGAGCTAAGGCAGAAAGAAGGTGTGTTCAGGGGACCTGGGATTGAGGTTCTGGCCTGTTTTTTTGAAAATGCTGGAGCCTTCACTTTCTGTGCTCTCAGATCTCAGCTTTTCTTAGGAAAACTTCTTGAAATTCCCTGTGTACCCTAAGCGTTAGTGCAAATATTATTCCAAAGGTTGGTCACTTACGCTTTGTGCTAGAAATGATGATTCTGAGACCCATGCGGGACCCTCTGAATCAGATGTTCTGGGGCAGGGCCTGGAAATCTACATTTCCCCATGACCCCACCCCCACCCCACCCCTCCGCCCAGGCAGGACCAAATACATAATTTGTGTGGCCCAGTACAAAATGAAAATTTGGAGTCCCTGTTAAAAAAGTATTAAGAATTTCATAAGAGTAACAGCAAAGCATTAAACCAGGCAGGGGGTCCTTCTAAGAGGAAGCCAGTCCCGCCCCCAAGTTATTCTGATGTGTACCAGTGTTAGAGTCCTGAACTAATGTCTCACCCAGAAAGACAGAGGTGAGATTGTTCAGTTCATCCATCCATCCCAAGTGGTGGCTGGAGGCAGAGATAGGCAAGTGCCAAGCAAATTCCCAACTGCCCTCTAATAGAGTGCTGGAAGCCTAGAATTCCCGAGCCCTACTCGGCACCCTGTAAGAGCTCCACCAACAGCAACATTTAAACAGTTTCTAAAATCTCACTTCCCTACTAAATATTCCCAAGTTGATGATGTAGAAAACTCACAGCTGTTTTCATGGGATCCTCCCTGCCTCTTGACTCACTCATTGAGTTACCTAACTAAATACCAAACCAAATAAAGCCTGCAATTCAGTAGACCACCAGAGGATTATTAGAAATCCATTTATACACCAATTCCCCAGGCTCATTTGTTGCACTATCCGGTACAACCGCCACCACAAGAACCATTCACCACCGGTACCGCGTTCGAAGCTCCACAAAAAGGTTTGGAATTCAAGGCTCGACTTCTGTGAACTGACCCCTGTGATAAAGATATTGGTTATTAAGTTGGTGTCTTCCTTTATAGAAGCAGCAGATATAGACTTCTAAGACTCACAAGTGTTTCTCTTATTATCTTGCTTTTAATACTCCCATGGCTTTTGTACTCTTTTTTTTTTTAAGCACAAAGCTTAGATTTGACCATTACCCTGCTCATATTCTTCTTAGTGCCTACAGAATAAAATGTTTTCCTCAGTCTGGCTTTTCAGACTCCTGTAGCTTGTATCTTATGGAGGGAGATAGACAATAAATATATAAACTGCAAAATAATTGCAAATTGTGATTAGAGCTGTTTTTAAAAACCCAGCGTGCAATGAGAATAATGAGAAGGGGGCAAGCAGTGGCTCTAGTCCTGTAACCAGAGGTGTCCTCTTAGAGGAAGCCCATAGTCCATATTTTTTGGTTTGTAAGTGACAAATACTGAACTCAAACCAGTTAAAGCAAAGAAAGAAAAAAGGAGGAGGGAAGGAAGGAAGGAAGGAAGGAAGATAAGAAAGAAAGAAGACCCAGTGCACATGAGGCCTTAATCTATGTCACTGGTAGGGACCTGGCTTCTCTGTTCCTTTCTGTTTCTCGCCTCTCCCTTCCTCTCTGTATCCCTCTCTGAGATAGTATATTCCTGTGCTGTCAAAGATAGACATTGGAGGTCCAAGCTTAAGTCCTGCCAACATAACAGACCCAGTGGATGGAGAGTACCTCTATCTCACTGGTTCCAGAAAGACTTCAGAGGCTGATCCTCATTGGACAGTCATAAGTCACATGTCAATTCTTGAACCAATCAGTGTGGCCAGCGCAAGGTTAAATGCCTTGGAACTTCCTGGAAAGGGTTGGTTCTTTTCCACTAAAACCTCACTGACTAAAGGTGGGACAGGCTGATTTCTCCAAAGGAAAATTTGGATTTTACTACGAAAAGAAGTGGAGAGAAATGCCCAGAAGGCATACACAACAGAAGTCCACCAAAGGAGATGACAATCTGAAATCTGACGAGAGGAATCTAGCCATGTGAAGAACTAAATGGGAAGGAATATTCCAGACAGAAGGAGTGGTAGGAAAACTTGACACTTAAAAGAAACTAATAAAAAGTCATTGCGTCCAAAGGGTAGTGAGCCAGGGCACCAGTGACTTGAGATGAGTTTGGAGAGGTCAGCAGGGATTAGATCATTAGAATATTTGAGGCCAAGGGCACAGAACCCATTATGACTCTTCCTTTTCATAATATATGACATATTTCTTTGGAGATCTTTTAGAAAAATCTCTTATTTCGATTTACTAAATTTGTGAGATTTTAGCTACTCTGTTCCAAAAGGGACAGACTACCTTAAAAGTGGCAAAACATCACATCATCACATTTGACTTGGAGATGCTTGATGCTGGTTAATCAACTATTTAAGACGCTTTTGATTTTAAGATGTAAAGAATCCATCAGGCTGTTACTGTTTAGACCAATTTAGACCTCCAATCTTTTAAGTTTGCAGAAAAATTCTAAATACATTACACGCTGCTAAGACTTTTCAGATTCAACCAGAACAGGGGCATTTTATTTCCTGAGGATATGGAAGTTTGCCTGTATTAGCTATATTTAGAAAATTATTCAAAAACTTTCTAAGTCAGATTGAGCCAATCTGGATTTTGAACATTGGCTATGATTTTAGCATTTCATCTGTTTATTTCTTAATATCTAGCCAGATTAGACTAAAGTCTTTTCATCTCAGATGGCATGGCTATGCATTAAAATGAATGGAAGGAAACTGACTTGACAATGTGTGTGTGTGTGTGTGTGTGTGTGTTTGTCACCAATCAGATCACACTTTTCTTATTAATAACAAAATGCTTATATTGAAAACAATGAAGAAAACAAGAAAGAACAAAGTTGACAGCTGTGACTGACATCTGGTTTCCTTGGGAGCTGGCCGTCATGACTTAGAACTTTGCACAAATATGCCAAGCATGAGAGGACTGAGCTAGCAGACCCTAAATGTTGGCATTGCTTTATTCATATATTATTACTTTTGCCCCACCGTGTTCCCACTGCAGTGCTTTTGTCAGTTTCCCTTGAAAGAAGGCAGAAGCTCCACAATGATTTATTACGAGTTTTTTCTTCACTAGAGATTTATTTGGTTTTGTTGTTGTTATACTTAACATAACAGATGTTCCGGAGCTTTTTCACATGATACCACTTTGAGTCTCATGTTATCCTTAAAACGCTACAAAATGTTAGGCGGTCCCTCTGAAATAATTTCCTCCTCCTTTGGAATTTTATCTTCAAGGAGGCCTTTTTCTCACTATTTGTAATGGTATATTAAAACAAAAGCTATGTAGAAACGGAACTGTTTACTCTTATGTTTTATATCTTTGGAATTAATTGCTGTTCAAAGATAATTACCCCAAAGCTGGAGTCAGAGAGTCTACACATCTACTGAAAGGGAATAAAAACATTCCTTTTGATTTTTCCACTTCTGCCCCCAATTTATAAGCAGGACTCCATAGTGATAGTAGATTCACTTAGGAATATTCTAGAGACCAGTTGCAGGCCAGGTTTTAGTAGAATGTGTTTGAGTCACAGTCAAATGCCTGAAGCACACCCTCTATGCTCTTCTGGGAAAGTGAAATTCAGAAGCTCTTATCTAAGGGTCCTTTAATTATTAGACTTAGGAGACTCTGACCTGGGTGGTTCCCCAGGTTGCCATCACCTCATCTTGGATGCATTTTCAAGACTAAGGTTTATCCAGAGTCAGCATAGTGGTTGACCGTCAGGCCCAACATCCCCCATAGCAGACTAGACAGTTATTGACAGGCTGTCGCCATCTTCCTGAGGGCTAATGGTACATTTACCTGACTCTTTGCCCTCCTGGGCAAGGTGACGGCCCCTTGCTGTGTTTGCTGTCCTGTCACCAAAGAGAACAGTACAATGTAAAGTATCCTCTAATGTGCTAAAAGCCTCTACGAAGGATGGTTAAACAAACAAAGCATTAAGTTGCCTTTCAAGCCAACTTGGCTCTCTCTCCTAATTGTGTGGAGAGCTGATTGACAAAATTGATGATCCTTAAGGATCAATTTCCTCCTCATCAGGTCATTACTCAGCACAGAATGTCCAAGGGCCACGGGTTAAATTCCAAACTCATTGTTCAGCTAGTCAATGAACTGGCCTCAGCCTACCTCGGATTGATTCCCACCTCTGCCCTCTGGAAGGTCCCCCAGCCGCACTTTTCTACTCATGATCACACCCCAGTGAGCCCAGGACATTCTTTTTCTGCCACCTCCGTCTTTGGCCCATACTGGACGTTCTATTGACCTTTGGTGTTTATTGCTAACACACTTTTTATAGCGTCTCTATGTCAGGTAAGATTCTTTTGATTGCAAGTGACAGAAAATGCAAACCAAACTGACTTAGGAGAAAAAGAAAAGAAAAGAAGAAAATAATTTGTTGATTCTTGTAATTGAAAGAGTCCAAGGGGGTTGTTGATTTCAGGCAAATCTTGATCCAGGGTTCAAATGCTGTGCCTGAGATCCAGTTTTTCTCTTTCCGTTGCTCAGTTCCATATCTTTGGTGCTGATTTCTTTCTGTGGTCCCACTTGGATGTAAGATGACTGCCAGTGGTTCCCAGGGATCCTATGTAGTAGGAGATAGGAAGATCTGGGTACCTCACTCCCACTCAAAATCTCCTTGACCATGGATAGGACAATGTGCGCTCATCAGCTTGATCTAAGCCACGTGTTCCAATCCTGAGCAGGGGATGGAGTCAAATGTACCAGAAGCATGTGGACTGAAGGGGAAGGGAGGAGTGACTTCACAAAAGAAGAGAGAATGGATACTGTTGGCAGAGATGCAAATGTGTCCCAGTTATAAGCTAACTCGAGGACAGAAATCTCAGCTCCTACTTCTGTGTTTTCCCCACGCTTGAGCACCGTACCCTACATTTAGTAGGTGCTTCATGAGGGGCATCAATTGATTGATAACTACCTATGTAAACTTTTGGACTAATAGCACCAAAACCAGAAATAATAAACATTTTAAAAAGTGTAGCTAATCAGAACTTTGCCTTGATGCCTCTTGTCTTTTGGTTGGCAAACGCCATCCAGCTCACAGTGATGGTGGCTGTAGACACAAGCTCTGTTTAGTTGCCACATGTTTTGACAGGTGCCTGAAGCTGCCAAAGCAGATGGCCTGGCAAGATGCTGGCGGTGCCCCAGATGAAGTTTCCTTTTACTACATGAAGTCTTCCATGTCCTTGAGAAGGAACTGTCTTTGGCTTCGCATTGACTGTTGACTGTCTGCGATGCTGGCTTATTTGTCACCTCTGATCCTGGTAGAATGATGCGTTTCTCTTCCTGTAATGAAAGTCAGAAGGGGGAGAAATGTACTATGATTGGGGTTCTAGATGATAGAGCAATACTATTTATTTACTTATTTAACAAAACATGTCTGAACTGGTGGCTGCAAGCAACCCTTGATGTCCCTTGGTTTGTAGACACTTCGTTCCAATCTTTGCCTCTGTCTTCAGTGGCCTTCCCTTCTGAGTCTTTGTGTCTCTGATCTGTCATTGGATTTAGGGTCCACCCAAATCCCAGGTTATCTCATCCTGAGATCCTTCACTAAATTACATCTGCAAAGATCCTATCTCCAAATAAGCTCACATTCACAGGGGCCTGGGATTAGGACTAGGATATATCTTTTGGGGGGAGAGGTCACTATTCAACCCACTATAGGGAATTTTGCTGAATCTCACTACCTGCCCTCCTAATGTTGATCCCTTGCCCAGTGCCTCTCTACCAGTTTTGACATTGTGCCTTTCCTGGCTTCCTGCCTTTCATGGCTTGCTACAAAGACTGTCTCAACCTCACACACCCCAGCCACCCTGGCTCTGGGTCCTGCTGCCCTGATCTAGCCAGTTCAGACAGAAGGAAGGGAACCCGATAACCCATGGCCAGTAGTCACTGGATGAATGCCTCTTAAAACTTTTCGAAATAATAGAGTGAAATAAAACTTCCATTGGCAGATATCACCTTGAGACCTTAACAAACTTTAAATGTCTGTGGTTTCAAAGGAGAAAAATAACTCAAGACGTTTTAGCAGGGAATGACTAGTCTCTGGTGGATAATTTGACGTTGTGCTACATTTATAAATTAAAAGAGAGCAGACAAAATCTAGAGAATTATCCACAGTTGAGAAGTAGAAAGAAGGCTGTGATCAAATTTCTGAGGCTAAGACTCAACACTGAACTGTCGGATAAATTAGGCACCCACATCAGCTGTGGACCTCTCACCTAATTTAGAAAAGTGATATTCACAAACATTGTCAATATTTCTGAGTTTACAATCACACCTTTGACTGTTGACTTAAAGCATCTAGTTTGGTTCAGGCTACTGGTGATGTTTACACTTCGGAATCTATTATGCATAGAAAAATTAGGGATTATCTTTGACCTGGGTACCACATATTCTTATGCAAAACTAAGTAGGGTTATTTATTCATTTAATCAATTCCATATGTTTGCTATCATCATCACCATGTAGAGCAGATCTGATTTCTGCCGAGGTCAAACCAACATCATCCTGTGCGCAGAGATGGTAGGTCTGATTGCGAACACAGATAGCCTGGTTGGCATTCAGACAGCGTTAAGCCTTCCTGACTCCTGCCACACAACGGCCTCGTTTCTTCCGAGAGGTCACGTGGCATTCAAAGGCAGAATCAAGAGAAGATTTTTCTTCTTTGTGAAAGTACAATTTAGGGCCTAATATGTAGGAAAGATTTGACTTGGCATTTGCTTTCTAGCTCAACCTGGGGTATGTGGAAGAACAGAACATAGACATCAATGAAGAAAGGCCCGTGAGTATTGCAACAGGTGAAACTGTGACCCAGAGAGATTACATTTAACTTTACAAAATCACACCAGCCTCATTGTTGACTGTGTTCCAGGCACTGACCTCGGCCCTAGTGCTGCAAAGATGAATTTTTACCTATTTATCCCTAAGGGAGCTCTCAGACAGACAGACAGACAGACACACACACACACACACACACACAGAGAGAGAAAGGACGTAAAAGGGCTAAGGGGATTTGTATGAAGAACCATTGATTCTATGTGGTTGAGCCTGGAATGGAATTGAGGAGGGGAAAAAAACAAGAAAAAGTTCCGATAAGTGTTCTATCTTTGTGTGATAGGTTTAATAAGTTGATTATTTGGGCGAGGCCAGCAGAAACAGTCCATGCAGAGGGGACCACATGAGCAAGGCAGAAAGGTGTGCAAGTACGTGGTGTTCGGGCATTACGGAGATTTTCATGTGTGCGGGGTGCATGGGGCAAAGAACTGGGGGTGAGGGACCAGGGCGGTGATTTGATAAGAAACCCAAGAGGGGAAATAAGATGGGCTGTGAAGGACCCTTTATGAAAACCTATGGATTTAGGGCTCTTCCCTGCAGCTGATGGAGAATCAGGAAAGACTTTAGAACAACAGTGAAATAGTGCTTTAGGAAGATGACTCAGGAGAGGGGAGCATGGTGGAGTAGGGAGAGGCTGGGGCAGGTGGGCCCATTTGGAGGCTGTTCCGATCAGATCATCCAGGCATCGGGAAGTAGGTAGGGAGAGATTGGGGCCGAGATGGGCACGTGATAAGTTTGAACCTGGGGCAAGATGGGGTTCGTCTGCCTGAGGGGCATCAGGAGCCCATGCCCAGAGAGCAGAGGCACAGAGCTCTGGAACTCAGCGGGGACAGGCTCTACCAGATCCATCAGTGTCTCCTTGACCTTCATTCAACCCACTCAGCAAACATGTGTCCAGCATCCAGTATGTGCCAGGCATTCTGCTAGGCACCGGGGATTCCAAGATGAAGAATGAATGAATTCCCATGAAACTTAATGGAAATCCAGAAAAAGTAAAGGGGAAAAATGGTTTCTCTCTCTAATGATTAAAAAAGAACAAAATAAATTGAGATACCATCTTCTAAATATTAATGTAGCTTTTAATAATTTTCCAAATGACAAAATTTTCCGCTGACCGGGTGGAGCCTGACCCACGTGCTTCCGTGAGACGCCGCATCACGCACCCAAGTAGCCGCTACTCAACAGCTGCCGTGTTCCTGCCTGCCTGGCAGTTTGGGTACATTCTTGCCGGCTCTGGGAAATTCTCAGCACATGGGACCTGCTTTCCCCAGCAGATGCCAGACACTTCAGCCCTCCCTCACCCCCTCTCCACCGCCGATGGTCAAGCCTGGTCCTGAGCAACTGAGCAGGTGGGCCCACACGTCCACGTGGCTGGTGAGAGGGTGGCAGCGGTGCCAGGCCACCCCTGGAGCAAAGCAGGCACTAGAGGGGCCGCAGCAGGCTACAGCGGAGGTGATTCCCCTTCAGGTCAGTTCGTGGCTGAGAAGCTACGTGTTCAGTGGGGTTTAGGCAGCTCCATTTCATGAGGCCAAACAAGACAAGTGTCCTGTGTTTGGGGAATGCCTCAGGAAATTATGGTCCATCCGCATAATGGGGGTCTCATGCACGATTGAATCTTGAAAGCTGTGTTGAAGTGTGGAAGAGGTGTGTCAGTGGTAGGTCTAGTGTGTCAAATATATTGGAACAATCAGCATACCACCCTGGAACATGCAAAATGTACAGCTGTGAAAGGTTTTTTCCAAATCAAGGAATTAGCTCCCTTGAGAGAGTAGAGCTGTGAGGGCTGCCCTTTTCATTTAAAAACACACTTAAAGACGCCCTCCCTTGGCCTTCCCCCCTGCGTTGGCAGTGACCTGCTGGCTGCGCTCGCCCCCCTTCCCAGGCCAGCATCTAAGCCTGGCCACCACCACCTTCTGCCCCAGAACCTTCAGGACCCATCTCCCAGGGCCTTTTTCACCTGTTTACTCATTTGCCACATGAGCCCAGGCTCCCAGGTTTCCCTTTATCCCCTAGGACCTCATCCTGGGGGTCCAGGGCAGGTACTGGCCAGTCTCAGCAGCCCTCTGCATCCTCCAAGTCTCCCTGAACACCCTCCATTTTCTTGCCCCTTGGACCCCCTTCTCCCGTAGTCTCTCAAATAGAGGCTCCTTCATCTTCCACGACCTTTAGACCAGTGGGCCCCAAACAGGTAAGTTGGCAGATTAGGCGACGAGGATAGGGTACATTCTCTTCTGATGGCTTCTATTTTCTCAGCAGGTGAAAGTAAAGGGAGGATGTGTTGGAGGTTTGAGGGGAGGAGAAGTAAGGGGAGGTGTGGATCTTCTCCCCAAATAAACACTTGTTCTGACACATATTCACACTGACGTGCACGCGCGCACACACACACACACACACACACACACACACACAGAGTTTTGCTCAATTTCAGGAACTCTTCAGAAACCCTGACATTCAAGGGTGTTTGAGAACTAAGACTAAGGATTACTGTCCTAGAGGAAAAAAAGACCAGCCAAACAGAGTTCAAACAGCAAAAGTCAGAGCAAAAAGAAGCTTAAAAACAAGCATGAACCGATGATGCAGGTATAGTACTGTGCAACTCAAACCAGTAATAAATGAGTGTGTTTAACACTTTTATGAAACATAAAGCCCCTGATTGGGTTAAAAAAATCCAACTCTCTTCTTTTACGACACATATACCATCATTTCTTCTCCCTGCCCTCCTACAATTTGATTAAATATAAGAATAGAAGCAAAATGTAGCAAGTAAATATAAAATAAAACAAAACAAGGATAGACATTTTAGCCTCAAAGTCCAATTCAAACCAAAAGAAATTCAATGAGTCAAAGAGGTCATTCTATGTTGGCCAAAGTCACAATCTATAATGTATCTTCTGAATTCTATTTTTTTCCTCCAAATAAGCTTCCTGTACTAGAGAGAAAAGAAAAATAGCCTTCATATTTTGCAAAATATCTATCTTCAAGATTTTTTAAAATCCACAATGCACAATAAAGATATATCAGTTTGTGTACATTTAAATGTTAAAAATTAAAATTAGAGAACACAACTTATTAAAAATACAATAAGAAATTGATAGACTGATTTTTGAACTGGGTATTTTTTTTAACATCCCATTCTTGGTCCTTGTCTGATTAAGTTCATTAAAAATCAATAAATAGAGTATTAGAATAATAAACTAAAGTTGAATCAACAGCTATAAATCTTGCACCTTAAACACAGAATTCAGCATAATAAAATTTGAGTTAAAATGCATGCTTTTTATGCATAGAAAAAGTGTTGTTATTATGTTATATAACAAATGTTATAATTTATAACAAAATGTTAATATTTACCATCTTTGAGCAATGTGATTACTGGGGAAGCATTTTCCTTTTATTATTTTCTGTATTTGTAAAGTCTTTTTACAACTTTTAGGTCACTTTTACAATAAAATAAAAACTAAGTTAAAAAAAAAAAGTTACAGAGGATATTCTTTAATATCTCCCTTCTCAAGAGCCATCAGTGTAAACATTTTTTCTTTCAGCACCAGGAATCATGTGAAAGTTGTATGGAAATTTTTGCCAAAACACCTGCACTGGAGGGCTTAAGATGTTTTCCAGTTTATTTTTCCTCTTTGTGGCGTGTCCACTTGTACTTAGAAAATTCTTCATTTTCGTCTGATGCAGAAATTATTAAAAGATGCCAATTTCATGGGACTGCTCTCTCTTTCTAGATCCCGGGCAGAGTTTTTCAAAACTGTACATAGCCATCCAAAAGAGGAATGCTGTTTTTTAATCATCAGGCAGTTTGCAGGTGGATGCTGGGTTCCAAGTCTAGGGAAAATTCTTGTGGGTGAAAGAGTTCTGCAGGATATCATATGGCATAACCAATAGTGTAAGAAAATTCCAGAGATGGAGGAAAGGGTAAGTAGGGGAGAGCACTGAGAATTCTCCTCCTTATACTTGGTTCCTTTGTGGCCAGTCTTTATCAGAAGAAAAGAACAGGTGCAGAGGGAGTGTCCCCTCAGAATATGCTGGTTTTATTCCACATATTTTCAACCAGCACCACTGAAAAGAACTGGCTTCAGGGTGAATTCAAAAGCAGAGAGAAAATAACATGATAGAATATTTCTCAAAAGATTTAAGAACAAAAATCCTCACTTCCCACTCTTCCCAAGCAGGAACCATAAATTACAGGTGGACATTCAGAAAGTAGCAACTTCTAAATTCAACTGAATTTTTACCAGGTTGGCCACAAAAAGTTAGGAATATTAGCTACTTAGCTACAACTGATTTCAGTGAAAAGGCACAAAGAAAAGTTACCTATTTCTTCACAATAAAGAGTTTTAGTGCCTCTGCTACATTGCAATTTCAAAGGTAACTCTATATTCAGGTATACCCTGGAGGGGTGGAGAATTTGATGAATGAAACTATCATGTATAATTTATATGGTAGCAATGGTAATAGATGAATTGGAGGTGGAGTGTATATCTCAATCAACCCCTTCAATATTCATGAAACATTTGTTTCAGCATCATCATGTAACCTGAATTGAGAAGGAAATTACCTAAGAAAGTCATCTGGCTGACTCACAGCACTGAGTTAGGTCAATAGTTAATTCAGTGGCTCCCAACCTTCTCAAACACAAGGACATTTCTTTTAACTTCAGAAGCCTTCTTCAATTTAATATTAGTTGTAATTTTAATGCAAGTTCTTTGAAAACAAGTACTTCAAGGGTAAAAGCTACTATGAATTCAAGAATAATTTGAAATTCAGTAAAACACTTCTATAGCTATTCTAAATAGAACTACATTTGTCCAATATATAGTAATTTGGGGGTCTTTAGACAGTGCTTTTAGCCAGTGTGGAATCATAGACCCCTGGAAGTATTGCTGTGGCCCTCCAGAAGTCTGTGGCCTCAGGGAAACTCCGGGCCAAATCCTGTGGTAGTTATTAGTGCTGTTTCCCCCAAATATCTAATTCTCTTCCTCCTAGGTACAGGGTAGAATTGCACTTCCCTGACCTTTAGAGCCTCATGACTTGCCTCGGCCAGTCAAATGTGAGTGGAAGTGACATGTGTAATTTCCTGGCAGAAGCCTTTAAGAGCCAGTATGTGGTTTGCCACTCTCCTTTTCATCTGACACTGCCTGGCAAAGCCCCAGTTGGTTGAGGTTCCATCAACCAGTCTCTGACTGAGAATGACATGCAGGAAAGCCCCCAACCATGCTGGTCATACTAAGAGAACTATGGAACATTAGCTAGATATAAACCTGTGTTTTTTTAAAGTCACTGAGATGTTAGAGCTGTTTGTTACTGCAGCAAAACCTGGCTGATCCTGACTTGCCCAGTTCTTCAGGATGGAGAGTTACTTGTTCTTTATGGGCAAATCCTCTAATCCAGTGTGCCAATTACTTATTCCAAAGTAGTATGTATTACCCAGTTAGTCTAAGATCTTCTTTGTAATCTTCTACAAGCTCATAGAAGATTCCCAAATGTATTTCTGTTTACTGAACTGCCATCTCCTATGGTTCAGGAATTTTTTTCTCTTTAGAAATAATCTATCTTAGCCAGAAAGGTTTTTGGCTAAGTAAATTTTTCTAGAGGACAGAATGTGGAGAAGGAATGATTAACAATAAAAATAAAACATGCTGGGCTGAATATGGAAGCCAAAGGGAGGACGAAAATGCCCCAACTACTCAAATGGAACTCAGGAGGGTAGCTTGATCTGGAATCAAGACTTTACCAAGAAGGGTCTGGCAACACCACTTCTTCAAGTTCATTCAACAGCCCCCAGGCCTCCCATCAGAATTTCTCTAGGCTGCTTCCTTTCACACATCACTCCAGATCTGTCCTGGCAGGCCTGGCGTTCTCTCCCCATTCACTTAGTTATTGCATTAGCTTAGCTTTTTTTTTTTCCCTTGGCTGCACCTAGAGGGATCTTAGTTCACATGCAGGATCTTAGTTCCCATACCAGGGATAGAACCTGTTCCCCCTGCTGTGGAAGCAAAGAGCCTTAACCACTGGACCACCAGGGATGCACCTGCATTAGCATTTCTGAAGTTCACTTTGACTTAAAACACTTTACCCGCAGAGAGTAGACTTTAATACTATCTGCAATCAACTGAGGAGGAGCATATTTCTTCTCAAGAAGAAGCCCAGTGGCTGTCAACCCAGCACAGCATGTTAGAATCTCCTGGGCAACTTTGAAAACTACTGATGGGACTTCCCTGGTGGTACAGTGGTTAAGAATCTGCCTGCCACAAAAACAGAAATATAGATCAATGGAACAGGATAGAAAGCCCAGAGGTAAACCCACGCACCTGTGGTCAACTAATCTATGATAAAGGAGGCAAAGATATACAATGGAGAAAAGACAGCCTCTTCAATAAGTGGTGCTGGGAAAACTGGACAGCTACATGTAAAAGAATGAAATTAGAACACTCCCTAACACCATACAAAAAAATAAACTCAAAATGGATTAAAGACCTAAATGTAAAGCCAGACACTATAAAACTCTTACAGGAAAATATAGGCAGAACACTCTATGACATAAATCACAGCAAGATCCTTTTTGACCCACCTCCTAGAGAAATGGAAATAAAAACAGAAATAAACAAATGGGACCTAATGAAACTTAAAAGCTTTTACACAGCAAGGGAAACCATAAACAAGACAAAAAGACAACCCTCAGAATGGGAGAAAATATTTGCAAACAAAGCAACTGACAAAGGATTAATCTCCAAAATATACAAGCAGCTCATGAAGTTCAATATCAAAAAAACAAACAACCCAATCCAAAAATGGGCAGAAGACCTAAATAGACATTTCTCCAAAGAAGATATACAGACTGCCAACAAACACATGAAAGGATGCTCAACATCACTAATCATTAGAGAAATGCAAATCAGAACTACAATGAGGTATCACCTCACACCAGTCAGAATGGCCATCATCAAAAAATCTACAAACAGTAAATGCTGGAGAGGGTGTGGAGAAAAGGGAACCCTCTTGCACTGTTGGTGGGAATGTAAATTGATACAGCCACTATGGAGAACAGTATGGAGGTTCCTTAAAAAACTAAAAATAGAACTACCATATGACCCAGCAATCCCACTACTGGGCATATACCTTGAGAAAACCATAATTCAAAAAGAGTCATGTACTACAATGTTCATTGCAGCTCTGTTTACAATATCCAGGATATGGAAGCAACCTAAGTGTCCATCGACAGATGAATGGATAAAGAAGATGTGGCACATATATACAATGGAATATTACTCAGCCATAAAAAGAAACGAAATTGAGTTATTTGTAGTGAGGTGGATGGACCTAGAGTCTGTCATACAGAGTGGAGTAAGTCAGAAAGAGAAAAACAAATACTGCATGCTAACACATATATATGGAATATAAAAAAAAAAAAAAGGTTCTGATGAACCTAGGGACAGGACAGGAATAAAGATTCAGACATAGAGAATGGATTTGAGGACATGGGGAGGGGGAAGGGTAAGCTGGGACGAAGTGAGAGAGTGGCATGGACATATATACACTACCAAATGTAGAATAGATAGCTAGTGGGAAGCAGCTGCATAGCACAGGGAGATCAGCTCGGTGCTTTGTGTCCACCTAGAGGGGTGGGATAGGGAGGGAGGGAGGGAGGGAGATGCAAGAGGGAGGGTATATGGGGATATATGTATACATATAGCTGATTCACAACTAACACAACAAGGTAAAGCAATTATACTTCAATAAGGATGTAAACAAACAAACAAAAAAAGAATCTGCCTGCCAAGGCAGGGGATACGGGTTCTACCCCTGGTACGGGAAGATCCCACATGCCACGGAGCGACTAAGCCCGTGTGCCACAACTACTGACCCTGTGCTCTAGAGCTCGCGAACCACAACTACTGAGCCCGAGTGCCCCAACTACTGAAGTCCATGAACCTAGAGCCCGTGCTCCGCAACAAGAGAAGCCACTGCAATGAGAAGCCGGCACACCGCAAAGAAGAGTAATCCCCACTCGCGGCAACTAGAGAAAGCCCATGTGCAGCAACAAAGACCCAACGCAGCCAGAAATAAATAATTTATTTTAAAAAGAAAAAGAAAAATACTGATGCCCAGATAGGACCTGAAATCAATTAGACCAGACTCTCCAGAGATGAGAGTCTCTAAAAAAATATTAGTGAAAATACCTTTTTGTTTTATTATTTGTAGTCTTAGAAAATAACTAATTCTGTTCCTATAAAAGTTTTATATTTATAAGTAAAGCTGAAGAAAGAATTATGCCCCAACTTTCTCTCTAACAGCTAATCCCAAATTCATGACCAAATTCCCGGACAAAACCTCTCACCTTTATATTATTTGGTCCTTTGTATAGGTATCTATCACTATGTAACAAATTGCTACAACCATTGTGACTTAAAACAACATGCATTTATTATTTCACAGTTTCTATGGCTCAGCCATCTCGGTCCTGTGCTCAGGATCTCAAAATAATGTGATCAAAATGCTGGCTAAGTTGTTTTCCTTTGTGGGCCTCCTCAAAGCTTCCTCAAAGCTCATGAGTTGTTGGCAGAATTAGGTTCCATGCTACTCTAAGACTGATGTCCTCATTTCTTGCTAGCTCTCAGCTTCTAGAAACCACTGCAGTGTCTTGCCATATGGCCCCCTCGCAGGACCGCCTACAGTATGGCAGGCGACCTCTTCATGGCCAGGAGGAGAATTTCTTCTAAGCCTTTCACCTGATTAAGTCAGACTCACACAGGACAATCTTGCTTCTCATTAAGTTAAAATCAGCCATTTGGGAACTTTCATTACATCTGGTAATTCCCTTCACCTTTACCATATTCTATCGACTAGAAGCAAATTACAGGTCCAACCAAACTCAATGGGAAAGGATTTTAGAGGGGCTGGCTCACCAGGGGTCATTTTAGCCACATCATTTTAAAAAATCATTATAATTTTTGCATAGTTTCTTAATATTATGATGGCTCAAACTAGACAGTACCATCATCATCAACATCATCATCACTATCATCATTTCATCCTCATCCAAATCATTCTCTGAACAATGGAGAAAGTACTGTAAAGATAGAGCAGCCCCTCTTTCCCTGCCCCTGGTCTAGTTCCTAGCCCATTGTAGTAGGTTTATGGTCAACAGCTGTACATTTCTGGCTCATTTTCAGCCTGTTCCCAATTATGACCACCACCTCCCCCCAGTCTTCTGAAAGTTTATATTTAAGATCCATGCACAAGAATCAAAATTGTTTCCTCCAACTAAGAAGAACTTGCTCGCCTGATGATACCCTAACACATGCCCACATCCAATCGATGTTAGAAATCAGTCTAAGTTAAATAACACAGATCCTAAAATGATATTATCTCCTAAAATAACAAAAAGCTAATGGTGACTACTAGGCAAAGAAGATATTAGTAATTTGATGTGGGAAGGCCCTGGATAAAGATTAGGAAAGATCTCAATGGACAGATTTTAGACACTAAGTAGTAAGAAGGATATTGTTCCTGGTTTCTTTTCAGCCCAAGATTTCTGACTGTTTTCCCACAAAATACAAAGCAAGGGGGGGAAATATGAGATACTGATTATTTCATACTTTAATAGCAATCATGAAATAGATTGCAACCTCTTCTCTGTCTAGTAAGTGAGCAGGCAGAGTGAAAACAAAAACAGAGCAGTGTGATAGAGATATTAGATAGAATGCTAAAAAAATTAACACCCAGGGGAATTTTTTTTATAAGTTTCTACTTTTCTGAGATTCAACATTGATATGTTTTTCTCATTTAGGTTCACTAAGTTATGTTTATTATTAATTCAAATTCGCAATATTGAAGGGGAGATATTTCCCATATGGTTGACATGTTGCTCTGGAGGTTCATAAATTTGGAGGAGTTTTGATTAACACTGACAGAAAATCCTTTGAAAACATATGGCTGTATATACATCATGTCATTTCTAATAAGATGACACATCCTTCTTCACTTTTCCCTAATAAGATGAGTTCAGTTGTATTTAAGAAACATGATAATACTTTGTTGACTTTTCTTTATGGGGAGAAAAACTGAGTAAAAATAAACTATTTTGTTGTTGCAGCAGACGCTGAAAGCATAGCAGATAGTTTGTGGGAATTAAAAAAAAAAAAAGAGTGCTATCTCTAAATACTTTTTATAGATGCAATTAATATGTTGTAAACTTAGAGTGATTTTTGACACTCCCCTGCCAGTTTCCTTCTTGGTGACTCTGGTCGTGCATTCCACCTAACTGACTGGGGATTCATCTCCTTCTCACCAGGTTTTAGAACTGCTCTCTGCCATCCTCGCTGATCACAGCTTCATACCATTTTGGCTCCAAAAACATTCTCGTCCTTGGTAGCTTACATTTTCAGATGAACAATTATCTTTGTTTCTTGAACTGATTTGTTTCCACTTCTTCTGAAACCCATTGCAACAAATTCATTTTTGAGAGTTCGGACATTAGCTGTTGGAAGTATATTTTAAAATACAACAAATACGGAAAGCAAATTGGCAACTTGTATCAAGAATCTTAAAAAAAAAAAGTGTAAGCTGTTTGACCCAGTAATTCCCCTTTTGGAAACCCACCATAAGGAAGTAATTTAATATGTGAAGAAAAATTTATTATCAAGGATGTTTATAATAGTATTATTCATTATAACAAAAAATTCAAGAAAAACTTACATGGCCAAAAAGTGGAAGGTGGTTCAATAAATATGGATGATCCACTACAAATCATTTACAGGCTGCAGGATAATAGTAGAAAATTAAAACTAACTTACTAAAGCACATGCAACCCAGTACCTAGTGAAATGTACACAATTACTTTTTATAAAAGGATAAAAATTCAGCAGCAGCAATTAAACAAGAAAAAAACTCATGTCATAAACTACTAAAGTGGTGGCTAAAGAAGGAAACAAATGATTTTGCTGTGCCAGTACTGACCACACCCCCACACAGTTCTGAAGAAAGAAAGCAAGTTAGTGAAATGCTGAGATGTCTCATTAATACCTTTCAATTTGGAGAGAAGACTGAGGAAGTGAGTAGGTGACCTGGAGAAGACACTAGGAAAACTCATTTCTTATTGCATCCCCTACATATCACATGGATGTCAGCAGAGGCAGGACAGGGTGCCAAGGCCTACCATTTCCACAGTGTCAATTTGGGAAACAAGCTAGTGTATAAGATCCTTAGCAGGACCTCGGAAGAAAGAGCCGAGCTAAGTTCCCCCTAATGAGCTTCCTGCATCTCCTTGTTCCACTCCATACTGTTAAGGAGAGGGAAAAAAAGAAACAGATAGGAATATCCTCAAACTCAGAGAACACAGAGAGGCCCCAGAAAAGCTAGGAACATTATAAAGGAGAAATTACCACACCATACTGTGGCATAAAGAAGGTCTGGGCAACCATGCAAATGTCCTTTAGGAAGGAGAGGGTACAAATTTTCTGCTATAAGATGAATAAAGTCTGAGGATCTAATGTAAAACATGGTGACTATAGTTGATAACACTGTATTATATGATTGAAATGTGCTAAGAGAGTAGAAATTAAATGTTATCACCAAAAAAATGGGATAAGTATGTGAAGTGATGGATGTATTAATTTGCTCAATGGTGGGAATCCTTTTACACTGAAAGAGAAAGAAAGAAAGAAAGAAGAAAGAAAGAAAGAAAGAAAGAAAGAAAGAAAGGAGGGAGGAAGGAAGGGAGAAAGAAGAAAGAAAGAAAGAAGGAAAGAAAGAAGGAAGGAAGGAAGGAAGAAAGAAAGAAAGAGAGGGAGAAAGAGAGAGAGAAAGAGAGAGAGAGAGGGAGAGAGAGGGAGGAAGGAAGGAAGGAAGGAAGGAAGGAAGGAAGGAAGGGAGGGAGGGAGGAAGGGGAGAAAGAGAGAGAGAGGGAATGAAACAACAAAACGTAGATGAGAAATCCAGTCTGGATGAAAACAATTTAAAAAACAGAAGAAATCGTTCCAAGAGATTGTTTCATGCTATAGAAAAACTTACAAAGTCAATAAAACAAAACAGCAAAATGAGAATAATAAAATAACAGAGTGAGAAGAAAAAGATTGGTGCAATAATTAAAACATTGAGAACTAAAATGATAACATTACAATAAATTAAAATTAGCAAGGAAAAGAATAGATGTAAATAAAAGTTAAATTGCTGGAATGGAGAAACTCTTGAGATCACCATAGTGAACACAGAAGTAAAAGCGGAGAGTAAAGCAATTTAAAAGAAGATGGAAGATGAGGATAATCCAACATAAGGATAATTGGTTTCCCTGAAGTGATACTCCAGAAGAACAGGAAAAGTTCTTTTGAAGTATAATAGTGAAAACCAAAAATCTTTGAAAGGAAGAACCAGATCTACACACTATGTTCCAGAAGAAAACTGACAGAGGAGTCCATGTGAAGATGTGTCTTGGTTCAAATAGTAAACTCAAGAGGAAAGATTTTTTAAAATATATTTTTTATTGAGGTATAGTTGACTTGCAAGATTATATTAGTTTCAGGTGTACAACATAGTGATTTGATATTTTTATAAATTACAAAATGATCATCATGATAAGTCTAACTACCATCTGTCACCATACACAGTTATTAAAATATTATAGATTATATTCCCTAAGGAATAAAGAATTCTTCAGGCTATCAGGGAGTAAACACAAGCCACCAGCAAAGGGAAATTATGAGGTTGGTCTTGGACATGCTATAGATTTTCAATGTCAGAAGGTGATGGGGAATTTTTACAAGATTCTAAGGAAAACAAAATAATTTTCTAAAACATGAAGCCAAGACAATTTATTGTTTGAATATAAAGGTCACAGGCAGATATTCTCAAACATGAAAAAATATGGTGAAATATAGCATTCATAACCTATTTTTAAAACAATTTCTAACAGAGGGAATCAGCCAACCAAGAGATCAAATACAGAATTTAAGCATAGAAAAGTTGTGGTTTAAAAGGCTGGTGACAAATCATGAATCCGACTAAATATGGTCTAAGATCTAAAGTGAGAATTTAATTGCAGAACGGAATGTATACATTATTAATCTGGAAAAAGTCTGCAAAGCTATATAACCAATGAAATTGGGGGGTGGGTTTTGGGGAGAGAGATGGTAAGAAATATAAAAGAAATAATTTTATCTTTTTAGCAGATGAATAAAATGTGTAATTAAAAACTTAATGACTCCAACCTCTTAATTTTTTCATAATATTTATTTTAAAATTTAGAGTAGGGGCTTCCCTGGTGGCGCAGTGGTTAAGAATCCGCCTGCCGATGCAGGAGACACAGGTTCAAGCCCTGGTCCAGGAAGATCTCACATGCCGCAGAGCAACTAAGCCCGTGGGCCACAACCACTGAGCCCACGTGCCACAACTACTGAAGCCCACATGCCTAGAGCCCCTGCTCTGCAACAGGAGAAGCCACGGCAATGAGAAGCCCGTGCACTGCTACGAAGAGTAGCCCCCGCTTGCCACAACTAGAGAAAAGCCCGTGCGCAGCAATGAAGACCCAATGCAGCCAAAAAAAATTTAGAGTGATCATTTAGGAGACAAATTTTTATGGTAGAGAAACATTAATCTGTGGTTTAAGATTTCTTTATGTCTATTCAGTTTCTTTTTTTCTGTTAAAAATAAATAACACTTATCTATAGTGTGCTAAATCCAGTATGGTACCCTGCATTGGATTGTGGAATGTAAAAAATGACAGTAGTGGAAAAACTGGTAAAATCCAAATAAAATTTGGAGTTTAGATCATAGTAATGTACTGATGCCTATTTCTTAGATGTGACAAACCTACTATGGTAATATAAAATGTTAATAGTAGGAGAGTTTGGGTGAGGGTGTGCTACCTTTGCAACTTTTCAGTAAATTTAAAATAATTGCAATATAAAATGCTTCTTTAAAAATATTATGCATCATATCCATATACCCTTTTATCTACATCTTTATGAAAAATGAAGTCTAGGATAAGGTTTATAAAAATTCAACACTGGCTATTTCTAGGTTGGTGGCTTTACAGTGATTTCTTGCTTTTGTTTTGTATACTTTTTGTATTGTTTGAAATTAACACAGATGAATATCATTTTTATTACAAATGTTATTAATATTCCAAAGTTTTTAAAAGAAACAAATAAAATACTGTTATAGATGACTATTAACATAGGGAATGTTTATGATAAACTATCTCATGAGAAAAACAGAAGACAAAAAATAAATATAACAGTAATAATTTTATTTCAAAAAATATATTTATGAAAAAAATGACCAGAAAGAACTACATTAAGTTATTGGTACTGATTGATTTGGGATGAGTAAATTTTAATTTTTTCTTTATACATTTTAAATTTTTACAGTGGTTTAAACAATGAGTATACCTTCATAATAACTGAAAAATAAACGTTACAGTTTTACTGTTATCCGATGAAGTTGGAACTGGCAGTTGGCAAGTCAACTGGAAAAGTTAATTAGAGCAGTGAATCATAAAATGTGATACATACATACCTTAAAGATTTAATTTTAACCTGAAACATATGGACGCTCACTCAGTTGCCACTCTTTTGATGTCATGCCAAGGCCCTTTCCTTGTGCTGGGGTCTGCTAATCAGAGTTCCAAGCCGTCTTTCTTTCAAAATCACCCATAATGCATCACCCAGAAGTTCCAGTTTTGGTTTCCTTAAGGCAGAATGAGACCTTTAAGACACTCACAAAGCAACTTTTCTACATTTTTGCTCTTCCCCCAGTCTTTTCTGTGTGTTTTACATACACCTTATTTGATGGCAATTTACTATAGCAACTTGTCATCATCAAATCTTTCATCACTTTACACAATAGTTGTGTAAATAATAAGCATATATTTGCATATTACAGTTGCCAGCACAACTAGCATAAATAGGTTTGGGAACACACATGGCTGACTTTTGGTCATCACAACTGGTGGGAAGTATGGGGGCTTAATAGAGAGTAGTCTAAGCTGGAAGAGCTCAATGTGCAGCAGGCATTATTTGGGAGGTTTTACTGAGGAAAGCGGGACCCATACCTTGTCCGACAAATTGATGAAATTGAGGAAGGTTATGAGAGTT
Source organism: Balaenoptera acutorostrata (assembly GCF_949987535.1). Lineage (NCBI taxonomy): Eukaryota > Metazoa > Chordata > Mammalia > Artiodactyla > Balaenopteridae > Balaenoptera > Balaenoptera acutorostrata. The sequence continues at coordinate 13,315,032 of NC_080079.1, read as the reverse complement.
CCTATAGATAAACGTAAAAATGACAGACTCTAATACAAGTCTTGCTACCTTAAGTGTAGCAGGAGGAGGCTAGCATCAGATTTTTTCTTGATCTGCTATTCTCTCCACTTCTTACACTGGATAGCTAGGATACCCTCTTATGGTCCCCTTCAGCATAAGGTACTGATGAAGGACAAATAGGTCACTTGGGCCTTTTCTAGTTGGCCCACTCTGTAAGCTGGTAACGGTATTCCATGGTACAGATGAGGAAACTGAGGCACTTAAAAGTGCCCAAGACTATGGTTACTCATTGACAGATCCAGGATTCACACCTAGATCTGTGTTCTGACTCTAAATGTACTGCTGTTAACACTCTACCACAGTGACCTTCTTCAATGGTACAGACGGTCCCCGACTTAACAATAGTTCAACACAATTTTTTTACTTTATCATGGTGCTAAAGCTATACACAGTCAGTAGAAACCATACTTCAAATGTTGAGTGTTTTCTAGTGATGTGCAGAGTGACACTCTGTTGTGTTGCTGGGCAGCAGCAGCGAGCCACAGCTCCCAGTCAGCCGGGCCATCACGAGGGTAAACAACTAATACACTTATTACCATTCTGTAACCCTACAACCATTTCTGCTTTTCCCTTTCAGTACAGTATTCCATAAATTACATGAAATGTTCAATACTTTATTAGAAAATACGTTAGATGATTTTGCCCAACTGTAGGCTAATGTAAATGTTGTGAGCACACTTAAGGTAGGCTGGGCTAATGTGTGATATTCGGTAGGTTAGGTGTATTAAATGCACTTTTGACTTACGATATTTTCAATTTAAGATGGGTTTATCAGGAAGTAACCCCATTGTAAGTCGAGGAAGATCCATATAGGGTTAATGATTAAATAAAGACATGAAATCACACAAAGAAGGAAATTTTTAAATTGTCACTTACATTGTCAGTGTAGAACAGCTTTGTTCTTATAGTAGCTGATAACATCTTATTTTTCTGAGTCTTAAAATCATCAATGATATAGAAATAATGTGAGTGTTATGCCATATACCTCTGTCCTGTATATTTAGAATAATTCATCTCCATCTTTCTATTTGGGGCCCATCCTACAGGAATCCTGTTCTCTTTAGGACCATCCGTATCCCAGATATCCTTAATTTCACAAACACTGCCTGGAGTTCCAACTTACATTCTCAGCCTGAAGATGTGCATGGGAGTACCTGATCCCTTCATTAAGCACTGCATCAACTATCCACGGTTTCCCTAGATTGGCAGGTCTGATCTCTTCTGCATCACAAGTTACATCTCTTTACCCTCTTACCAGCTTATGTCAATTTTCATAGATTTCTTTCTCAGTATCATTTCTCCATATTATTCCTCCTTTTTACAGCTAAGCTCCTCCAAGGAGTGACCGAAATTTGATCTCCATTCCCGCGCTTTGTCTTCTGTCATTTCCAGCATTTAAGATCACCAGTGGCCACCATTTTTCCAAATCCAACACTTTTCTGTTCTCATATTTCTTGACCTCTCAGGAGCAGGCAGTCAACATATTTGCCCACTCCTTCCTTCTTCAAAGACTTTCTTCTCTAGAACTCCAAGACATCATATTTTCCAGGCTCTCCTCCCACCTCACTAAACTCCTTTGTCTCCTCTCCTGGGATCTCTTCTGTTCAACCTCTAGATGTTGGAGGACCGCAAGGTTCTTTTCTACATCCTAAATTGATCTCATCTAGCCACTGGCTTCAAATACTGTCTCTATACTGATTACTCCTACATTGATTTTTTTCTGCCCCTTCCTTTCCCCTGAGCTCTAGATGGATACGTCCATCATCCTAATGGGTATCTCCACTCCAGTGTATAACAGCCATCTCAAATGGAACATATACCAAATGAACTCTTGATTACTCCCAGTTAGAATCTACTCACTATCCCACATCTTGCCCAGTGGGTAAGTGACTTCACAATTCACCAATTGGTCATGTTAAAAATTTAGATGACATCCTTGATTTCTCTCTTTTCCTCACCCCCAGTCACATTAGTTCATCAGCAAAGTCTATCAGCTCCACCTCTAAAATGTCAAACGAATTCCTGCTTCTCCCCATAGCCAGAGCTATCCCTCTTGTTCAGGTCAATATCATTCTCTCCTGGCCTGGTGTGGTGCAAAACCTAAAGGTAAGACCCTATATTATGAACTGCCTTGACATATGGTGAAACCAGAGAGCCTCAGGTGGCATAACCACAGGTTTTCCCTCCCAGCTCTGCTCCTGCAGATAAGATCTATCCAGACAACTCTCCTTATCCAGGGGACAAGGCAGTTCCTGCTTTTCCCCAGGTAGCAGGTTTCAGTTCCCTGCCGATCCTCGGAATTATTCAAACAAGCCAGTTACATCCTCCTGCAGAAACCCAGGATCACCTCACCCTCTTAGTACTACAGGACCTGCCTTCCACAGCCCCTGGATGTTTACTCTGTTCCCCAGTACAAGTCCTGTGTGACCTGCATGATGTCCTCCTCTCCCAGGCTGTAAGTATATGTAACTAATAAACTTCCATCTCATGTGTCCAGTGTTCAGTGTCATGTGTTGGGCTATCCTTACACTCTAGGATGGGAATTTCTTCCTCACCACTGGTGCAGGAAAAAAGGCGATGAAAACACTCAGCTGTCACTGAAATCTCAGTTCAGATGATTTCTTCTCTGAGGGGTCTCTCTTGACCACCCTCTATCCCAGCATTCTCTCTCATTTTCTACATGGCACTTGTCACTGTCTGAATTATCTTATTTATTTACTTAGCACATGTTTCATCTCTGGCACATTCCACTAGACTATGAGCGCCATATCCAACATCAGAAATCTATCAGATCCGCTTTAAACGTATACTGTGCGAAGAGACTTCTGCCACCAATCCAGCCTTCATCTGAGCCCAAGCCAGCACCACCTCTCACCTGGATTATTGCACTCACATCCTCGTCAGTCTCCCTGCTTCCACTCTTGCCCCGTTCCCCTCATAGTATCCAGAGGGACCCTTTAAAGATGTGAGCTAGCTCATGTCACTTCTCTGCTCTACAGCTCCGCCCCACTGCCTCTGGGCTCCCGCCTCACTCAGAGTCAGTACCTGAGTCTTTATCGTCACATACAAGTTCTGCTCCGTTCAGCCCCGGTGCCCTCTTTGCCCTTCTCTCCTGATATCTCCCCTTTATCACTGTGCTCCCAGCACCACGGTCTGTTTGGTATTTAGAGTTTTGTACTTCGCTTGTCTGGTTCCCCCACCTAGAAAACCCTTCCCCCAGATACTTGTATAGTGGCTCGCCACTTCTGCTCAAACGTTACCACATCGGAGAAGCCTATGGTTCGTACACTCTTCACCCTCCATCCTGTTACCCTACTTTACCCTTCTTACTTCTATCACTCATATTTTTGCTGATTTGTTTATACTTTGTCTACTCTGCTAGACTGCAGGGAGGAATAGGGGCTCTCTTTGACTCAATACTGTGTCCCCAGAGTCTAGGACTTCAATTAGGGGCTTAAAATGTATCTGTTTAATTAATAAGTTTGTGTCTTGCTTACCATTGTATCCCTAGAGCCTCAAACAACATGTGGCACACAGTAATAATAATAACACTAAAATAATTTTTAAATAATAAGAAGAGCTAAAACTTATCTAGCATGGCTATGTGACAGACACTGTTCTCAGCTCTCAATATATGCTATTATTTAGTCCTCGCAACTATAGGGCAGGTACTACTATTATCCCTGTTCACAGATTAGGAAAATCAAGCTTAGAGAGTAGAAGTAACTTGCTCCAAGTTACATATACAGTAAGTAGAGTAGTCAGGATGCAAAACTAGGTGGTATAATTTCAGAGCATGTGGTATTAACCACTTAAATAAATAAATGACTTATAAAACGGTCATCAGTAACCTCTCCTTGTGACATCATCCTCAGGCCGATCCATGCATGAGGATAAGATACTTGTTGACTGCTCTGTTTACTAGTAGATAGCAGTGGATAACAGAAGGAGAAAGCATTAACCAATATTATATTCTATTAAAGTACTACCTAAAACATCAATAAATATTATACTAGGACTTGGGAAATTTTTTAAAATAAAGATTATATATTTTAATTGTTTTCTTAACTGTCAGAAGGGTTAAAAGCCACTGATTTTCAAAAAGGAAACTTCTATATCCTAATTTATACATATCTATCAACTGTCAGTAAGAATGCAAAAGGTCACCTCAGCCTGCACCAAAAGGTGTTTCATAAGTTAAATGGTGATAAAGAATTAGATCAGCCCAAAAGCCAACCTAGAATGGAAATGAATATGTACTTTCAGCAAGCCATTCCTCACAGGATATAAATTATAACCATTTCAAGATATAGTAGGTGTTCACTCAAGTTTCTCTCTGGGTTTTCATAGTCCTTAGACCATTACGTTTGAAGTAAAAGTTAATAAAAGTCCAGAAACAAATTTGAAAAGGTATTGGTATTGAGATTAATTCAAGGGTTTTTAAAGAAAGTACCCTCCACCTTGAATAGCTTTGCAATGAAAGAGGAGTGTCGTTCCACATATGGTCTCAGGAATGCCCTAATGCAGAGTCAGTCACAGCACTTGTGGCCTTACCAGCTTCTCCCACAGGAGAGAAAGAGACCCTGCGCTCTGTTATTGGCTCTTGGCAGCAGGTAAAATCAGCTTAAGAGTCCCTTATGCCACCAAGAAGGCTCTGTGACCTGCAGTCCATCTGGAAAATCTGTCTTTCAAACACAATCAGGCCCACAAAGGTAAGAGTCAGGAGGCAACGCTTTTGACCTTAAAGACCTGAGGGATATATCAGTGGGTTTTGTCCACAGAGACCTAATGCAGCGAGGAGTTAAGACAATTGCCAAGATCACTCCAGCCAAAAGCAACACTCCTCCTTGAATTCTGACCAACAACACTCTTTCCCCCCAAAACAAAACCCAAAAACTTATGAAGAAAAAAAAAAATACTGACCAGCATGATCGACACGATGTATATTGGTTGACTTCACTAGAAACTCTAGGGAAGAACAGCCTCAGGGATTCCCGGGCCAGGGACCTAAAGATTACTAGAATGGCAGTGCTGAGTGTTTAGGATGAAGCCCAGTGGAGGTGGCTGAGGCCGCACAGGGACGGTCACCGCCAGTAAGGTTGACATTAAAGTTGGACCAGTCTGGGAGAGTCACGTTATAGCTTGGAGCCAAGCAGGTAACCCCAATAACAAATGAAGCTTCTATGAGAGGCAAAACCCAGCAATTTTCACTTCATTCTTTTCCGATATATAACAAATGTTCCAGCCTGATGCGACATTTAAACCTCGCAATACAATATTATGGAAACATGAATGAAGCACAGCAAGGAATTTTCGAAGGGGCTGCTAGGAGGTTGACTTCGGAGTTTTCGCGTCAAGTTGGTTTACAGTTACCTAATTACAGAAAGAAACCCCAATCGCTATTCCTTGAGCCCAAAACTTGGCTCTACTCAAGTTTGAGGGAATTCATTGGCGCTCTCAAGGTGCCCAGTGGACAATCAGTAAAGGTCTCTGGAATTTTGCCCACATTTAAGATAGAGTAAAACAAATCCAGAACTTAGTTTGAGGGTGACTCTAAACTTAAAATCTGGGTGACATTCTGAAATTATCACACAGGAGCTCAGGATTTAGATTCTACTCTAATGAGCTCCGTGAATGCCAGTGAGAGGGGGCCTGGCTCACCTGCCCTTTCCACTGATCCAGATCTCCAGTTCCCACCAGGTCTCAATGAGACGGGAGCCTTGCACTGTCACGTGGACCCTAAGATGGGAGCCACCACCGAGGAAAGCCCAGCTGAGTGGACATTTATGCTGCACCATGCCGCATCTCCTTGGCCCACCTGTTTCTAGCGCAGCTGTAGTGGACCCTCATACCCTGTTGCAGGGTCCCATGTGCCCTAGAAGGCCACCCAGGCACAAGCAGGCACAACCCAGAAGTAGGGGGGTCGTAAGGGCCCTGGGAGCAAACCTCAGCCAGTGGGAGACAGGGATCTGTGGATAAGTGTCCTAGCCGCCCCTGTCCTCCACTGTGGAAAATTCTGTAGAAATTCTGAATTCTATATGGCCCCTTCAGAGGGGCCCCAGCAGGACTGAGGCCTGGTTGCCCCCAGCAGGACATATTCAGCTCTTTACTGCAGTACCTGCGGGCTCTCCTCCTTTCTCCGTCTCTTTCCTCACTTCCACTTCCGGGGTCCCCTTCCAGATAAATTAGGTGAACCTCGGTCCTTGTCTCAGACTCGCCTTTCAAGGGAACCCAAATAGGATGTCAGCCAAAAGACATGAAGCAGGAAAACACACCTACACACACACACACACACATGCACGCACACACATATGATCCCCCGCACCCAGCAGTACTTATCCCTCAACATTTCCGTCCTTTGAGCCAGTGAATCCCCTTCTCTTTTTCTGTTTTACGCAAGGCAGTTGGCATTAGGTTTTTCATCACTTGAAACTACCCAAGTCCTGAATAGGACAAGCACTTGGACTTTGAAAACAGATGATTACGCTTTCCTACTAGCTCTCCATTGGCAACATCTTTGTGTGTCTACCACTTAGTGCGATGCCTGGCGCCCAGTAAGGCTCAAAGATCATGCATTAGATTAATGAATCTCTAGTATATGTTTTTACTTCCATTGTTAAGAAGAGGTAAGAAGAGAGCTTGGCATTTTTATGTGTCATATAGCGAGAGATCACGTTTAGCTGGCACACACTGGTACGGCCATGCTGTAAACAGCACCCCCCCCCCGAGTCCCCAAATAGCCCCCAGCACCTCCAGTCACCCTAGCACCCCCAGAAATCCCTGGGCCTCCCCATGATCCAGCAGGCGAAATGTTAACCCCTGGCACAGCATCTACTCTGATTGGTCAGTTCCGGCCTTGCCGACTGTATAATATTTGGAATATTACCTTTGCGTGAGGCCTGATTGTTTCACTCCCTGTGCTCTTTTAAAATTAATCCTCATAAAGCTTGAAAGTAATGCAGCACAAACTCCTTAACACGAAAGAAATGATTTTCCTCCAGACCTACCATACTGCTAAAAATACAGAGGAAACAGCTTTCTTGATAGTCTCCACATGAATATTAATACTAGTACAATATGCCTGCAGATGTAGTCGTTGGCTTTTCATCTGGCCACATGATTCACTGAGAAATCAACTGTTCTGCAAAACTTTCTTCCTTCCTTAACACAGCTCCTCCCGTGAACGGCAAGGGTGATGCTTTCGCATTTTCTTTGCCCCACAGCTGGTACCGTTCAAGGGATTTTTGGGCACGAGAGGAAGTCCCATCTGTGTCCCAAGTCCAAAGTCATCAAGAAGTTTTAGAGTTTATTTTCTTCATGCCTTTTCCTTCCTTCATCTTCTTGAATTTTCAGAGGTGAGGTAGTTCTTCAACTTTAAAAGCCAAGTCTAATTATGGCCTCTTTGGAGGCAACACAGTATATTTTCTCTGTACAGTAGAAAGAAATGTCTCTGATGGGTTCAAAATCGAGTGATCATACTAATTGGACCCCGCGTGGGATTCTACAGTAGGTGAGCCCAGGGATGGAAGGGAGCATGTGGAGGACCCTTGCAAGTGTGCTGCTAGGAAGCCTCCAGAAAATCCGAAGAAAGACCCAAAGACCGCTCTTGAATCTACCCTTCCATGGACAAGATACGGGAAAATGCAGAACAGGAATGGCTGTGTTTTAGACATTTCAGCTAAGGACAGAGCTGGGTCCAACCATCAAGTGCAGACGAAGCTATTGAGAAAAAAATTCTGCAAGAGATTTTGCAGAACGTAGGGAAATGGGAGAGGAAGAAAACAGGAAGTCAGGGTGGTGTTGAAATGGATTTCCATTTCAGATGAGATTACCCACCACACACTCACCGGCTCTGTTTCTTCTCTATCTACCAAAGGATATTCCTCTTTGAAAGAATCTTTTCTTCCTAGGACCCTCTATGTGTTTCCTGGGGCTGCTGTAACAAACAACCATAAACTTGGTGGTTTAAAACAGCAGAAATGTATTCTTTCCCGGTTTGGAGGCCAGAAGTCCAAAATTGGTATCAATGGGCCAAAATCAAGATATCAGCAAGGTTACATTGTTACTCACCTGGGTCCTTGGACTGTTTCATCAATAGAAATTGATGAGAGGTCAGATGAGAAATTCTGGCAAGCCTTTGCTGGGGCTCTTGCTGCAGCACAAGGGAGAGAGAACAGGTGACAGGTGCCCTTGCCAGCTCCTGGGGCGCGGGGCTGGTGAGCTGGTCCCTTAAGTGGGGTGAGGGTAGGGACCGATCAGTGAGTCGGGGTGGAGGGGCGGCTTAGGTGGTCTGCCCACCCCCGTGGTGGTGCTGTGTGCAGGGATCATGCACAGGACCCTGCTTTTGCTCCCGACACCTCAGAAGTGGCAGGTGGTTTGGGGCCTTTTTGTAATTTTTGTAGCCCAACTGCACATGTGTGCAGTTATTTTTAGCCCCTTTATAGTTTTTTTTGTATTTTGTTGCTGGAGATGTTTGTCCAGGTGCAAGCTCTGCAGAAAAAGGTCAAAGGTCCCAGGTCCCAGGTCTCAGCCTGTCTCAACACTCCCTTCAGAAGCTCAGGGAAAGAAAGAGTCCAGCCTTTGCCTCTTCCAGCTTCTGGCTGCCAGCACTCCTTTGCTTGTGACCACATCCCTCCAAGCTCTGCCTCTAAGGTCACATTGCCTTTTCCTCTTCTGTCTGAAGTCTCCCTCTGCCTCCCTTATAAGGATACTTGGAGTTGCATTTAGGTCTCACTCAGATAATCCAGGATAATATCCTCATTTCAAGAGCCTTAATTTAATCACATCTGCAATGTTTTTGCCCTGTGAGGTAACAGTCACAGATTCCAGGGATTAGGACATGGACAATTTTTGGAGCGTTCGGCCTGTCACAGACGGGATGGTAGAAGGCCTGTGTTCCCCACCTGTGACCTCAGCCCTAACCATTTTAGTCTGTGCCAGTGGCATTTGACTGCAAGTACGATGACTCTGCCCCTTGGGTGTTTTCTCCGGGCCGGAGGACCAGGAGGTTAATGTTTCAGAGAGTAGCCTTCAGGCAAATCCAGATGCGGGGTTAGAGGATAAATACCAGACTTCCTCTCTCCTCAGGTGGGGCAACTCGGAGATAGTCTAAACTGTCTGTCACTGTTGCCAGTGAGATGGAGAGCTAGCTGCCCCGAGGCAGCCTGCTGATTGGTCGTGTGCCTTCACTAGCTTCTTCTCTCCCCGTGCCACTTCCCTTCCCCTGGCCATGCTTCCTAGGATGGCCTCTCTCATAAACTCCTTGCAGTCACATCTTTGTCTCAGGATCTGCTTCTGGAGGAAACCACCCTAAGATAGATCTCCTGTCCTTACCTGGTGATTCAGCACCATTTCCAGGCACCTGGGCTGTGCACTCATGAAAGGCAAGACTTCGACTTCAACAACCTTTCCCTTCTCTTGCCCAGGGCTGCTGAAATGAACGGCAGAAAGAATAAAAACCATCTTCACAAGTCCTAAGTCTGAGGACCGTGGGGTCCAGGGCTTGGGAGTCATGTGACTGGCCCCCTGCGAGGCAGACCAACCTAGAACCAGGGTAGGGGTCAGGATCAAACTCTTTTCTAGTAATATCCTAAAAGGAGAATCGTCATATTAAGAATTCAGGGCGTTCTCCCCCGGTTCCTTTCATGTTGGAGGATTTCACTGTTCCCTCTGAATGTAGACCATGGTAGTATTAATCTCATATAAATAGAAAACAGCCCCAAAATGTATAATAATTGCGTACACCACTCCTTTTGTCAACTTTTTGATTTAGTGCCACTGCTGCAGAGCCGGGTTTTATTGTATTATGATACGACAGTAATCTTTCCGAGGCTTCCACTTTATTTTGTTACATTTATCTAGCGCGCCAGATTCACACTCCCACAGTAACCATATGGGGAAAAGCCACAAAAGCTGTTAAGTACATTTAATTACTGTTTTGATGAGCTCATATTTTAATTATGTTTATTGATTCTGTGTATATTGAAATAGTTTGAGCATTTCCAGAAGAAAAAACCGGAATCAATACGCAGCAATTACTGAACATTTCATGATTGTGTGTGTAATTAAAACTTTCATAAACTATTTTTGAAGACCATTTCCCCTCTAATCCTATAGTGGTGATTAACTAGGTTTCTGACCGTGTTTAGGTAAGCTTTGGTTTTTCTTCTATGTAGAAGGAAAATAGGGTTCAGTGAGAAATATGTTTACAGTCAAATTCTGACTTAAAATGTCTTCCTTCCAAAACAGCAGAATGCACATATTGTACCTTCCACGATTTGCTAAAACACCGCTAACAATGATAAAACACAAATTTAAACTTCCTAACAATTCAATGTTGCCAGCTCAAAGATTACTCCGACTGTCAGCCATACATATGCTGTTGCTAAGTGACAGATTAAAACAAAGAAAAACCCCCGCAATCCTTCCATGCCTGCCTCTATCCTTTTCTCATGCTCGTAGGCATTTTTACAGATCTTAAGGAATTTGTACTTGAAAAAATGAAACTGCACAAACCCCACATTTTCTTCGGAGAATGAAATTAGTGTCATTTTCATTTTATACATTTTATTACTCTCAGTCTGTCTGTGAGAAAATGATGCAAAATAGGGAGTTGTCTCTTTAAAAGGTGATGACAGATTGTCTGTCCAGGAACAAATATTTCTAGCTCAATTTCTAAATCACCTGGGTCCAAAGCACCACGCCTCCAGCCACCTGCATCAGCATCGCCTGGAGCCTTTGGAATGGCACGGATTCCTTGGCCTCACTGAAGGCCACTGAATCAGTCTCTAAAGTAAGCCTCAGGAATCTGAATTTTAAATACCATTTCCAGCTAAGGTTTATGAGTCTTTGACCAAAGAGGCTTCTACTGACCTTAACTTTCTCATTCTAAAGTGGACCCTTAACAATGTCCTCCAAAAACAATCCTGGTATTGAGCTACCTGATGACAGATCATTCACTAAGACAGCAGAGTAGGGCAACTTCATCCCCCAAAGGGGCTCGGCCTACCTTGGCCCCCTCTCTCCCGGCAGGGGGCTGCCTGCCAGCAAATGCACAGAACATCTGTCCCCTAGGAAAAGAATTGTCTCAGAAAAGAATTGTCACCTCAGAAAACAATTGTCTAGGATCCAAACTTACCAAAAGCCTGAGGGAGGTAAGTCTCTTTCTTTCCTGGGCTGCCGTAAAAAATTACATTATTCTCGCACAGGTCTGGAGGCTAGAACTCTGAAATCAAGGTGTCAGCAATGCGGGTTCCTTCTGGAGGTGCTGAGGGAGAGTCTGCTCCAGGCCTCCCTCCTAGTTACTGGGGGCTGTTGGCCGTCATTGGCTTGTAAGATGCCTTACTCTCATCTCTACTTCCAGCATCACGTGGTGTTCTCCTTGTGTGTCTCTGAGTCCAAACTGACCTCTTCCTATAAGGACACCAGCCATTGGTAGGGCCCACCCTACTCCTGACCGTATCCTCATGTGATTGCATCTGCAAAGACCCTGTTTCCAAATAACATCACATTCACAAGTACCAGGGTCAGGATATGAACATATGTTTTGGAGGGCTACTATTCACCCCACAGCAATGAGTGAGGCTTACCAAGGGTTGTTTGAAGACCGTGCCTTCTGTTCAATCTTCTCGAGTCTCCCATGTACCCCATTTTGTCTTTAGATCCAGCCAGCCCATCAAAAAGCCGCATGCCCAGATCCTATTGCTTTGGGGCCAGGCAGAAAGGCTTTCCTGAAATGTATTTTGGTCAGCTCCTACTGAACCTTGCTGACGGTGCTGGAGTAGAGGAGTGCTACTCCTAGTGTGGCTCGTGGATGGAGTCAGTCCCCGTACCGCAGGGTCACTGGTGCCCAGAGATGGTGTTGGGGTCTGGTCCCTCCTGCAGCTGGTCGAGAAATGCTGTCTGCATTACCCTGGTTCCCGGCAACGCTCCTTGGAAGAATTTCCTTTTACTGTTTAGTTCTAGTTAAGTCCTTCCCAGTTGAGGAACTGGGAGGTTTATTCCTCTTCAACAATTGACCACGTGTCCCTTTTCTGTCTGACTTTAGGAATCGTAATTAGTGTAATAAGGCAAGCCAGGCAGGTAATTAAATGAACAGTCTGAGCCTGTGGCAACGGGGTTGAGGGGTAAGAAGGGTGGCGGGTGGCGACTGTATCAAACTAAAAAGCACATAATCCACCTCAAGACAGTCATAGCCTAAATTTTTTAAATATACATGATGGAAAATTTCAAACAGAGAGGTACAATAAACCCTCATACACCCCATCACTCAGATTCAAAAATTATCAACATTTTGCTAATCTTGTTTACCTACCCCATTTAGTTTTTTATTTTTGCTTGTGTATTTTAAAGTAAATCTCAGATATCTTGTGGTTTTACTGGTATGTATACCATTAACATACCTAACCAAAAGAACAATAATTCCTTAATATCCTCTAATACTTAATGCATATTCAAAATTTCCAAATCCAAAACCAAAGCTGGTTTTACAGTTGGACTACACAAAGTCCACACATTGCATTTGGTAGTTACAGCTCTTAAATCCCTTTTGTTCTGTGTTAGTGTCTCCTCCGACTGATTTGTGAAACAGGCTAAAATGAAACTTCAGTTGGGTTTGTCTCAGGGGCTGCCATTTTGCAACCTCCAACTCAGTCTCTTGGGGGCCAGATACGCGCCTTCCATTTTTCTCCTAGGTTTGACTTCCTGTTTTAAGTTCTGCTTTCCCTGGTTCAGATTTTTAAATCTGACTTTTAGGTTACCAGTTCATGATATGTGTTTTTGCCATAAGCCCTCAAATCCTTGACAGGATGATTTGGGATATAAAGAAGTTGAATTACATTAATAAATAAGATAAACTCAACATTTTCTTTCTAAGTGTGTTTGAGATAACAAAGTTCCCAGTAAGTTGAATCTCACTGTTTAAAATTTAGAGATAGTAAGCAGATTCTGGAATTTGGCACCTGCCCAAGAATTCAGCAGTGTGTCTGATATAAAATTCTACTGAAAGCAACAGAGTTAGGATAAAGAGCCAAGATCTCACTGGCTTTTTAACGGCATTTTTTGAAGATCTTCATATAGTACTAGACAGAAAAAATAAAACAATGAAATCAAAACAAAACAAAAGCAAAGTAAGACTTGTCAGCAAAACATCTATGGTATTTCTTATTTTGAGAACTGGGAAACTTCCAGGCCTACTTAGGATACCTTTGCTAAAGGGTTTCCTTATAAAAAGATTTATCACCTTCTCTCTCTCAGGATTCATACGTAACATGTATGTGTAGGGCAACGGCTTATGAGTCACTCATAAGGGAAGAACAATTAACACGTGCATTATTTTAACAGCACGTGTTCATTGGGCTCCTGCTGTGCACTCAGCATTATCCTGGGTTTTGTGGGGACTTTGAAAAAGTATGAGGCAGTTTCTGAAATGTTTTCTCCAAGGATGCTATGCTTTCCCCTTTCTGAATGGAGGACCAACCACTGTGATATAAGAAACAGAAAAAACTCTGGATCCAAACAGTCCTGAGTTTGAATCTCCATCATTTATGGGCTGTGTGACTTTAGGTAATTCATTTAGATTCTCTAAGCCTCAGTTTACCTATCTATAGAAAGAGGATAAAAATGATACCCACTCTCAGAGTTGATAAGCTAGGACATTTGTGATGTGTCTGTGGTGTGGCCACCTGTGGCCCTCAACTCGGTAGCCAATTTGATACTTCTGGACTAATTTGATCAACCTCACCCTCTCACCAATCTGGGTGAAAATTCAGGAGCATAGCTTGAAAAAGAATGAGGAGGGGGTCCCAGTCCTAAGAAGTCCGAGCAGATGACCAAGTCAGGGACTCTGGGAGCAAAATGGAAGCTGAGACAGCGGACAGGGCCCGGGGTCAGAACCAGGACAGCAAGATGCATGGATAGCGCCCCAGCCCCAGGTGCTGGCCTCCACTTTCCTGGCCTCCACTTTCCTGGCCTCCTGGCTCTTCCCCTCCCTCCTCCTCCTCCCCCAATCCCAGATGGGGCCATCGGAGACTAACCAGAGCTGCCTCACCCAGTAAACCATGCTCACTCAGGACTGAGGCTGTTGACAGCCACTGACTTTGCCACTTGACTCCAGCTCTTTAAAAGTCCGATTTCATAAGAGAGTGTTGTGATCCCGGTGGCATCTGGGAGGTACGGCTGCCTGTGTGTAATCAGGCCCAGACCAGCTCAGTGTGCGTGGCAGGGATTCTGGTCCAAATGTTTTGAAAATTTGCCCAATGCCATCAGTCTAAAGAGTAAAAGGCAACAACACTGAAAGGCTTGAGGGTCCAGATAGAGGGAGGAGATGACAGGGAGCTCAACCAAGAAATTGAAAACGGACTGAATAACTGTTCTGCGCTCAGAGACTCGACGCTTCCCCCCTCCCCCCGCCACCGCCATACACCTTAAGTTCCTGCAGATCACTGTGTATCCCGACACAGCAAACGCAGTATGGACAACTAACCATGCTGGGCAGCTCTCCTTCTGTGACCTGGCTCCGAGAATCCTCTTTCTGGTAGTGGCTAACACACTTATGTTCAGACACATAGGGCCTCCTTCAGAAATGATGAAAGCCACGAGAAACAGAATTCAGGGCAGCACTGGCCCATGACTCTGGGTTGATGAGGGTGCCTGAATTTGGACCTGTAACAGAATTAATATTTGAGACAGAAGAGAACTAGGGATCTCTGTGTGGCTCAGCCATCCTGCTCCCTTTCTCAAGTCATTTTCATCCCACAGGTGGTCCAATTGGCACCAAATTTGGTCAAAGAGCTGGCCCAATTTCTCCCCAATACACAACAGCCAACAGCCTTCGTATAACTGTGTTCTGCTCAACAGGGTTCAAGGACCATGTTCCTCTCATTAGCAAGTGTTTTTCTATAATAAACACAGCAGCAGTCATTTACTGAGCACATAATATATGTCAAGCCCAGTACTAAAAGCCTTATATCATTGCATTTAAGTTTAATGACAGGATTATATTAATTATACTATATTATATGCAAGCAAAAATTGTTATTCTTAACGTATTACAGATGAGAAAGCCAAGTTTATGGAGGCTAGGCAAAGGGCACATAGATAGGAAGAGGAGGAGTTTGGATTTCGAAGGACACAGTCAGTTTCCTTGAAGCCCAAGCACATTCATTCTCTTGCTACCCACGTGACACTTGGCTTCACCACCTTGGAATTTCCCAAAGTGGGCATATGTACGTCCACTAATATGACATACTATGAAGACCGCAACTTCGCTAGGCCATGGAAGAACTCGGTCCCCAGTTAAGTTCCACAAGTTAGATGTGTTCTCAAAATAAGATCCCTCGTGTTTACCTGCCTGGCCTCCTGATCCAGCACCTTGCCACTCCTGCTATTCGACATTGTCACTGCTGACTGGGTGTCACCTGCCTATGCCAATGACTGCCCCTAATACCAGCGTGATGGCCCTGGGGAGAGTGCCCCGCCCTCCCCTCTCCATTCTGCCCCAAGTATGAACCAGGCTGTATTCATTTCTGAGGGCTGCTGATTATAAAGTATCGAAGATTGGGTAGCTTAGGCAACAGAAATTTATTTTTTTTACAATCCCAGAGCTTAGAAGTCTGAGATCAAGGTATCTCAGGGTTGTTTTCTCCTGAGGCCTTTCTCCTTGGCTTGCAGATGTCTTGTCTTCTTGTATCTTCACTCCGTATCACCTGCCACGGTCTTCCTCTGTGCATGTCTGTCTCCCAACCTCCTCTTCTTATAAGGACACCAGTCACAGTGGATTAGGGTTCACCCTAATGACCTCACTTTAACTTACCTCTTTAAAAATGTTATTTTCAAATAAGGCCATATTCTGAGATGCTGGGGGGCGGTTAAGACCTCATTGTAACAATTTTGGCTGAATTTTGCAATTCAGCCCCTAACACAGGCCCTCCCTTTAATTTCTGCAACAGAACCACTACCGTTTCACAACTTTTAATATGACTTCACTGATAGTTTGGAGAAAACGATAGCGAGCACAGCTATAACCGCTCCTGCACAGGGATGTCCTCAAAACCCACAAGCCTTTACCAATTCCCCTGGCTACTTGAAGGACGCTAGCTTGCTTAACTCCTGTCCTGTTACTTGGCAACAGCTTCTCTCTTAAGCCATTGAGATGGAAATCACATCTGCATCTTCATCCAGACCCAACCAGGACAGCCCAGAGGGAGAAAGATGTTTCTCCGTCTCTTTGGTCTGAGGTCACTTCTCCCGCCCTCCCTTCCTCTCCCAGGAGCAGCCTCTTTCAGGGTGACTGAGAGTGTGAATATTCATTACCTGATGGAAAAAACACACACTTCTTTTCCTGCTGCTCCAAGTTGGACAGTTTTATCAGAACATAATGTCCATTGTCAGTACATTTCCCAGTCTAGACTACTGACTCTTTAAAACACAGTGTGTTGGACACTATGGCAGAGGCTGCTGGCTGTTCCCCAAAGATTTCTCTTTCTCCTTCCTTAGTGCAGAGACATGTACCATTTCCCTTCCACCTAGGTAAGACAACAGGGCTGATTGTCACCTGCGGAATGTGAGTGGAAGTAACAAGTCCCTTTGGGGCCACAGTGGTTAAGGAGCAGGCGTGTCTTCTCCATCATTTTTCCCCCCATTGACTGGCCGGATGTGAGGTACTCCAGGGCCCTAGAAAAGGGCAGAGTCACAACATGGAAGGAGTCTGGTTCCCTGAATCATCATGTAGAATGTCAACTGCCAAACTGACAGCTGGTAAATTGCATGACTGCTATATAAGTAAGAAATTGACCTATGTTGACTTAGGCTGCTGGAATTCAGGGTCGTGTTAGCTAGCAGATATTATTTACTTTAATGAACACAACTACCCATAGGACAACCTAGATGGAACTTCCTCAGGTCGGGTTCAGTTTCTTTTCTTGATCCTCCTATCATCATGATGACCGGCCCACATACCCTCCATGTAGTCTTGCATGACTGCAGCCATGATAGCCTGTGAGCTTGCCCAGGATACACACATGTCGCCAAGAACAAGCAGTAAGTTAAAGGTACACCCATTCTGTGAAAAGAAACATGTCTCAGAGAGATTTTAATATATCAGTTGTAGTCAACATTTAATGTCTACCTCCAAGGAAAATTAACCTGCTTATAGATAACCCGCTTAAATAACTATTCTGTTTTGCTTCTCATTTTTGCCCATCAATGCTTCAAAAATCCTGCTGGACTGAATGTTTGTGTCCTCCTTCCAAATTCCTATATTGAAGCCCTAACTCCCAATGTGGTGGTATTTGGAGACGGGTCTTTGGGAGGTAATTAGGTTTAGATGAGGTCATGAGGGTGGGGCCCCATGATGACATTTGTGTCCTTATGAGAAGAAGAAGAGGTCAGAGCTCTCTCTCTCTCCACCATGTGAAGACACAGGAAAAGGTGGCCACCTGCAAGCCAGGAAGGGGGCTCTCAACAGGAACTGAATCAGCTGGCACCTTGAACGTGAACTTCCCAGCCTCCAGACAGTCTGGATTATGAGAAATAAATGTCTGTTATGACTATGAGAAATAACTATCTGTTGTTTAAGTCATCCAGTCTATGGTATTTTGTTATAGCAAACTGAGCTAAGACAAATCATAAGATGAAATCTCCACAGAACTCTGATTCATTCTGTTCTTGGTGATGTTCTCATCATGGCAGGCTTCTCTCTTCACCAGCTTTGTGAGTGTATTAGTTTTCTATGGCTGCTGTAAGCAATTATCACAGACTTGGTGGCTTAAACAACAAAAATTTATTTTCTTACAGTTCTGGTGGTCAGAGTCTTACAAGAATCTCACTGGGATAAAAGGTGTTGGCAGGCCTCTGTTCCTTCTGGAGGCTCTGGGGAGAATCTGCTTCCTTGCCTTTTCCACTTTCTGGAGGCCTCCTGCATTCCTTGGCTTGCATCCTCTTCCTCCATATTCAAAGCCAGCAATGTTGGGCCAAGTGTTTCTCAAACTGCCTCTCTAGTTCTCTGGAGCATGGAAGATTCTCTGCTTTAAGGTTAATGAGAAAACTATCAAGACAATTAAAAACAAATATTTGGGGGAAAAAAAAGACTCACAGGGTTAGATTAGGCCCAACTGGATAATCCAAAATAATCTCCTCATCTCAAGTCCTTGACTTCAATCACATCTGCAAAGTCCTTTTTGCCATATGAGGTATCATATTCAGGGGTTTTGACAATGAGGACGGGAACTCTTTGGGGGTGTAACTGTCATTTTGCCCATCATGGGAGGTTCTACACGCTCACACACCTTCCTAAACCAGTTTGTAAAACATAACAAAACAAAGCAGAAAACTCCTGCATCTGTTTCTCCTGCATCTGTACTTCTTCCCTTGAGTCAGTATTTGTGCCTCAATATTTCACAGAACCTCTAGTCTCATTTCAGTGTTTGTGGCAAATGGAGACAGAATCCATGTATGTCTAATACTCCAGCTGTTGTTCCCCTGTGTAGGTGTAGAAAGAATCGGGCTGGGGCTTCAGGAAGCACGGCCTGGTAAACAGAAAGGAGACCCCGGAAGCGAGCTTTGGGTTGATCAGGATTGATCGTTGGGTCTCCTTGTTTGTAAGACAGGGAGGAGAAAGGGTTCATTCAACGCTTCCAAGGCCTCCTTCACTTTTCCCTTTCTCCAGAGTCTGTGGCTGTGTGTTTCTACTCTGTTCTCTCCTATCCCTCCTCCGAGTTGCCTGCTGCTATGGAAACACGCCCTCAGGGTCCTGCCTCTATCATTCTATTCTCATCTCTCATTTTTCAATTCTTTCTTAAACTCACCTCCTGCCATCTATTTCAATATTGTCCTCTGGATTCATTCCTTGCATTTTTGTTCTCAGAATCACCCCTAGGATTTAGACATTCACTCATTTCAGGTGCCTGGCTCATTTGAGACATGATCCCTCTATAATTGTAATATGCCTGGGCTTGCGCTTTCTGTATGATTAATCAAGTTATGACCTCGGCAACACAGGCCTGTTTCAAACTTTTATAAGATGCCTGGGAGTTCCAATGCTATTTAAGGGAAGATATAAATAGGAATTGTTCATTTAAAAGTCCTCCCAGGTGTTGAAAAGCAATCACCTGGTAACACCAAGGTACAGTATTAATATTTTTTCCAGAAAGACCCTATTTCTACTTGCAGATTTACAGATTTCATACTTTGCAAAGCTGGATGGAAGTCTTCATAGGCCCAACAATCAACACTTATCTTTCAAACAGCCTTCTGGACCTGGGTCAGGGGAAAATTAATTTCATAATAGAACCACAGTTTTCTTCTTAGGAATTTGAGATGTTTGTTCATTGCCAAGAGCACAGGGCTATAAAAGATAGTCCCTCATGTAACAGATATTACTTCATAAATGTGAGATCAGGGTAATCCTTTAGAATTTGGGGAGACTTTTCCAAAGTGGTGGAGCTAAAGGCCGCAATGGTATCTGCTTCTTTGGGTGATTGCCCCAGGCAATGTCATGGCGCTTTGGCAATGACTCAGCATCAGTATGCATAGTTGACTCCTCCTCATCCATCGCTAGTTTCTCTTGTGAGATTCCATCTTTCAATATTGATTGAGAGCCCATCATGTGCTCAAGATGGTCAAAGTCTTGAGCATCTGGCCAAGAAGTCCTGTGGCCTTTCCTCTGAAATGTCCCCATGTCTTCACCTCTACCATCCCACCTGATCTCCTTGACTTGCAGCTTCAATTGCTCCGGCAAATTAAATCAACATACCACCTGCTACCAGAGTGATCTCCTCCAAACACTCACGCGATAAAATTGGTTTAAAGTCTGTTGTTTGCCCATATCTTGCTAGACAATATCAAAACTCCTGAACATGGCCCCCCACTCCTACCCATCTGGTCTCACCTGCTCACAACACCCATCTTAAGCCCCTACTATAACTCTAGGCTTAAGCAGTAAGAGAAGCTTACCTGAGATACTCTTCCCTCTTTTCTACCTTCTATACTCTGGTTGTCCTTCAAGACTAAGTTCAGTCTTTTCCTCCCCAACACGTTGATTGTTGGAGGATCAAGGAAGATGTAGAAGGTTGCACATCAATGTTTGCTTTAACATCCCAGGAGCAGGATGGGCAGGAGGCTGGGAAAAGAGAGAGAAGTAAACCAAAAAAAAGGTTACTGTTTATATATTTTTAAAATATAATATCTATTTACATAAAATATATTTCTGGGCGTGTTTCTCTTCAATAAGAGATGAGTGGAAGTATGGCCACCAAAATAGGAATATCTCAGGGTAGCGGGAGTGCTGGCGATTTTCGCTGTTCACCCTCCTCTTTCTCTGAACTATTCCCCTTGATTTCAGTGAGTGTGCATTGGTGGTGCTCAGAGTCGCAATGTTGACCAAAGCATAGAGGCATTTCCTCTGTGTTCTAGATGCTTTACATCTAGTACCACATTGGAGCCTCACAACTGATACAGGATGACATCAGCACTACTGTTGCCCTCAGTTTGCAATGGGGTGCAGAGGCCCAGAAAAAATCATTAACTTGCCTGAGTCACATGGCTCATATGTGGCAACACCAGTCTTGATCCAGATTTAACCATGAGGCAAAACTGCTTTGCTAATTAAGAAAAGACATTAACGCCATATTCACGCTGGGAAAGTGAAGGTCCTCCTTTCTGGGTTCTTTTCATGATCTGCCCTGCAATCCACCTGCCAGACACCTCTGTGTGGCCAGAGGGCAGCTTCATCACATCTTCGTCCTCCCATCCCGGTCCTGGGCACAGAGCCGGCTCCTAGGGAAAGTTTACTTGAGGAAGATTGCTAACCCTTACTCTCTCTTTCCAACAAAATGATGAAGCCAGAGAAAGAGTTTGAAACACAGTATCTCTTGGTTTATAAATGCTAGTGTGGATATAGAGAAAAAAAAAAAAACACCCTGATTTCTAATATGTACCTTATTAAAGTTATTACTGGGTTTTAAATTGCATGGGAAGACTGAATTCAACAACTAGAAAAAGCTATTAAGCCTTTAATATAGAGTGGAAGTTGTTGTTTTTAAAAATGCACATTCTGTGTAATATACACCCTAAATTAGACCTGCCAGAGAAATGGACTGTTTTAAAGTTATCATTCATGCAGACTTCAAGGGAAAGCTGACTGACTGAAGTTCCTGCTTGCTCAAGGGTCATATTTCACACTGCAAACTTTTAACCATGCTTTTGCAAGTCATAATTAATGTTAAAACGAGCTTAAAATTCTCACAATTTTTATGGTGATGAATTAGGGAAACCCATGAGTAGCTTCACCACAAACATTAGGTAGAACCATATTTTGTATTAGTCAATGAATAATGTGCCCATTAGAAAGATGCTTGGGATAAACTGGACTTTATTGCACCCTCATCATTTCATGAGCTGCAACAAACTGCAAGAGTCAGGTCAACTTGCAGGTCGAGCTGCTTGGGAAGTTCTTTTAACACCGTGCTGGGACCTTTAACGATGGGTGTTTTTAAAGGGCTTGTGTGATTAGATGATGTTCTCTCAAGATAATCTCCTTTTTTAATTAATTCAAAGTTAACTGATAAGAGACCATAACTGTATCTCAAAATCCCTTCAATTTTGTGTGTGTGTGTGTTATTTATTTTTATTTTTTTAATTTAATTTAATTTGTTTATTTTATACAGCATGTTCTTATTAGTTATCTATTTTATACATATTAGTGTATATATGTCAGTCCCAATCTCCCAATTCATCCCACCACCACCCACTACCCTCCACTTTCCCCCCTTGGTGTCCATACGTTTGTGCTCTACATCTGTGTCTCTATTTCTGCCCTGCAAACTGGTTCATCTGTACCATTTTGCTAGATTCCACATATATGCGTTAATATACAATATTTGTTCTTCTCTTTCTGACTTACTTCACTCTGTATGACAGTCTCCAAGTCCATCCACATCTCTACAAATGATCCAGTTTCATTCCTTTTTATGGCTAATATTCCATTGTATATATGTACCACATCTTCTTTATCCACTCATCTGTCGATGGGCATTTAGGTTGCTTCCATGACCTACCAGGCTATTGTAAATAGTGCTGCAATGAACACTGGGGTGGGGCTTCCCTGGTGGCGCAGTGGTTGAGAATCTGCCTGCTAATGCAGGGCACACGGGTTCGAGCCCTGGTCTGGGAAGATCCCACATGCCGCGGAGCAACTAGGCCCGTGAGCCACAACTACTGAGCCTGCGCGTCTGGAGCCTGTGCTCCGCAAGAAGTAGAGGCCGCGATAGTGAGAGGCCCGCGCACCGCAATGAAGAGTGGCCCCCACTTGCCACAGCTAGAGAAAGCCCTCGCACAGAAACGAAGACCCAACACAGCCATAAATAAATAAATAAATAAATAAATAAATAAATAAATAAATGAACACTGGGGTGCATGTGTCTTTTTGAATTATGGTTTTCTCTGGGTATATGCCCAGTAGTGGGATTGCTGGGTCATATGGTAATTCTATTTTTAGTTTTTAAGGAACCTCCATACTGTTCTCCATAGTGGCTGTATCAATTTACATTCCTACCAACAGTGCAAGAAAGTTCCCTTTTCTCCACACCCTCTCCAGCGTTTGTTGTTTGTAGATTTTCTGATGATGACCATTCTAACTGGTGTGAGGTGATACCTCACTGTAGTTTTAATTTGCACTTCTCTTATTATTAGTGATGTTGAGAAGCTTTTCATGTGCCTCTTGGTCATCTGTATGTCTTCTTTGGAGAAATGTCTATTTAGGTCTTCCGCCCACTTTTTGATTGGGTATTTTGTTTTTTTAATATTGAGCTGCATGAGCTGTTTATATATTTTGGAGATTAATTTTTTGTCCATTGATTCATTTGTAAATATTTTCTCCCATTCTGAGGGTTGTCTTTTCATCTTGTTTATAATTTCCTTTGCTGTACAAAATCTTTTAAGTTTCATTAGGTCCCATTTGTTTATTTTTGTTTTTATTGCCCTTACTCTGGGAAGTGGCTCAAAAAAGATCTTGCTGTGATTCATGTCAAAGAGTTTTCTTCCTGTGTTTTCCTCTAAGAGTTTTATAGTGTCCGGTCTTACATTTAGGTCTTTAATCCACTCTGAGTTTATTTTTGTGTATGGTGTTAGGGAGTGTTCTAATTTCATTCTTTTACATGTAGCTGTCCAGTTTTCCCAGCACCACTTATTGAAGAGACTGTCTTTTCTCCATTGTACATCCTTTATCATAGATTAATTGACCACAGGTGCATGGGTTTATCTCTGGGCTTTCTATCCTGTTCCATTGATCTATATTTCGTTACTGTCGATTTCCTCTTTTATAGCTGTTAGCAGTTGCCTTATGTATTGAGGTGCTCCTATGTTGGGTGCATATATATTTATAATTGTTATATCTTCTTCTTGGTTTGATCCCTTGGTCATTATGTAGTGTCCTTCCTTGTCTCTTGTAACATTCTTTATTTTAAATCTATTCTATCTGATATGAGTATTGCTACTCCAGCTTTCTTTTGATTTCCATTTGCATGGAATAACTTTTTCCATCCCCTCACTTTCAGTCTGTATATATCCCTAGGTCTGAAGTGGGTATCTTGTAGACAGCATGTATATGAGTCTTGTTTTTGTATCCATTCAGCGAGTGGATTGGAGCATTTAATTGGTTGGAGCATTTAATCCATTCACATTTAAGGTAATTATTGATATGTATGTTCCTATTACCATTTTCTTAATTGTTTTGGGTTTGTTTTTGTAGGTCCTTTCTTCTCTTGTGTTTCCCACTTAGAGAAGTTCCTTTAGCATTTGCTGTGAGCTGTTTTGGTGGTGCTGAATTCTCTTAGCTTTTGCTTGTCTGTAAAGCTTTTGATTTCTCCATCAAATCTGAATGAGATCCTTGCTGGGCAGAGTAATCTTGGTTGTAGGTTCTTCCCTTTCATCACTTTAAATATATCATGCCACTCCCTTCTGGCTTGTAGAGTTTCTGCTGAGAAATCAGCTGTTAACCTTATGAAAGTCCCTTCACTTTTGCCATATAATGTGCACTCATCACGGGAGTGAAACCCCATCATATCACAAGTTCTGCCCACATTCAAGGGGAGGGGATTATACAGGACGTGTACACAGGGAGGCAAGAGTCTTAGGGGACATGTTGAAATTCTGCCTCCCAGTCACCCAGTAGGAAGTGGCATTTCTGTGACATGAAGGCCCATACACTTGACATCAAGGTCTGGGTTCAGAAACACTTTGGAATATCTAAAAGATGAAAGAATGGTTATGAAAGCACACTGCAGGCTGCAAAAGGCTAGGAGAATGGGGGTTAGTATTACTGTTTCTCATCCATCAGGGTCCCCTCTTTTTCCTCCTTCTATGCTATAAAGACCTTACTGATCTCTGGAGTTTAGCTCACCTGATCCCTGCCTTCTCTGAACGTTGTTTCCCTTCCTTAGTTACCTTCATGCCAACAAGTTTACTTTTTCTTTTGTTGATTTTTTCTCATTTGTCCTTTTAGTAGGCTGGATAATGCCTCTAGAGATACGAGGTCCTAAACCCTGGAATCTGTAAATGTTACAGATTTGGAAAGGGGGTGTTTGCAGATATGAGTAATTTAAGGATTTTGAGAAGGGGAGATTATCCTGGATTTTCCAGGTGGGCCCTAAATGTAATCACAAGTGTCTCATAAGTGAGAGGCAAAAGAAGATTTGACACCCAGAAAAGGAGAAAGCTATGTGAAAACACAATAGAGAGAGATGTAAAGATGCTGGCCCTGAAGTCTGGAGTGATGTGACCATAAGCCAAGATACGCTGGCAGCCACTGGAAGCTGGAAGAGGCAAGGAACTGATTCTCCCTTTGAGCCTCCGGAGGAAACATAGCACGGCTGACACTCTGGTTTCGGCCACTGATATTGATTTTGGATGTCTGGCCTCCAGAACTGTAAGAGAATACACTTCTGCTGTTCCAAGCTGCCAAGTCTGTAGTAGTTTGTTATAGCAGCTACAGGAAACACAGTCTGTAGGAGCCTTGAGAGATTTCCTAGAATGTTGTGTAGTCATTAAAAATATTCAATGAGACTTTGTAACCACACGAAAAACATTCATGCTACAATGTTCTCAAACAGCAGGGTTAAAAATAAAAGTTGCTGGTGTAGTAAGTACAGCTATGTAAAAATGCAGAGAAAAGAGACTGGAAAGAACAGGGAGTAGTACTAGAGCTGATGATGTTTCCTCTTTCTATGTTTTGTTTTCAAAATCTAGTGAACCCTATTGCTTCTGTACTGGGAAACTTTGTAATTTTTTAAGAGAAGGTGCCTCTGGTAGCTTCTGAAGTGCTGTCTACTGCTTGGTTATCATACTGGGCAATAACAAAGATGTCAAGGTCTAGACTCTCCACTGTGGACTGAGTTAGAGTGAGACAGGGACTGTGTCTGCCTCGTTCACTGCTGTACCCTCCGTACAGGGACAGTGCACGTTTGTTGACTGACAATGAGCAGTTGGACAAGTGTTCAGGGCCCTGCGCGCAGCACTAACTTCCTTTAAACAACAGAGGTGAACAGAAGGATGCCTTGAACAGAGCTGGCTTGCATACAGAAGGCACTCAGCATTGGATGGATTAAATCACATGGCAGGAAGTTATCCTGGGCAGGGCATGAGTGCGCTGCAAACATGCAATGGGACATGACTGGGATACTGGCCACATCCTCCAGATTAGGAGGGTCAGTGTCTTAGTCTGTTCAGGCTGCTGTAACATAAGATCATAGAGTGGGTAGCTTATAAAAACAGAAGTTTATTTCTCACAGTTCTGGGGGCTGGAAGTCCAAGTCAAGGCATGGTCAGATTTGGTGTCTGGTGAGAGCCCACTTCTTGGTTCATAGAGGGTCTTCTAACTGTATCCTCGTGTGGCAGAAGGGGTGAAGGAGCTCTCTGGGGTCCCTTTCATAAGGACACTAATCCCACTCATGAGGGCTCCACCCTTATAACCTAATAATCATCCCCAAAGCTCCACCTCCAAATACCATCACACTGGGGGTTAGGATTCAACACATACATTTTGGGGGGACATAAACATTTAGCCCATCACAGTCAGAAAAGAAAAGATTTTGGTGGGGGGCAGAGAGGATCCTTTCCTGATGCTTAAAATGCACCCCAGCCCTGGAGGGTACGTGTGTGTGAAAACATAAAGGTATCTCCTCCTTCCTTCAGCTCTCTCTGAAAATCAAAGATTAGGTGCTCCCACAGTGACTGGGGAGTAAACTGAAGAACTGGAATTAATGAAAGAATAAATGGCCAAAATTCTGAGTTTTACAGAACACATGAGCGTAATGAACATGTCTGTTCTCCTACTATATCCCTAGCATTTATCATAAGGCCCAGTACTTGGAAGACACTTGGCAAATATTTGGTAAATGAATGAAAGAAAACCCAGGAAGTCCCCTGAGCAGTGATGGGAAAAAGGATTCTCCTCCATCCCCGTCCCCACTCACCAGGGGACAGGTGTCAGCACACCTGGGAGAGCCCAGAAGCACAAGAAGAAGTCAGGCGGGGTAGAGCCAGAGCCTAGCAGCAGAGGGCTGAGCCCCACACTCCCCCTCAGCCTCTCCTGCTCAGGAGGGAAAGTGCCCAGGGATCCTGGGAAACCCTTGAAACTTTGGCTTCTGGATTTCCTCACTCAGGGAGTGAAATGGGGAAATTAATAGTGACCTCCATTCCCCAAGATTATGGGGATTAACTCAACAAGACTTGCAAAGTGCTTTTAAAATTCAATTTTCAGGGCTGAGGAGGCAGGCTGCTGCGGTAGAGGAGATGGGCTTTCCTGCTCGTGGGGTCACATCTGGGGCCTTTGTCAAGAAGGAAAGTAATTTCAAGATAGTGATCAGCAAAGGTCAGACCAAGGACACCAGAGATCAAGGCAAGGGAAGGAAGGGGGCGGTCAAGGGACAGCGAGAGGAAGGCAAGGACCTTGTTTTGAGCAGTCCCCAGACAATCTCTACAATGGTGAGAGGGAGGCAGGGTACCCAGGTCCTAGTCCAGTCAGCGACCTTGAACCTCAGCTTCCCATCTGGTGGAAATGAAAGTGGTTGGATTCAATATGGCTAAGGGCCCTTTCCAATTTGTCAATTGATGCTATTTCTAGCTTCTGGGGTGCACATTTTCCAAGAATAAAGGGGAACAGAGTTTTGCGCCACACCACACCCTACATTGATAACCTCATCTTTGATTGGATAATTTGAGTTTTCCAGAACTAGAATTTGGAAACATGAACAATTTTGGAAGCAGACGGTTGTTGAAAACACAGACCTAGAACTTACAACGTTAAGCCCCTTCAAATACATTATCCTTTTCTTTTTGTTTAAACAAAACCAAAAAACCCCAACAGAAGGGGAACCAATAACTTTAACTCCCTCTTTTCGAATCACAAGCTTGAAAACTACCTGGCTGATGAAGCTCTGTTGAAGTTTCCAACATTCACCCTTGGATAGCGTCATGTGGTGGAAGGACGTGGCTTTGCAGCTGCCTCCGTGGCCATGAATGAACTGCGTTGGATGAGCAGGTCACCAAACCTTCCTGACTCACTGTTGTCACCTCTGACACATTGGAGTATGATATGGATTAGGACTAATTTAGGCAAAGTGTCTCGCTCTGTGTTGGCCCAGGGTAACTCCTCAATCCATTAATATTATTATTTTGGAATTGTAATTAACAATTAAACATTTGAAGTATGTGATGCTCTAAGTATTACAAACGTAAAAGATAGAAATTCCTTTGTAGATACTTCCAACTCTTCTAGCTACTAAGACAACAAAGGCATTAAAACAAAACAAAACCCCTGAATGTCCACACAGGATTCTGATCACCCAAAGAGCACAAGTTGCAAAAAATCACTTTTTTCCCCAACATCAGTAGAATTTAACTCAAAGCATGGTAGCATCTTCAGAAAACTCACAGCATGGGAGAAAAGTGCTATCAGCCTGCAAGTGCCTAGATGTCACCCCCAGAGTGCCAAAATCTGTGATACGATACCATGATGTGTTGGTGCAAAAGGGCAAAATGTTTTTCGTTGTTATTGCAATGTGTTGTGTGTGTGTTTCTTTTGCCCCCAGTTCACATACCATCAGCAGAGCTGAATAACTATTCATATTACCTGGAGGTCATTTTTCCTCCCAAGAAACTCAGAGCAGGTTACTGAAGGGAAAGGGAAATAAGAGTGTTCCTGATGATGGGGAGAAATCAGAGAGGATACACAGTTTCACTCAGCATGGCCCTCGGAGGGGTCTCGGCTCGGAGGGCAACCTGATAGCGAAGCTAGAATCTCCGTCTATCGATGTACTGAATTGATGGCAATGAAAAGAATCCTCCCCAGACACAAAAGTACACTTGTTTTCAGGTTAATGTATCCTGAATGTAAGCTTTTCAGCCCCTTCTCTGAAGGAGTTAATGCATGCTTGCTTCAGGCAGAGGCAGAGCCTTGGTAGTGTTATTTTTTAAAGTATTTGCTTGCAGAAGTGACCTGACCACTTGCTCGTTAATACACAGAAGGACTGTTCTTTCCTAATATCTCAGGATACAAATTCACGAGGACACTAAAAAGTTTGTTTAAACTGGTGGCGACAGAGAGACAAGCCACGGTGCACGCTGGATGGAGGTGACATGCTTCCCCCTGGCAAAATCTAAAGTTGTCTCTTCTGGGCCCCCATTTCCTCCTTCCACTTGCTACAGAGGATCTCAGTTACCTGCTGTTAAGCATCTTGGCCTTATCTTTGTGTAACCAATGCCCATTTCTCTTTTCAAAAATGACTAACAGGAATCCAGGGTATTGTGTTGAATTTTAATGGGTTATTTTGTTCCTGGTGTGTTGGTTTCCAAAAATTCTGAGAGTGGTTTCCTCTCTCCTGGTCCTTTAAAAATAAGACTAGAGGGCTTCCCTGGTGGCGCAGTGGTTGAGAGTCTGCCTGCTAGTGCGGGAGACACGGGTTCGAGCCCTGGTCTGGGAAGATCCCACATGCCACGGAGCAGCTGGGCCCGTGAGCCACAGCTGCTGAGCCTGCGCGTCTGGAGCCTGTGCCCCGCAACGGGAGGGGCCGCGATAGTGAAAGGCCCGCGCACCGCGATGAAGAGCGGTCCCCGCACCGCGATGAAGAGTGGCCCCCACTTGCCGCAACTAGAGAAAGCCCTCGCACGAACCAAAGACCCAGCACAGCCAAAAATAAATAAATAAATTAAAAAAAAATAAATAAATAAAAAAATAAGACTAGAAATCCTCATCTCTGATGATGTTGAGAGTCGACGTCTTTCTAACAGCTGGGAAGGCTCAGTGGTATAAGATTTTGGAGAAAAACAAATCATATGGGGACCTTTATTTTAGGATCTTTGAAATTAAGATACAGAATTTGCTTGAAGTCTAAAGTGAGAGAGGCCAGGGAGTGTAGACACCGCCCCCTGGATGTGTGCAGTTGTGGGACCCTCTCTCTCAAAAAATGATTAGATTGACTTCTCACAAGTAACAAGACGAATAATTCCATACTCTTTATTAAAGCCATCTCTCAGCGTTTGAGCATTGGAGGAGTATAGGTGTACTTTATGGAAATGTGTAAGACTAAGGGGTTTTCTTTTCTTTTTTCTCCCTCCCTTTTTTCTTTCCTTCCTCCTTTCCTTCCTCCCTCCTTCCCTCTCTCCCTTCCTTCCTTCCTTCTTTCCCACCTTCTCTCTCTTCCTTTCCTCCTTCCTTCATTTCCTTTTTATTTTTATTTTTTTGAGAAAATAAATCCAGAATTTTGCCTTTAGAGCTCAGTAATTTCCTAGATATCATGTCATGGAAAAGATTCTGTACCCAATGACATTGGCTTAGGTTGAACTTGCTGTGAGTCACGCTGCAGTTTCCATGGATAGCTATCACCTTTTCCAAGATCACTAGGAGGGATTGTGCTTTTTACAGTGCACGTGTAGTACACCTTTCCCCTAAACAGAATTTGGTCTCAACCCGCGTATAAACTCCTTCAGTTTATTTTTTAACATCTTTATTGGAGTATAATTGCTTTACAACGGTGTGTTAGTTTCTGCTGTATAACAAAGTGAATCAGCTATACATATACATATATCCCCATGTCTCCTCCCTCTTGCGTCTCCCTCCCACCCTCCCTATCCCACCCCTCTAGGTGGTCACAAAGCACCAAGCTGATCTCCCTGTGCTATGCAGCTGCTTCCCACTAGCTATCTATTTTACATTTAGTAGTGTATATATGTCCATGCCACCCTCTCTCTTCATCCCAGCTTATCCTTCCCTCTCCCCATGTCCTCAAGTCCATTCTCTACGTCTGCGTCTTTATTCCTGTCCTGCCCCTAGGTTCTTCAGAACCATTGTT
Organism: Balaenoptera acutorostrata; assembly: GCF_949987535.1. NCBI lineage: Eukaryota > Metazoa > Chordata > Mammalia > Artiodactyla > Balaenopteridae > Balaenoptera > Balaenoptera acutorostrata. Next base: position 13,284,631 of record NC_080079.1, on the reverse strand, counting down.
TTTTTTTTTTTTTTAGATTCCATATATATGTGTTAGCATACGGTATTTGTTTCTCTCTCTCTGACTTACTTCACTCTGTATGACAGACTCTAGGTCCATCCACCTCACTACAAATAACTCAATTTTGTTTCTTTTTATGGCTGAGTAATATTCCATTGTATATATGTGCCACATCTTCTTTATCCAGTCATCTGTCGATTTGACATTTAGGTTGCTTCCATGTCCTGGCTATTGTAAATAGTGCTGCAATGAACATTGTGTTACATGACTCTTTTTGAATTATGGTTTTCTCAGGGTATATGCCTGGTAGTGGGATTGCTCGGTCGTATGGTAGTTCTATTTTTAGTTTTTTATAAACTCCTTCAATTTTTAGAGAAGCTATAATGTCCTGGTTTTGAAAGCTGGGGGCAGTAGAATTAGCTCTTCTACATACAACAATTGGAGGCTTTTTGCACAGTTGGGATATACCATATAACTAATGGTCTTCTATAACATCATTTTAACACATGCATAATTTTTCTTGTTGCTCAAAATCTTGTTTGGATAACTAATATTTTGGACAAATGCAAGCCTGTTTCAAGAAACACATCTTTCTTTCATTAACAGATAATTCATAGGAGTATTCAACTGCCAGGTCCCATTTATCATTCTTCCTCTTTCCCATGAAGTTATAATGAGTTAGCACCCATCACACACAAGTAAAGAAGAAAAGGCTGCTTACCTGGGTTGTCATAGCAGCCAGTGTTCTCTCCCTGCCCCAGTCCAAGAACCATGTCACGGCCCATGCCAGCTATATATTCCCAAGTCGAAAGTATATCTAGTCCATCTTCTGGCCAAAAGTTCTCATTTTGGTTCCATCTATTCCTAGAATATTAAGTAGAAAGACTTCTGCTTGCCTTTCAAAGCCTTCGTACATGCTCCCAAACCACCTTCCCATCATCTTCCCCCTCCTCTTCCACTCTGAAACTGGATGCTTTGTGTTTTCTTGAACACACTGTGTACTTTCTACCTGCAAGTTCTGTTTACATTGTCCTTTTCATCAGAAGTCCCCTCTCCACTCCCAGCTTCTGCCTGCTGACATCCTCCTATTGGTTACCAAATCCCATTGGTCCATGGAGACTTCCTAATTCCCCTCACAGATGTGACCTTTGCCTACTTTGCCAATAGAGACCTTCCTTGATCACCCTTATTGCAGCCATTTATTCACTGGAGATCCCACTCCTACTTGACTGTACATTTGTAAAGGCAAAGTCAATGTCATCTCTGCAGCCAACAACACTTTGCATTTAGGAGGCCCTCATTCTCTGTTTGGTGTAATGAACTAAAGGACTCAGTGCTTCCTTTGAACCCATCATAGATATTTGCATATGAAAGGACCCTAAGCTGGCCCAACTCTTTTTTTTTTTTTTTAAACATCTTTATTGAAGTATAATTGCCTTACAATAGTGTGTTAGCTTCTGCTTTATAACAAAGTGAATCAGTTATACATATACAATATGTTCCCATTTCTCTTGGCCCAACTCTTGATGCTCCAACCGGATGGAATCACCTGAGGGTTTTGTGACCAAGGATTGGGCAAAGTTTTCTTAGACACGGATATCTCAGCCATGATATCAAATGCATGATCCATAAAAGAAAAAATAGATAAACTGGACTTAACCAAAATTAAGAATTTTGCTCTTCAAAACACCCTCTTAAGAAAATAAAATGATATGCCTCAGACTGGAATAAAATATGTGCACATCACATATTTGACAAAGGGCTTGTATCCAAAATATATAAAAAGTATTCTAAATTCAACAGTAAGAAAACAAACAACTCAATTAGAAAATGGGTAAGACTTGTACAGATGTTTCACCAAACAGGACATATAAATGGCAAATGAGCACATGGAAAGGTGTTCAACATCATTAGCCATTAAGGTTATGTACATAAAAATAGAGGCATAATGAGACACAACCCCACACCTATTAGAATTGCTAAAATAATAAAAAAAAAAAAACATTGTTGATACCAAGTGCTGATGAGGATGTAAAGCAACTAGACCACATCTCATACGCTGCTGGTGGGGATGTAACACGGTACAGGCTTGCTAGAAAACAGCTTGGCAGTTTCTTATAAACATACACACAACACACACCCTTTCAGTCACACTCCTGGACATTTATTCAAGAGAAATGAAAATGTATGTTCACGCAAAAACCTCTACACGAATGTTCATATAAGTTTATAGTAATAACCCTAACCTAGAAACAACCCAAATATCCTTGAACAGGTGAGTGGATAAACAAACTGTGGTACATCCATACCAGGGAATATTACTCAGTAGTAAAAGGGATCAAATGATTGATCGATGCAAACAACCTGGATGGATTATGCTGAGTGTGAAAAGCCATTCTTAAAGAGTTACACACTGTATGATTCCATTTACATAACATTCCTAATGTTGTAAAACTGCAGTAATAGAGAACAGGTCATTGGTTGCCGGGGGTTAGAGCTGGAGAAAGGGTGCAGCAATCAAGGGACTTTCTTTGTGGTGAAGGAACAGCTCTGTACCCTGATTGTAGCGAGAGTTTCTAGAATCTAAAATTTCATAAATCAACACTCAAAATATTCATGTAAATACTGTTGAAATCCAAGTTAAGATTTTTACCTGAATTAATAGTATTGCACCCTGTCGGGTCCCAGCTTTGACAATATACTGCAGTTATATCCCATATTATCACTGATGTCATCAGCAGAGAATCTGGGTGAAGAGTACACAAGAATTCCCAGTACAACTTTTCCAAAATCTTGTGAGTTTTTACTTCAAAATAGAAAGTTATGTTAGAAATAGCACATAAATACGTATAAAATTACAATTATGTTGAGTGCTGCAAAGGAAAGATACATGATGTGATGGAAACCTGCGCTAGCGGGATTGACCTGGTTGTGAAGGTCAAGAAAGGCTTGAAAATGAGCTGAGATCTATAGGAAGGGTAGAGGTTCATGAGGTGAAAAGGGCTAGGAGGTTGTATCCAACTCCCTTGACTTAGGAAAAATTCAATAAGGTAGGAAAATAGTTCTTTTCGTGAACCTCCAAAGCTGAAACACATAAACATACAGAAAATCAGTGATGCCTCATCTAAGGTGGGTTGGGAAGGAAGGCTTCTGGGGCTTGGAAAACCCCTAAGCTTCGGGGCAAATTAGAAGGGCAGGGGGAGGGGTAGAGGGGGTGGGTGCATACCCCAAGAGTTCAAGTTAGGAGCCCTCAGAGCGAGACCCCAAATCACTGCAGGGCTGCTGAGGTAGGTGCTAGCCCCAGCCATTACTCATGAAGGGCTTGCCCATTCACCCTCCCCTTTCAGCCTGGACCATCCAGCAAGGCACTTGACCTCTTTGGATCACAGCCTTCTCATCCATAAAGTGAACTAGACCAAATGACCTCTCCGTTGACTTAGCCTCTGCATTTGGTGATTCTAGTTTCTGATTTTTGACCTCTGTATTCAAATTATACTTTCATTTTTGCCTAATAGCTCACCCTTATGAATACTTAGCTAAATACAGAGGGAAATTGTCATGTCTATATTATGGAAAGACAGTTCCTTTTAAAGTCATCCTTCTGCTTGAGAGAGTTCAGTGGTGATCTGGAAGCTCAGACACAAGGCACAGACTGCATCTCTGGATCTCTGGAAATGATCACGTTGGGTCAAATACAGAGAACCGTTCACTCACTAAGTTCCAATGAAAACGAGAAACTGGATGTGTTACGATATAGCCTTCCAACCAAGGGAGGATTTACATTTTCTCTTAATAGTAATTTGACTGAGCTAATATTTATACATTTAATAAAATTTTCAACATTTTAGTTAAAATGCTATTTTTATGTAGTCCTCCAATCAGGAAGATTTAAATTATATTCATTAGTGATACCATGTTCAGTGGCTGAAGCCATAACATTAGAGGGAGCCCAACTGATGGGCAGAAATATATTTGCTTAACAAAAAAAAAGAGAGAATAAGACAAAGGCAGACATGACTAGAAAGAGATTTTTTTTTTTGGAAGGCTGACATTTTTCTACTGATCCTCCTTCAAAGCAAATTATTACTTACCTTTCCACCTAGTCTGATAAAATAATCACAAATATTTTGAATGACTGCATTGAAAGGTGGATTTAGAACACTTAGTGCTCACAATGGTCAGGTCTAGGGATGCAGAATGGTTATGTATGGTTTCATTTTAACTCTCAACCAACCAAAACATAGGTGTTTATCTTTAAGCCTGTGGAGCAGAGCATCTAATTGATCCCACTTGGGAGACAGACAGTGAATAATGGGCCATTATATTTTGACAGACACACAATTGCCTTGAACTTGTCAGGAGTTCAGGTGTGGGGATCCAGCTACCTGGGGCAGTGGCTGGAATGTGATGGTTTCTGAGCTCCTGATCACGCATCTGCCCGCTGCAGCCCTTGTAGGGCCCAGCTCCATTTCACAGGAATAACTCACCTATTCATGAACAATGAGGTTCAAATTGTACTTTCCTTTAACACAACATTAACTCTCAAAGAGCTGGAAATTCAGCACTCGGATCCGTGAGCTTAGATTGCAAATCAGTCACTGAGAACATTATATGAGCAGTAATCCCATTAAATATATCATCTTGCAAATATCTAAATCCAGTTAATTAACTTGTATTGCAAAAGAGCTCGGAGATATAGTTTTCAGAGAGCAACCATACATTTTAGGGCCCTAATTATACTTAAAGCAAATTCCAGGCTCTACTTTTTGTACAAAATAGGTGGAAAAATGCCTTCTAAGAAAAAAATGGATTGATGGAGGGCTCCATTTATGAGATTTGAACAGAAATGATATCCAAACATCTAAAAAATTAACTGCTTTCTTGCATAAACTTTTTATTTGCATTGTAGGGAGATTTTTTAATAAAAGGATTAAACAAAGTCTGCCATTTTAATTAAAATTCATAGCAATACAATGTCATCTTTACAATGGTCATAGAAATTAACTAGATCCTGGATTTAGCGATCCTTCAGAGTTCAGAATAATATGACTTTAGCATGATACCAAAACCCTCAAGATATATAAACTTTAAAATAATCATAGCAAGGACTTAAAAATAAATAATAATAATTTCACCTAATGAAAATCCCTTTACTGAGTTAGAAATGTATGACAAAAATGCTGAATATGTTTTTAGTGGTCAATACTTATCTGGAATGTGTTTATATGTAGTTATACCACCGTCTGAGATGTATATATAAACGTATATTTGCATATGTGTATTTTGTATAAAATTTGCATAAAGAGAGAGAAAGTGTATGTGTGTGTCCTCTGATGACACCGACTCCCCTTCGTGCTTGCTTTGTACCAGCCCCAAACCACTCACCACGGTAGATCTTGAGTAGTATTTGTCAGTACAATAAATCCTCCCAATATATGCTTTTCACTATGTGTCATGAAAAATCCACACCCTCTGTGAAATTCAGGACTGACCTATTCTGAAATAGTTTAAATTGTGGTTTCTCTAGACTATTGTTCAATACAAACATATATATGTTTGCTATCCTAAGAAGAATAGCGATGAAGTATAAGAATACTTTTAATATAAATAGTGCTTTTCTTCCCAATAGCTCAAATTCTCATCCTATGCATTAAATCCATTTATATGTATGAAGAATATATGAAATAAAAGGTTTTTTAGAATCTCAGCTTCAGCTGAAGGCTGGGGGTAGACACAGTTTTTAAAAGTTGTCAACAGGATCTGATTTATTTATTTATTTATTATTTATTTATTTATTTATTTATTTATTTTTGGCTGCGTTGGGTCTTCGTTGCTGTGCGCAGGCTTTCTCTAGTTGCAGCGAGCGGGGGCTACTCTTCGTTGCGGTGCGTGGGCTTCTCACTGCGGTGGCTTCTCTTGTTGTGGAGCACAGGCTCTAGGAGCGCAGGCTTCAGTAGTTGTGGCACGCAGTCTCAGCAGTTGTGGCTCGCGGGCTCTAAAGCGCAGGCTCAGTTGTAGCCCACGGGCTTAGTTGCTCCGCGGCCTGTGAGATCTGCCTGGACCAGGGTTCGAACACATGTCCCCTGCATTAGCAGGCAGATTCTTAACCACTGCACCACCAGGGAAGCCCAGGATCGGATTTATTCATGCTAAAATCCATGACCCCATTTGGGGTTCATTATCCTGAATAAAGCCCCCCAGGTAGTCAAAGAAAGATTCTTACTAACAATACCATTCTCACTATCCAAACGTCACCAACATAAAGCATGCTATCTTATTGGGAAAATGTGTCTTACCGGGTGCTTATTCCAAATAGTTTTGCGGAACTTGTGGTATTCAAAGCAGACTTAGAAAATAAAGACTTTAGTTCACCAACCAGACTTCTTTAGGCACTTTGCAACTGGAATCTACAGAAAGTCACTTAGCCCTTAACCTCAGAATAGGTTTCTTCATCAAAAGGCTATCAGGTACTTCTGATAGATTGACAATTTCTGGGGAACTCACTTTAAGAAAACTTTTTAAAACTACCACTTCACAACCATCCTCTTAAGTGTTTGCTACACATTTTCTAAGTACTGTTTAGCAGTGTACGTGAATTATCATGTATTCCTCCAAATAGCTCTGTGAAGTAGGTACTATAATGATTCCCCGTTTTACAGCTGAGGCAGTCTACTCTTAGAAATTTGTAGTCTATTCAAGGCCAAAAATCTAGCAAGTTAACAGGTTGAGATTCAAATCCAGATCCATCAAACACCAAAGCCTATACTTTTCCCCTCTGAGCTGCACCCTTCTGAGGACAGACACATTGCCCTATACCCTTAACTCTGCAGTACCCAGTTTTGTTTCTGTAAACACACATGAGAATTAAGAATACTAAAGCACTGTTGCTTGGTCATTTGTTATCCAGTGGTGCACAGGTGGTTAGATCGATACGTTCCACAGTAAACAAGGTGCCCGTTGGCTGAGCCTGGGCGGAACTTTGGGACATGAGAGAATGGAAATGCCACGTATGATATGGGTGACGGCTGTGTGAACATCCCCTCACTGATACGTTTTCTTACAGCAACACATATATCACTTGTTTGGACACATTTTACACGTCAGGTGGGAAGGACACTCTTGGGTTCCATGATTTGAGGATGTAAGCTGTGTGCATCTAGTGAAAGGGTTAAGTGCCTTCCAGGCCTCCCCGCTTTCCCCGTCTCCTGGATCATGTTGTCTAAACGCAAGGCTCCCAGCCCCACAGCAAACCGAAGACATATCCTAATGACAGTATAATTAGAAGTATCATTGTGGTAATGATTCTTTTCATCTGGAGCACAGGCTACACAGAAAAGGCCTCCCATTCAGCTCGCTCCCCCTGTCCATCCCTTTGCCTTTCCCTAGGTCAGTAGCACAGGGTTAATACCAGGTGTTTGACAAGTCCTCAGACTTGGGGCTCATCAAATTAATTAAAGAGAAACACATCCAAATTCTAGTGAATTATTTTACTTTAAAAAATGCCTCCCATTCATCTGGCTTGGTGGGTTTGATTAATGAAGATGACAAAGAAACTCTTGTTTCTGCAATCCACAGCCACTTGGTTCGGGTTCAGTGGGCCCAGGGAGAGCCATCCAGGCCTAAATCTGGTCTTTCTTTCCTACTTAAAAATCCAAAGAGTTGAGAAGTTTCTGATTTTATCAGACCCGCCAAGGCAGGAAAGGAAAGACAAAAACATCTCGATTCACTAACTTGACGTAGCCAGAATTTATTTGCTTAACTTAAATACCCCTTAGAAGACTTTTCTTTGTTTTTGTCACACATAGAATAATCCAAAACATTAGGAAAGCATTAGATTAATCAGTATATTTTAATATCCCTAAAACTAACAAACCCTAGAAGGACGCCCTTCAGAGAAACCCTCGCAGCACCTAGCCCCAGGCCTGCATCCCAGGGCTCTCCCATTGTGTCCCCATCCCCCTGGGAAAATCCCCACTGGTGGTAAATATAATGAAGAAGGATATGTCAGGGTGTGAATTTAGGAGAGAAAAATAGAGGGTTTGATTCTTAATGGGAGTGATTTGTTTTAATCAAAGATTTTTAATTCTTGTGGATAATTAGGCATCCAAAGTACATCTTGGTTAGAGTTGTTTGCTGCATTAGCAAGATATGTCTGCATAATTAACTGAGTAAAGCATTTGAAGATAAATTTGAGCATTTAGATTAAATTTAGATTAAAATGCATATGTTCCTGCCAGGTTAAAAATAAAATCCAACAGACAGCTGTACTAATAAACCTAATATATTAACTAAAGAATAGATACTTAAGATGTGACTTTTAATAACATTAACCAAATTCATCATGAGATTACAGTTTTAAAGCCCATAAGCTGTAAATAACTTCTTCAATTCTCCAAAACCCTAAAATGCCAAATTTTCCAATCCAAAATCTACCCATTTGGTATTGAGACATTAAATGACATTTTATGATGATCTTTAAAATAATTATTTAGGCATTTGAACATCATTTTTAATTTCATCATTTATTTGAACCTAAAATTTAAAAGAGAGACATTTTCTTTCACCAAGTTACTCTTAAAATTTTGAATTTATTCCTGGGAACTTAAATGTAGTGCTGATTAAAACTGTTTCATGAAAAACATCTTTTCCCTTCTATTTTTAGGCTGAATGCAAATCCAGTCTTGTCAATGCCATCTTAACCAGCTTTGACTAACAATGAAAATTCTTTTATATCTGAGAAATGAATTCACACCTGTGATGCTCAAAAGTCTCCACATTTAAAGTTTTCATATTTAGTCAGTCAATCCACATTCAGGTGATTCTCTTGTTTATCTGAAAAGAACAGAAACTCAACAAATAGATTAAATGGAGTCACTTAGGACCATGTGTCCTATGGGGTTTTAAGAAATACTAACTCTGAAGGATGTTAACAGGTATTGTGGGGAAAAAAATAAAATAGTTTTGCTTTAACCCATTATTATAAACATTTTAAAAATACAGAAAAGTTAGAAGAATAGACAGCTTACAAAACTTCCTCCAGGTGAGCAAAGCTCAGCGGCTTCCTTCACTACAGGCCTTCTCAGGGCCTTTAATATTCCAATATACACAATCAGTTTTCAAGAGGAGAACAGAAATATACATCATATTCCAAATTTATTTGCAGCATCTTGCACGTTTGATGTCCCACTTAGTACCCTTGAGGAATGCTGGTTTATGGCAAGTGTAGAGGTTTTAGGATTTCCCTTTAGAACTCTACCTGAAAAAGCAGAGAACTTGGTGCCAAACAAGGTTATAAAAAGAAAGATGTTGGGCTTCCCTGGTGGCACAGTGGTTTACATCCTGCCTGCCAATGCAGGGCACACGGGTTCGAGCCCTGGTCTGGGAAGATCCCACATGCCGCGGAGCAACTAGGCCCGTGAGCCACAATTACTGAGCCTGCGCGTCTGGAGCCTGTGCTCCGCAACAAGAGAGGCCACGATAATGAGAGGCCCGCGCACCGCGATGAAGAGGGGCCCAGGCTCGCCCCAACTAGAGTAAGCCCTCGCCCAGAAACGAAGAACCAACACAGCCAAAAATAAATAAATAAATTAATTAATTAAAAAAAAAAAAAAAGAAAGATGCTCTGGAGAAATCATGGTTTGAAAAAGTGATCAACATTTGAAAGGTTCACAGTGTAATGTTTACAAAAGAGTTGGGAAGCAGATTATCTTGCAGTTGATTGAAATAAGCTACCATGTTCTAATTTGCTAAACTCCCCTTTCTCGAATGGACTCAGGTTGTTCTAAAAACCAGGCAAGGATTTGAAACTGGCAAGAAAATAATCCAAATGAATAAAGGTCTTGTTTCTCCTTAATCCTACCACTACCTCATAAAGTCCCTAAAAAGAGTGAAATGTGGCAAAGTTAGATTTTTTTTTCAATTTAATGTGGACACTGAAAGTAGGATTGTTGATGGTTAAGTCAGCTACAGGCTTTGGCAAAGGTTATTCTGAAATCCTCCTATGATTCTGGCTTTACAGCATGGGATCAAATCAATGCAAAATGTCAAGTCCTGTGTTGCGTTTCCCTACTTCCTTTAAATGTTAAGTTGGATTTTGGAATGCATGAGTAGTCACATGTTAATGGTGAAATCAATTCATTTGTGAGCATGTTGTAAGACACAATAAGGAAACTGTTATCTGAAGACAGTTGTAAACCTTTCAAAATTTCTTATTATTACTTTATTTCACTTCTTGCTGTAATCCTAACAAGCGCAAACTCAACCCCCTTAACCAGCCTCATAGAGAAATTATTAATATCCAAAAAACTAAATCTTATCTTTCACTCTTATTTCCATACCAAAATAGTTTTGTTTTTTTTTTTCCAGCGTCTTCTTTTACCACCTAGGGAACAAAATCCCAACTATGGATTCAAAATGACAGATTTTGTGGGTTTTACTTTTCAGAGATGATGTCATTTGTGGGGAATTGTTGGGTAAACCATACACCCTTTTCAGAAACCTGCAATTACCTCTCTGAATAAAGAGATCAATGTCATGTTTCTAGAAATAATGGCTAATGATATGTCTCCCAAAAGGAAGTGGCGTTATTAATTACCTCACTGTGAACACACAGTTTATAGACAGCTCTGAGGGCCACTCGCCCAATTAAGTATAATGACTAAAGCTTCAGTTAGTCCATCTGTACAGCCTTCTAGATTAACAAGCCTGCAGCTTTACCAGGCTTGTAAGACTGATATGCAGTGAGGAGAGCTCAGAGGCTGTACCTGCGCTGCCTGGGAGATTTGCTATTATCTCACAGCAGGAGGGGGAAACTTGCCTTTCTTATTTTTAATCACCCATCTTTGTTTTCATGTGAGCTGTGTTGATATTGATCACCCCTCCCCCCTTTATATGCCAAGGTGCACTAATTCATAGTATACCCTTATATGTATTTAAATATGTATAAACATTTTTTAATTTTAATATTCTATTTACATATTTATAAATAAATTATGTAAGTGTAAATATAGAAATTTAAAATATTATATTCATATATTTATATGTAGACTATAAAAGTATATATAATATAGAGTAATTTATATACAATTATATCTTAAATTTATATATAAATTATAAAGGTAATTGTATAACTACATACTTACATTTTATAAAAATATAGTAAAATATATAAAAACATAGAACATAAAATGTATGAAACTATTATATATTTTATATAAGTATAATACATATAAGATAGTGTATATAAATATTAAACATAGTACATAAAAATATATTAATACCCATTCACACATGAAGGTGGCAAGAACACCACATTATAACCAAGGCAGCCAAGGATAGAAGCTAGAATTTACCTTGGTCAAGAATAAAGGCATGACATTTTTAAAATAGTGTATTACAAAATATGTATATATACACACATACATATTTGTAAACACATATTTATTACTATGAAATGCCCTTGTTCTTTCAAGCAGTAATGTAGGCTGATTACGGAGCCCTTACCATAAATCCATGTTTTAAAATTAGTTTAATTCTTTTAAAGGAATAACTGTTCCTTTCCATGACAGCCACAATATAATTTATTGCAACGGCCCTACATTGTTTGCGCCCTTGTTTTTTTTCTAATTGGCTACGGGAGCTGCCTGTTGAGCTCTTAGGAATGATAGGCAACCCTTAGGGATGGGTTTTCAGGTACCAAAGTGTGGGGACACCTGGGCCCGGCACCTCGGCCTCATTCCCAGACTTCCAATGACCTCAGGCGAGTCCCAGAATCACGCTGTGACAAGGGCTGCAGCTGGACCCTGGGCCCACGTTTGGACTCTCAAGTACGGAGGATTGCTGGGCTGCCCTGGGCTCCCCAGCCCCCTGATTTACAACTTCCACAATGAATCAGTCCCTCCCCACCTGGAGAGAATATCGCCTCCTCCCCAAGGGCTTGGGTGGATTAGGGATTCCTCTTTATAAGTCTCTTTGAAATCCTGCAGTGAAAAGCAGGGGGCCGGCCTAACATCTGGGGGCTTCCTGAGCGAGCACAGATTGGCCCGTGCCATGTCCTTACAGATGGAGGGCAACGGCAGCTCTGCCACCTGCTCCTTCACTTTAGGTCATTCTGAAGGTCAGAAAACGTGATGATTCACCCAAGACAGGTGGCCACTCAGCGCCCTGGTCATTCCCTGCAGCAAAGACATCCTGGCAGCTTCCAACCTGCTCTTCAGCTCTGCTACCGGGACCAGGTAAGGGTGCAGGGGGGTAATCACAGCTCTCAGATAATTAAAGCTGGATTCTTGAGCCTATCAGAGTCTGGGTTTTGTTTTGTTCTGTTTTTAAGCACAGTCCTTTGTGTCTTTTTCTTCCCTTCATTCATTAGCAAATATTTTCTGAGCACCAACCACGTGCCAGGCATTATCACCGATGAAGAGAAATGATGAGGCAAGATCAGAACCCCACCTTCACCATCTACTGGCAGTGACCTTGAACAAATATCTCAACCTCTATGACCCTCAATTTGCCCACCTGCAAAATGGGGACTATACTCTGTATGCCAAAGGGTAGACATAGGGATTACATGAGATAACAAAGTACTACATGTGACTCTCCTGATGATTTGTTTAATACAGTTGAGAAACTTGGTAAATGGGTGTTCCTTCAGCGTTCCTCCCAAAGGTTGGTGAAAGCATTGTGCCTGTCTGTCACTAAGGAGACGTCACACTCCCCAGCTCGGGAGAATGCTGGGCTCTCCATGGCTCCCACCTGGGCTAGAAGTGACTCTTTCCTTATGGGTGGGTGGGCAGCTGGTGTGCAGAAGAGTTAGAAATATTGTATGTCTGTGTGTCAAATGTGTTGTCCACCCAACTTGGACGTCAGGGAACCCCTGGAACATTCCTTTGGCAGCTTTAAAAATGCCTGTGCTTTCATTTTATAAAGCACGCAGATTTAAATTATGTTCTATTATGTTTGAACATGTATAGCATGAACGTGACCCAAATTTCACTCCTAGAGAAACACTTACATGCGTACACCAGGAGACCTGGACAAAATGCCTATGGCAGCATTGTTTATGGAGCAAAAATTAGAAACAACTGAAATGCCAGTAACAGTAAAATTGATAAACAGTGATATAGTTACTCAAAGGAATACTATGCAGCAATGAAAAGTAATGACATATATCCATGTGCATAAATCCTAGAAACACTGAGTAAAAGTATGTCACACAAGCATATGTAGGGTATGGTTCCATTTATCCAGGTAAAAACACACAAAAATAAAAATACGCATATATGTATATTTTAGGGAATGCATACATGTGTGGTTAAACTATAAGTCAAGGGATGCCAATCACAAAATTCACAATAGTGATTATCTCTGGAGGGAGAGGCCAGGACAAGTGCAATAGTAGTCAGGGAACAGGTATAGTCAGGGTGAAGGGAGAGCTTCATATGTGTTGGTAACATCCTAGTTTCTGAGTTGGGTAGTGGGTTCACAGGTGTTAATTCCATAATTATTTTTTAATCCATACATGTGTATTATATATACACATGTTGTGTTATATTTCATAATAAAATATTTAAATGTTTCCCATTGCATTTGATTCTTGGAAACCAAGAATTTCCTAGGAGAATGAACGTGTATGCATACAAGGATGTTCCTTATAGCATAATTTATAGAAGTAAAAGTGGAAGCAACTAGAATATTCCAATATGGAAATAGACAAATTACGGCATGATCACTTTTTAAAGAGAGTTTTTGGCTATTGGCTTGTAAGAATGGAAAGCTAGAAAATGAATAAAACTGCCACATTCCAAAATACTACTCAGGACTAGAAATTAGAAGGTGGGATTCCTCCAGTGTTTGGTCTATTTACTGACCAGAGATGTTCATTTAAATGTTATTTCTGCCTTTATCTCAAGCCACAAGAGCACAATGATAAGTAACATTAAGCTCACACTTTTTTTAAAAAAAATTATGAGTAATCGCTGGCAGAGACTTTTTAAAGGCTTTCTCAAAAAAAAATCTTACATAAGCAAGGGAATTAGACTTTGAATCAAGAGTCTTAAAGAAATATGATGGCTGCATCTCCTACCAGGATGGAGGTTGATGGACATGCAGGAAGCCCTAAACCAGAGATCAAATCAGTAAAGACTGATGTGCTAGAAGTTTCCTTCCCTTTCTCCCACCCACAGCACCCTCTCTGGACACTAGAGAGTCAAGCAGTGATTCTCCAGGGCCCCGTCCTGCACGTAGCCCTTGATTTCTTCACAGCTACGTTGTCTTCAAGTGTCTACTGGTGTTAAGATGTGAACCTAAGCTATTCAGGCATTTCCTGTTTTGATACACATTGGGTCAAGCATCTTTATGTCCTTTAGTAAATGATGACCAAATCTTTCTTCCAATCGCCGAGCTCACCCTAGCATTCCCCCTTCCCCCACCCCAGATTGGCAGGGGACCTGAGGATTACTTGGTCCAGTAGCCGCCTGCTGGTCAGCAGGTCTAAGATGGATGGTCCTCAGTCTACGTCACTCCCCTTCTGAGGTCTCAGGATGGGAGCTCTCCTGGGTGATTGGGACTGCCTCAGACTCAGAGAACATCAAGTCCAGCCTCAAGCCACAGTGGCCATAGGCAGTAGGCTGCAAGCTTTGTGATGGAGTGTGGCAAGGCCAGACACTCGGAGAGAGGTTCTGTTTAGAAAATGTGAGTGGTTCACCTCCCATCCAAGAGGTCACTTACTCATTCACTCAGCAAATATTTACTGCGACCCTACCCTGTGCCAAGCGCTGCCCTGGTTGCTGGTATGCAATGGTGAGCAAGACGAACATAGTCCCTAATCTCAGGCAGTTTACAGTCTAGCAGGAAAGACAGAGAAAAAACAAACAAGCAAAAGCCAGTAAGTAAAAATTACACTTTCTCTGGCCAAGGGCTAGGAAGGAAACAAAGAAGAAGTTGATATAGAGAATAATCAAATTGGAGAATAACACACTTTAAATAGGAGGTAGATAAAGCCCCTCTATGATGGTTCTTTAAGTTAAGAAGGATGAAAAGAAATAGGACTTGGAGAAGAGAAAGGGGGAAAGGATCTTCCTAGAATTGGAAAGAGAAGACACAAATCTGTGAAATGGACAAGTATCTGGCATGTTGGATACAATGAGTGAAGCCCAGTGGGGTGGAGGGGCAGTGAGTGAGGGGCCAGAGTGGGCAGGTGGACGTGGGCCAGATCACGTGGTTCCCCTTCCACGTTGCATAAGGTCCGCTTACCCAGCACATGGGTCTAAGAGACAAGTCGGCTCCTTCCTCCTGTTCTTGCCAGGTGACTTGGGCCACCATCAGAGGACCAATGCTCTGTTTAGACTTAGAGGGGCTCACTGGCCCGTCCTTTCCAGGCTGTGCTGCAGGAGGCTCATGCCCGGGACATGCTGACTTCCAGGCTGATGGAGATGGCCTCCTGAGAGGTCCCGTCAGCCCATTCCCAGACCAAGGGCACCCCGTAGCCTTCTAGAAATGTAATCTGGGAGCTGCTATTTAGGAAAGGTGGGTAGGTAGGCTAATCCCCATAGTCAGCAGTCCCCCCAGCTCCTAACTGCCCATCATCAATTCCTCCTTATGGGAACTGAGTCATCCTAAAGCATTCCATCATCTCAGGCCATTCAAGTAGCCTTGCTCTTCATAAAACCCAAAGGAGGCCCAGCGCAACTGCTGATGCATCTGGCCAGCTGAGGATTAGATAATTCTGAGAATGCAGAGCTGTGAACAGAGGGAAATCAAAGGGTCTGTCTGGCTCACAGGGCAGATGGAGAAAGCAATGTTTTTCCAGTCACACCCAGCCCCTCCTCTTCTCTGGGCTAAAATCCAACAGTCAAACGATGGTGGATGAAAGGCACAAAAGCTAAAAGTTCTCGATGAGAACTTTATAAATGCTTAATGGCAGCTTTGACTTTTCTACTATGTTTTTTCATAATATATAAAACATATATATATATATATCTCATGCCATGAAATAACGTGTAGAAGTTTTTAAACCACCTGTAATTTCACTACTTCAACATAAATATTTTCTTCTTTATATAGTTACTTCTAGTCTTTGCCCTTAAACTTTTTTACATAGTTGTAGTCATATATGTACATACTTGTGGTTTTAAATTTTATATTGTACCATAAACACTTTTCCATATTCCTTCCACCCTTTGTAGCTTACATTTTAATAACTACATTATTATATTACCAAGTAAATGGACTATAATTTATCTAAGCAATACCTTTCTTTTGGAGATTTATGTGATTTTAGTATTTTGCAATCATGGATAACCATGCAGTTGATATTTTCATGCATATAACTTTTTTATTTCAAATTTTGTTGGAAATATGATATTATTAATTTTAAAAATACATTTGTTCATGTATATATTACCATATCTTCTTTTCAACTGTCCATTATTTTTCCTAAATTTACTCCCAAATGAAAGCAATTTGGTGTGAAGCTGCCTTTTGGTGAAAAATTGTCTCTCATAATGACTTGTGATACTAAAGATTCAGATGTTGCTTTGGTCAACTTCCCATTCAGACTCAATCCAGGATGTCCTGTGCTTTTTCTTTGTGGAAGAGAATTTGGGGCAGAGGTCTTCTCTAGTCTCAGTTCTTGCAACAACTTTTCCCCTCTTAGATCTACATATACAGCTTCACAGAATGAAGAAGTTCCCCTCCCTTGGGAGAGGGGAGAGGACAAAGGGGCCTGTCCTTAGATAACAGTGGCCCGTCACCAGGAAAGGCGCTCTAAGCCAAAGAGTGATGCCCCACGCAAGCCAGAAGTCCCTCCAGCAAAGATGGTGTAGCCTTCCCTGCGAACACCTTACACTCACTCTTTCTTAATCTGCTGAGTTAGAGGCATTCTCCCTTCAGTGTGATTCTGACACTGCTGAGCAAACTTCCCAACTTTCAAATCTGTGTTTAACTAAATCCTTAGCACTTGCAAACGAGGGCACCAAAAATAGAAGTATTCTCTTTATGGGGTTGCTTAGGGAAGAATTTTCTCTGAAGATTTTTTTTTTGTTTTTCTTGTGAAGGAAAGTGTTAAAAAAGGAGGTGGGAAGGAGGTTAATGGGCAGAAAGTTTCCCTTTGACAATTCTGTCAAGATTACCTAATCCTATTTTTAGCTCTCCTAAACAGATGGGGCAAGAAGTTACAGCTGTGGCAACTTTGATAAATCTAAAGAGGGACATTTCTGAGACCGACTTTTATCAATCTATCCATAATTATCAATGGAGAATTCATGTTACTATAAAATAAAAAATGCCAAGGAATTCACTTCTTTACTGTCAAATTGAGATTTGATGGAAGAAACAGCCAGGCAGTTAATTATATTTAGGAACCATGCATCTTGGCTTTGAAGTTAAATGTATTTCCCTGTGGCTTTATATCGAGAACAGCTTTTATTAAATTCAATTACTTTTCCCTCTGGTCCGCTCCATAAAGGTGCACTCGTAGAGAAGGATGGCTCTTAACGGAATTATTTCCACTGGAAAAGATGATGATCGAGTGGGGTTGGTCACTAAAAGAAGTTGGTCCTTTATAAGCAAAATAACAGATGATAGGCTGTGTTCCTAGTGGTCTTCAAGTTCAACTGCTTTCTCATTAGCCAACAAACCAAAGAAAGAAAAGAAGAAATGGGAGGGTCTCCTTATTTTCCATTTTGCTTCTTTCTTGCCTATATCACCACCTAACGCCTTACCCTTTCGCAGAAGAGATCAACTCAACTCATCTATGAACCCGTGGACCATAAGATTCCTTTCAAGATGCTCCCAGCATTAGAACATTGTTGGATTTGGAATGAGCCAAGAACACACAGTCTGGAAAGATCAGTGGAATGCAAGTCATCAATTCTAGACCCACCTCTGTCTCTAGCCACATAAGACTTAATCATTTCTGTTCTATGAACATTATTTTCTTCATCTGACCAGTAGGCACAGTGACTCTTGCCCTCCCCATCCCATATGGTCATTATGAGGATCAAGTGAGATGGGTGAGATAACAAGTGATAGTTGCAAAGCTTTAGCATCATTGTTAATAATAATGTATGAACTAGCAAATTTCTGTTTCAATGTCGTTTAAAATAAACTGTGGCTTTGTTGAGTAATTTTCTTGTCCAAGTGTGCTCAGTTGTATCTTACTATATCTAAAGAATGATTTTTCTCTCCCTAAGCCACACAAGCAAAAATGTTTTTAAAACCTGATATATTATCTGCTTAGAAAGCGACTGCAAAAGTTGACTGCACCATTGACCAGTCTGGTGGCAGCTCCCAAGGAGGGCATTTTCTAACCAAAGGAATAATACATTTCTGTAATAAAATGACCAATTTTACAAGTCCCAGGCACTGCTTTAAAAATGGTTATATTAGGATCAAAAGCTTCAGGGCCACCTGGGACCAATAAGTGGTCTGTTTCCTTCAGAAATATCATCTACTTTAGCCCCAATCCTATGGCTCTGGCTCAGTGAAATTAAGAAGCATGAAAAACACAAGGTAAGCCCAAAGAGTTCGTAGAAGAATTATGTAGGTAAAATTCAATATTATGGGTAGGGAATTTTCCTCCAAGTTTGTCACAGAAAGGAGCCCAGGTTATAGCTACAATCAGCGTGCCTTCTACCAGCGACACACTTCCAAAGCTGGATTCAAGCGCTCAGCAGCAAAATCTACAAGTGGCCTGGCTAAACGCCACTGAACTTGGTTGTTCAGTCATGCTGTCCTCCCTCATTTTTCATTGCTGATACTGTTGGGGACATGAGTTCCAAGCAGTGTCCGTTTCATCAGGCGTATCATTACCACCACTTAGGGAAAACCTCCTTAATGACAAAAGATAATTAAACTGCCACATCAGGACATCAGGTGGATGGAACGTATCTCCTGGCACTTTCTTTGGGTACACTGGGCTCGGCTGTTCTGTTGGCTTTCAAAGAAATGAAAAACTTAGACGTCCAGGTGTGTTGACATCACAGCACAGTGATTAAATCTCTGAGAAGTTTTATGCGTGGTTTAGTCAATGGGATCAAGGTGGGACACTGGAGATGGTTCTGAGCTTAATGTGCTTGGAACATAGTATGATCACCATGGAAGGGTAAGCAGTAACACGGGTGGTGTATCCTCATTACCAAACTATTATGTTGATTGTCTACCATATGCAATGAGTTTATCTAGGGTCCTGGGGAAAGACGCAAGAAAGCTGCTGGCTTGCAAGCTGCATTAGGCAAAGACCATGTCAGTCTCGTTAACTTATTTATCCATAGCGAGAAACATAGGGCCCAAAATGTACTGTTTTCAATGAATGCTTTATAAATAGAAGAATGAACAAACGACTGATGTTTAAGATATTAGGGGTAGGCCTCCAATAAGATGATGGAGTAAGTACAGATGTCTAACCACACTCTCCCAAATCCAATCATCAAAAAATATGAAAAGAAGTAAACTTACTTCTGGAAGCTAAGAAGGGTGTCATTTCCTTACCAAACATTTCGAGGTCCCTTTCACATAGATAATTATGTCTTTGCAAGAAGACTCTGTAAATGTGCTCATTCAGTATGTAACCTTTCGAGATTGGCTTTTTCACTCAGTATAATTATCTGGAGATTTCTTCAGGTTGTTGTGTGTATCAATAACCCATTCCTTTTATTGCTGAGCAGTGGTCCATTGTATGGATACACCAGCATTTTTTAACCATTCACCTGTTAAAGGACATCACAGTTGTTTCCAGTTTGGGAAATTACAAATAAAGCTGCTATAAATATTCACGTACAGGTTTTTACGCAAACATACACTTTTATTTCACTTATTTTTTTATCCTAGAACCAAAGACTTGAGATTACCTTATGGAACCAGCTTAGGCACATGCCTTCTTTAGAACCAGTCACTGTGGGGAGAGTAGAAGGAGAAGAAAATAAGTGTTGATTGGCTTCACCTGCATCAGGAGCTCCACCTTGGGGTAGGAGGCTGGGGTCAGCTTCCCAAGAATCATAGGAAACCCCAAACTGCATATGGATGGTCAGGAAGACGGCAACGTGGAGAACTGACCACGGTAACATCACTCAGTGTGGATTCTATGCTGTGAGCAGCTCACTCTCCCCGTGAAGGTCTAATCTCAACTTCAGCCTTTGCTCCAAATTTCTGCACATGAAATCTGAGAGCACGTGGAGACCAGTCCCCTCTTGTTCTCCTTCTCCTCCTTCCCACGACTACCTTCCTCAGCACACACTGAACTGTCCTTGATCCTTCGTTCCTGTCCCATAACCTGTGTTCAATGGTCCATCAGGGTGAACCTGCTCCCACCCCGTCTCCTTCTGCTTCCCACCCCAGACACTATCCTTTTGCCTCTGCATGACTGCATATTCCATCGTCTGCAGGGGCAGACTGTTCCAGAGGGCTGCCAGCCTCTGCCTTGTGGATCTCAAGGTGCATTTCCTTAGAGAAAGAAGGAGCAAGAAGGAATGGGGAAAACCAGACCATCACCAACAGAAACTCTACTAAGAGCCCCGCCCCAGGCTTCTTGGGGACAACAGCCCATCCTTACCTTACTCTGACTCGGTCTCCATTCCTCCTGCCTCCCATCAACCGGGTCCCTTCCATACCAGCAGCTGACATTTACCAAGACTACATCTCATGTCCTTTGCTAGGTGTATCACATATATTTCATTCTCACAATGACCAATTGCTCCACTTTAAAGATGAGAAAACTGAAGCTCTGAGAAACTCACTGACTGCTCAAGGCCACACAGCTAGGAAGCATCAGAGTCAGGATGCAAATCCAGGCCGTCCAGCTCCGGAGCCCATGTTCTTAACCACTATGCTGGCTTCTCCATCATTCGGAGTTACCATGGCTCATCACTTTCACTCAGATTTTGGGGAGCTAACCAACTCAGTAACTTCCCTCAGTAATGCAATTAATGATGAGAGAAGATAACAAAAGCCGGCAGTCATGGAGCACATACTCTGTGCTATAGGCTCTACACTAAGCACGTTGACTATAAAGCTGCTCGTGTCACACAGAAATACTGTGGGGAAATGAGGCTTAGAGAATGTAAGTAACAAGTTCAAGGTCAATTCAACTAGTTAGTAGGGGAGCCTGGGCTTGAACCCAGGTCTTTTGATGCCAGACCCCATAACCTTGGCCACTGGCCTGTGGAGGGGCTGCACTTCGGTCCCTTGGTCAGGCTTAGGTCCAGGGGGATCAGAGTTTCTCTCTCAGGAGGATTTTCATTACCCACAACCCCAGGAGTTCATGACACCAAAGCAGGGCCCTGGTTGCTCAACACTTCCCCAAACGGACACACCAAGTTGTCGATTTATTTGAAGTCCAGTGTTTTAGATGGCGCCACCAAACAGACTGGATTAATTCTGAGTTCAGCTCCTTAAGGGCAGGGCTCATGTTTATTTTATTCATTAGTTTATGCTCAATTATTAGCACAGTGCCTAGCATATAATAGCAGCTCAATAAATACTCAACAAATGAATAAATGAGTATTATTATAGCCAAAGGGTTAGCATTCTCTTTTTTTTAAAAAAAAAAACTTCTTCCCAGGTTATGTGGCAGGTCTGCACCTTGCTGAAAATACATGTCACAGACCAAAGCAGGAGAGTATGGAGTCATAATCCATTTAGCTCAGTGATTAGACCTTAACGTGACTAAATTCAGCTGATGGAGACTAGGTGTTTAGTAATGCTAACGCTACCTTGATGCTTTTGCAAATGATGAAACCACTGAGAAAAATAAAATAGGAGGAAAGCCAAGGAGAAAGAGATGCATACAGGAGAAGCCGCAAGAGCAGAAAACTCAGGTCAGAAGTTCAGGAGGAAAGAAAAGACTAAGACCAATAAAACAGAAAACACAGAGTAATCCCAGGCAAGGGGGTATCCGGAAGAAGCTCACAATGCTGGGGCCAAAGCAAAGATTACAGAGAAACTTTGGAAAAGCAAAAGGTCAGAAGAAAAGCAAAAGTCAAATAAATAATGAAACCTGCATGAATAAAACCTGCGCTGGGGCCCTGATAAATGTAACTTGTCACATACAAAGGAAAGGTAAGCAAAGGAGGGTGCTAAGGAGATAGCAGAGATAACCTGGGGAAGAGTTTTGCTTTCAGGATTTGATTTGCTTACTCATTTTTTAAAAGGAAGGTGAGCACAGATGTTCAATGACATCAATTTCCCAGGAGTGGCTGGCTCCTGTTTGCATACCCACAAATAAAAATAAAGAAAACTAGCTACATTCCTGGCCTATTTTACTGTGGTTTTTAAGACAGAGCAAAAGATGGGCTTTCACTGAGTATTGATGGCTTAGAAGGTCCCATCAAACACGTTGATATTTGCCTTTGAAATATTCGTACCTGTTCTCTGATGGATGTGGGGTTGTCAGGGTTGTCTCTGTGGTCCAGAAATGGGTTCCGTGAAACCCATACAGGGGCCTGGCTACTGTGCATTGATAACAACTTATCTCTAAGAAGGAATTTGCCCAAGGTCACCTGGAGGGTTCACTGCAAGATGTGGCCCATCTTGCCCCCCACCAAGCAGTCTGGCACAATCAAACCTCATGTCTTCACTGCCTTTGATGAGCCTTTGGGGTTACTTTGCTTCATTGATAAGCAACCAACAACACTGTGTTGTAGCGCCACCTGAAAAAAGCGTCTGTCGTTTTAAGGGGTATTTTTCAAAGGAGGATATTCCCTAGGAAGGTGTGGGGTTAAGTCAAACCCCACTATCCACTCAAACCACACCTTTCCCCTCTTCCCGCTGGGATTACCCTGATAAGATGCAGCCATAAGAAGACCAAGAATGACTTTGAGAAACAAATGCAGTTACCAATGGCAATCTGGGATGAAAGGTGTGGGTGTGAGCTCCTTCTCTCCAAATGGCTGTCTTTATGAGTCTCCACCAATCGCCTTCACCCTAGCCAAAGCACTGAATGAAAAGATTCGTCAAACTCTTTTTCTGCCCTTCGCCTTCACACGTGCTGTTCCGTCCGCCCTTCCCCCATCACTGGGCTCAGTCTTCCGTCTTAGGACCCACATAGAGGTCACCGCCCCAGGGAAGCCCTGTCAGATTCCTGGTCTTAAGTAGATTCCCTGACTTTACAGACTCACAGAGGTCCATTCTTTCCTTCCCAGACGTACTACTACTTGTAATCGCGAGCTGGGTTATCTGATTGTGTGTTCAGTGCCAGCCCCGGCGTCCCCCCCGGACTGGAAGCCCCATGAGAACAAGGGCTTTGCGCTCATCTCTACCACTGGATCCTCAGAGCCCGGCAGCATGCCTGGAGCATGTAGTGGGCCCATCGCACATAGTGGGTCTCCAGACACTTGCTTCACAAATGCTTGCACAATCCTAGAAATGACACTACTCACAGATGTATCCGTGACTCTGTGAAGCATTCATAAAGCTGACAAAGCAAAGCAGCTTTCAATTAAGAAAATTGTAAGTTTAAAATATAGAAAACTACACATTCACTCTAAAGAACAAATTCATCAAGGATTTACTATCAAGGATCTATGACAACATCTTACGCAACCCTTTTGTACTTGTTTATAAAGTACTTGTAATAATGTCCAGCTCACACAGCCATCGAGGGGCAGAACTGGTTTTGAACCCAGTAGTGTGGTTCCAAGACCCACTAACCTAAGATTCATAGAGTAATCCTAATTAAAACACTCAGTCTGGATTTAACCTAAAATTGAGGTACACCTGTATTTTGAGGATGGGAGGGAGGGCGCGAGGAGAATGGAAGTAAGTGTAAGATAAAATTGACCTCATCCTGCACAAGAGAAAAGTAATCGAAAATGCCTAAAAATCATGATCTGATGGAGTGCACTATACATTTAATAGAGAGAAATGGAGATCCATGTCGGAAGAAAGAAATAGAAGAGGCCTCTAGCTAAAGTAGGATTCGACAGTGGGCAAAGAGGGCATGGAACTATTATTTTTAACTTTTTCCCTTTTAGCAATTTTTGACATTTTAAAATTATTTGCGGGCTTCCCTGGTGGCGCAGTGGTTGAGAATCTGCCTGCCAATGCAGGGGACACGGGTTCGAGCCCTGGTCTGGGAAGATCCCACATGGCGCGGAGCAACTAGGCCCGTGAGCCACAATTGCTGAGCCTGCGCGTCTGGAGCCTGTGCTCCGCAACAAGAGAGGCCACGATAGTGAGAGGCCCGCGCACCGCGATGAAGAGTGGCCCCCACTTGCCGCAACTAGAGAAAGCCCTCGCACAGAAACGAAGACCCAACACAGCCATAAATAAATAAATAAATAAATAAATAAATAAATAAACCCAAAGTTTAAAAAAAAAAAAAAAAAGCAAGAGCAGCCATTTGAGAAGATAACATACCCAGATTTAGGGGTCTGGAACACAAGATTTTTAAAAAAAAAAATTATTTGCATTTATTACTTTGACAAAAATGTATTTGAGGGAAGAAAAGAAAAAAAAACTTGCACCAGCAATAAAAGACATGTTGAGTGACCTGGTTCTTAGTTTGCTGAGAATAAAACAAAGAATAATTTTGTTATTATGTGCTGTGTTTGTTTGTTTACTTATTTGTTTGTTTATTTATTTAAAGGAATTGGCTCAAGAGATTGTAGAGGCAGACAAGTCCTCCAGTCTGCTGTTGGCAAGCTGGAGACCCAAGAGTGCTGGAGGTGTAGCCCAAGTCCAAGTCTGAAGGCCTGGGAACAAGGGGCGCTGATGGTGTAAATTCTAATCTGTGGGCAGGACCAATGTCCCGGCTCAGATAGTCAGGCAGGTGAAGTTCCCTCTTACTCAGTGCTTTTGTTCTATTCAGGCCTTCAATGAAGTGGTTGATGTCCACCCGCATTAGGGAAGGGGCGATCTGCTTTACTAAGTCTACCCCTTCAAATGTTCATCTCATCCAGAAACACCCTCACCAACAGACCCAGAATAATGTTTGAACAAATATCTGGGCCTCCCGTGGCCCAGTGAAACTGACACATAGAATTAACCATCACACATGCCATTAAGAGTTTACATCTACTTTATACACAGATTGCTGTAGTTGAACTACTATACAGATTTCCAATATTCCCAAGTTCATCTGCACTTGCACTAAAACTGCTCAGCATCATATTTATTTTTAAAAATCTTTTTAAAAATCATAAAAATAAAAGAACATTAGAGATCGTTACAGTTCCATGGTTCCCCTCCCCTGCCCCACTCTCCCTGGTCCCTCTCAAAAGGCTATGCCTCATAGATTCATGAAAAAATACGTTGCATTGTTTTGCATATTCTTTTCAATAAACATGAATATTCTTTTCATAGTCATCAACAGTACCATACTACACAGGCCATTCTGCAGCATGCATTTTGCACTTAACGTGATTTTTTTGAGCTCTATCCAATTGACTATTGCTCTAGGAAAAATAGAAAAGTATGCTGCCAGGGAATTCTCCTAAATTTTCATATTTCATTCACATTCCCCCTCTCAACAGAGATTATTTCATACCTCCTTGTTTTCTTTTTTTTTTTTTTAAACC
Source organism: Balaenoptera acutorostrata (assembly GCF_949987535.1). Lineage (NCBI taxonomy): Eukaryota > Metazoa > Chordata > Mammalia > Artiodactyla > Balaenopteridae > Balaenoptera > Balaenoptera acutorostrata. The sequence goes on along the minus strand of NC_080079.1, from coordinate 13,259,123 downwards.
TCCCTCCCCCTCTCTATTTCTGCAGTTTCCTTGGGTCATCTCATCCAGTCCCAGAACTTTAAATACCACATTTCTGTTGATGGTGCCCATTCGTTTTCCTCCAGCTTTGACCTCTCACCTCTCCCTAGAACTCCCCATTCACACAGCCACTGTTTATTTAACTGTGCCATCTGGATTTCCTAAGGGCATCTGAAACATCTCCTGATGAAAAGTGGGGGGGGGGCCTCTTGAATTTCCCCTCAAGCCTGATCCTACCTGGGTCTCCTTCATTTCAGGGAAAGGCCCACACCCGCCCAACATGCTTTAACCAGTTTTAGGAGTTATCCCTGTTCCTCCCTTTCCTTCACTTGGTCTGGTTGAACCAAACCTCTGAGAGGACATGGCAGGAAAAAGGACGTGGAAGGCAGCTGACATCTATGTCAGGCAGCACCAGCTCAAGGCCCAGGTAGGAAACAGAACGGGAGAAGCGTCTGGTTTAGCACATAATGCAAAGGTGATTGGGAGCTGACCCTCATCCTCTGTCAGGGATGCGGTGGGGTGAGGGCTGTGATGGCCTGGAGACTGCAAGCTTATTTTAGATGGGGCAGTTGCCGGGCACAACTGGGGACTGAGACCCTCAGCCCAAGCTGGCTGGATCTTTTAAGAGTAGTTGAAAAGCTGGATTTTAAGTCTTAGTAACTAATCCAAACCATTTTTATGTATTGCATAGGCCAAACAAAATATATCCGAGGCCCTGATTTGGCCCATACGTCACCACCGGGCAATCCTGTGTGTGTGTGTGTGTGTGTGTGTGTGTGTGTGTGTGAGAGAGAGAGAGAGCTGGCGGAGAGGCGGTACTTGAAATGCAGAGGTCTGAGCTCATCATCCTCAGCTCATAGTACACCATTACACCATACGGTATTTATTGTTCCATGCGTGACCCCCTTTTTCATATTTTTTAATTACACTGTTTATTTATTCTTTATTCCCTACTCCTACTGCCCACCCCTACCATATGGAATCACTCCAATTGACTCGAAACTTTTGTTTGTATGTGTTCTTGTAACATGAATACTGTTTTGCATGTATTTTTAATTTACATAAGTAGTGTTGTTATATAGATCTTACTCTGTTTCTTGATTTTGTCAGGACTATGTTTCCAAGTTGACCCATGTTGCATTGTAGATATCTATTCTGTTATTTCCAATTGCTGCAGGGCATCTGTGATATGCCTCTCCTCCTCTCCACCCCCCACCTCCCACCATGCCCACTCTTCCCAGCTGCTTCCAAGTCCCACTATGAGAAACAATGCTGCAATGAACGTCCTTGTACCATTCCTGGAGAAACCTGTATGAGCATCTGCTTGGGACATACCTTGAAAGGCAGAATTGCTGAGTCATAAGGCACTCGTGCTTACTGTGCACGGCACTGCCTTCTGGTCTCACAGGTGGGTTAGGAAGATGCAGAGATTCCTACATCCTCACCAACACTTGGCATCGTCCAACTTTCTTCTTCCCAGCCTAGTGGAAAGTGATACTTCGTTGCTCTGAGTCCAATGAGTGCTTCCAGAATTAACACAATCATTTTTCTTGGGGACCTCAACAGACTTTAAAAACTCTTTGTGTTCATCCTCAGACCTGAAAGGTAGGTGATTCTCCCCATTTGATAGTTGACTCACTACACACCAAAAGTCAAAGCCAAAATCTTATTATACCTCTTAAATTGTGAATTCCACCTACTGGCAAGGTGGGATGGGTGAGAGCTGCCTTTCTAGCCATTGTATTCCTCCATCTATTCAGCTCAGTATTCCAATCACTAGACTGTACTTTCTGCTATGATGTTTTGTCAAATTCAAAGAAAAATGAGTTACATAAGTATTGAGTTGGCCAAAAAGTGCCTTCGGTTTTTAAGTAAAAATAACAAGAGACGTTTTTCATTTTCACCAAGAACTTTATTTAACAACGTATTCACCCTTTTGTTCCACTACCTTCTGCCATTTTCAGGCAACTTCATAATTCCATCTTCCCAAAACTTTTTATCTTTTTGAGCAAAGAACTGTTCCAGGTGCCTTTTACAGTATTCCAGGGAATTGAATTTTCTTCCATTAAGAGAATTTTGTAAAGACCGAAATAAATGGAAATCCGAAGGTGCAATGTCTGGTGAATACGGTGGATGAATCAGAACTTCCCAGCCAAGCTGTAACAGTTTTTGCCTGGTCATCAAAGAAACATGCGATCTTGCGTTATCCTGATGGAAGATTATGTGTTTTCTGTTGACTAATTCTGGAGGCTTTTCGTCGAGTGCCACTTTCAGTTGGTCTAATTGGGAGCAGTACTTGTTAGAATTAATCGTTTGGTTTTCTGGAAGGAGCTCATTATCGATGACTCCCTTCCAATCTCACCATATACACAACATCACCTTCTTTGGATGAAGACCAGCCTTTGGTGTGGTTGGTGGGGGTTCATTTCACTTGCCCCACAATCTCTTCCATTCCACATTATTGTACAGTATCCTCTTTTCATTGCCTGTCACAATTTGTTTTAAAAACGGAATGTTTTCATTACGTTTCAGTAGAGAATCACATGCGGAAATACGGTCAAGAAGATTTTTTTCACTTAACTTATGTGGAACCCAAACACCAAAGCGATTAACATAACCAAGCTGGTGCAAATGATTTTCAGCACTTGATTTGGATATTTTAGGTATGTCAGCTCTCTCCCGCGTGGTATAACGTTGATTGTTCTCAGTTATTGTTTCGATTTGATCACTATCGACTTCAACTGGTCTACCCGACCGTGGAGCATCGTCCAGCGAGAAATCTCCAGCACGAAACTTCACAAACCACTTTTGACACGTTTGATCTGTCACAGCACCTTCTCCATACACTGCACAAATCTTTTTTTGCGTTTCAGTTGCAAAACGCAGTTGCAACTTTTTCAGTTCCGTTTTTACCTTTCTTGAAATAATAAAGCATAATATGCCAAAAATGTTGATTTTTTTCTTCCATCTTCAATTTTTAAAAATGGCTACACAAAACTTCACCAATTTTGATGTCTCTTTTTAAATGCACGCTGATATGACAGCTGTCACATACAATCTAACAAAATTGTTTCGAATGAAGTTAAAGACAACTAAGTGCTACTAGAGCCATCTTACGGAAAAAAACGAACAAACCTTTTGGCCAACCCAATAGAAATCCAAAGCATAGTCTGTAAAGTGAACTTTTTCAAGTGACTTAAAAAAAAAGTCACAGTCCCAATTTGAGGTGAAATACACCCTGGACACAGAGAGGTTACTCTAATAAGAGCATATTATGATTATCTGGTCCGGAGTCTTTACTGATGTTGCCTTGTCATTACAGAAGTTGTTTTTTTCCTATTCAGTATGGCATAATATAATCCCCCAATACTTAGAACTTAAAAAATGTTTTCCCTAAAGCAGCAGGGGTGATTATCATGAATGACCAGTAAATTTGTCAGCATTAACGCACCAAAGTAACTTGCATCAATCTACATGAGACTTGTCAGAAGGCTGGAAGGGCATTGCTGACACACAGGCTGTCAGCGCTGGAGCAGGGCTGCTTGGGTGTGTGCTGTGTTTTGTTTTCCATTCTGCCATTGCAAGAATATTATGGGTAATTTAATATTTTCTAAAATATTGAAAATCCTTTTAATTGAATAAATTTACTGAAAAGCTTCATAGATTTAAATGGTCTTATGAGTCATTTACTAGGAAAGATTGATTTCTTTAAGAGGATCCAGCTGTAACTCGCCTGGAGCATTGTACAAATTCTTTAGGGGAACTGACGACTTTTTTCTTGTCAGTCTAGTTGAAAATGATGCTCAATAGTTCTATTTATCAGTGGGGAAAACTTGTTTAAACACATTCAGAATGCTGCTCCTGTTTTTACTGAATCTAATCCTTCTGTTTCCCTCATTAAGAACATTTAAATATAAACACAATCAAATTTGTTCTCTGTGAGCTGTTAAAACCCAAGTGTAATACAAAGAGGACCAAAATAGCTCTGCCGTAATTCACATTAGAAACGCAACGCCGTTTACTTATTTATAGGACACAATGATAACACCCAAAGAGATAAAAACAAACAAACAAAAAAAAGAGTGAGGAAGAACCCCATCCACAATAAACCTAATGAAATTGAATTTCATAATCCTAGACTGCAGATTTCTCAGGACAAAGACCAAGTGTTAGCCTTCTGTATAGACTCAGTTCCTGGAAATGAACCTGGCTCCCTGTAGGTACCTATTGAAATTGCAGCGACCACAATAAATAACACCCCCTTCTTCCCTGCCTGAGATACACAGAGGAGTCAGACAACTGGAGACCAAAAAATCAGCTTTATTCAAGATAAAGCTAAATTAGAGGGCATGGCGGCACTGTGAATACAGAGTGGGCTTCTGAATCCTTCACCCTGAATTAGATGGAGTTGGCCCCCCAGTCATAGGCAGCTCTGGCCAACTGGAAGTCCCCCTACAGATGTGAGTCTGTGAGCTCACTGCGTGACCTAACGCCCCAGAAGGCAGGCTGCCTGCGGCCAAGCTGCCTCGGAGCCAAGGACGCGCACCTCCCTTCCCAAACCTGTCAATCAGGTAAGCCACGCCCCCTCTTGGCGGGGGACGGGGGCGGAGAGAAGCTGGAAGCTTCCAAAGGCTTTTTCCTTCTGGAAGCAGCGTGGGAATTGTTGCCTTTCTATAGAGACATACACCCCTGGAGGTGAATGCTTAGTAAAATAGAGGGAATGTGGTGTTAAAATACCGGCTTCACTAGGGCTAGAATTCTCAACTCTATTCTTATTGTGGTAACCAGAATATGTGTTAGCAAATACCCCTCCAAACTTAAAATTCACCTCATTCCTTAGATCCATGTTTTAAATCTGCCTTCTATTTAGATTAAATTATGTAATTGTCAGAGGAATTACTTGGTCATACTTTTCTTTCTACCTTTTCATTTTACTTCTGCTCTGTTTCATGACTTAGTATACTCTTTCTGTAACCTGTTGCTGGGGAAACTCAGTAATTCTAAGCATAGGCAGCTATTTGAATCAGGACAGTGCTCCTTAATGACCTTAACAGACTAGAAAGAAAACTCCTTGTTATACTGCTTTCTGTTTTGGGTTTTAGAATTTCCGGATGTGTGACAATTTTAAACAAACGATCACTCTGATTTGGGATTTCGGGCTCAGATCAAAGTCACCATCGTCAAACACTTAGGGAGAGGTGATGAAACCAGGCAGGGCTCTGTGGTGTAGAATGCAGACATGCAGTCATGAGGGTCCAAGGGTGTTTGCAGAGTCGCTCCCCTGAGCTTCCCATCAATAAGGAAGACACCTGGGTGTCGATGCTCTGCAGGTTTCTCCCACACACTGTGGTCTTTGATTTTCACAGGGTTCCTTTTGTATCATCTTAGCCCTGGGTTCAGATCAGGGTTGACTGCTCAAAACTGAGCTTCTCAAATTACAAAAAACAGTAAGACCTCCTCTCCATGTTTAAAAGGCACTTTGTAAAAAATAGAGGGGAAGAATGTAAAACTGCAGACATGGACTTTTAAGTCTGGGGGAGACTTTGGAGATCATCAAATCTACCAGCCCTCCAACCCACTTCCTCTTTTTATGAAATGGGGAAACAGAAGAAATCAAGTTTAGGAACTTGAACAAAATTGCAAAGCTCATCAGTGGTCAGGTCAGGGCTAGAACTCAGGTTTTCGGATCCTCCATCCATCTTTATTCATCTCTGTTTCTCAACTGTTGGAAACTTTAGGGAGGAATATCCAAGAGTCAAGAGAAGAAGGCAGTGTGACTGCTACCTCGTTACCTGTAGCTGTGTTTACTGCTCATTTGCTAAGTATTTCACTAAGGTCAGCAATAAGTTGTAGATTGCACGTTCTGGCCCAAAGCATGACTGTCTCTTGGTCCCCATAATTTTCCAGCCTTCATTTCTCTTCACAATACACTTTATACTATAGTCACCGTACTAAGGGTCCAACCCCATCGGCCAGATCACAGCTCAAATCTGGGAAATCCAGGTAAGAATTGATCCATGAGTTGGCTTCCTTGCTTGAATGGACCCAGAACGTAAATCATTAAATTAGCCTTGACTGTTTAAGATTTATTTGTTTTGGGTGTTGTTTTGGGGGTCCTGGGGATTCCAGTGGAATGACAGGAAAGCTTTTGGCATTAAATTTCAAAGTGTGAAAGTGAAAAGGTCAACACCAGGGTGAGAAGGGGCAGGAGGGCCCCCAGGGAGGAAGAGGCAAAGGCACCCCTTCCAGCCACATAGGCTGACACACACACACACACACACACACACACACACACACACGTGCCCCAGCTCGAGCAGTCAACCTAACGGGCACCCATGTTTGGCATCTGTGTCTGCAAAGGCGTGGAGGCTGTCCCAATCGGGTCTTCCTGGTTCTGAAAAGGCCATCAGCAATTTCCATCACAGCTAAGAACCGGACACCTGGGGCAGTCACAGGGCCAGCTTGCGGGGAAGGGAGGGCAGGAAAGGCCAAAGATGCTGACAAGAAATTCATGACAGCCCCCGAGGGGGAAAAAGGGAAAACCCACCCAAAGAGGCCCAGGAAGGAAGACTTGGCCAGGTGGCACCACTTCAGTTTAATTAGGCAAAGGCAGGAGGAGGGGGAGAGGTCTGAAAGAAGAGACACCTGGGGAGCCAAGGGGGTCGGGGGCAAAGGTTGAGAAAAACAAGCCACCTGGGACCCTGATAGACACACTCTCCACTGGGATGAGGTGTAAAGGAAGCAGGTCAAGGAGCCTGGCAGAAACCAGAGTGCAGAAATGGAGGCCACGGAGGGGTGGGGGCTGCCCATTGGGCAGAACAGGCCAAAGGAACTAGGAGTGGCAGGGACGTTACCAAGAGAACGTCCTCACCTGGTGACAATAAGGGATAAATGTCAAATCAGGAGGATGGCACAAAGAAGCCTAACCTAAAAAAGTCTTCTTTCTTCTTTTATTTTATTTTTTTGCTATAACTGTTTAGGAACAGTATGATTTTTTTAAATTGAAGTATAGTTGATTTACAATGTTGTGTTAATTTTACAGCAAAATGACTTAGTTTTATATATACACATTCTTTTTTATACTTTTTTCCATTATGGTTTATCACAGGGTATATTGAATACAGTTCCCTGTGCTATGCAGTAGGACTTGTTGTTTACCCATTCTATATATATAATAGTTTGCATCTGCTACCCCCAAGCTCCCACTCCAGCCCTCCCCAACCTGTCCTCCCCCTTGGCAACCACTAGTCTGTTCTCTGTGAGTCTGTTTCTCGAACGGTATGATTTTATGAGTCAAATTAGATTTTTTCTCTCCACTTTTTTCATTTAAAAATTTCAAACTTTCTTAGAAGAGTTGAAGGAAAAATACAGTTTACACCCATATATCCTTCATCTAGATTTACAAATTGTCAACATTTTGTTAACATTTGCTGTAGCTTTCTAGCTGTAACCTTTCCCCCGAGCCATTTGAAAACAAGTTGCAAACACCAAAATGCTTCATTTCTAAATATTTTAACATGCATTTCCTAATAATAAGGCTATAACCATCACATACCTGGGAAAATTAATATTAATTTTATTTAATAATATATAGTTCATATTTAATTTTCTCAATTGTCCCCCAAATATCTTTTTTTGGCCTCTTGTTCCTAATCCAGAGTCTAATATTTGGGCAATAATATTGACCAATACATTTGGTTGTACCTCAGGAAACTATTTTAATTTGTAGCAACCTTTTTTTTTGTTGTCTATTGTTTTTCATGGCATTGAGGTTTTATAAGATAACTGACTAGAATAAACTAGGTTCTGGATTTGTCTGATTGCTTTCTCATGATTAGATTCAAATTAATTTATCTTTGGCAAGAATACTATGCAGGAAATACTGTCTTTCCTAGAAGGAAAACATGCCTTAAAGGTTTCATCTCACCTACAGCACAGAAGAGGTTCTAGTCAGAGTAGCATTAAACCTGTTCTTTTCTTTACACTTTACACTGATGTCATGGTTTCTCCAAAAAAAGATTTTCAATAAATACCTTGGTCATAAGCAGATCATTAAAATAGTTATCAAAAAGCCAGTTATGAATTGAACACTGATTTTGATGCTAAGATTCTAGGCAAAGAAAGCAATGTGGTAAAGAAAGTCAATTCTAGAACTTCACTGTCCAACTCCTATAGAAAATTACAAAAGAAATTCCTGGGCTGAATTCTACCAGAAATGTATCATAAGAAACATGATGGGCAGCACCTTCCACTGTGGTTCTCCAGCAGAAGCAGCATCAATCTTCATGGAGAGCCTGGGTCATGGGGATTCTGTTTTCTAACGGGAAGGGCCCCACGTGTTCTGGATGCCAGATGTGTGAGTGGGAAAGCTGGCAGTTTTGCAAATGGAGGAGCCTGGCTCGTCTTCTTGACCACATGGTGAACCACTCACCTCAGCAGGGCAGTGGTTTACTTGAGGCTCTGATACAGACCCCCAAATCATATAAGGGTGGCTGAAGTCTAAAATCAGGCTAAAAGTCAAATATTCCTAAATTAATCAAAAGATGTGTCTTATTTAATTCTGAAAATGGCACAAGAATATGATGAAAGACTAAAACAAACCAAAAGGAATTTATGAGAAACTAATTTGTCTCCTCTGCAAACCCAGCATATTCTTCAGAAATAACCACCATCTCAATATTCTTCCAGCAATGTTCCTACAAATGCATACATACCCATACGTATTTTAAAATGCAGATTACTGGGGCTTCCCTGGTGGTGCAGTGGTTGGGAATCTGCCTGCCAATGCAGGGGACACGGGTTCGAGCCCTGGTCTGGGAAGATCCCACATGCCGCGGAGCGACTAGGCCCGTGAGCCACAATTGCTGAGCCTGAGCATCTGGAGCCTGTGCTCCGCAACAAGAGAGGCCACGATAGTGAGAGGCCTGCGCACCGCGATGAAGAGTGGCCCCCACTTGCCGCAACTAGAGAAAGCCCTCGCACAGAAACGAAGACCCAACACAGCCATAAATACATAAATAAATAAAATTTTAAAAATAAAATAAAATGCAAATTACTAGAGCACTCTATCTGTATTTTTCTGTTGCCTTTTTCTACCCCCTTAACAAAGTAATTGGGTATTTTGGCATACCAGCTTATGCATGGATCTTGTGCTTTTTACTTGCTTCATACTATTCCATTAGACAACATAAAGTGTTTGACTAGTGGCCAATTTCTAGTATTTTGTTACTATCAACAGTGTTGCAGTCAACATCCTGACAAATACATGTTTGTGTACACTTTCCAGAATATTTGTAAGATAAATTCCTGGAATAAAATCGCTGGATTAAAAGGGATGCACATTTAAGATATTCATAGATATTATAAAATTGCCCTCCAAAGAACTTGCTTCAAGTTACACCCCAAATGACCTAGTATCCGTGTCCCCTTTTCCTGGCAAGCCTGTGCTTTAACACAACTGAGCAACCTGATGGGTAAAACATGGCATCTTCTTTGTCTATTCTAATTTGCAGATGTTCATAAGGCTATTTGGATTTTTCTTCTGTCTGCCTTCTGAGTATTTTCCTAGTGGTCTTTTTCTTATGGGTATATGAGGGCTTTTTATATTATAGAGAAATCAGACCTTGTCTGTCATTTGTGCTGCTATCTATTCCCCTTTTTGCCATTTGCCTTTTGATTTTGTTTATTGGATTTTTGGGTGGTGTTCAAATGTTTTAAAAGTTGTCTGTGGTCAAATATATCTATCTTTTCCTTTATAGCTTTAGGTTTTGTGACTTGAATAGAGAGATCTTCTCTGCTGTAAACCAAACAAAACAGAACAAAACTCCCACATTGTTTTGATACATCTCATATTTTATGTTTAAAATTTTAATCCATATAGAATTAATTTCGGTATAAAGAGTGAGGTGTGGATTTGAACTTGTATATTTTTCCAAATGGAATTCAGTTGCCTTAAGTCTATTTATTGACTGACCCACCTCTTCCCCATTGCTTTGATGTTTGTTTTTCGTCTTTTGAAGGTAATTACTCTCAATTAAAAAGCTAAATCAGACTCATTAGATCCTGGGTATGAAAAATTTTCAGTTAGTTTATTTGATTTAGAAGCTACTGACAAAAAACATCCTTTTAAATACAATTCTAAATCCATTCAGCAGTTGGTACTTATTTTTCTCCAAACCAAAAACTCACGTGTCATAAATGTTGATGAAGTTTTCTTAAATACAATTTACTTTCATTCATCTTTCATTTCTCAGTGATATGGCTGCAACCCAAGTGGTGAATGAAAATGAGTTCTCTGCAATGCAGAAAAGGATAACATAGACCATTTGCATCATTACCTTTAATTATCCAAGAAGTGTCCCTATACTGGAGATAATTCTGTGGTTTTTTTGTTTGTTCCAATCTTGCTTGGAACACCTCTCAGGTTTCAACTATATTTTTTTAAAAAATTAAACTCATGGGTTAACAAAGAGAATCATGGAAAAATTGCATATGAGCTCATCATTGGTTCTTCATGCTACCAGATACATCTACCATTACCTCATTGTCTAGGATCAGTATTTGTCAGATGACATGAAGTTCTACCCTCACAAGAAGGTAACACTCAAGTGCAATCAGTTGGTGCTGCTATGATTAACTTGACAGTACTTTACTGGTTACTTCAACTTGAATAGGCCTTAAAAGATTCAAAAATGCTCCTTAAAAAATGGGGGCGGGGCATGGACTTCATGAGCCCTTGGTAGACATCACTGATGGATCAGGGCCCTATTTCCGTTTGTCCATCTTGCTCAGCTCTATCATTAGCATTTAGAACAGTGCTTTGCACATAGCAGGTATTCAGGATGGAAAGAAGGATGGATCAATGGAGTGGCTGGGAGAGCCCAGAGGAGGCTTCACCAACTTCCTTGACACAGCAGCTGTTGATTGAGCAATTAAACACTCAAGATGAAATCTATTTACAGCGCTGCACTAAGGCTTTATTCTGGACTCATTTTTCCTGACTAGTCAACGAAAGACATGTATATTAAAGAAAGCACTTCAATTAGAAAAGCCTATCTTGCTTGGTGTTCTTATCGAAATGATTTATTTATTTTTGTATCATGATATAATTAAGAAAACTGTTTTTATATCTAAACTTTCCATAAGACTCCTAAACAAAAGTGGATCAATGTATTCCCTGTTTTCAATTAGGGACCACTCAAGGTTTCTTTCTTTCTCATTAATTACAAATATAAGCCAAATTAGAATGAGAACTCCTCCCTTCATCAAGGACAATGGAAAGTGTTTTTATAATAGCCATGGTTGCAATATTTTAAAGTACAGATAATTAAAATCTCAGCATGCTGCCAACCAAATCACATACAACGAAAAAGTACAACCTTCTTACACCATATTTCAAAGCACCAGCCACTGAAGTCCTCCCTCCTCTCCCTCCTCTAACAGGCATTTACTGAGGACCTGGAATGTGACACGTGAACTCTAAATGGGAGGGCAGCAAAGGTGACCAGCTAGCTGGTTCTGTTGGGCTTGCATACAAATGAGCAGGGCGTGTAGACAAGTGAACAAACATGAAGAGTTGCAGGTGACCAGCCCCCACTAAAGTAAAGGAAGGAGTGAAGTTGACTAAGCATGCTTCTTAAACTCTGGTAGACAGCCTATAATTTAAGACAAACATTTATTTCTGCCTGTTCCCAGTTTACACTGGCAAGGTTTTGGTAGCAATCATGTCTCCTCTAGATCCAACTTCCACTGTTTGTTAAAAACCTTTATTTTTATTCATTTCAAAGGGGCTGGCTCCCTTAGAAGATAACATCACTGTTGATAACAGATGTTCATAACAATAATATAGATTTTAATAAAAAATAATCTGATCACTCATTCAACAAATGTTATTGAGTACCAACTAAATACCAGGCACTGCGCTACGCATCGATGTTGGGGATACAACGACTAGAGGCTCAAAGTCTTTGCCAGGAATTCTTTGTATATAGTTTTTAAATAACTAGTAGACTCAAAAACAAGGACAAATAAATGTACAAGACGGTGGTTTGCTGGAGGTCAGCAAAGACCAGCTGGGGCACTTTGCATGCAGTGGAATGAGAAGGATTGGAAGAAATGCCAAATAAAAAATTTATTCATACGATGCCCCGTCCCACAGAAGAGCTGAGGTGATTTACAAACATACATACAATTCAAAACGATGAAATAAATGAGTCAGGACAAAGAGAAATATGGGTATAAAAATAATAAAGGTAGGAGTAAGTTTACTATGCATACTGAAATGCATTCAGCTACTAGAGAGTGCCGAACACTACTGACTGCCAAATGGAAGAGAAACTTAGGTGAAGCTTGTTCAACTGGTTGATTCCCTCCACAAATAGGAAGAACTCAGCACAAAGGCAACTGAAAGGCATTTATAAAATGATTGGCCACTCTGTGGAAATCAACAGAAGGAAGAGTCCCAAATTATTTTAGGTGGATAATAATAAATACCTAGGGTGTCTGTGATAAAAAGAGTAAGGATCAGACAAAAGGTTGAAATAATATGCTAATATCCCCAAACAGTGAGTTCTATGCAATAGTCAATCAGAAATTAAGATGTGGTACATAGCTGTGGTCTTATTAAGGCTTTTGACAGACGTGCCTTTGGGGTTTGAGGTCCACCCAATGAGTGAGGTTACTCCTGCTATTGTGAGATCAAAAGGTTAACAATCACTAAACAAAGAGAAGGTTTGATTCCGAGGCCATCTGGTTTAGGCATCAGAACACAAGAGTTGAAAGCAGTTAGAGAAGGCACCGCTAAAGGGTGAGTACCAGGCTTAAGACTTACCGTTGGCCAGACATTCCCGTGGCCTGGTGGGAACTAAATTTTGTCCCACGTATATACCATTCTGGCCCATTCTTAGAGGCAGGAGGCATCATGACAGGTGTCTAGGCTACAAGCTCATCAGGTGGTGTGACCCTTAAGTGACAACAAGCCTCCTGGGAGTGAGCGAGGCTCCTTAGAATCACTCCCGACTAACAGGTGGGGGGACTAAGAAGCCAGGTGTCTACATGCAGCTGAGTGACTTAGGAAACCTTTCAATCTTTCACAACAAGGTCCCTTGCTCTGGGGAGACCCACCCAGGGCACCAACCTGCCCCCATCCTCCACCCGTTCAAAGGAAAGAAATAAAGAGCTTCAACCTCCAACAGGATTAAAGTACCCTCCAAGGCCTAGGATTTCGCTGAACCCAGCTCAGTGTTTCCAAGACTATCAAATTCAACCTGATGCTCCCCCCAAATCCGTCCTCCAGGGATGACCCCGAGGCACCCAGGTTGTCCTAGTCCCAGCCTCCCTCTTGGGCCCGCTTCACAAAACAGCCTGCTTATTCTGGTTCCCATGCAGCTGCCGCCGTTACTCTGCAGTAACTTCTCACACTTAATGAGGGATGTTCAGAAGGACAATTCTAAGTAGTACTAATGCCAATATTTTTATTTACGATCTATTCACTTAAAGTCAAAGTGACATCTTAAGGCCACTCAGCAGAGCAATTTGCCCAGAATAAGAAAAGAGCTTCAGTTTTGGAAAGATTTCCTGCTAGATTTCAGACCACATTTTTTTTTTTTAATTAAAATTCAAGGATTGTCTTCACAAACTCTTCCTGAATATTTCATGTGTTTTCTGCTTTATTTGCTGTACATATCTTCACAGTGTGCATATTATTCAAGTATTCCTAACAGATGGTCTCAAGTGCTACATATTATATAGCATTAAGTGAATAGCTTGGTAAAAAAATGAGTCAAGGATTAAAATATTTTATAGCTTCTAAGTCATGAAAGATGTTCAGTAACAGTATATTAATAAAAAATCTTTAAATGTAAACATAAAAACACTAAATACTGCTATTGGATCAGTCAACTGTTTATGACAAATGACTTATTTCTTAAAAGTGCTTGTCCTATATGGTTTCAGATTATAACCTAAATTAATCTGAGGTTGGCAACTAGTTTTCCTGTGAGCCTGGCCCACTGCCGCCTTCCCCACCCAATTCCCCAGGCTTTTCCTGCCATTTCCCCCTCATTAATGCCTCCTTCATAACTAGGAAAGGAAATGAAATTCATAAGCCAATGTTGTTACTCTTTGTCTAACTTTAGCAAAATTTTGCTGAAAGAGGTTGAAAGCACAGGGTCAAGTTGAGGATTCAGAATCAGCCGTGATTTTAATGACCTGTGCTCTCTAGTTCCCTTTCTGCCAGAGGCTAATCTAATGTTTGGCACTGAAGTTTCCACTGAGGGTTTGAGAGTGATGATTGAAACAAACAAGACAAAAAAACCCAACAACTTTTGCCAGTGTTCAGATGTCTCTGAATCCATGTTACACTGTTAATGTTCTAGCCATTTTTCCACCGAGGAATAAAAACCAATAAAATACTCTGCTATCGGATGTTCCTCTCTCATACCACCCTTATTTTAAATTATGTTATTTTTAACCTAATGCATAATGGTCTTTTCCTAATCATCCAGTGTTTCTAGTATCTGATGCAAGATCTAACAAGACTCTTACATTTCATTCTAGATTTCCCTAGAAACGAGAATTCGACTCAGTTTTGATTGTGAAAATAATGTAAGCTTTTTATGAACTATTTGACAAAATGATTGTAACTAGCAAAGTTACAAAATGCCTGTTAAACAGAACCTCTCACTTCAAGTCACAAGTTGGCTTCACTTGTTATATTAAGGTTCATTGCCCAATTTCACACATACATTCAAAAACTTTATTCTACCGCATTCCATATGTGGCTGCATTTTCTGTTTCCTTTCTACACTAATATCTTTTACCTCAGTTTTCAAGGCCTCTGTGAGGCTGAGAAAGATGCCCTCCTTAATCAAGCTTGGCCGCCACATCAGAACAAAGGAAGACATTCTGGCAGTTTCGCTTTAAGGCCCATGTGCATTTTTGCCTTCCCCGTCACAACAGCAAATCTTACTGCACAAACATCGTTATCAAAGAATCAACGGTATTAACTATGTATCTACTCTGCATAACGCATTGTGCATTATCTTACAAGCATTCTATCTATATGAAGTTTCATCAGACTTAAGTTTCTTTAAAACACAAAATATTCATTTTATCAAAAAACTAAAAAAACAGGTTCATAAATAAATTCAGGACTGGCAAGGAAAATTACATTAAGTTAAAAAAAAATTCTCTAAAGTACATTAAACTAAGAAAAAAGGGGGGGTGGGTCTCTATCTCAATGGTAGTCAGATTTGAATGTGCATTTGAAACACCGGGAGGGCTGGTTAATAGAGCTCTCTGGGTCCAACCCCCAGAGGTTCTAATGCAGTAGGTCTGGAGTAGGGCCTGAGATTTTGCATTCATTCTCCCAAGTTCCCAGGTGATACTGCCATTGCTGCTCTGGGGACAATACTTTGAGAACCAGTGATCTAACCATCCAGCTTTCCTGATCTGGCTGGCATCCAAAAGTACAGTAGAATTTTAAATGGATGTACAAAATCAAAGAAACTACGGAATCCATGACCATTATATTTCAATTGAAATATGTATTTTATACCCTAAACACACACACACACACACACACACACACACACACACACAAACACCACATTGACTTTAGATGACTGGAAGTTGTCACATACCATACGTGATGTGACCTTAACACAGGACAGTATTAAGTGCTAAACTGATCTTTGGGACACTAATAGTTTTTATACAGTTTTTTACCAAAAGGCAAGACCGTCATAAATAAGATACTGAAAAATCATAATTACCACAAAAGGGTATGTATCAGATACTAGATAACATTCTAAAAGGCTCTAAACACCAGAGCGGTGGCCCTCGGGCTGTAGCTCAGATTCACTGTGCTGTTCTCCCTCTGAAAAGCATCTACACTGCCAGGCTCAGGGGCAGGCCTACCTGGGAAAGGCTTTTTCTTTACTGCTGTCAGAACATTTCAAACGAGCTCTACCCTCGTAACAGATTTTTACATGCACAATACAGTATCGTTAACTGTAGGCACCATGTTGCACAGCAGACCTCTAGAACTTACTCATCTTACATAACTGAAACTCTAGAGTCACTGAATACTTACTCCCTATCCTCTCCCCCCTCCCTCCCAGGAGTCTTGAGCTGTAATTCCGTCTTACACATCACACATGCCCCGCACACCCCTTGGCCAAGTCAGGTTTTGATTAAACACAAGATCGTCTGTGGGGGAAGTAAACAACTACACTCTGCACTGTTCTGATGATGATGACGATGATGGTACATGAGAAACACTGACTACGGAAAAGACTGCGCACTAGTGGCCTGCGGTTTTGTGGGTTTTTTGTTTGTTTGTTTTTTTAAAGAATCAGTTGCTAACACGTGGAAATCATATTTCACATTAAATCTATATTTTCAGTCTCTGAGATGATCGGGTTTAGCAACCCTGGCCTCGCTTTCACTTCCATCTGGCCTTTCTGAGAGAGGCACGGCATTAGAACAAACCTATGTGGAAAACAGCCACTTTAACAGAATAATAACTCTCTACTCTCAAATTACCTCAAATATCTCTGTCTCAGTAGACTAAGAAAAAATAAACGTGTGTGCTGCAGATAGGCAGAAAGGGGAACAATCCAGAGAAATACCAGGGGAAGTAAAAAGATACAATAAATGGGCCTCTAAAATTGAGGGCAATTAAGGACCAGGAAGGTGTTCTGGTCTGCAGAGAACTCCCTTGTTCCAAGAGTGTATGACTTACCTTCAGGACCACTACGTGTGGATCACGTCTCATAATCTAGAATAATACAACTGCTTAACACTCTGCCACACCCACACCCACACCCACACCATCGTCCCAGGCCCTTAGATTCCTGCTTCCCTCAGACAGCGTCTGGGACGGACAGGCATATACCTGGACTGCAGGCTCAGAGGGCTGGAAGTGGCATGAATTAGTGGTCTCTGCCATGAGCTGGACACTAACAAGTAGTGAGAAATGCCATGGCTTTGCCAACTCTACTCTACTCTTGAGTTCCACAAATAGCTGTTTTGTTAGCTGTCTTCAATTTCCTCTGAAAGCTTGTACAGTCCTTACCGTAGAGGGCTGTTGTGAAGAATAAATGAAATAACACATAAAGAGAAAGCACTCAGCATAGGTCTTAGCCTCTGTATAAATACGCAGATGTAATTTGCTACCAAACAGTAAGTTCTGTCCCTGTGAGGGGACATCTTATACACAAAGGGCTGCTAAACAGTGTCCACGCTAAACCTTACTTCCCAAAACTATTTTCATAGGAAGTGAGTCTGTAGGTCTTACAGAATACTTGCTGCCATATATCAAATAATAAGAGGCATCCTACTGTATTTTTAAAAGACAAGGAGGGCGCATGTACAAATGAATATTCATGCTGTTTTATCTGTGATAAGAAGTTATGACAACCAAATTAAGATTAAACATTTTAATCAACTATAATAAACCAATAATCATATATAAAAATTCTGATTCATGCATCCATCAGATTACATAAATTATACAACTGTCATGTTACATAATGCTTACATACTTTGGAGTTTGTACCTGCAAAAATGTATACAAGTTACTAGAGCATTTTACTAAGTGTAATACTCTTCAGTTATAAATAACGCTTGTATCTTTCAAATACCTGCTAAATATATACATTTCTAGATCTGCAGCATTTTTTTTTGTACCTCAAAATCAAACCACCCCTAAGATCGAAGATTGACAGGCCAAATGTATCATTTGTTACAGACTTCAATTCCATTGTAAGAGTGTATTTTTTGACATGGAAAATAAATGAAATAAAATGTCAACTCCAGTTTAATGCTTGAAGAGCTTCTACACTTCTTATTAAATACACCAGAAAACCCTTCTTATGCAGATTAATTAGTTAAGATGCTACCTATTGCATATTAAATACCTCTAATGATTGCATCTGGATTATTAAACTTACAAATCTGGGAGAATGGGGGCTTTCAGTGTGTGCTGACAGACCCTTCCAGGTACAATCATGAACCAGCAGCACTGCGATCCTTTCCCTTTTACTTCAAAGAGATCGAGGGAATGAGCATGCTTCATATTTCATTTACACACACACAAGTGACACCAACCATATCTATAAGACATATGGGCACACAGACATCAGAAAGTTTCACCTTGTTTTACAAATCCAAGGTAGGCTGCTTTTCCTAAAAACCTAAGAGGAAAAAAAAGTTCTAGTGTAACAATTTCTAGATATATTAAAGACAGCAATTCTTCTTTTTTTTGAGATTCTCCTTGCTAAAGAATAAGCACCCTTATGGGGATGGTAGGCAGTGGGGTGTGAGGGTGGAGGAGTTGGTGAAGGATGTGAGGAAAGCAAGTCTGTCACTAGCGAGCTGAGTTTTACTTAGGTTTCCATTCATGAAACCCTTTAAATACAGGCAACATTTTCACAGCCGGAAAATTACAACAAAATCTTCACTTACTGCTAAAAGCAATAGACGTAGTTATGTACAATCTATGGATAATACTACATTCATGGGAGGATGGCAAAACTAGGCTCAATGCAGAATACAGCAGCAAAAAGCAATACTTAAATATTTTTCGTGAATGGGTGACACATCATTTTATATACAATTCTAAGATTTATTCCCTGGTATTTAATAAATGAACTTGAAGCCTAAGTGGTAGGACAGTCATGTTCAATACTTTGAAGCTGAATTTTAGAACTGGGAGGGGAGCTGGTTGTAAAACTATACTGTTTTAAAAATATTGGCAGAAATATTTCTAATTATGTAACAGAAGTATGTTAGCTTAAGACAGGTTTGAGACTATTATAAACTCTGCAATTTAAAAAAATCCTCTTATTGGTGGAAATATTTTTGAGCATGCCTTTTTTAAGCGTAAAAGCAAAAGTAAACTCTGTCTATAAGTCTATTGTGCTGCACATTATTTAATGAGTACATGTTTTATTTCCTTGTCTAAGTTACTAACAAAATATACCATTAGAATACTTAAAAGTTATAGTTTGCAAAAATAAACTAATGTGATCTTTTGGCCTTTTTTTCTACAACGCTGAAAATTAAAACTACTCTATTTGCACTTCTGCCCACAAACACAGGAAACACTGTTATGTTTACTTAGGAACTCATTTTTACTTTTTGTTTTTAGTTCCTTATATTGACCGATCGATTATGAAAATATATATATAGTCAGTTTGATTCCAGGTCACGAGTGAAAGAAAGTTCATAAACATCGGAACAGAACATTTCGGGCAGTGATAAATGCAGATTCAGTTTTCAATACAATTCTTGTCTCAGAATTAAAGATGAAAATATTGATGCAGTTATAACCAAATCATTAACGTATGGATAAGCCTAATCCTTAACAGTTTTTATACAGGCAAAGAATCCTCCTTAAAAATGAATTTCCTCATAAAAAGAATGGCAGTCCCTTAACCATACTTTTTCATGAGCTCTATTTACATAAAACATATCCCCAGTACAACACGGGCATCGTGGTTCATTCTATAAAGAGTAAATTTGGCCAAAGCATATTAAAATATCTGCAGATAATGTCATAATACTGCAAACATGTGGATTTTAGTACTTTTAAAAGTATAAGAAGAGCCTCAGTTATACTAACAACAGAAAAAAACAAATACTAAGAACTGTGCAACATTTAATAAATGTTAACTAAAAACAGCACCATATTAAAAAGAACTACCAAGACCTCAAATGGGAAAATAAAATTCTATACCAGATTGTGAGGTTTATTACAGAAATTTAGAAGTGGAGGGAAAAGTTGGTGAAAGCTATTTTTCCTTGTCTCCTATTAAAAATTATTTAATTTTTTGTATTTCAGAAGAATTTTCAGAATTTCAAAATTTATGCTCTCATAGAAAAACTGAAGAAACTCAGAAAAATACAAATAATACGGGATTTTAGCTTGTGAATATAAGCTTGGCCAAGTATTATCTGATTCAAAATATTAAACTGAGCAAAACTATTATATGTGCTTTGTATTTAATTCTCAATGAAGTCTTAGTAGAGATAAATATTAGACAGAAATGCAAAGATTGGGGAATATATGTCTCCATATACAGGTGAATTTTTCATCTTAAATTTCCTTTGGAAAACACAGATTCAGTATTTCATAGTATGTATTTCAGACTTTTAAAGTTAAAAAATCAGATGATTAGTAATATTTTTATATCATTTTCACTTTAAAGACTAATTTTGTACAAATATATAAAGAAAATTCATGAGAGTAGTCAACATTTTTGGGGAGCAGACTTAAAAACAAAGCTGACACAATTTTGTGATACTGATTTATTCTTCCAGGGTGGCTGTAGAATAGTGTAAAATGTCGTGCTAGTAAAGATCTATTCTAAAAACTCACCCCTCCTTTAGTAACTCTTATTTTGGTTCAGAAACCAAATGCAACCATCTGTTCCATTATTTATGTAACTTGAAACCAAGCCTAATTCTTCATTCCTAGAATTTGTTCATTGCTTTGGATTATCAGGCATCAGAATGATCACCTACTTTCCACCCCCCTCCAAATTATCTTCAGATATAACTCCCTAATATTTTCTTTGCTAGTACTGAATATTTTAAAGACATTCAGAATCTCAACAAATCACGTTTGCTTATCTTCTGCTTATAGCTCAAACAAAACTCAAATATTAAGATAAAAAATTAATTCAAGAAATTCATGCTGTTGCAAAGTTAATGAAGTTTCCTAAAATACATCGTTCTTTAAAAAGGGGCTTTAGATCATTACTTTTGGAAAAAGAGAAAAGATTTGATGCTGGAATAATATATAGTAGCAGCTTATTTTGAAACCAAGGTTCACATAGTCAAGAGTGATTTGAAGCAGCTTCTGTGTAACAAACCATCATAGTAGCAATGATGATTTGTTTTGCATTGATAGAGCACACATATATTTTCAAATTAAGAAATCCTAATTGGTATCCTAATTTTAGAGGCAACCAGTTGTCTTTAAATGTTCTAAAAACACATGTATATATGAGGTATATGCATGTATTTTATATACAAAGATACATGAACAGATTATTCATGTACATATATGTATATAAAATATGAACTTTTTTTTTAGTAGTGTTTATAATGAGCAGTATTCCTGCAGCTTAATCTGTACAAATTGACTTCTGAGAAACCAACCACAGTATCAATTCTGCTTGATGAGAAACCTGTTCCTGAGGAATAAGTCATGTACCTCTGGAGATACTTCTAGGCCTATGGGCAGATTAGTGGGCCGGCACCAGCACCTAAGTGAATCCTAAGGAACTGCTTGTTCACGAGAATCTGGCCCATTTTCACTTGAAAGGTTTAAATTATTTAGCTCACTTCAAAGGTCACTCTTGATAGTCCCTGCTAATATTTACAGGTGAAACAATTCTTCACAATGAAGGAGAGTATGTAACAAAACCTGATAGTGTGGTCTCTCTCAGTAACAAGCTTTTCTTCTATTTTTTCTCTCTCTTTCTTCCTTTCTTTTTTCCCCAATTATAAACGCAGTACCATTGGCTTATTAACTATTGGAGAATTTGCCAGCTTTCCTGGATGGTTCGTATGGCACTCTGAGAATACTGGGCGTTTCCTCCATTACCCTTACAAGGAGGTTGTCGATGTAGTCCTCCAGCTCCCGGATGTGGGAGTCTTTCCTCCTAAGGAGCTCTTTGTGTTTTACCAGCTCCTGTAGTACCTCCTCGTAGGTCAGACTACGATAGCCTGCAGTGGCATCAAAAGGGTTGCTGTCCTAGAATAGGATAAAGACGGTCACTTTAATAGATAGCACATCAGGGGCAAATTATGAGTTATTTTGAAGTTCAACTGTTTCAAACCCTCATCAAACTTTTCTCTATCCTTGGCTAGAACCAATGTGACAGTTCACAGAATGGCTAGCCAGTTCTGAGGAAGGGACTTAAAGCAGATGCACCAAAGCCTTGATCACAACTCTAAATTCTTAAATATAAGAAACTGACCATGTAATTTAAGATTCAGTTAAGAGATAAAATGTTCAATAATAAACATAATTAAAATAGACAAAATCAAAAGATCTGCAAGAATTAACTTTAGGAAATATTAGAAGCTATTGAAAACTATACATTTGGATATTAGTCTAGTCCTCGTGGAATTGCTTCCTCTGAACTATAGTTTAATGTTATGCCTTTGCCTTTTTATTGAAGATGGTAACAAGAAACAGCAATATCAACTCTGCCTCTCCAGTTTGCTATGAAATGTTGATGGCATTCAGAATTAAATCCATGAGCATCCCTTATAAGAAGCTCCATGGGAGTAACTACTCTTTTAACTTATAGGCAAATAGAACCTTTTCTCCTCTGAGTAACTAGTCTATTTTCTCCTCCTAGTACTAATACCTATACAATTTATTTTATTTCCCTTTTTGCCTTGGTTGTCAGGAAACTCAAGAGTTCAACTACAGTCATGCTAACACTTAAGATTAGTATATCTGCATTCTCTCCCATTTCACTTACTTTATTTTGTTTAACCTTATTCTATTGGTGAAAATTCTCTTAACACAAAGGTACAAACATAAACCAAAAAAAAGGCATTGACTCAATTCATTTTCATTACAAAGCATTCTAATATTAAAAGAAAAATATTTCTCAGAAATTTAATCAAAAAGGCACTGTAACATCATCTATTTAAAGTGCATATTTAGATGTTTCATTATGTAAAATATAATGCCAAAATATAAAGTAGCAATCTTTATGCCTTCTTATATATAGTTCTATCACTACATTCAACAACTTAAAATGGTTTTCATCACTTTCTTTCCAAACATTTCCATTTGGCTTTAAAGAAAATATACTAAAATACTGAGGAAATTGCCCTTGCTCTTAAGGACTAATAGTATCTAATCTATTCAGAGGAGGACGGAGAACGAGGACTGGTGAACGTAGAAAGGTCTTTTTTTTCCTTTTTTGTCATAAGAATTAAATTTGTCTGTATTCATTTTCAGGATCTATTTTAATTTGCTATGCATCCAGGAGTTTTCATCAGTAAAGCCAAAGTGTAACTTTTTATCCCCTCGTCCCCAGGCCCCATGACTTTGCTGCACCAGAGAAACAAGCTAGAGCACAGATACCAATTTGATGTTTGTGTTACCCAAGCACACTCCCTTCTCTAGGATAAAGGCAAAACAATATTCCTGGCTGAAAACTTCTCCAATCCATAGAATCTCTCAGGTTTTGCACAGAAGATATAGCTTGCACTAGGCCTTCAAAGATTTTGCCAGGCAGAAATGCGTAATGGGCATCTCAGGCAGTGGCTCTGCTTGTTCAAAGGAGGAAGCAAGGTTCAAGGCACAGTGGCCAATAAAGGTGATCAGTGGAGTACGGCTGGGAAATAAGGTTCAGGGCAGGGCACAGAGAGAGAGGCTGAAACAGTGGGTTCCAAACAGACCATCAGGGATGTCTGATGCTATCACACTTAGTGTTATGGGAAACAGAAAGCCCACTGAAGGTTTCTAAACAGAGGAAAGATGATTAAAGCTAAGCTTTAGGAAAATGGCAGCAGTGGGTAAGATCATTTAGAGGGACCACGATTAGTTACAAAGCTATGCGATTAGTTACAAAGCTATTTAAATAGTAAAGACAAAAGTTAGGAGGAGCCTCTACTAGACTAACAGAATAGAGAGGATGCTAAAAGGAAGTTTAAAAATGACTTATTTTACCATTAGAAACTGGGTATAGATACAACTTTATGAATTAGATTACCTTTGTCCCCCAAAACATTTCAGAATATTGCTTTACGACAATTAAAGGACAATTCTGGAGATATGTGTTGGTTTACTTTTTATTCTCTTCTCTTTCAGATCAATTAACTTTTTGTTAGAATAAATATACACACCTATTTACTAGTTTAATTGGTCATAAGTAGTCTAGAGATACAAAACTTAGATTTTCCTAAACACATTCCTATTGACATTTATTATACTCAGCAGGTTTCTGTAGAAAAGATAAGACATACCATAGAGCTAAGTACATTTTAAACATCAATTAAAAATAAGCTAAAGTTTCTTACTTTAACCTAAGTAACTCTGCACAAATTTGAGACAGAAACCCACCTAAGTCTCACTTTCCTTCTCTGATAAATGAGATGTTCTCTAAGGTCCCTTTCAACTCTAACATTTCCTGGTCGGCAAAGAGGTTTTTCAGAACCGCATTCTAAAAAAGTGATTATGTCCAACTAATGTGATTTCATTTTTCTAATACAATATTTACTGAAAAATAGCAGTTCTTGTGAGAACTGCAGGGATTAATGAAATTAAACTAAATGGGATTCATTACCAATTGATTGTTTTACTTTTTTTCTTAATTTAACATAATAATAGCATCAGACTGGGCCTCTCTTAATCAAATTATACATATATGAGCTGATTTCTCCAAACTAATTAAGTGATAATATGCAGTTAGAAAATCATTTATATTGTTACATTTAACACTACACCAGTGCTACCACAGAATGCAGTTAAAATAATTTTTTAACATTTCTCTACAGACAATGAGGATGGAAGACATGTCAAAAACTTCTTATTTTGACATAAGGGGTTTAATTTAATGCCATGATACAAATCAATCTAAAATTTAATCTCTCAAAATAATCAATTATTATCCCACAATATTGTTCAACACTTAAGATATAAGCCATAATCTAGGATATACAAATCCATTATTTGGCTTATTTTTCCCCCTCGCAACCATCTAATACTTATGGATAAACAGATTTCTTGGAAATACAGTTCTGACCTTTTCAATAAATTTTCCATTTGTCCTTTTATGTGAAAAATTTACCCCAAATTTCTGCATCGAGTTTTTATGCAAAAAAAATCTTAGAAACACATGTACTATAAACTATATTCTGGAAAAGAATATAAAATAATTAAAAACAGTTTTATGCTTAGTTCCAGATTTTATCCCATATTTGAAAATCATGTAAACCTTCTAATTTTAGGCATAAGATTCTTAAATTGACTAATATACTCAATAAATACATCTATCCTTCTGTTTGTTGATATAATTCCAAATAAAATAAAGATTAATATTAACTAATACAGTAGGAAATTAAAATATTTTCTAGTCACAAAAATTATTTTGCTTAAAGAGGAAAACTCTCAGGCAAATATAAAAATGAATTATTTTTTCAAAAGATACTTTTAATACTATTCTTGGAAAAACTAAAATTGAGAAATCTCCAAACTGGTAAAGACTCAAATAACCTAACATGGGACTCCTAAGTACTCAATAGTTTTTCCTCTAGCACTCGATATAGATGGCACATATGTTTTTAAGATGTCTTCTTATATTGAAATTTAATGTAAATTTTTCTTCTCTCTTCCCCTTTCATAACCAATCCTTTTTCATTCCTACCCAAACTCTGTTAAAAATTTCCATATGCAGATATAAGAAAATAAGAGTTGGGTGAGTGAACAGAATTATTACATTAAGTTGTCTAACTGGAATTTTAAATAACAGTTGTGCAAAATACTTTGAGAATTACTAGTGATCTATTTTTACTTTACTCACAGTCTAGCCTTTTAAACTAGGAAATGTATATTTTTTACAATATTTAAATTTCAACAAAAGCAAATTATCAAGACTCAAAATAACTGAAGATTTAAAGAAAGGTTGTCCTGGTAACCAAATATTGGTGGGGTACTAACTGACATCCAAGGCAACTAGAGGAGAGAGAGAGAGATAAGATGAAGGCTTGGCATTCTCTGATCATCTCATTATTGTTCTAATGAGGAACTTTGCTCTGGGAATATCATCTCAGCTACTTTCACATCTTTTGTGCTACTCCCTTCATCTCCCTTTCAGTTCTTAATTAGGCCTTAAAGAGCTCACACTGCCCTTTCAACTGGCTACTGCTCCTGTTTAAACACTGCTTTCACAGACAGGTGTTGGCACTAGCATATAAGACATACAAACTTAATTACAAAATACTATGTTCAGAAGGGGAAAAAAATATAACTTGGTGGACAGCTATTATTGAAGAACTTAACGTAAATTACTTCAAACATCTTATAATCTTCAACATAAAACTTGTTCAAATACTTTTTTTCAATAGCGATCAGTATGAGGATGAGCTTTCTCCTCTTAATTGTATCTTGCAGTAAATTAACAACACCTAGTAATCCTTTAACTGTCATTTAGAATAGTTAGTATTCCAGAGAAAAATAATCACACATCAAGGATTCTTTTATCACCTTTAAATCCCTTAACTAAAACAATTTTCACATTTTATTTCTTTAAAGAATTCTAAGGATGCTTTTACAGCAATAAATTACAAGATTTGGAAAAGTACATTTACAAGCACATAGAAATTGTAATTAAGGTTACTTAATAAACAATAGCTGCACATTAAATCGATTTTTTGATGTCGCATTTTGTTTGAGATTAAGTAACCGCCTGATAGAATTCATTTTACTATCTGATCAAAGGCTGACTTCATATATTCTGACGTTTCTCGCCAGTCTGCCATAATATAAAGACTTGAGTATTTATGAAACATCAAAACGTACACATCATGTACATTAAAACAGCAAAAACACAGTACAAAGTCCTCTGCCTCTTAATGTTTTCTACCATTTTAAAGACAAATGACTGCATTTAGAATGGTTTACACAACACCATGGTTTCTTCTCAGCCTATCACACCATAGAAGACTGTGATATGTTATTGCTTTGAAAAATTCTTATTATACATCTGGATCACACACATTAAGGACAGATGGTTCAAACAGCAACCACCAGCCTCTTGGAATAAAGGCTCTATTTCTGTTATTCAGTGAGAATTTAGTTTCCTACCAAGACATGTGACCATATTTTTGTAAAGCAACTTATTCTCTCTAGGCTTAGTATAGTATTTAGAATAGACTGAAGACGTACTGAAACTCGGAACAGAGGTCGAAAACCGGACTTCAAATAACAACGAAATGAAGTTAAGATATCTGAATAATCCTTGCAAAATATGTGAGTTAATTTAGCTGGTCGCTACGAAGCCTGTTAATATATTTGGTTTTGTTCTGACTTGGAAGGTAAGTGTCCTAAAGGATCTTTCACACACACTCCTGGTTAGATGGGTCTCTGGCCAGGAAGCTCTTCCTACTGTTAAATGTTCACAAGCAGGTTTATTCTCCCCTCAACATGATTTACAACAACAGTAACAAAATGCTAGCTTTCTCCACATGCTCTTATTTCACAACTATAATGTTGACCTGACATACAGCTTTCATATCGATTTTTAAACAGTCTGCAAACAAAATCTGTATATTCTAAATTGGCTTCAATTATAACTATAATGTTTGCATACACTTCCATAGATCATACATAAGTCACACCCTATGGTATATTAAAGATAAAGTTTGAATTTTGCTTTTTTTCTTTCTCCCTAAATCATCACACTAAGCTATAATCTGTGGGTAACTGAGGGATTCAAGGAGACAGAGGCCTTTTTAGAAATGTGCCCCAGACAGAAAGACAGCTTGTGGCTTGGTTTTTGGTAATTCTCTAACCCCCTCTGCAACTTACCGGGATTTTCCTGAGGTCTTCATTACTTGTCGGATTCATATGAAAACTGAGCAATAAAAGACAAACATAAATGTTAAAAGCGTATCATAGTACACGTGGGAGGAAACATAAAAACAGAACATTTTAACCAACATTGCAATAACAATTTCTAAACTCCTATATTACCTGAGTGAAATTTAATCCAGGATGTAAAAGAAAAACAATATTTACTAAACAATCTAAAGCAGCTACAATTTTCAACTTTGAAGGAAAACCCTTCAGTATTATTAGAACTGAAGAACTATACCTCTAACATGTAGTTTCTAAACATCTTTAAATATAAGCGATTTTACCTGGTGAGATATTTTATAAAATTAAATTCTATAATGTTATTATTCATTTTATATACACACACCCACTTACCTTAGGCCTTCTGATATAGAACTATAGAGACTTAAATAAATTTAGGTTAGGAAGACTGTAGACTAAAAGAGTTGAAGCAATCTTTTAAAACAATTATTTCTATAGGTATTAGAAAAATTAACCTTTAAATGTTATCCTATCAAGGAGAATGAATTCGGAGCTGTGTGAACCATTTCTGTCATTAATGAATTTCTAAGTAGCTGGTCTTCAAAATTTAAATACCCAAATGGACCAAAACAAAATGGATTTCTTGCATGCACACAGGACGAAAACATCACAGCTGAATGCTATAATCGTTTTCTTCTCTGAAACATGTCCATTAGGAAGGCGACTGGAACCAAAAAGAAGCTAAACTTCAAAGCCATCTGGTGAGTAAATATTTCATCGTTGCTATTCAAGTTTAATTTTTACCCGGCACTTAAGAGTATTAGCCATTAGAACCTCTACAAAGCATTACTGTCCTAGGAACCTTTTTATTCCAAAAAAAAAGACTTAACTGTAAAATATATTTTTTCATTATCTGTGCTTTATCAGCCAAATAACTGGAATCCTTTGAAGAAATTCACTTTTAAAACTTTTGACTGTATGCACAAAAAGTCTGGACACTGAGAAGTACCTATTATTACAAGTACATATCCCCAGCTGTAAACCTACAGGGCATGCAGGCATGTACAACCACCTCAAGAGAATTTCTCACATATCCAAGGTTTCATTTGTTATGACTAAGATTTGTAGTACTAGCTTCCAGAACCGGTTGCTGACCTTTTCTACCTAGAACTCCTGTGGATAAATTTGGTACTTCAGTAGAGCTGGGTGACATGGTAGGGAAGATTGAAACATGTTTTAAATACCTACGATGCACCATTTACAGGCCGACTCGGCCGACACATTTTCTCATTCCCTGTACCTCACCGTGTTTATGGTGTTCTGTATGGTCCCAGACTAGAGTCACTGTACCGGCAAAGTCTCAAAAGCCTGACAGAAAAGTGGCTTAAAGGAAAACAAATACAAACCCAAAATACATTATCCTGTGGTACCCCTAGGCCTAGAGTGCCGGGGGAGCAGCTGATAACACGCACGGTTCCCAGCCTCCCTGAGTTTCAGTCCAAGGACGTCAACATCAGGGACCAGTGGGACTAATCTCTCCTTGCCCCGTGATCTCACAGCACGTTGCTCTCTAATAGGTCAAGAAACGCATTCTGCTGCCTCTCTCTCCATCCGACTGTGACATTCTCGAGGACAAACTGATTTACATTCAGTGTAACGGCACACCGTACTGGTTACAGGCAGAGAAGTGCTTGAGGGGGCCCTGGAACCAGGTGGTGTGAACTCAAATCCTGGTTCTGCCCTCTACTTACTTGCCTTTGAGTGTGTCTGGGTTCCCTCCTCTGTAAAATGCGGATGGTAACAGGATCTACCATGTAAGACTGGGAAGATTAAATGAGTTGACCACATGTAAAGCACTCAGCACAGTGGTTAACGGACAGAACATGTTCAGTAAATTATTTTATTTAATAAACATCTGCATAGCACTTAGAAAGTGCCAGATACTGTGCTAAGCACTTTACCAAAATTAACTCATTTAATCTTCACAACCCTTAAGGTAGGTATGATCTTCATTTTCAAAAGAAGGAAATGAATCACAGAGAGGTTAGGTAGCTTGTGTGAGGTCGTCCAGTGGGTGAGTGTTGGAGGTGACACAGTCCTAGCCCTGTGTTCTGCTCATAGATCTACCTAGTGAGCACAGGCCGCACTGCTGAAGCCCTGCACACACAGGACACGTGGATTAATCCGATGTTTTGAGTAAGCACACAGGAGAGGTGCCCTTGCAGGGCAAGAGCACTCCTGAGAGTTAAATTCTTAGACCACCCGGAGGAAGGAAACGTTCCATCGCAGCATTAGTCAAGGAAGGTCTACTAAGTCAAGGAAAAAGTAGAACTTAAAATGACATGACGGTTAGGTTAGGCAGGCCAGAGAAAGAGGCCTCTGAAGACACATGCTGTCTGGGGCTGCCGGACAGCAGCGCCACTGCAGGACACGGAGGAGCCTGGCACGCAGGCAGCAGGATGGGAAGGAGCCCTTGAAGGGCTGTCATGCAGAAGATGAGGCTCTTAGAGCGGGTCCATAGAGCAATAGGCCATTTTTGACAAATTTAATCTTTCATAAATGTTATTTAGATGTTTCATTATCTATCCTATCACATCCTTGAAGAGTAAACAGTATTATGACTGTATAAATTTCATTATATGTCTCAGGAAGAAATTATTGAACTGAGAAATAGAAATGCTGGTATTATATTTATTATAATAAGAGTTTTGAAGGAACAGACATTTAGGACAAAAATTTTATCAAAATCACAAACCTAACCATATGTACTATCCAACGGCTTTAGCCTGTGGGACTAAAGTGAAACTCAGTGACAACCTGCAAAGTGTCTGAGAATTCTCAAGAATGGTCACAACTGTAAGGGAAGGAGGTATGGAGCACAGCGAGCCCCAGCTCTTTGCCACTGACCCTGAGTGTAACCTAAGCTCGCCCACACTCTCCAGCAGCCCAGTGCTGCGATCTGAGGCCAGGGCTCTGGTACTGGCCATTGTCTGGAATCTAAAGGCAGAACCCCTCCCCTGTGTTCGGCTTTATACTCACAAACTGACGTGTCAAATACATGACCAACTCAGTCATTCACAGCTGCTTTTTTTGATCTGTCCTTAAGTGGGAAAAAAGAGGTAACTGAACTGGATGAATTAGCTTGGGGAAAAATGTCTCTATCGAAGTGTGGCACCAATTTGTGCTATCTTTCTTTTTGGACTGCTTCCTCATGTCAGACAAGATACTGAATAACGTAGTCTGCTCAACTGAGTTGCTGACAGGTAAAGGAAAACGGTGTTTTTAATCAGGTATAAAAATAAACTTACAGACATGCTCACACTGAAAAAGTCTACACAAATTTAAACTTCAGAATTCAAAAAAATTAATTTTTGAAATCAGAACTGAAAGAGTTTGGTGGCAGCAGAGGATTTTAAAGTAACTTTGAGACCGATAAAAATATTTTTTAATTCATATTTTTTAAAATAGTTTAAACTAATAAAATGCCTTACCTTAACATTCTGAAGTTTTTAGGTTTAATAAAAGCTTATTTTTTACCTTGTGATATTTCCAAATTTTAAAGAATTTTTCCTGGTAAACTCTAAATTTTAAAATTAACAGTACTCAAATGTATTTCAAGGAATCATTAGTATCTCTTCAATAACGTCACATTAATTTACTTTGAAGTCAGGATAAATACTGAGTAAGTAAATTGGTGAAACTTGAAACTGTCCTTCAATTTCTGCTGTGGACTAGTCTTCCACAGATCAGCCAGAAAAGCAAACCAACATTTATAAAGTGATAAAACTGACCACTACAGA
This sequence comes from Balaenoptera acutorostrata, assembly GCF_949987535.1. Lineage (NCBI taxonomy): Eukaryota > Metazoa > Chordata > Mammalia > Artiodactyla > Balaenopteridae > Balaenoptera > Balaenoptera acutorostrata. The sequence goes on along the minus strand of NC_080079.1, from coordinate 13,227,731 downwards.
AATCACTAAAGCATTTGTCAGTGATCAGAGTTTTCTTCTATGTCCTTCCTTTTCTCTTTTTAAAACTTTTTGCTCTCTTTTGAAGCAAGAATACCTAAGAAAGGGAAGAGACTATCAACAGTGAAAAAGTCCGTCATGACAAAAAAAAAAAAAAAAGCCCACAGAAGAACAAAGATCTATTAAAACTGATTAACTAGCTGCCTTGTCAGTATAAGACAATGCAAACTGTGTAAATTCCTGGCTCTAGGATTTTAAATCTTTCAAGGAGAAGTCACGTAACAACACCTGAAGTTCTTTCCAAGGCATTTAAAAACAACTATTATTATATCTTCCATGCTACCTCTTTCCAAGCCCTGTTACTGCTGGAATTATAAAGCTAAGTCCACTTTGGCCTACAACTTGACTCATTTTGTATTTAATAAGTCAATTCAAGTTATTTGCAAAATTCAGGAGGTGTCCTGCTTGTCTGGGAGGGGGGGCAAAGAGAGGAAAGCGGAGTGGAGGAGTAACTTTCTTAAACACCATTCAATTTCTTATGGTGTACAGGAAATAAGTATAACTTTATCACAGAAGAACTTTGGACATTAATTCTTTTCAAAGGAGAGTATCCTACTGATCTTCTTGTTTAGCTGACAGAGTGGGCTCTGGAGACCTGGAGCTTCACTTTGGTGACAAATGTAGTTGAGGGGGAGGGGTGTAAACTGAGAACTATAACATAATACAAAACCTTTAATAAGTCTGAAAAGAGGAAAAGAAAAATACACCATTTACAGTGAAGCAAAGGCAGAGAGTAATGACACCGGCCTAGCAACGACTGGTATTACTGGACTTTAACCACGGTACCAAGCACCTTGGGGAGGACTTTGCATGTTAACCCACTTAATCCTTGAACAATCTTACCATGTGAATTACAGAAGAGGAAACAGGCACAGCAAAGTCAAGAAGCTTGCTCAAGGTAACACAGTTACTAAGGGGCAGAGTCAGTCAGGATTCACAGACAAGCAGCCAAAGACCACCATCCAAGCTCTTTAGCCATGAACTGCACCTCTCCCACATGGGGGTTCCAACGTCCTCAGTCCTACTGGGAGCTCAGAGACAGCTGGATTCAAGGAGGCCAACACAATTTCCTGAGGATTCTTCCAATCAGAATGACTAAGAAAAGTGCAAGACTTAGACAATCTTAAAGAGATAGAACAAAGGCTGAAAAGCAACAGGTATTGAATTTTTTTCTGTTTGTCCCTCCTGCTCCATTCTGCCCCTCCCTGCACCCCAGAAGGCTGATCTCTGGAAAGGGCATCGCCTGGGTCCCCTTGCCCATTGGCTTCCAGTTGTGCTCTGCCACTGGGAGGCACCTGCAAGAGACTGAGGACAGAAAGAAGGGGAGACAGGGTATTTATTCCAGCCCCATCCTACCAACCTCTTCAGCCCCCCTGCGGCACGGCAGCTTTACCAGTAGCTTCTGTACCCCGCAGCGGCTCCTTCACACCGAAGCATGGCAGCCCCTTCCAGACACTGCCGGTCCCTAGTGCTCTACTATCCCTTCCTTGGTGTCCTAACCCTGGCCACCCCTCTATAAATGATATCTTCACTCAACTTTCTTCAATTACTCGTTTTGAGTGTGTCATCTGTCTCCTGCTAGGACTTTAACTGATACAAGAATATATAATAAATGCCAAAAACTATTCACTTAATAATTTAAAATAGGCGAGAAACGAAGGAAGCCAAAGAAAAACTGCAGTTTTGAAATGGTATAACCGAAGTGGCTGGGATTTGAATACTACCACTGCACGTTTATACACTGCCTTACAATTTATAACACGTCTTCACAAACGGAGTTTCTCTCAACTGAGGAACAGCAACCAATAAGGTGGGATGCGATCACTCACAGTAAGACATCATACAACTGAAATTCCACCTGATCCACCTCACCTTCCGATTCTCCCACTCCCTCGCCCCATCAGACCTGCTCTGTGGGCCCCCGCTGTCATCCCAGTTGTTTCCTAACCTGTTTGCATTTCCTCACCCGTCTCACCAGAGCATACTTATAGCCATTACCCCTCAGATGTTCCACCACTTTTATCTTGCCCAATCTCTAATCCCTCCCAGGTCCCTCCCAAGTAACTCCCGCTGTCTTCGTTACTTCACTGCCTCACCTGTTATAACCTGAAACACATCCCCCGCCACCGATACTCACTGCCAACAAACGACTTTTACTTAAGGTAACAGCCTCATTCTCTTTAACCTCTCAGCTCCCTTTGATGACTGTTCTTTCTGAGACTCTCCCCCTCTGTGATATGTGGTGGCCCAAATTTTCTCCTATGTTTCTGATTACCTGTCTTCTTCCCCGTTTCACCCTAGGTGGGAAACACTAGCTATTTCTTAACGTTCTGTTTTCAAACCTCTTTTTACACTCTATCTTGGAAATCACTACTTCAACTGCCACCACTATATGGACGGATGACTGCTAAATCTTTAATCTTCAACCACAATCACTTTATCCTTTGCAATACCGTCTTTACACATGTCTGTTTAAAGTCTCAGACTGGATATCTTACCTGCACTTAACTTACCTCAAAGTTCTCCCAAACCAGTCATCATCTTGACGTTTCTATCAGTTCTGTCTGATTTTCTTCCTTCAGGTACAACCAGTCTCCTGGTCACCAACGGTGAAGTCTCAGAGGCACCCTTGACTCCAGCCTCCAGCTTGTAGCCTCATCAACAAGCTGCCAGATTCTCGCCATTCAGCTTCTGGACGTGGGTCTCTCACCGTTTCCTCACTACTCATTCTCACAGCTACCTTTCTGCTCACGAGACCACAAGACCACCTGGACTGACAGCCCAGACCACTGTGACAGCCTCCTCGCAGTCTCTGTCACTCCTCCTTTGCCCCATCCAGCCTATGCAACATGGCTGGGTAGGACATTCTAAAGCTGAAGTCTAACCTCATTATTCTTCCGTCAAAAAACTTCTGGCCTCCACCTTCCTCTGGAACAATAACAAAATTTCTTCGCCTGGCTTTCAAAGCCTACTGGGCTTGACTATATTTATCTTTCCAAACTTACTGCCCACCACCCAGTACCCAGGTACAACCTATTAAATTGCTCTAAATTTCATATTTTTTTTTAAATTTCATATTTTATTTTTAATCAAGAAATAGAAATTTCACCACCTATTTCGAAGAATTAGGATTAAAAGAGAGTTAAAATGGAATATTTCGTATGACGAGGTGCTATTCCAATGTCAGATATATGAACCTAGATACAGACCTTACATAAAAATCAACTCAAAATTGATCACAGACCCAAATGTAAAGCACAAAACTATAAAACTCCTAGAAGATAACACAGAGAAAATGTAGATGATCTTGGGTATGGTAATAATTTTTTAGATACAACACCAAAGGCAGGATCCACGAAACAAAGAATTTATAAGCTGGACTTCATTAAAATGAAAAATTTCTGCTGTGCGAAAAACACTATTAAATAGAATGAAAAGACAAGCCACAGACTGGGAGAAGATATATGAAAAAGACATATCTGATAAAGGACTGTTACCCAAAATATACAAAGAACTCTTAAAAGTAAACAATAAGAAAAAAAAATCCAATTTAAAAATGGGCCAAAGATCCCAACAGATATAAAGATATACAGATGGCAATAGGCATAAAAAGGTGTTCCACATCATATGCTATCAAGGAAAAGCAAATTAAAACAATGAGATACCACCACACACCTACTGCCATGGCCAAAATCCGCAACACTGACACCACCTAATGCTGACAAAGATATGGAGCAACAGGAACTTGTACCATAGGATCCAGCCATTGCACTCCATGGTATTTACCCAAAGGAGTTGAAATTTATGTCCACACAAAAACCTACACACAAATGTTTATAGAAGCTTTATTCATAACTGCCAAAACTTTCAAGCACCCAAGATGTCCTTCAGTAGGTAAATGAATAAACTAGTACATCCAGACAATGGAATATTATCCAGTGCTTAAAAAAAGAATGAACTCTCAAACCATGAAAAGACATGGAGGAACCTTAAATGCATATTACTTAGTGAAAGAAGCCAATCTGAAAAGGCTACAGACTGTATGATTCCAACTATATGACATTCTGGAAAGGCAAAAACTATGGAGACAGTAAAAACATCAGTGGTTTCCAAGGGTTTGGGAGGAGGGACCAGTCAATAGGCAGAGCACTAAAGATTTTTAGGGCAGTAGAAATACTCTGTATGATACTATAAAGATGAACACACACCATTATATTAATACATTTGTCAAAAGCCACAGAATATACCACACCAAGAGTGAACCCTAATGTAAACTATGGACTACGTATAATTATGACGTGTCAACATAGGTCCATCAATTTTAGCAAATGTACCACTCTCGTGGGGAATGCTGCTAACGGGAGAGGCTATGTGTGCGCAGGTTAGATGTATATGGGAAATCTCATACCTTCTGCTCAATTCTGCTGTGATTTCAAACTGCTCTAAAAATGAATTTTTTTTAAAGTTTGCATTTTGGGTATCTATCCTAATCCCTGGCCTCCCCACCTCTTTCTACTACAAACTGCTTAAAGGAAGGAATATCTCAATCTTTTCAGTCCTAGCATCTGACATAGTACCTAGGGTATGGCAGATGCTTAACAAATGTATGCTGAACAAATTAACAGCCAGTGCTTAATAAAAATTGGGCTAATAGCTGACTGAGTAAATCAACAGTAGGTCAATACAGGTTTCGACAACAAGGTATCAAGTCCCCAAAGAGCAGAGGATATCGTTTTTCTGAATAACAAAGATCACTTTTATCTAGACCTGACAGCATATTAATGGAATATTTTTCCATTCTTTTTAAGACAGAAAGAATTACTGTGATACTTAAAACTGCCAATATGAATTGAAATAAGTTTCAAATTGGTGACTTCTAATATAATCCATTCAACTAGCCAGTTTATCCAGTTTACCAACCAGGTCTACCAGTTTAGGTATTTGACCACAATACAGATTCAATTGAAAATTTTCTGGTAAATCCTGAAAACATTTATTCCATAGAGGTTCAATGTTAAAGGAGTTTAAAGAAATGTTCTTAATGATTCCTTTTATAAAAGCCCTAAAAAATGAAGTGTCCAAAGAGAGATTCCACTAGTAAACTCAACCTTTAGCACATTTCAATTATGTCTATTACACATGCAAATAGGGCTTAAGAGCCACAGTGCAACTCAATACTGCTTTTTTCCTTTCTGTTTTTTTTGGGGGGGGGAGGGGAGGTGAGTGAGTACCAAATCAAATTAATGCTATTATAGATTAAAATACTCCATTATCTCTCCTGGGACTGGGCATGCACACTAATACCGCGATGGCAAAACAGAACCTAACTCATAAATGTCTATGGGGATTAACAGTAATTTACTTATTATTATTCTCACAGGATATCTTTTATGAGATCTTGTAGGCAAGACAATTAGGAAATTGTGGTCAGTGACACCAAAGATCATGGACAGCAAATTCAGACCTAGCTACTTTTCCATCATGAAATGGTAATGACGATACTGTTGAAGAAGTCCTAAAACTTGAAGACTGAAAGATATCCATGAAATTAAGGCATGTTTCATCAAGAATATCACGTTCAATCAAGTTTAACTTACTATTTTCTCCTGGTGAAGAAAAGAAATGATTATTTAAAATACAGTCAATCAAACAATTCCCAAATTTCCAAACATAATCTCTATGAATTCCAAGATTTCTCCATTTCTTTAAAACTAAGCTTCTCAAACTTTGTTCTCTTTAGTACCCCTGATCCATGAGAATAAATCGGACAACAAGCATAAAATTGCCTTGACATCTCAAATTTGACTTAAAAATTCAGGTAGATTTTTACGTTTTACTCCCTATCATAATTGTGCTTCTCTTAATAGATAAAGAATCTTTTCTCCTTTAATCTTTAGGAACCTTGTCACTCTGGGAAATTGTGTTGTGATTATCCTGTTGCTCTGAGTAGGCCCTGGTCCACTGTCTGCCATATATCCACTAGAGTCTATTTGAGGGTACAGGGGAGTAGAAAGCAAGTTCTGTTTACTTTGGAAGCCAAACAGTGAAACTGGACAGATGCGATGAGAACAAGGCACCAGGGCCCTTGACAGGGCCTGACGGAGCACAGGTTGTGTCTGCGATCAAGGCCAACCCAGCATCCTTGATCAGCCTTTTCCCGTGAGGAGAGGTTGAGGACAACCTGGGCAGAGGTAACTCTTCCAGGAAGGTGGGGGGCGAAGCAAGTTGGCCCACAACACCCTTGGCCAAAAGTACCACAAGCTGGCTCTGTACCCAGGACAAAGCCAAGTTCTGGAAAAGAAGCCTTGGTGCCCTCTGGTCACCAGGAAGGCCTCCAATGTTCAAGGACACCCTGCAATGAGGCCCCTGGCTGGAAAGCAACTGCTTCCTTAACCTGTCATCTCTGCAGACCCTTCAAGGAGAGGCACTCAAGGCAACCAGACTTCCTGGGGCCCCTCCACTGGGTGACACAAACCCCAAACTCCTGTGTATCCTCCTTGGAAGCAGAGCTGCTGGGGTGACTGGGGGATTTCTGGCCATGCTACACCCTAGGCTGAAAAGCCCAGCCTTAAAACATTCTTGGCAAGTAAGAGCTGGTTTCACAGGGCTAAAAAATTAATAAAACTTTGCTAGAAAAGAATTTACTGTTTTGTGTAAAGATACACTCTCCAGCCCCCTCCCCAAAACAGATAAGTACAATGATTTTACTGGAAACTGTACATTATACTATCTCTCAGAACATTGAGCTCGGAGACTACTCGAGTAGAATCTTATACTCTTGGTTAAAAAACAAAGACAAAAGAGTGTACTTTCACTGACAAAGAAATGAAAGCGCCAACTTCTAAACCTTGGTTAGAAGGGATATACTACTGCCTACTAAAGGGCAGGGACCCTTTTCCCAAAGGGGACTCTGAGGAGTTTTTAGTAAGCGGCATTTATCCTTCTTACTATGATAGTTTTGAACAATTTAATTTGAACTCAAGTCATGTGAGTTTATGAAAACCTCATCATGCTTTAAGGTAAAGCCACAGCTTAGATATTTACCCTGCACTGTCCTTATTAGTGCTATGCGATAAGTTCTGAACACAGGATTTTATAGCAATACTGATTAGAATACCTTTGCCTTGAAAGTCATAAAATAAATTTTCTACTTAATACAGGGAATACTTTTACTTAATTTCAATGTGGTTTAGTTTATTTCATCAAAGATTATTACTGAACATACATCTTGAAAAAAACTTTTATCCAGTTTATTGTTTTCTACCAAATGTATGTCCTTTATCAGTCAGTGAAAAACATGAGCTCCTAAGTTCTTTTATTTACGGTTTTTAAAGTTGAGAATATATTGTTACTTGTAAATAATTTCATTTAACTTATTTAAAGCAATTGTTACAGATTCTGTAGATGCTTTGTAATAAGATCATAGCAAGAGCTACCATTTCCAGGTTCACGATGTGGCAAACCTACCTTCAGCACTTTATATGCCTTACATCATTTAATCTCTTCCACAACACCAAGGCTGTTATTCCATTTTACAATGAGGCTTAGAAAGGCTAAGTAAGGTCATATAGCTATTCCAAAGACTCAAATCCAGACCTGAGTCCTAAACCTGAATTCTTAAACCTATCCTATACTCGCTTTAGGATATTCTACTATTACTGTATTTAGATATTCTATTACTATATTTATACTTTCATGTAACACTGAAAAATCCTCAGGTAGAAGTAGTTAATCAAATATACCTTCTGAATCAAATATTAAATTACGTTTGGTATGATTTCCATTTTAAATTTATTTGGGGCATTTAATTTCTTTTAAAGTGAAAAAAATCTACATGAAACAATATATTGTACACCTCAAGTAAACAAAATATGTGATTAACCTGAATACCCCCATTCCCACACCAGGCTCCATAACAAAGAGGTTGTTATATTTAATGCAGAGCTGCTGCAGGGCACTCACTAATTGGCTCCTGGTAGCCTAAAGTATAGCAAACATACTTCCTCAGGAACCTACCAGGCAGGGAATGACAGACAAAGACTATAGCTCCAACTAGAAAAGCAATGGTAAAATTACTAAGTAGTTAGCAGACAACTAATGATATAATAGTACACAGTCACAATTTATAAAACATTCCTTCAAAACGCATCTCACAATTTTTAAAATAAGCTTTCTGGCTATTTACTAAAACAATTGTCTATCTACTCATTCCCCAACGTAAAAAATCATGTTCAATGGTCAGGAACAAAAGTTCAAAGGCCTCTTCCGTGAAGAAGCATTTCCCAATTTCTAGCAAGCTGTTCCTCTCGCTTCCCGCAGCAAATGCTGTGTTCAACCCAGTTCACTCTGCCTGGATTACAGGTCACTGCTTACACATCCCTCTCCCTAGTTTATGAGGCTACTAGTAACCTATGAATCTTATCTTCAACACATCCACCCCTAGCCCTAGTAGAGTTTTACAAACATGTTTGTGAAAATAATTTTAAAAATTGGCAATTTGAATTAAGTTTTATCCTGGACAAGTTGATCCATGTAATTGCTATTTAAGTGGTATTAGCACTTTTGTCAGAAAGATATCTAAGCTTAAAATAAATATATAAAATACATAAAACATTTTTACTTGATGTATAATATATTCAAAAAGTTACATCATACTGTAGTTTAATATTTATATTAATTCTTACACATTTACATTATAATTATTATGTCATATAATAATACTGAATTATATTTAACGCATCAAATAATCAGGTAACACTACCACCATATATTAAATATATAGAAACAGCACCCGTATTTTAAAAATTAAAGCTTTATTGCTATGAAAAAAGGTAACCATAGGTGATATGGTCACAGGAGTCCAAAAGGAAATGTTCTAAACATAGAAGCAGGAGGCCTGGAAAAGTGGTATACAGAAGTAAGGGAAAAGTATAAAAGAAAGAAGTTATTCTCTTAGTGAGAAGCTAACAAAAGGGGGCAAGGTTTGGTAAAGCCAAAAACCACTGGAGAGAAATACATGGAGTAATTACAGTGTTAAGGTGAACACATTTTAAATGCATTAAGTCCACAAGCAGTTACAGAAATTTGCATTCTTGGGTTCAAAGAAGCCAAAATATTTTCCAGCTTTCAAAAACAAATTCTCAAGAACTCTTATTATGTTGATACTAACTTGCTTGTCTCGAATAACTCAAAACACATAATTCCTATTCTCTATAAACAAAATTCTAAAATAAACAAGACAGCACCTCATTAAAAACACAAAAAAAGTAACCATCTCCATCAAGACTGAAATGCCAAGTTTGATTCAAGACTACATATTGATCTACTATGTAGATCTGACATTGCTGTAATACAGTTTTTACAGTACTGTGATTCATCAAATGGAAGACACCGATTGAAGACACATCATTGGAATAATCCCCCTTGTTTTTTCTCCTTTACTAGTCCCCCACCATCCCTCCCCTCCACACACACACACACACACACACACACACACACACACACACACACACAAGCAGAATGGTTAAATCCCATCTATATTAGCCCAGAGATGTATCTCAGAGATGTTCCCTTCTTCTCCATCCTCACTGTCAAGTGACCTCCATCAACTCTCACCTCAACAATCATAGTAACTTCCTAACTTGTTCTCTTGCCCCAAAGCCTCCTCCCTGTCCCTACTCCTGGCCCCAGCAGACGCCGCACCCCCCCCATGCTACAGAGTTATCTAAGATATTACTCTGATCATATCACAACCCAACTGAAAAGTCTTTCATAGTACCCCAATGCCTATACAATGTCCAGTCCTGAGCATGGAATTCAGACCTAATATTTACATGCCTGCTTTTATGAGCTCTAAGAGCAGGATTTATATCTTAATAACCTCTGCTGTCCTTGTCTATAGCAAGTATTGCTCTATCTTATTCAAGTACTGCTGTTCATCCGAAAATATCATTTGATTATCAGATCTGAAATTCGGAAAAAGTCATACTGATGGCCCGGAGCAGCCACACACCAGAAGCAATGGAATGAATCAGACCTGCAGGGCTTTCTTCATATTCTCAATCTTCCGAGTATAACATGTTTATAGTAAAGGTTCGCTGACTGGGAGTTTTCTGAACCAGAACTCGATTCATACCCCAACAATTTCAAATTTACACTGGAAATAATTAGACCAAGTATCTGAAATTGGGACTCTCGAGTCTCAGACTTAAAGGTACCATAAGAGCATGACCGGAGGGACCTTTGCATATTATGTAAAAACCAAACTGAGGAAGGACAGTCTTCTCTCTGCCCTAGATCCTGACAGTCTTAAACTGGACAAGGAAAGTAGACTGCCAATTTGGAATAGACAATTTTAGCTAAGAGGCCACAGGTGAAAAGTAAACGGAATAAAAGTCTAAATTTAGAATCACGTAATTTATGTCTCTCCAATGTATTGCTCTTAAAATATACATGTTCATTAATGGCAACTAACGAAGATTATTAATCTACATGTAACAAGCTTCTCTGCTTGTTGATTTTACAAAGACATAATCCTCTCAAATTATATCTTAAAGCTAAAAAATTATGTATGATTTACAAAAATTAGTGCACTAAGGTCACTGGAATATAATCTTAATACTCTATCAGAAACTTCAAGAAGACTTACATACTACATCTTGTATTTGATCATATCATAACAACCTGTTCTCTTTAACTATTGGACTCGCTATGTGTTATCCTGTGTCCAGTGCCTAAGAGCTCGTTAATTACCTAAACTATATCTCCATAGGTCTTGTTAATTACCCGTCTCCTGTCTCAGAGGACCTTGTTAATAACTTGTACAGTCTCTCTAAAGAGGTCCTAACAACACATTAAAATTAAAGATGCTTTTCTTTTAGCACCTGTCAAGTGCTGTAAATTGAGAAATTTTCACATCAGTTTATTAGCCTACAGTAGTTTCTGTGGATTTTTTTGGCTTGTTTTCTTCTCTCACAGATTCTCTGTGTATCTCAATCTCTCAGCTCAAAATAATAATAATGATAATAACTTAGCAAAGTCTGTCTTTTTGTTAGAGCTTTTATTGTTTTCAATTTTGAAGTCTATAAATATCAATTTGCATTAGTAAGTTAGCAAAAGGGTGGCATGGCTGGTGTCTGCAAATTAACCCACGGGGATATGCACCAATTAAGGAGAGCTATTAGAATGAGCATTAGGATGACAAAGGGTAAAAAAGTTTCCAGTAGTGTCTGGGGAGTTAAGCATAAAAGTTCTAGTTAGTGTTAAGGCAACTAATCACATCACATATTTCATGCTCCTAGTCATTGTTTCATTAGATACATTCTGGAAATCCCTGGGCACTAATGGATTAATGGCTCCAAAAATCATGTCAAGTTTTTGTTTTCTGTCTCATAAATGAAGCTACAAATTTTCAGCTGTGTAAGAGTTATAGGCTGCTATGAGTAACAGGGAGATTATCTTTAATATTAGACAAATAAGGATAAAAAATAAATATTGCTATTAAAGTAAACCTTATGCAGGATAAGGTTTATTAAGCCAAAGACTGAGCTTTAAACTTATACAGGAAAAAAAAAAAAAAAAAAGTCCGTAAGGAGCATTATAAAAATGAAGGTTTTAAAACTATGAATAGGTCTTTTCTTTAGGATCATCTGTTTACTATAACTTTTTAAAATATAAGTCTACAGTAAAGTCTTTTTTATGGACATATTATACAACTTCATTAATAATGGTTACATGCTTAAAAGCCTATGGTGATTTTTGATTTGAGAAAATTAGAGACACATTTAAATATACATTCTAGATAACTAATTTTTTTGCAGCTTTTAAGAAAGGTATGGTACAATCATCACCGGAATTGATTAAAGAAAGCAGGGACAGAGGAAGGGAAAAGAGAAGCAGGTTAACCTGATCTGGAAAAGGCACACTGTCACGCAAAACTATAAAATATTAGTGATAAATATGAGAGCGTCACCTCAGACACTATTTTTTTTTTTTAAATGAAAGCTTCTTTGTTTATTTATTTATTTTTGGCTGTGTTGGGTCTTCGTTTCTGTGCGAGGGCTTTCTCTAGTTGCGGCGAGCGGGGTCCACTCTTCATCGCGGTGCGCGGGCCTCTCACTGTCGCGGCCTCTCTTGTTGCGGAGCACAAGCTCCAGACGCGCAGGCTCAGTAGTTGTGGCTCACGGGCCCAGCCGCTCCGCGGCATGTGGGGTCTTCCCAGATCAGGGCTCGAACCAGTGTCGCCTGCATTGGCAGGCAGATTCTCAACCACTGCACCACCACGGAAGCCCTCAGACACTATTTATGTACTGCCCTAAAAAATACCTGTTTGGCCTAAGTTCAGAGCAAAGAAGTAGACAGGTTCTTCCACAGCAAATACTGCAAAAGGAAATATATGCATACATGCTCTAATAAGATCAATGATACTAGGCATGTTATTATACAACATACCATTAAGTTCTCGTAGCACAGCTAGGAGTTTGCTATATGGTATTCACAACTACAACAAGGCAGAAAATAATGAAGGGAAAGTGTGTTCTTTGTGCGGGTCATAAACAGAAGGATGTTCCCAAAACAAAATTCTCTGGTAAAAATATCTCCCGTAAGGTCCTGCTCTCTGATGAGCTACCTGTACCATCAAACATTAGCTCCTCCTACAGAGGATGCTTATATTATTGACTATGTTTTTTTAAATTTCAGAATAAGACATACACCACAAAGCTCCTCATACCAATGAACTCTCTTAATTAACCAGGAGGTATTCTTCCGTCCTAAACTGGAACCTCAGAAGAATATACCTCACAAATGAAGTCTCTCTTCAATTTATTATAGGTAGCATACAAACACAAGCATATTTTTAAAATGTTGTTCATCACTACTGATGCCTTGGTGTTACCTGAATCCTGAAAAACAATCCATCCACAGATGCCATAAATATTTAACAGTCAGACATTTCTGCCTGGTCTTCAACGCCTAAGTGAATTTAGATGTTTCTTAGCCATTCAAGCAAATCCATACTCTTCTCCACACCCCTGTTTTAGTCAAGCCGATCTCCTCACTGATCCCTTTACTTAGTTAGGGCCCTGTAGACAAAGCTAATATGACTAAACTGTCCATTCAACTATGACTTTACCAGCACAACTCCTGATTCCTATTCATAAATAAGTACTTACTGAACTTTTATGAAATAGATGACATAATTTAGATCAACAATTTTTAAGCCTGAGAATCAGCAGGAAGTTTTTTTTCTTTAAATGTTGACTTTTATTTCAGGGCCTACTCACTGAAGATTCTAATTCAGTCTGAGGTAGGACCCAACAAACCGTAGTTTAAAAAACAAAATCCCCAGGTGCCCTCAATGATCAGCACTGATGACATGCAGTGATCTAGGTGCTGCAGGCACCCACAAAAGAAGATTCAGCACAACTGTCAGCAGTTGATACAGGTTAGTTGGGACAACTAAAACTGAGACACAGTGAACATCGTACAGCAATTATGTTCTATATCAGCAGAATTCCACAGAAGGGAACACTATGTTATCAATCAAAACAGGATTAAAGAGTTTTCAACATCAAGGACAGCTAGGCTTAGGACACTCAGAGATGAGTGAAGAGTGCATTCCACAGCTGAGCCAAGGAATAGAGTTGGCCAGGCTTATAGGGACCTCAGGGTAGAGAGGTGCAGTAAGGAAATGAACTCACCTGGCACAGAAAGGTGAGGAATTGTAAAAGAAAAGTTGGGTAGTTAAGAAAAGCCTAAAATACAATAATCCTTGAAAATTAGGAACAGGAGTTTGGATTTGGTGTTGCACACCAGTGGTTCTGAAAGGTTTTTGAATTAGGCTTTCTTAAAAAGAACAAGAGGCACTATGGCCTCTGTGCCGTAAATGATAAATAATAATGATGCTAAGTGCTATAATAAATAAATGCAAAAATCACAGTAACTTAATATTCTGAAAATTAATCATTCAAGACAAGATTCAACAGTTATTCTTGTTTATCAGGTGGCCTTCCACATGCATTCGGGGACCCAGGTTGTCCCTATCTTATGGCTCTGCCCTTCTTAAAGACCTCCATCCAGCTAGTACAGGGTTCAGCAAACTATCTCTGTAAAAGGTCAAATAATAAATATTTTTGGCTTTGTAGGTCATACAGTCTCTGTCATAACTAGTCAACTCTACCATTATAGCACAAAAGCAGCCATAAACAAATGGGCGAACTGCACTACAAGAAAACCTTATTTGGGAAAACAGGCAGCAAGCCAGATTTGGCAACCTTCAGCCTAGGGTATGGAGGAAGACAGGCAATATGGAGGACTGTATAGGAGGTTTTCATGGGACTAGACCTGAAACTGGTATACAGTCATCCCTCAGTATCTGTGGGATACTGGTTCTAGGACCCCAGGAAATTACTCAACTCTCTGGATGCTCAAGTCCCTTTTATAAAATGGCGTAGTATTTGCAGGTAACCTACACACATCCTTCCCATATACTTTGTTAGTCACCTCTAGATTACTAACGACACCCAATACAATGTAAGCGCTATGTGAATACTGTAAATACAATGTAAAGGCTATGTAAGTAGCTGCCAGCATGCAGCAAATTCAAGTTTTACTTTTTGGAACGTTCTAGAATTTTTTCCCCCAAGTATTTTCGACCCGAGATTGATTCCATGAATGCGGAACCTGGGGATATGGAGGGCCCACCATACATCTCTTCCACTAAGTCTTCAATAAGCCAGAACTTGGTCACATGTCCCCACCTAAGTGAACGGTCTAGCTGCGTCTCTGTAAAAAAAGGGAAATCTGGTTTGGTGAACATACCCACCTATTTCCACTTTCCAGAGGGAAAATAACCCAGTATTAAAGAAGAACTGGTTGTGAACAAATTACTGAAAATGGTATAACAAACATTCAGGAATATTTGTTTTTGGAAAGTTAATTACTGCTGATGCAAAAAATCATTATTTTACAAATTGTAGGGTTAACCACAAAACAAATTAGTTGATACTGATTCTGCTAAACTACCTGTGATTTGTAATTAAAAAGCAAGAGGAACAGCAATTTTAAAATACAAACAACTCAATACCAATAGTAAATTAAGAAAACATTTTCCTGAAAATTATAAGAATCCCAGCTACCCTTTCACATACATGTGTAGTAGGACTTTTACAGCATGCCAAGTGTTAGACAGTGTCCAGACTTCTTAGGACTGGCCTCCAAGACACACACAATACAGTACACTCACCACACCCAATTCAGTGTTCTCTGGGTCCACAGCTAAACCATGTTTCTTAACTGGCTGCACTCAGGTTGGGACATGACTGAGCGCTGCCCAATGGGACACACGTGGAAGTAACGGGTACCACTGCCAGGCCTGGCACATAAAGACGTCCCACATGGGACCCTCCACCCTCTCTCCCTGCTGCACGGCCTTGGAGGATGGGTGTTGAAGGGTGGCATCACAAGAAGGAAGGCGCCTGGTTCCTGAGCAACTGCGTGGAGCTGAGCAATAGCACAGAACAAAGCAGCCACTTCTTCCAGCCCCGTCTCAGAGAACTCGATTGTGACAACAAGGAAAAATAAGCTTTTACTGGAACAAACCAGTAAGATCTGAGGTTGTTTATTGCAGCTGATAACCTGTCCTAATTAATACAGCGTTCTTAACAAACTCCAGAAATATGTTAATTAGGATATGAATATTAAATTTTGGTAGTCCCTTAAAACTCACTTAGATTTCTAATCATGTTTAGTTGTATATAAAAAATGCACACACCTGTCTTTATGGATCTGTTGTTGGTCTATCAGAAAGACCTTCATAGCCCACACTGAGCTGGAAGCAGGAGACTAAGGGAATGAGACAATGAAAGTAGCATTTTAGGAAATCCATCTGCTATACCGTGTTCATTTATTCAAAAAATGCTTTCCAATACCAGCTACCTCCCATCATGCTGGAGATGAAGGGTTGAAAGATGAATGAAATGCAGGCCCTGCCCTCATATTGTTCATGGAGGTGAGAGGGAAAAAAAGTGGCTGGTCACATTAGTGAACAATGAGATGCCCACAGAAAGGAAGATCTAGGTAGGAACATGCTGCAGCACAAGGAACAGCTACCTCTTCCTACAAGAGTAAGAGAGGCTTCAAAGAAGTGGGGGTAGGTAAGAGGAAAGAGACTGAGAATTAGTAACTGCAGGGAAAAGTGTTTCAAAGAGCCCTGCTCTTTGTTGAAGTAACCCAACAAAAAGCCTAACTCATTTCCTCTCTCAGTTTTATGTAAGACTATGGGATCTATTCCAAGAACAGAACCAAAATGCAGTAATTTTTGTGATTACTACGTGATTTCTTCAGGTGGACTTTACTTACAAAGAAATAAAAACTCTAACTTTCAAGAAAGCGTTCCTTAGTATTTAAAGTTTTTTTGGCATAAGGAAAATTCTCTGGTTGTAATCATACACATTATTCACCCAGAGGGTAATAAATATGGTTCCTGTGTACCTGCAATCAGAGCGGAGACAGTTCACTAAAGAAAAAAATCCAGTTCCACAGCTACATATTTTACCCTTCACTTTGTTCAGCATTCTCAAAAACATCAGTCACAAGTGTTCAGAAGAGGACTTCCCTGGTGGCGCCAAGTGGTTAAGAATCCGCCTGCCAATGCAGGGGACACGAGTTCAAGCCCTCGTCCGGGAAGATTCCTACATTCCGTGGAGCAACTAAGCCCGTGCGCCACAACTACTGAGCCTGCACTCTAGAGCCCGCGAGCCACAACTACTGAGCCCACGTGCCACAACTACTGAAGCCCGTGCGCCTAGAGCCCGTGCTCCACAACAAGAGAAGCCACTGCAATGAGAAGCCCATGCACCGCAACAAAGAATAGCCCCCGCTCGCCACAACTAGAGAAAGCCCACGTGCAGCAATGAAGACCCAACACAGCCAAAAAAATAAATTAATGAAAATAAATTTAAAAAAAAAAAGAGTCCAGGAGACTCTGTAAATGGATCTATTTAGCACTACAGAAAAAAATAATTCACAGCAGGTGTCCTAGTGATGTGAGTCTATAGCTTCAAAAGTGCATTTGGTTTAGATGTTAAGGTGAGAAATATAAAATGTCCCATATAACTGAGGAATGATACTGGGAGGATAAATATGAATAGACCAAACTACCTCAGACTATATCCTTCCTAATTCCACTCGAGACAAAGTTGCTTTCCAAAAATTTGAACTGCACTTTCTTCCTAGATCTATTTATATTCAATCCTTCTTTTTTTATGCTATTAATTAGACCTACCCCTTTATTGCAAATGTTTTACATTTATCACAAAGATGGTTTGTGACACAAAAAGGAAGAGTAACTTCACAGGAATCTACAAATGTTTTTGTCCTCATAGCTGGCATCTCATGAATATGAAGAAGAGAAATTCTTAAAGTTAAAAAAACCTATTGTTTTTCACATATTTGCAATCATTTTATACAAACACCATGAAACAGCTCTAATTTTGATACAGTATTAATATTGAAGTAACCCAAAACAAAGCCTGAATTTCACAAAATGCCACACTCGCTTTTAAAACATTAATTTTTAAGTCCACGTAAATAAGCCCAAGTATAAGACAATTAAAAATTTGAGGATACCTATTTTTCCATATGCTGCCATAATTTAAAAATTATTTTCCTATCATTTCCCATTTTTCTTGCTTTTCTTTGACTCTAACATTATGTAAATTATCCAATCTCTAAGTTATCTCAGTTCTTTACAGTAATCCTCTTCAAAAAAAGTTCAGTTAAAGAGGGGAAAAAAGCAAATACATTTCTATTTACCTCTGTAGTTTAAGACTTAACGCAATATGTGAAGTACACTATGTAAAATACCAAAATGAAATGTCTGAGAATAGCATAACAAAACCATGGACTCTTCAATAAAATATTAATACCATATGATAAAAACATATTTCTTTGGAGGACGGTCTATAAAGAAAACTGAACAATACTTTCTAAAGCCACAGCAAATACCCATTTATTGATAAAAGAAACACAAACTTTCCCTGGAAAACTCTAAATGCATGTTTTAGAAGATCAGAAGACAGGCAGGAGATCACAAGCCTAAAAGGGCAATTGTTAGTACTATTTTCTGTTTATAGTGGGACAAAACAAAGCACTGTTCTTGAACAAAGTATGACATGGCAATGTAAACAGCAACCACCATTTATGGGTTCCCTATTTGGGGCCTGGCTTTGTACCATGTACTTTATCATTTATCGTCTCCCAATCCTATCAAGTAGGTATCATTTTCTTATTTCAAAGATGGAGATGCTGAGGTTGAGAGAGGTCGCAGAGCTACTAAGCCAGGTATCCCACTGGGGTCCGAACACCATACGTCCTTGCCTTGGGAAAGAACGTCTATGTTACATGGCAAACAGTCTACCATGCTCTTCCATGATGACTGCTTAAGATTCCAATAAATTCATCTTACTCTTTGCTTGAGGTTTCCTTAACCAGCTATTCCACCATTAACTTCTGCAAAATCTATCATTTTATTTAAACCATACAGTTCCAACCTGTACTAAGAAATTAGAAAAGTACTATTACATAACTGAGAACAGATTTTGAAAATCTAAACCTTATCATGATAGATTATTTCTATAAGTCATCATTACAGATACTCTTTGATGTATTCATAGTACCCACAAGGTTCACTGAATTCCAATAAACATTCACAAATAAAAACTACTCTAAGTAGCCATTTAATAAGGATAGTTAACACCTATTATGAAACCCATTAATACTTAAGCCAGCATCTCTTAAAGAATAGTCCATAGGCTGCTACTGGTCCATAACTAATCTCCGGAAAATAACATCTAGAAACACAACTTATCACCTAAATTTCTGGCTTGAATTAACACCTACTGGTGATTCACTCCCACTATGTCTCATCAAAAGCTATGCTGTTTTCTCTGTAAGTTTCGGTGAGCTTCTGGCTAACATAAGTAGAAATAAACTACAGTGGGGATTAAGAATCTTTTATCCTTCTAAGATAAAAAGTTCAATTCCAAAGATGTATGCAACACTGCCCGGCTACAAAATTAATTATAAAAATAAGATAAGAATTTTTTTTTCAAGTAAAATAAAAGGAATTTAAAAAGGATATTTGATACTTTCAAGTACAATATTTTCCAAAATAGCACAATTTCCCCCCGTTAAGCTTACCTTGAAGATGGCATTATATTTGAAGCCCTGAATTTTGTTGTAAACGGATTAGTTGACTCATAATCAAAATAGTCCTGACGATTTTCACTAAATGCATTAGGTGATTTCAAGTCACAAGGGCTATCAGATCCCCCATTGTTAAGTCTATCAGATCTTCTGCTGTCTTTTTTTCCAGTCACTCTTTCAAACAGGCTAACTTTCTCCCTTTTTTCTCTTTTATTTTCTTTTCTTATTTCAGTTGATTTTGAAAATAAATTCATGCTGCTGTCCCATGATTCACTGCTTTCTTCAAATGGATTTTTCTTCCTTGGCAGTGTTGCAAATTTTTGGGGTAATGAAGCAGTCACATTTGTAAATGGGTCATTTTGTCTTCCGAAAGACGATTCACCTTCACCCGCAGTGCTGTCAGGTTGGTTCATTTTAGAAGTATCAAAGCTTAATGTTCTTCTGTGTGGAGATCTGAGACTTCCTGCAAACAATTTTGTAGTTAGTACATAATCAGTGACACATTACATCACACTATTTGACACGTTCTGTGTGCATACTGCTGTTTTTAGAATGAGAGCAATTAGCTATTTAAAGATATTAACCTTTTAAAGTAATCAAGGAAAACAACCTTAAAATGCTAAGGTACAGCGGTATGTAGGCTAATAACAATTAGTATCTTGCTAGACAATTAGTAATTTACTCAGCTCAGAAAGAAACAATCACATAAACAAATTATAATGTCAAAACTAAAGGTTCTGCTTGGCATCATAGTGCTATAAATTCTCAGACTTTTTTCATCATTAGCATTAAATTTACTTTCTTACTTCTGAACATTAAAGGTTTCTTTTCTAGGAACTTTCTGATGAAACGGAATATTCATTTATGCTTCAGGCTTTTGAGACAGGAGAAACGGCAGTTAAGAAAAAGAAGCCTGGCCATGAAAAGAAACCAAGACCCATTTTTATTCTCTAATAATATAAATACAGTACTGAATGCAGACAAGCTCTGCCTTTAATAAACTTACCAATTTTGAGTACAGTAGGTACTCAATAAATATTTGATGACTAAATTTAGAAAATACTAGCAAGAAACTCCAATTTTTATTCTCTAACTTTGAAGTCAAACTTTAAAAATTAAGAGGGTAGTTCAAACCACGGAGAATCAACAAGAAAGAATGCATGAGTCACTTACCACTTTCCGGAACTGCTCCAAAGGAATCTATCTGGTGTCCGAGAAGATGCGTTTGAGCAATGGTGCCAGACTTCAGCTTCTCCGAGGATACATGGGCCCCAGTTAAATCAGACATTGAATGCGCTGAAGAGAGTCGCTGAGGACCCAAAAGGAAAGGCTTTTTTGGTTTAGATTTCATCTGTATTTCACTACTTGAAAATTCAGTATTGGCATCAGGCATGTGAGAACTTGGAATGATTGCAGAAGATGTATCAGAAAATGTCCCATCATTTTTTCTACCTTTCATCTTATCTTTTAATTTTGCAAAAGGAGATCTTGTTTTGTCCTTCATTGATAAGTCAAACATACTTGCTGTCATATTGTTCCTCATAAATTGAATATTGACCTTTATCTCACCCCTGTTTTTGGCTCTTTTTCCTTGTTTGGATTCTAAACTAAACCACCTTAAAGAGAAGGAAAAACTGGGTTGTAACATGTAATGAAGAGAGGATTATTCAGCTCTGTTGTATACATATAGCTTTTTAGGTAAAGTTACTCTACATCAAGGCAATCTAAGCACTAAAGGAGAAATTGTCAGCCAGAGTGCTTCTGGTTTTATTCAATGCTTCATTTAAAAAACAGGTAAGTCTCTGTCATGTGGCATATACAGAAGGAATCAGTCTTTTTTGAAAAGCTACTTAGACAACTTTTTCTTTCATGATTTGAAAATCACTCATCATCGAAAATTCTTACCAACCATAGCCTATTATGTTTCCATCTGGGGTAAGTGTTGCTTATGGCTGAAGAACATTTTTTAGCATTAAAAGACACTAAGATAGAGACCCTGAAATAATTCATCAATACAAACTATTCTTGAGCACCATAAAATGATAATGACTAATTTTTTAATAAAATAATAAATATTTAGCCTCTATCTCAAAATAGTTCCTCTGCAAAAGCTATTAAAAGAATTTTGTTAATATGGGAGACTACTCCATATAGTTTGCTAATCATGAAAATCGCATATGATATAATTTACATTCATATAAAATGGGTCAAAGCCTCTTCCTGAATAAAATATGCAAATTAAATAAAATGCAAGAAGTGACAAATAGTAGTAAATCTCGTAAAGCATTTTTGATGAAAACAGAAAGCTTACATGCTTCCTCTTAGAATCTATTTGTTTGTTTCATTAACTATTGCTACTGTGACAATACCAAATAAAACTTATTTTAACTGGAGCCATATCTTATGCTTTTAGTCACTTCAGTGAATTATACTGCCCATTTTTAAATGATGTGTAAGAAGCAAAGTTTATTTTGGTTTTGTTTACAGTATTTTTATCCATGAGAACTTCTCCAGCTGTTGGTGTCACAACTGGTCAGTCTACAGGGCAAACAGCCAAAAAAATTACAAACTCCAGCCTAGAAGAGAGTTTCCACAATGTTTTCACATTACTTAACAATGAAGTATATTATCCATCCCTGAGACAGGTCATCATTTAAATACAGCTCTGCAAGTGTTAAATTTTCTTAGCTACAAAAGGAACTCTGATCCAATTTTACAGGATATACCAGAAGAAGCTACATTTACTATCAATTGGAAGACTGGTTCAAAGGCCTTTCCAGGCAAAAGAAAACTGGCACATAATATATATACCAGCTACATCTTAGCAAGTAACATGCAAGAGAAATACTTTCTATTTAATTTGAAGCAATTCAATCAATTAAGATCTAGTTGCATCAAAACAAGCAACTTTTTTAAAAGAGAATATCTTATAATAGAAAGCATTAACCTGAGACCCTAGAGAAAATCCCTTATCTGAGGCAAATGGTGAAATCTGAAAACTCAGAGACTAGAAATAAAAAATTACAGCAATAAATTCTGTGGAATAGAGAACCTTCAACAGAACAAAGCTGAGCACTCGAAAAGCCTGGAAATGAAGTAAGGTTATATACCCAATTATTAACTCACAGTTTGGGGAAACAGAGCATTTTCCATGGGGGAGAAATCCTTCCGATGGATGGCCCATGAGAAATGCTCTATTAACAACTCAGGTTATATAGAAAATAGGTGAATCCACTTTGCAAGAAATGCACCCCCCCAACCCCACGAATCCCCAAACAAAACGAACCAAACAAAAACTCCAAGCATATAGGGTTTGCATGTGTATAACAAGTCAAAGCAAATCTGAGGAAAAAATGAAGCAATAACCCAATAAATGTAAGGGAGTAAGGGTAATCGAAATTCATAGAATTTTAGAAATGAGACCAAACAAATCATCCAGTCTAACATCCTTATTTCACAGATAAGGAAACTGAGGCACAGAGAAGAAGTAACTTCTCAATGTCAGATTGGAGTCAACAAGGAAAATAGCCAAAATTGATGAATAACGGCTGCATGAAAATAGTAGTTCTTTTGTATCTAATGAATCACATATGTTAATAAGGTTAAACACATACCAGGTTGTACCTTACAGGACACTGTATTTAATCAGGAGACAGGAGAGCCAACAAAGAAGGCAATGTAGGTTTTGTCCTGCTAGAGTGTAAGCTCCTTGAAGGCAGTTTGCCTTGCACTAAATAAATGTTTACTGAATTTTCATTTCTAGAACTATATTCTTAAAACAGCCATGCTACAACTCTGTGTGCGTGTGTGTGTGTGTGTATATGTGTTGCACTGTTTTGTTCTTTGGTAAGGAAAGATAAAGACTCAGGTAAGCTTTAATGGATAAAGCAAGTCAGTGTTTGAATATAAACTGTAAAAACAGTATTTTCCTTCCTCCTAGTCAAAAAAAAAAAACCCTCCAAAAACCCAACTGCGAAGAACTTTAACAAATATACCAACTGAAAATATAGGCATGACAAATAACTCTAGCTGCTTTGTTTTGAAAGTGATATAATAGGGAAGTCTTAATGAGACCTTCAAGAATCATTCCAGAGATAGCACTTGTTTTCCCAGGCTTCAAAAAGATAAAATGAAGACATAGCATTTGAGGCTTAGTGGATTAATGCTGATTTTTTTTTCACCTCTGGAGTGCTGGATTTAAACTGTATATGGCCTCTGTTCAATTTTTAGTGGGCACAGGTCCATGTTCAAAAACCACCACACATGTGGGAACTATTCCCAAGCAATTGGTACTGTGTGGTCAGAAATGGGACAAGATTGGCAGTAAGGGTGCCAGAGGCCAGGACGCAGGTGCACTGCAGAGCTGCACACAAAAGTCCTAAAATCTGCATGTGTTTGAGTCATACCTAACTCTAGGGACTCTGATGGTTACTACTTTTCATGAGCATTTTTTTAAAAAATCAACATCACCCACTTCTGCTGTTAAAAAAAAAAATCAACATCACCCACTTCTGCTGTTAAAAAAAAAAATCAATCAGTATTACATAACAGCATGAACTATTTTACCATTCTATTATTAAATACTGTATTGTTTCCTTAAATCTCGTGCCAGAACCGACCCAGACACCCATTAAAGTGGGAGATACAGAAGTTCTCTTTCCATGCCCCACTCAAAGTGTTCTGGCTCAGGCCCCTCTTCCCCTCTCCTTGAAAGAAAAAAAAAGGCTTTTAATTTCAAGGTATAAAAATAAGTAAAATGATAGTTTTAGCCACCACACTTCTTGGCCTATCATAACACAACTGGAAGACAAGCTGTAAATACTTGTCTTCAGTGTCAAGAGTAGAAAGTGTCACACCCAGCAGTTCCATGGGACTTCTAAATCAGCTGGTAGCCTTCATCACTCATACCGGTTTTCTAAAAAGCACTTGGGAATATGCTGACAAGGCTCAGCAATGTGCAGAATATTAAATATCTTTCCTGCAATACACCGGTGACTTAAGTCTGTCTCTTACTGGGCCATATGTACAGCTGTGCTGGAAAAGGAAGCTATTAACTATATTAAAAAACTAGAAATATTACCAATAAAGAGATCTCATCAAATATGTGGTCCCCATTTATCCACAAAGAAAGAGAATGTTAGGGATTTAATAACATATGAAAATCACTTTGAAGGCAATAACATCACAAGCGCTCTTGATAACATTTAGAAGCATTTTCCTCCCCGAAAGTTCTAATCCATTCCATATAGTAGCCAATAGAGAATTTCTGTAGGGAGACTACGATATTGGAGTATCGCTTACAGCCAACTTTATTGTAATTGTGATCCTGCCAAAGATAAGGAGTAAAACAAGAAGAAACTTTAAAAGCTTATTTCATACTCAGAATCTCTGGGTTCACACAGTTGGGCCTACTTTCACTTGGAAAACTTATATTTCAGAGAAGGCCTGTAGTATATCATCCATTCACACTAAAAGTACTGTAAATGCAGTATGAAATTTGAAGATGCAATATACTTAAAAGTTTACATTCAAAACACTTCTAAATATTATTTAGTAAGGTCATCTAAAATTGGCAATTTGAAATAAATTATTTGGTGATTATCCATTTTTCAGTTTAAATTTGATGAAGAACTCCTCAGAAGTAACTGAATGCTACTTTGTAGGTATCAAACAGTGTTATTAAAATCATTGATATATATTCAACTTTACACTTTCTTTAAACTTTTTTCTCTCCTTTTAAAATATTTTCATCTCTTCAGTTAAATATTTACCATTTTCCTCCAGCATTCCTAGTATTACTTATCTCTCTACCCTTTTACCCTACATATTTTAAACCTTAGGTAAAGACCTGATTAAAAAAAATTTTTTTCAATAAAAACTCCAATCAACAGAAGCTTGCAGGAAGATATGTACAGAAAGAACATGAGATGGCTGTTTTAAAATATAAGAACATGAACTTCTAGAAAGTTATTATAGAAGTTCTTCTTAAAAGCATAAATAAATTTCAGTTACAACTAAAACAGCAAAGCTATTTTGAAATCTGAAGTCCTCTTATAAATTCAACCTATATTTTTCTCACTAATTCCATCAACTTTAATGTTCTCTCAGACTAGAGAAATTATAAGTTTAAGCAAGGGGTGAGTATCTCTATCTCAGAAAACATACTATTTTCAATTTAAGACATATATCCTACTTTTAACTTATATTATGGTTTTTTAAATTAGAATATATCTAACCTAAGTTTGGAAGTCATATTAAAAAGCCCATGTTTTTATTGAAGATGTCATTAAATCATTTCATCACAAGAATTTAATCACTGTCTCCCATCTGACCAGCATTTAATATGGTCTAAACACACTGGCTTTACAGAACTAACTTTGAAGTAATTGCATTCAAGGTTGAGGATATCTGTACATACTTTTGAAGCTTTTTTCTTTTAATAGCTTTAGACTCCATCAAGATGTACTGACCCTTAAATTTGAGCTAAAATAAAAGCCAACTGTGTTTATAATGATGAAATAAAATACTGAGTTCTAAATTTGGTAATTTACCACTTGACAGCTTCAGAATTCAATTAAAAATATATATATATATATATATATATATATATAAAAGACGTCATATTGGCAGACTTAATTTTCTGATGTTCCATTTTCTGAAAAACTGTTAATGTTTAAAGATTGTAATAATTTACATACATGTTGTTTTAACTGGTCAACACTATGGTCCAGTCCTCTTATTAAGTAGTGAAACAATGTTTACTTAAAATCCTGCGCAAAATATTCAATTATTGAAGATGTTTACCTCAAACAAATGAGAGAGTAATGGATCATTAAAGACTCCACTTAAAAAATGTTTCTTCACAAGGGCTATTTTTACTTCAGACTCATGCAAATATAGTGTTTAAAACTGGGTCATATTTCAGTCCAAAAACCAATGCCCCAGATAGACAAATAATTTCCAAGAACAGGAAATCCATAAATGAGATAATACTTAAACTCCCCCCAATTCAAAATAAATTACATAACTTACTCTGTTTTCCTTCTTTGTTTGTCCTCAAAGATGTCATTGAGATTGATGGCCACCTGCCCTAAAAACTTATCCAGACCCACCAGGGACCTGTGCATAACTACGAGGAAAAGGATGTATTTCTCTGGATTCCCCTGCATTAGCAAACCAGGCAGCTCAAAAGAGGCCTCTTCCTTCCAGACTGGCTCGAGGGTTTTCTCAGCTACCGAGGTGGAGTACTTCTCCTTGCCCAGCTGAATTATAGTGTACGTGTCATTGGTGCCACTTTTGCCTTTTGGCTTAAGAGCTTTGGCTTGGAGCACTGTGACCTGCACGTGGGTCGGAAACCACTTTTGGGCTTGCTCGGAAAGCATCATTCTGTCCTTTTTCTCTGCACCGAGTTCACCAGCGCAGGCAGGGCCCCTCCCGCAGGGAGAGCCTGACTCCTTAATCACTGCATCCTAAGGACACTTAACGGAGACAGGCAAACTCACAGCTGCCCGACTTCCCTAGGGCTGATGTCCAAACGCCTTGCTGGGGCAGCCTGGGGGCACAGCTGCTCTGGGGGTCCCCTTTCCTCTGGAGAAGCACAGGGGCCCACCATCACCTGGCCGCGCAGTCCAGGCCTCCGCGCGGAGGCCCGCGCCTCGCGTCCGCACCTCCACGCTCCGCCGGCCCCCGGGACTGGCCCTCGGCGGCGACTGGTGGCTCCCAGGCCTCCGGGCAGGTGAGGCCAGGCCGCCAAGGCCCGAACGGAGGGCGGCGGAGGTGGGAGGGCGCCCCCGCCCCAATTCGCAGCCCCGGGCTTCCCGCCCGCCTCCTCCGCGCCTCCCGCCCGGCCGGCGCTGGTCCGCGGGCCCGGCTGGGCTCCTCCTCCCGACCCCGGTAATACGAACCGCCGGCGGCTCGTGCGGCCTCGCTCCCTCTCGCAAACCTCTCCCTCCTCCTCCCCCTCGCCTCGGCTCCTCCTCTCGGGGGGGCCTGCGGGCGGGGGCGGGTCGCTGTGGGGTGGAGTGGGACTGGGGGCGGGGGACGCTGCCGCTCCGGCGCGGGAGGACCGCGGGGTGGGCCGCTGGCGGAAGGACGGCGGGCGCGGGGTTCGGCCTCGCCGCGCCGGCGGCTCCTAGCACCGGGCGGGCGGCGGCACTTCCGGGTTGTCCTTCTCCATCTTGATCTCGGGAATGCGACGGGGCGGGGCAGGGCCGGGCGGGGCCCCGGGGTCAAGGGTCAGCACCTCCCCGGTTGCCGTGGTGACCGGGGGCGTGTCGCGCGGGCGCTGAGGCCCTGAGCTGGGCGTCCAGTGCTGGATGTTCCTCGAGCAGTTTCGTACCCGCTTTGGGCCTGGCACCGTGCTGGGCGCTGGGAACGTGGGGATCTGCACGGGCCGGCAGGGGGGCTCTGGGGACAGAGAGAGGAGACTGCTCCGAGAGGAGGCAGTCAAGGCCCGGGGCACGCCCGGTCTTGGGAGAGACCCAGTTTCAATCTTTGGAAGCTGTCTTTGCTGTACCGTGGATGCCCAGTGCCTGGCACCGAGCGGGTGTTGGATGAATGGTGGTGAAATAAATCAGTCCCTTTAACTGGCCGAAAACATACTTTTTCCCAACCCCTTATCCACTCTTCTCTTTTTGAAACGAGAGAAGGCTGCTAATTGCCTGGAATGACATCCCCCACTCAGACGACAGGAGAAAGGGAAGCGGATAAAAGATTCCAAAGCTAACACAGGGCTTAATAAATTAGATCCCGGGAGGCACTGGGCTGGAGTCAGAAGACCTGGTTCTGATCCCACATCTGCCACCATCGAATGTATGACCTTGGTCAAGTCATTTCCCCTCCCTGAGCCTCGTTTTCTTCACAGGTAAAACAGGTCTCCGTAAAGTCTGAGACGCCATCGCCACTCTGTGGGCTTACGCGTCCAAAGGACCCCCTTGGACACTCATAGTCTGTTAGTCTATCTAACATCAGAAGCCAAACGCAGAGGTGATTCTGGTCGTATTCAGCTAAGTCAACTAAGAAAAGCAAACAGCCTCCCTCACCAAGGGCAACCGACAAGTTCCTTACCTGCCCTGAGGTCAAGTCCTGAGGGACACCAGCGCTGTTGGAATGCAAGGGACGGTGTTAAGAAAATGTGGATGTGTTAATACTGCATTTTTTCTGAAACCAGCCTGATCTAATGGGAAAAGTTTGGGTAATGGCTGATGAGTCAGGAGGCTTGCTTGACGTCCCGACTGCCAGAAATTCAGTACAAAACTTGTGATGGGCACTTAGCTTCCTGAGACAAGGAACTTAGATTCTGGGAGCCTGGATTTCCTAGTCCATAAATTGTTGATAAAATTGCTACTATAGAGTTCGGAGGGGTATTAAGAGATTATACATATTCATTTCCTGGCATAGTATGGAACATAATTCTAAGTCTCCCTTCCTCCCTCTATTTATTACAAGAGACATTCTATCATTATTGTATTTATTTCTGTTCATGTCTTATCTTCCCAAGGAAAGTCTAACCTCTTTAGATTGCCTTGTGTATCATGGATCATCCCTTCACAGTGTTTAGCAGGCAGTAGACGCTCAATTATTGAATGCCCTTCTCCCTTTACAAGACTAATTTTGAGAGTAAAACAATATAGATGTGCATACACTTTTCCAACTTAAAATGACTATAAAAGTGTATTGTGTTTATTATTTTCAGGCAATGTTTAAAACTTTTCAATTTGGGGAGAACATTGTGTTCTCCATGTTTTCTCGCTATCCTCGTGGATACAAGCTGCAGCACTTAAAACTCTTAAGAAACAAGGGTCTTTTCATTATTTTTTGAATGGAGGTATGGGAGGGACCAATGCATTTGTGTCAGAAGAGCAACCATACAGTTGGAAAACCTTAGGGGGAGAGGGGATAACGTTATATTTTATTTTAATCTTGTGGAAAGAAGATACTCTCCTGACTCTAAAGGACAACACCACAAACCTCAAAACTACTCAGATTCCAGCACATTCTTTCAAGGACCCACTGACACTTGCTCGCATCTATAGATTTCATTTATTGGAAACCACAGTTTTTTAGTGCTGCTTACACACAGTGGCTGGTGTATGCTCTGCATGAAGTAGGCACTCTAAAAAGAGACATTAGATTAATTTACCACCAAGACATTCAGGGAACCAAACTACAGATGAGTCTTGAATAATCTTGAGCCATCTGGAATGAAAAGACCTGGTTTTAGGTCATTCTGATGAAAGTTTACTATAAAATGTAAAAAAGAGGCAGAATTTTCCATCTCTGAGAGACAGTATATGAAAAAGCCATGTGTAGAAAACAGAACAAAATCATCATACTGTTAATATTGCACCTGGATCCCAGAGTGGGCAGCTGTCAACCTGAAAGAAAAATATTCTCAGGGATTTTTAAAGGGTGCATTGGAATAGTCAACAGTGAAATTTCAACCAGGATGTCCAGGGAGAAATAAATTGACACCTGAAACTTACAAAAACAAGATAAACATCATGAAAAAAACTTAAGTGTAGAATTGTTATAAATTGCATTTTAAAAGTCCTCATGTCTCTATTAAAAGTTGTAATTAAATAAGAAATAGGCAACTATAATAGTGAATGTGTGTTTCTAAAGAGTTTTAAATTGTTTGGTAAGCTTTATTAATGATTATAAACTTGTTTACAAGTATCATTTCACCCATCTGAAATATAGCCATCTCTAGGGTAGAAGTTGGCAGCAATGGTTCACAGCAATGCAGTAACAGACTCCAACAAAATTCAGGGAATACTCTAAAAGCAAGAGCTGAACAAATGGAATTACTAACATCTCTCCTTGTTGCACCTAAATTTCTTTTGAGTTTTCCCAAAACTTGGCTAGATCCAAAATTGTTTAGTTTTACTATCTGGCAAGATCAGAAGTCATGACTTAATGTTCTAAGCCAAAATAAGAAAATAGCATATTCTTGCCCCGGAGAAAGCAAATAAACAAACAAATCAAAATGAACTAAATAGAATCTTGAATTGCATTATAAAAGTGTTTTTCTATAAGAAAGTGGTTTTTTTCCTTTTTTGATTATTTGTATTAAGAGTAAAAACATGTCAGTCGAGTCAAATATATGGTTGGCTCATTGTGAAATATAATGGTAATTATGTAAGATCTGAGATCAAAGTGGTTCTACAAAAATGTTTATTGTCTTACAGTTTAAAGATTCTTTTTACTAATTTTAAAATATACAAGAACCATAATTTAAACAGGGCAAAAGGATTGCATTCATAAGGACAACATACCAGAATTAAAGGAGTCACTTTTTACAAATTATCCTATGACTAATGATATGTCCAGATATGTTTGGTGTAATTCCAAAAATCAAGGGCTTGGGAAAATAACATATCTTAAAGGAGGAAAATGCTGAAATTTCTAACTGTTAACAATACTGCTGCAATGAATAAAAATGATTTGGCCAGAAAGTAAAAATAATCAATATTTATTCTTCCATCGTGGAGGATTCCACAGATGAAAATATTTACTAAGTGCTGCAACTTTAATAAAATCCCATAAGGAGACTTATTCTAAGCATCATCGTGAATCTTTCCATTTTTTTCCCCCTTTGGACATCAGCATCTTCAAAATTAAGACTTGCAAATCTATTGTAGGACAATTATAGTGCTCTTAGTTTTTAAATAGCCCACATATACATTGCGTAACATATACATTATGTACCAGATATTGTTTTCCAGATGGAGGTTCAGAAACATAGGGCAACAAGAAGCTTTCCCAATGTACCATTACAATCTTCAGACTTCATATACACACACACACATGCTGCAAATATACATACAACTCAATGTATATAAAATTTATATACATATACAATATGGCAAAACTCAGGGTTATGTTGCAGATACGTACATAGACAAACTCCACATAATCAGTCGAAAAGTAAACTTGGCAAGCCGATTAGAAATTATAATAGCTATTAACTAGTATTGGGGTTTTTTGGTGATTGTTTTGTGTTTATCACTGATTAATTTGTCTCTGGGATTGGGCAGAGTACGGACACAGTTTGTGTTGCAGGAGAAGCAGTGTGGTGTGTAGTTTAAAGTGCTCTAGTCAACAGCCTGTGTCTTAATCCCAGGGCTACGGACTCCTAGCTACATATCTTTAGGGAAGTAATTTTCCTTCTTTGGACCTCTGTTTATTCATTTGTAAAGTAAGAGTCTATAATAGGAAGCACTTAAAGCATTTTCTATCATTTAATAATTTTAAGTAGTACATCCATAACACAAAGAAGCAAATTGCATTATCATTATCTAATTGAATTTGGTCAATATACTAAAGAAGATCCCCTTTTTATGTAATTTATTAATGAAGGATTTTCTAATTCAGGAGAAAAAGATCTTCAAAATGAGAGCTCTCTCTCCCAGATGAAAATGATCATCACAGAAAGGAAGTAAATATAACTTTTATTTATAGACTCTGAATGAGGAAATTGACACTAACAACTCAAGATTTGGAAGAAATTACGTAAAGCGGTTTTGAAAAGTATTAAACTTTTCATTTGTAGTAATAAACCTAACTTCTATTCATATTACTTGTAGCTTTTTCAATCTATGAAGACATGCTGAGAAGGGTAAGAATTTGTGGACCAGAATACATATTTGTTCATAAAAATGTTTTGTATGGATGTTTTTTAATTTCCTCTTCATGGTATCTTACTATTATGTTGTGCAATTTTTGTTTCCTCAACAAAGTCAATACATGTTAATGAACAGAACGTGAACTGATTTACTTTAATACTTTATCGTATTGGGTCAAATGAATAAGCCCAATTTGATCTTTTCTCCTTCCAAAGGATGTTTAAATTGTTTCTAATTTTTCAGTATCATAGACAATGCTGCAGAGATATCCATATATGTCTCCTATGCACATGTGCAGGGAATTTTTTTTGGTAATCATGCCTCTTTTTCACAACTGACAATGAAATTATTAGGAGTTTGTGAATGATAGTGTGAAAAACCCATGGGCCTGAGCATCAGAAGACATGAGTTCTAATTCTGGCTCTGCAACTAAGGAGTTGTAGACGTGACAAGTCATAATCTTTCTGTGCCTCTGAGGCCCCTTCCACCTCCAGAATTCTCAAAGTTACATATAAAAATAAATAGATACAATACTTTACATAATATATTATATATTACATATATAATAAGCATATTACATAAATTTTACATGTTGTATATAGTATATAATATCTAATAACATATATATGCATACATAATTTGTATAATTTATAATATAATAGATATATATTATAATGTATAATAATGTTATATGTTAATATATATGATTTGTTTCTATGTATACATATATTGTATATATTGATAAAATAAACTAAGTTTATATATGTATACAATTACTGAAAAGCAGAGATTATTGCTATTGGAGAAAGATTTTGCAAATACACAAGTATCTGTCTTCAAGTTGTGATTGTCTCACCATCATGAGTCTTACTGAAATCTTCCAGAACATTGCTACTTTTATGGATTTACATGGAAGTTAACAAGGATGGGATAACTTTGATTATTATTGAAAGAAATGTTTATCAGAGTTACATAAACTTATCATCCTTGTACTTTGTAAACATCTGTTAATATTTTTTCATGACCAGTTAAAATCCAAGATGGAGGATTTTTAAAAACAAATAATAAGGGATTAGAATTACAATATTTCGGGAACTAATATATATGTTCTTTTGGAGAGCATTAAACTGGCGAGCAGCTGGCAAAACCATTTGATGGGACGTTTTTCTCCCCCCACATAAGATCTAGAGCTCTCTCTCCCTTTCTACTTATTTAATCTACCCAAAACAAAGTAGAGGACTTTAAAAGTATTTGTTATATTTTGTGTGTTTGATATAAAGCCTGGGGAAAAGCAATTCATTTTGAGGGCTAGACCCAACTCTTCTTGTTCCAAGGTCAGATTTCTGCTAAGCAGTTTTCAATCAGCCTGAACAATGTTTTAGTCCATCTGAATGTCTGATAATAAAAATAGTTTTGGCTTACAACCGGGTGCTTATCTTTTACATGGTCCGGATTAGGTCACCTTCCGAGCACTTATAGGTTATGATATAGGGAACGATGATTTCGAAACCATATTATAATCATTTTCTAGTTATTGAAATGATCATTGATGATCTACGTAGCCAAAATTAAGCATCGGACTTAGTTTGGCAAAGTAGACCTAAAAGCTTCCAAAAAGTAAAGGAATAATGGAAGGAACGTTGGACTGAGAGAGGCCATCTGGGTCAACCAACCAACAGCATGTATGACCTTGAGCAACTTAAATTCTTCTTTAGTAAAATAGCAACTTGTACATTTCTTCTACTTCCGAACTTGGATCTCAGGTTATCCAGAACTACTTCCCAATGGACTCACATCAACAAGCAACTGTGTTTTACCGTGGTTGTTTATCAGGCTCCTATCCTTCAGGAGGATAAGGTATTTAGATTGTGTAATTTGTGCCTGTAACTGTGCTCTTGTAACCTGAGGTCTTAAGAAAAATTAAGGAAGTTTTTTTTTTTAAAACTCCTGTCCAAACTACAAAGTGCATTGTATGAATTTCTAAGCTCAAGTTTTGACTAAATCATCTTTGTAATTTCAAGGGGTTTTGTTTTCCTTTTCTACATACACTTGCACATTGGAAAGGAATAGAGCAAACTAGCTTTGTAAAAATGAAGTCCAGTGCATTAGGCACCTCAGGAATCAAGGGCTTGCAACATTTTCTAAAACAAGACTTTCTCCGAAGCTCCTGGGATACAGGCACTCACTCAGATAGAAACGTTCATTCAACTTTCATTGAGTGCCCATCCCAGGAAAGGTTTTGTCCCTTAGGCACTAACTACCAGTGTGACCTTTGGAAAATGATGTAAACTCTCTAAATTTAGGTTTGCTCATCTGCCAAATGGGTTGTTGGGAGGATGAAATGAGGCGTCATGTAAAGTTCAGAGAGGGCCTGGCACATAGGAAGTTCTCAAAAGATGTTCATTGCTATTGGGTTGGTAGTACAATTCCACTTCTCTTTGCAACAGCTTTCCTCATATCTGAAGACAACGGCTAGCAGCGCGGTTGTTCTGGGCTATTCTTCACCAGGGGGTTAAGGATCTGGAGCTGCAGCAGGTGCTTCTCTAGCTCAGCGGAGAAGCTGAGAGAGCCAGCCAGTGGAGACCCTGAGTTACTTTAGTTTCAAGCCAAACCCAATGTTGTTAGACACTTTTTTCCAAATAAAAATAAAATAACTCCTTAATATTTCAAACCTTCATTTAATATTTAATACTGACTTTTTAAAGTATCATTTTAACAACTTAATTAGACAGATTTTGAGTTGCAGAAAAACAACGAAGACTCCCTAAATTATGTACCTTCTATCTCTACAAGTAGCTGAATTAGAAACTTAAGTAATAGATCATATACCAGATAATATTGTAATATACTATATTTTTACTTAGAATTGTGATGAATTTAAAAACAAAAGTATGACATCCTTTGGTACACCTAGTAACATAAACATTCAGCGACTAATCAGTGTTTTCGAACTCCCATGTACCACTCTAATTTTAAGCATGTTATCTCTGCTTAAATTTTAAACCTGTTTCTCTGCTTAAGTATGTTTTAACATGCTTAAACTTAGAGTGGTACTAATAATAATAGCTAATATTTGCTGATTGCTCACCTTACGCTAAATTCTTTAACATTGCGTTCTCATTTAATTGGAAAGAGATAAAGCTACAGCCAACACAGATATCACCATTGCCTTTTCCTATCCCATCACAAAGAAGGAAGAAGGTTGTACAGTAGACTGTCCTCTTAGGCATCGCTCACATCAGGATGAGGCAGGAAACTTGGAAACCAAATCCTTCATATCCTTTGAACAACTCTTGTACCTCAGTTGGCTTTAAGCATTATCGTAGCATCCTTGACACAATCCCAGAGCCTAACACTGCTTTAGTGAAAGCGCAAGAGACAAACAAAAGACAATTGGTCTATTTTGCAGCTCATGGCATACTCCCTGGGGCAGCAGTCTGTTCTGTGGTGTTTGGCATCCATAAACTGCAGAGGGATTGTAATGCATTAGTGAACCCTATCTTTTGAAAAAAAAAGTCACTTTTGATATCACTTCATTCTTCTGCTTTCATAACCCAATGTTGGGAAATTGTTGGGTTTTCATTCAGGAGACCAAGGCTCACATACCACCTCAGCCTACTAATTATGTTTATTAGCCATTTGCTGGAGAGTAAAACACAATAATATATGGAAAAACATGCTGTAAACTATAAAGAATTTTACAGATATGAAATTTTATCATAATTTTTAGTCCTGTGTCTCTTACATGCGTACCTACTAGCATTCACACTTTTTCTTCTAGCATCAATAGTTGCTTAGAAGGATAAGTGTTGGACAGATTTAAAAGAAAGAAAATTCTAGTTTACCATCGTTCAAGCTAAGTTCAACTCAATCAAATTTATAAGGTAATGAATAAATAACAACTTGAAAGCTACATAGATAAATATATGTGATGGGTCAAATATACCGTACTTAGACAGGCTAAATTTAAATTTATTATGGAATGAGAATCCCAGTGCCCTCTTGGAAAAACAGACCTTAGCAAGCTCATGTGGTTGTAAGGTTGATAATATGTTAACACCTTATGTGCTTCTCATTCTTAGTTATACCTGGTCCCCTTGTGACTTTCCTCCTAGTTTCAGGCAGCAGCTAGGAAAACCAGACTTACTGCACCAGGGTCCAGTATCAGCTTTGCCATGTCAAAGTAACCAGTAAGGGAAGAGGTAACAAAAGCCAAGGTTTATGCAGTAAACAAAGAATTTTGGAAGAATGCAATTGATGGAAGAATTAGACTGGACAAAGATTTTACTGGTCAGGGAGAAGGGAAAAAAATAAGAATACTGGCACAGAAGGTCAAGCTTGTTTGATATTTTTTAATGTCTCCATGACATTTCTCTTCCTGCTCTTGTTGAGCATGAGAATTGGGCATATTGTTGACAGAGCCTCCAGACCAAAAGCGGTTATCACTTGTATCTTGTCTCCTGGGAGGGTCCTTGAAAGTGAGCAAGGTACTAGAGCTCCCCAATCCCTTGCACCACGCTGCCTTGGAGCAGCAACTGTAGCAGTAGAACATCAGGGCAGGGGAACCCTAGGTAGAGAAGATCCAAGGTAACCCCCTGGGTTCTGTCCCAGGGAAAAGGGTAGGGAGGCAGAAATTATTACCTGAGTTTAAAACCTGAAATTATTAAATTTATCCAGTTATGTTTTCTGGATGAATTTTGACAGGGATAGAAATGGGAGAATCAAAACAGAGATTAAGTTGAATAATAGGGAAAATAGTTACATTTCTTACATATCACCCGAGGCTGTGGCCTAAAATACTATACTCACTACAAGAGGTAATACATTATAAGCAAAGTGAAGTGATTGCCAGAGCCCATGGATTTGAGGGGTTCCTCCATGATGTTATAAGATGGTGTTGGATCCCCTTTTCTATCAGCTTATGGTGGTACATTAGGACTAAATGTTAAAATGTATTAGCATGTATAACAAACACAACAAATGTATTAACCTGAAGTGATGTCTCTAGTGAACTTGGTCCTAAAAATCACCTGCGGTGGATTGGACACCTGACCTCTCAACAGCAAACAGGGAAAAGATGTAGAGCCTTGGTTGATTCCAATGGCAGTTGAAATTGATATTGTGGTGTGGCTTTTTGCAAAGTTAATGCAAATTTTGCATGCATTAATGGAAATATAGTTCATGAAGGTGCTCCAGTATTCTCCTTCACTCTCCTCTCCTGTTGCAGCAAATCACTGATCTGTGCCCCGGCCTGAGGACATTTCCTCTGCGCAGGTAATGCGTCTCATCCCTTGTCGCCTCAAGGTTTTGCGTCTTCCATTCTCCCTTCTCCCTCCTGCATCTCAGCTGTTTTCTTCTCTACTGGATCAAATCTCATCAATATACGTATTCTCTAATACTTCTCATATTAAAACAACAATCGTTCATTTGACCTTACATCCCCTCCAGCTACCACCCCACTTTTCTATTTCTTTTTGGAGGAAAACTTCCTGAAAGTCTTGTCAAGATTTGCTCTCTCTTTCTCCCATTTTCTACTGAAAGTGCTCTAATCAGATTTTGTCTTCCCTACTCTACACCTACATGTTGCCAGAGTCAATGTTCAGTCCTCATCTTATTGGACAGATTAGCAACATTTGATACAGTTAATTACTTAGAGCTTTCTTTCATCCATGAGGTAAAACTGCTGTTAGAATTTAGGGAGCAAAGACGTCTTAGAACAACACCAAGGTTCAAAGTGATGGCCTACTCTGTTGTAGTATTGGATGTATTATAGTTTAATGTCATTGTGATATATGATGCTTAGTAATGAAAATATAAACCAAGAGCTAGTTTCCTGTACTCATTTAGTGTATTTTTTCAATTATGTTTAAAATATGTTTTATATCCACCCACTGCTTCCACCATAAAAGTTATCAAACAGCCTATACTAGGTGCTTCTCTAAAAAGCATGATCACTAAAGACAACTCTTATTTGGTAGCTCTAACAAGGGACTTGGAGCTTGGACTTCAGGTGTAAATATCTGCATCCTGGGACCTTTCTCTGGTTTGGTGATGTTAAGAGTCTCACAGGCCCAATTCAACTTTTCTTGAGGCAGGGCATATCAGAGTAGCTCTGACTCTGTCCCCATGGCTGTGGCTGGATGGAGGGAGAGATCTGGGACCCCACAGCCTGTATTATTGGACAGAGCCAATTCTCTTGGAGTAGGCTGTTGGTAGGCAGCTACGATGA
This sequence comes from Balaenoptera acutorostrata, assembly GCF_949987535.1. Taxonomy (NCBI): domain Eukaryota; kingdom Metazoa; phylum Chordata; class Mammalia; order Artiodactyla; family Balaenopteridae; genus Balaenoptera; species Balaenoptera acutorostrata. The sequence continues at coordinate 13,189,613 of NC_080079.1, read as the reverse complement.
ATGACATATAAAACATTAAAACACAGACATTGAAGACTTTTGGTGTGGGTCAAATTTCAGGGTCAAGCTTCATTTAGGAACAAAAATGCATTCTACTTCTCAGCTTAATGAAATAAAGTGTTCACAATCACTAAATGTAAGCTCTTGTAACGTCGATGTTGTATGATTGAAGCCCATATTACTCCAAGCATTTATTTCTATATTCTATTAGTGTTTGTAGGTTTTTTTCTTTCAATTGTTGGACTAATAATGACTGCAAATTATGATTGCTAATATTCTCTAGAGTAGAAAGCTTTCAAATCACCTCCCAGCATTAATACCTATTAAAAAAAAAAACTGAGTTGCATTTGGAATTTCCTGGATTCTTCTGTTTGTCATGCAAATATTCAGCTCTACTCTTTTTATGATAATATGAAATAAAGTAGTTTCTCATAGTAACATTGTAAATCATTTGCTTTCTATTACATACAGCTGGTTTTATTACTGTAATGATTTTCTGTGAGTGCCTATTGCAGAACGCATAAGATGCAATGTGATATTCCTTTATTCAGAATTTATATGTAATTATTGTTTGCCCAGAAATACTGAGATAATTTGGAAATACAGTAATTTATTGTAATACATTTCTTTTTAATATGTATCTACAATGAGGGGGGAGAAAATCTAAATTTCTAAAAATGACATGCCATCTCTTTTTGTTGTATAGACTAGAGTTTTCATCTCACTGAAAATTCAGAATCAAAATCAGAAACAGCTGAGGTAGTTACTCGGGTGCCTTCCTTCAGCTTATTCAAAAGAACATAGGATGAACGGTAAGAATTAAGTAAACCACAAATTATTTTGGAGTGTCTGGTTTGCATTATAAATAAATTTTTCACTGCTGGTTGTTTTTTCAAAAATATTGCCTGTATTTTTGATATTCATTCCTGTGATCTAATGTAAACTATGTCCTACCAGTTTAACGTATTGTTTGTTCATGATTACATTTTTTTATTACAGTCATATGCTGTAAATATTTCTCACTCTGCTCTTTTGGCTCTCCCCCAAATAGCAAGTCTTTAAGACATGTCATGGAAAGCGTTATTAAGAAAACTATCCCGCTTTCATGTTGGCACATACTAATTTCACACCTTGAATAGAGTCTAACCACATCAACAACGACGTATCCATTTTTAAGACATGGAATTAAAGTTTATTTATTAAGAGGCAACAACAACAAAAAGTCAAAATAGAGCATCACTCTGGCACCACAGTTTTTTTCCTTATTGGTCTGGACAAGAATTTTTAAATACTTGCTGGTAAATTTGCATTAGTTTGTAGTTTGGTTTTGAAGTCTAAATGTTTGTGAAGCTTTTCTTATATACTTGAAAACGGTAAATTTAGATAATATTCTCATATTTCATTCTTTTTTTTTTTTTTTTAAAGTTTTTTACTTGATTTTATTTATTTATTTATTTTATTTTTGGCTGTGTTGGGTCTTCGGTTCGTGCGAGGGCTTTCTCCAGTTGCGGCAAGCGGGGGCCACTCTTCATCGCGGTGCGCGGGCCTTTCTCTATCGCGGCCCCTCCCGTCGCGGGGCACAGGCTCCAGACGCGCAGGCTCAGCAATTGTGGCTCACGGGCCCAGCTGCTCCGCGGCATGTGGGATCTTCCCAGACCAGGGCTCGAACCCGTGTCCCCTGCATTAGCAGGCAGACTCTCAACCACTGCGCCACCAGGGAAGCCCTCATATTTCATTCTTAATTACAAAGGTAGTCTCACCATCACAATGTATCCTGTATTAACAGGGAAGAAAGAAGATTTCTAGTTATTGTCTGTAGGCCATATATTTTAGAAGTGTGTTTAATGCTCACTACAATGTTCTGTTTTATTCTCATTTTCTTGGGGACTCCATATGAAGGAGCAGAAAGTTTATAAGAGGGGCCAGAGCAGGGTAACACTGCACCAAGAAAGGTTTTGTGAGGCAGGTGTGATGGATAGGATTCTCTTCTTTGAAAAGGACATCAGTGATGGAGGGGGCAGCGTGATGCTGATTGTGCCCAGAGAAAGCCGTGGGCACCATCCACACAGGGGCCACCGTACTGGTGGACATAGGGACCCAGGGAACCAGCTAGAGCAGCAATATGAGAAAAACCTCTCCATACAACCAGCTAGTGACCAGTTACCTTCCTCTTCCCAGGGGTGTGAGTTCTTCAAAGGGGGAAGGGTCATCTCAAGCCATGTCCCCTCCCCCTCTTGCCTCACTCCCACTTAAAAGGAAGGCCAACCCGCCTTGCCCTCCCAGGTCCCTTGAGCCACACATCTGGGGTAAGGTAAGGTTGGGTGAGTGCTTTGAAGAAGATGTAAATTGAACTTTATAAGCCAGACCAGATAGGTTTGTGTTTAAATTCCAGAGTGGCCAGAATATTATGAGAGCTGCAGAAGATATTCTGAAGGGATGTGTTGATCATTAACTTCTTAAAAAACCACCAGAAAACCTATTGATCAAGCCAGGAGAAGTTTATTAGACCTACTGCAATAAGAGAGAACACCACCTTGACAAAGTCTCAGGGGTGCCTCAAAGTGGGGAGTTGGGAAAGGGCCTAAGGGTCTGGGCTGGTGATGCTGGGGCAGGTTTTGCGAGGCAGGAGTAGGGGTCACTGGGTGAGCCCGGGCAGTCTGTGACGTAACAGCTTTGGCTAAGTGCAAATCAAGACTCCAGTCTTGGAATGAACCTTGTTGAGCAAGTAGCTAGTCTTGATCAGTAAGCTATTTAGTTGACTCTTGTCTTCCAGAATGGGTTTATGATGTTATCTTCCAAAACAAGTGTTTTCCGGACCAAACTGCCTAGTGATTTTGCTTGATCTCAGTAACGTTTAACACGGGGACCGGACATTTTTCCTGGCGTCAGTACTTCTTATCCCACGGATAAGAAATTACAAGCCTTCCAATGAGAAAGATAGGCTTTCCCAAAACAATGTTAAAAGCAGTGATTGGATAAACACAAATCTAGTTCATGTTTATACCCCACTTCATTGAGACTTTGAAATAAATCAGTTGTACTATATCATTATCCTCAATTGCAATTGGAAACTAACCTTGTCCAAGATCACAAAACGAATCAGAGGAAGAGTCCGGATTCAAACCCAGGTCTGCGTAAGAACCCTCTGGCTTAGATATTTGCCACCCCACTGACCTGGGTTGCTACGCTCTGACCTTAAAAATCTGCTTTTGTTTTTTTTTTCCCCACTGTACCGTACTACCTCCAATGAAAGTAGAGCTAAGCCATTTTTCTTAGCAGAGCTTCAGTACAATTTATTTTTTCCTTTAGTGCTTAAAACAAGAATATGTCCTTGGCAGGGCGCATGTTGGTACTTCATTTCATGCTCTCTTGCACCGTCTGTTATTTCTGTCTTTTCTCTTCAATAACATTGCAAAAAGCTGGAGCTGCTTCTTACACTTCTTTGATATCTTCCAGCACTTAGAGGGTGCTAAGCATAGACTAGGAAAGCAATACTACGTTGAATTGAATTGAAATGTTCACCACTCCTTGGGTAATCATATCTCCACTACAGAGTTTTAGCTACTATTTAAAACACAGTTGCTCTGCCAAATATTTGTTGTAAAGAATAAGCAAATATTTCCCAAAATGTTCAGGCAAGCACATTACCACTGCAAACAGAAATTTCACTGGGAAGTTTTTCTCTTACATTCAAAAATCTTAAAAAAAGAAAAAGCCACAGTGCCTCATCTGCATCAGAAGTAAAGATAAAACTACAGACACATTTGTAAAACAAAGACCAACTGGCATTTCAGCTCCAAAACAGAGGGTGGATTTTCTCCATATGTTAATCAAAGATGGTCGTTTCAGCCAACTCATGAGATGGTGGCGGTTGGTCCCCAAATATGCTAAATAAAACAAAACAAACAAACAAAACCTCTTATAGGGAGTGGAGTGAGGATGGAAAAATGTGTGTGTGTGTTGGGGGGGGGGCGGGTACTTGTTTTCCTGAGAACATTCTTCAGAAGCTGTAGCCTTTCAATGCTCCTTAGCTGCCCCTCCTCACCTCCACAGACCACCTGCAGACGTTCTGGCTGAACTTTTGCTCTTTAGGGTTGCCACAAAGACTCACATCACTTGATTTTTTTACCTGGATTAAAATGCTGGCAATTGGGGACCTTATGCGATGTTATTTCCGGAGGGTCCCACATTCATCTAGGGACAGCCAGAGCCCCAACCATTCTCATGAAGAGTACTTGTTTTCCATAAAATTTTGAACTGTTAAAAGATGAAGGAAACGAGCACAAGGTGGCCAGTGGTCACAGTGCTTTTAGTGGTTTATTTTGAAATTTAGTGAAACAGACATTTTACTGTCAGCATTTTGATGATGATCGCTCACTGCTTCTTCTTTGAGGAGGCAGCGAGGTAGTTAGGAGTGGTTCTTAACCACGGGTAATGGATAGTGCATCTGCCCAGTTGAAAACTTCAAAACAAATGGAGCGTGTGCATTGCAGACTCTAAGAAACCGTTTGTTCTTTCTCCAATGAAGATCAACTAGCAGAGCAGAATGGAAAACCAGGTAATTCTTTTAGATCCCAAAGCTTTGATTTCAAATTACCTAGAAAATGTATGGGTTGCATTTTTGTGGTGGTGTCGAAACTGAAGCAATTTTTGGAGTTATTTAGCAAACAGCTTTAATTATCCATTTTATTAAGTGACCAGACTCAACGACAAACATGCAGGGAATTCAGAAAAAAATCCAGTCTTCCATGAGGATAATTTGCAGCAGAAATGGGCTCTTTTTATCTGACAGGTGAAGCCTGCTCCCCTGCTTTGGAGAGAAAACACATTAACCCTCCCTCTCCCTACCTCTCATTTCTTCTCTCTTCTTTGGTTTTTACTTTTCTCCACTTTCCCTCTACTTCCAGTGCAAACTCATTGTTTTATTGTTCCTAGTTCAGAATGCTTGGAGTTGTATAGACAAAACATTTCTTTGTTTGATAAAGAAATTGCCATTTTTATACAAGGTCACGTTCAAGTTACTGCCTACAGTGTCATTACAGTTTCTTATATATTTACCTCCTTTGGAGCTTCCCTTTTCAAACTATACCCTTTTAACCAAAAAACAAACTAAAATGACTTGTTCTGGGTGGGCTTTGAATAAGGGCCTTTTATCATGAGACCCTCCATAACGCCACACGAATGTCACAAAGGCTTTTCAGGTAAGGGGGCTGTGATTGTCTAGATACAGAAGCTCTGCAGAGAAATATTTCTCCAAGCATTTGATGGCTAGGAGGGAACGAATACTTGGATTCTGAAGAATGTCACCTATTCCTCAGCTTTTATCTCTGTTTGGTTTTCGGGGAGTTGGCCTCCGGTTTGATAACAGGTCTCGCCCTTGTCTTGTGACCAAACCTTCTGGTACCTGGTCCCTGTGCTCTGCCTCCTCAGTGCCCACTCTCTCCTTTTGTCTGCTTGTTTTGACCTTGGTTTATTAACCTCATTAACTCAGGCTACACAAACCTCTAGCGGAGGCCAACTGTACCCTTCAGGCACACGGCTGCCCCCTCCCAATGCGGCCGCTGCTGGGAGCCCAGGCCCAGCTAACGGAGAACAGACACTCCCACTTGGTTAGGATCTTCCCTCAGGGAGCCAGAGTTGAGTTCAAGTAGGTTAAAGCATTACATTTGTAAATTTGTAAAGGATCAAGTTGTGAGAAGAAGGGCAATCTTGTTCTTTGAGACTTTATTAGCCAGTAAATGCAATATGATACATTTATAGGAGCGAAGACCCAGATTTTCTGAACTTCACTGAGCCAGAAAGATGTGTTTTATTTCATAGAGTTTATGGAATAACTGCAGCATAGGTATGTTTTTACAAGGCACGACATTGACTTGAGGTAATCATAAAGTAAAAATGGGCAGTGACTACCTTCAGGTCTAAGTATAATTTATATACATATTTACCCAATCAAATGCAAAGACCCCAAACCAGATGTTTTTCATTTTTGCTTTAATTTTTAAGCTCTTTCGTTGCTTTTTCGATGTAAAAGAAGTTGGATTAAACTTTATAAAAAACGTTGCTTGCAAGCTGGTATAGAATGCATAATAGAATGCACTGACTACGGCAACAAACATTCATATCAGCAGAAAGTGACATGAGGTCATATTAAAAAGTTCCTCACTGTGACAAAATAAATCAGAACGCTTTACAGCTTGTTATCCTTTTGCCAAGAAAACAGAGCTACTGAACCTTTTAGATGGAAAACCTGAACATAGGCAAGAAAGGTTTTACAGATGATGCCAAAATTCTAGAGCTGTATGTTGACACAGGACTACTTTAATATTGTTATTTTTGTTATGCATTCTTGTTATTTTTCCATTCTATTCTTGTCATTTCTTGGCTCCTGAAAACTAAATGTTCTGTGGGGAAAAAGCTATACATTTTAGGACCGGCATGAAGGGCAGTACAAACTATTTAGGGAAGGCAGAGAGTATAAATAACAGGGATAGAAAATTGTTAGATAAGTAGGTAGATAGGTAGATGTTAGATGACAGCTAGATAGATAGATCGATCGATCGATAGATAGATGATAAATAGATGGTGACCCTTAATTTCGAATCTCTTGTTTGTATTTATCATATGCTGGAAAATTAGCTGACTTAGCAAGAAGTTTTCAAGGAAGGACATAAATAAATTTAGATGGTTGGCTTAAAAATATTTATTATTTTTAATTATGGAAGTGTTTTTTTCCATTTAGAATGGCAAAAATGTGGTAGCACTTCATTAATTTCTACTCTTGTGCATTCTTAGTGCACATGAGACAAACAAATCAAGTGACACAAAACAAAGCGTGAGAGTCTCTGATCACCCTCCTACTCTTGTGTCCCACTCAAAGGTGGGCGTGGTCAGAGTTGGATGTACATTTTTTCAGTCCTCTTCTATGTGTTTCACACATATATGTACCTATCTATACGTATCTTGTTTATATACATAAGATCAACACACATATATATATATATATGTATATAAATTCTTCAGTTTCTTAAACTGCATATGTCATGGAGCTCTTTTTAGGCAAGTACACATAGGTCAACTTCTTTCTTTTCATTGACCTCATAGAATTTCATAGCATGAATCTATCGTTATTCAGTTCTCTATTATAGTACATTGTAGTTATTTCCAGTGTTTTACTGTTATAAAATTCTACGGTGAATATCCCTGTGAATTGCTTTTTAAAAAGTGGGAGTATTTCTTTAGGATAGTTTCCCAGAAATGAAATTGCTGGGTCAAATAGTAAGCCTTTTTAAAATTTTATAGGTTTTGCTAAACTGCCTTCCAAAAAGCTTATCTTTTCACTAAATGTATGAGTGCCTGTTTTCTCACCTCCTTAAAAGCCCTTGAGATTACACATCTTTTTTGGTTTGTTTTATCTTTTCAATTGTGCGAGTGAACATTTATATTTTATTATTGTTTTGATAATTTATTTACTTAATTATAAGTAAACTTAATTGAGCATTTATTTCTTTATTTAATATACAGTTTTTTTGTGAATTGCCTATTCATATTTTGTCCATTTTTTTTTTTTTAAAATTTATCTTCAGTAATTTGTTGAAGCTTTTATGTATTTTGGATTTAATATTCTCTCTGTTAAGTTTGTTGCAAGTATTTTCTACTAGTCATTTTTTCTTTTTTTTTGCTTTGTTTATCTTTGAATACTGTTGGAGCATGTAAAACTATTGCTAGCACTTAAACATTTCAAGAAATCAGTTAGCTAACATATATATATATATTCAGTTCCACATTAGTTAAATAATTTTTAAAACCTAAACTTGAATTTTATTTATTATACTCTGAGTTTGTTCAAAGTACCTTTTAAAGTTTTTTCTCTAGACCTTAACTCTTTCCTTATTAAAAACACTGTTCCATATTATCACTTTCACCTTTTAAATTTTGTCTGTGTAAAAGGATATCAAAATATGAAAGGTTTATTTTAACACCTGTGGCAGACAGACCCTAAGGTGACCCCCAATGAACCCTGCCTTCTGATGTTCGCATCCTTATATAATCTCCTCCCTTTGAGTGTGGGCAGGACCTGTGACTTGCTTTTAACTCTTAGAATATGGCAAGGATGATGGGATGTGACTCCCATTACATCACATTATATGAATTTCTTTCTAGATCTCAGTCTCATGCTGCTCTTGAAGAATTAAGCTGCCATGTTGTGAACTGCCTATGGAGAAGTTCATGTGGCAAGTAGCATGGACAGCCTCTAGGAACTAAGGATGTCAGTCATACAGCACCAAGAAATGAATTCTGTCAACCACCAGAATGAGAATGGAAACAGATTCTTCCCCGGTCGAGTCTCCAGATGAGATCACAACCTAGCTAGTACTTTGACTGTAGCCTTGTTAGACTCTTAGCAGAGCAGCTATGCTACGCCAGACTCCTGAACCACAGAAACTTTAAAATAATAAACATGTATTGCTTTAAACTGCTATGTTTGTAGTAGTTTGTTACACAGCAATAGGTAGCTAAAATAGCACCCACATTTGAAATACACCCAGATATCTTTAGGGAAAAAAAAGTGGTAAGGACTAGAGAATTGAATGATCAGTTCTTTGGCACTATGCATAATCATATTAGAAAGCTGTGCCGTAAAGTATAATGCTTTATGAAAAAGGAAATTGTTATGTTTTTCTAGCCCTTATAATGTAGTTTCAAGATTGTATTATACTGTTAATGTATTAGAGGAAGCCTAGAAACTAGGGGAAACTAATAGACTAAGTTTTAAAATTCCTGGAAATATGTTGGATAAAATGCCTAGCATAATTAATGATGAGTCTAACTAGTGGTATTTCACCTATGTAGACATTAAAACGAATACAGCCACCACACTGGAGCTTTCAGACTCACAGCTATTTATATGTTTCATGAACAAAGCTGTAACTGACAATAAGAAGTGAGAAAACAAAATCTTCTTTTCAACAGAGGAATTTCTAACTCTCTTCCATCACCAGCCTTCCTCTGCTCCCCCCTCCCCAACCCCCTATTTCTCTCAGTGATAACTTTCCTGATTTGTCTTTCATTTCACATTTTCCTTTTCTTTCTTGCTTTTTCCCTCCCTTTTGCTCATCATGTATATAAATCCAAATACTGAGATACTGTTTTTTTAAAAAATTTACTAGCTTTAAGGATTCAGCTTTAAAAAATCTAATATCAAATAATTCTGTGGTCAGACGATATTTTTTCAGATTCAGCATGTTAAAAAAAGTGTCATTGTTAAACTGCTTAAGGTACAGAGATAAATGACTTCATTCCCTTTGTGCTATGAGGATTCCCCTGAGACATGTGTTCTGGTTCATGTCTGAGCCCCTTTAAACTTGCTCTAGTGTAGTGCATGTTTGTTTCAAGTTTAACAGTCTTTGCCTTTCTCCAGCCTTCACTCTTGTCAATCTTGATATGAGACTCCCTTTCTGCCCAAAAGGTCTAGACAACGAATTCCATGCCACTTGACATCTCAGTTCTCACCTTTTCCAACTTTGCCTGTATTTATAGGTGTCAGAATAAATTTCCAGCTTATTTTCCAAAATTGCACACACTTTTCACTTTCTGCCTTGCATTATTATTATCATTTCTGCACCTGTCTTATCTTTAGTTTTTGGAGAGCTGAATCCCATAACTCCTGGAACTACACTTTGCAAATAATAAGCAAAATAAGTGACTAAGTATATGAGTACCTATTAAACGTTAAAGATGCTTTAAAGACATTTAATCCAGTGGTTCTTGGATGTCAGATTTCACAGATTGGGGAAATTAGAAGGTGGGTGACTTAGAATTGCCAGTTTTTACTTTGCCAAGAAGTATAATCGAACAATTATCTTCTATCATCATTTCATAAAACACAGTATAAAAACAAAATGGGGTTTATAAATAAAGTTCAACATGCACAAACAAAATTCAAAGGACATAATGTCAGGATAAAAGATTGGTCCTTCCCCCAAGCAGATATGTCAACTTTAAAATAATCTGTGTATTTTATTCTCCTTGCTTTTCTCATTTAGCAGCAGGCAGCTGAAATCTTCATATTGTACTGGCACAGTCTGTGTATTTTAGAAATCACTGAGGTAGCCTGACCTTCCACTCAATGAAAGCATCCTCTTTAAACCACCTTGGATAAGATATGCTTGTTTCACATCAGCCTTCAGACAGTTTCCTGACTCTTGCTTGAGATTAGTGATAGGTGGGGAAAAGGATCGCAGTGGGAGGTTCCCCAAAATCTGCCGTCTACCCTTCTGGCACTTAGAGAAAGGCAGATGTGTAAAAGAAAGCAAGGCTTTTTATTCTGCAGTGGAATATATATTAAAACAAGGTGCTAGTGAAAACTGAGACTTTTCTACACTCTGTTGTTTCATTCTTCCATTTTGGGCAGAGGGTAAGAGTGGGTGTATGTCAAAGGTGGTTTTTCCCAGTATTTCCAACTAAACCCCAAACTTGAAAAGATTATTCAGATGAATTTAGAAATAACCCATTTTATATTTTAACTTTTTATTTGGAAATAATTTAAGAATCACAGGAATTTGCAAAAATAGTGGAGTTCCCATATATCCTTCACCTACCTTGCCCCAATGATAATACCTTATATAACCATAGTACCTTAGGGAACTGACATTGGTACAATGCTATTAACTAAACTATAGGCCCTGTTCAGATTTTATCAGTTTTTACATGTACCCCCCCCCTTTTTTTGATGTGTAGTATTATATCACATGTATAGGTTCATGTAACCAGCAACACTATCCAGTACAGAAGCATTCCATCACCACAATGAAACACTCTTGGGTACCCCTTTACATTGCAAATTTTTAATAATATGTTTTATTAGCATAGGGTGATCATAACCGTATTCATTTAAACTCAAGAGGTGAAGGGTGGAATTTTCTGAGAGCTGGAATTGGAGGGTACACTTTGAGCCATAGAGAGCTGGAGTAACATTGGAGTTTCTGGTGATACCCTTACTGCCTTGCCCAGCCTTAGATTTACCCAAGGTATGGATGGTGAATCAAAGATCATGGGAGAGTCAGTGAATGAGAGATCATGGAAAATGGTTGAGAAGAAAATGAGCCAATCCCAGAGGCAAAGCCATAAGCCAAGAAGAATTGTGCTGGAACCTTTTAGATAGGACTTGTTAGGGGTTATTACAAGTTCTGTGGGGCTTAAACATACATGACTTGGGTAAATATTCATTTAGAAGGGGGATCAAGCAAATGAAGGGCCCTGAAAGTTAAGTGAATCTGCCTCTGGACTAGTCTTTAAATGAAGAATTCTTAACTAAATAGATTCATTAATTTGTATACTTCTTTGAAATTATAAATACCCACCCAGAAAGACTTAAGCAGACACTTAGTTTGCCATGCGGTGAATTAGTTTCATCAGCTTCTCTGGATCTTTTACTAGGTTGTGGGGAGGATAAGAGGTCATTTTTGAGCACCAGATATGGAGTCCTTGGGCAGGTCACAGGGGACCCTGGGGCACAAACACTGCAGTCATTGGGGACAGGGAGAGACAGACAGAAATATGAAAATGACAGATATCTTTGCCTCTTTCACAGTTTGACTATAACTGGCCTTCTTTTTAAGGAAGCACATGGTTAAAATGCTAGACATCAACCACTTGCACACACTAGAAACATTTATGGAATGTTTTTGTCTAAGGTAAAGACACTCGGCGAGCCCGTCTCTCCACCAAGAATCTGATATCACAAAATCTAAAGAAGTCAGACTTCTCATGACTGTTTGGAAAAGAGTACCAATGTCTAAGTGATAAACAGGGTGGTTACAAAAACAATGTACATTTTTCAAAATGAAATTAAATGTAATGTATATAAAGCACAAAGCCTCTCATATAGCAGATCTTCAATAAATGGTAGGTATTATTATCCTCATTTTATTTATATTATCTCCTTTAATCCACCTGAAAACATTGGGAAGTATCCATTATTATCCCCATTTTCACAGAAGTGGAAACAAGGTAAGAAAAAATTAACACTTTCCATTAGATCACAGAGTGAGGTGAGATTTCATTTCAGTCTTCTGATTCTAGTTTTAGTTTTAAGTCCTTTTCCCTGTGATACAGTAGTCTCCCAGATTGAGAGATCTTACCTCCTTGTTTTCCTTGTTATTATAGTTATAATTTCCTTATTAACTTTCCCCTATCTTTCAATCTCAGATAATGTATATTCTTTTCTATGCTATTATTTAGTACCCTCTTAAGGAAATGATGAAACCTGGGCAAAGGCTAACTTGGTTTCTATCCAAGACTTCCTCTTAACTCTGGACTTACAAGCAAGAAAGGTTTACTGACCCCGTCTCAGACTCATAATCCATCTCCAGTCACCTCCACCCCCTCAATTCCCTTTCCCCAGCCTTTTTATTCAATAAAACTTTATTGAACACTATTATATCCCTATAGACTTAGATGCTGGGAATGAAAAGAAGCAAGACGAGATCCTTGACGTCCACGATTTTCACTTGAGTAACAAGACAGGCACCTAGACAATTAACCGTAATGCAAGGAAAAGGATCAGATGAAATGGAATCATTGCGAAAGCGATGGATGCCGACAGGACCATAGTTACTCTTATGACAGGACACGTGAAGTGGCGTTTGAGCTGGTCCTTGAAAGAAAAGGAAGAATAAGGAGAAAGGTTGTTCAAGCAGCAGAAGCAAAGGGTGAGAACGCTGAGCATCACGGGCAAGCCACGCACGCGCCGCCAGTGGTCCATCACGCGGAGCCGAGCGCTCCCGACCGGAGGCAGGGAGCCCGGAGAGACAGGGGGGACCAAATCACAAAAGGGCCTCTGCCTCGCTTAGGAGTTGGGCTAAGCAGCCGAAGCCCGGCAAAGGATTTTAAGCAGAGATGTGATATAATCACATTTTTTTCCCCCTGAAAATAAAGACCATTCTGGTGTTAGTGTGGAGAATGGATTAAAAGGGTGAGAGATTGGAAACTGTGGAAGATCGCTTTAGAGGCCAACTTTTACAATAGCCTCTTCCCTCTAGGAAATAAACTCATCTACCTCCTGGTGAGGCTCAAATTAGGAAGAAAAGGGTGAGTTCTTTTTTTTTCTTGTGAAAAACTAAGGATGAAAGTGGAGATGCTTCACCACAACGGGTGCTTTAATTGAAATTTCTTACGTTAAGGACAGTTCTAAAAACTGCAACTCGCTTAAATTTGATTTTTTTTTTTTTTTTTCGTCAGACAACTTTTTCCGGGACCTCTTGTGTTCAGACATCTTCATGGGGTGCTTGAGGGGGAAATGGACAAGAAATGCTATGAGAGGATCTAGTGAAATTAATCATTTTTTTTCCAGTATGACATAGCCCTTCACTAAAGTGCTAAAAGAATGATTATTTTTAAGCAGAAGAAACAAATTTTAGAAGTAATTCTTTAGTTTCAGCTAGAAAGCCTGACAGCTGCTGTTCTACTACTTGATGGCACTGAAGTTTTTTTGTATTTATCTATATCTGCCTCACAGGATGAGCCACATAAAAAGCAACTACCTCAAATACCTAGCGCTAACGGTTTAATTTGACAATTTGTAGATGGTATTCTTATATTACCCTTTAGGACCTTAATAATTAGTTTTTCTTTAGTGCAGTATTAAAGCATTAAAGGTCATAAATTCCACAGTCACCTGTATCCATTTATTGCTAATTTATTATGGAACATATCATAAAACTTTCCTTGACATATAGGCCTCTTCATAACTATAAATCTTTTTTCAACTGTTTAGATAACTTATGCTTAAGTTCAAGAAGAGACCTCTAGGAGCAAATATTTAAAACATCTATTTATTTCCCATTAACGGTGCCATGTGAAGTATTCATTTCCATTCAGTATATTTATCACTTCAAACCGTTATAAAGATAAATTTGTTTTCAAGAGGGAAAAATGTTAAATGTCAAGTAGCTGTTTTACTAAGTGCTTTAAAATGTCCAGATGAATAAAGCGATCTTTCTAGTTAGTATATAACACACAAAAAAATGTTTCCATTGAGATTAAATTTGTCACTAGTAACCTCCATTAAGCTTAAAAACTTTTCCAACTTGAAGGCTGTCCTTTCAGATGACAAATGTATCATGTTATTTGACAGAGAGGTGGTTTCCTTTTGTTTTAGCTATGGAGATGATAATGTAGTAAAAAAAAACTCACAGTTAACGAATGCATTTACCTTACTGCTTAAACTTCTGTATGGATGCATATTTATGGCTCACACATTCAGAAAGGGAGAGGAGAAAATCAACTTGCTGGAAAACCAGTTTGTCAAGTGAGCAATTTGCTGAAAATCAAATCATTTCCATTAACTTTGTCTAATACTATCAGTAACCATGATGCATGAGATGGTTGCAATACCTTTAGGGATTTTTTTTTCTTTCAAAACTTTCATTTGGCTTTAGTTTTTCTGCAGCTGCAGTGGTTAGCCAAACCAGAATATCATAGGTTTTACCATAGTCTGACTTTAAGAAAGAAAAATATCTTGTGTATTTCAAATTACGAATGTAATTGTATTGACTTCTTATGATTTATAAACAATGGGATGGGTTTTTATTTTAACATATTTTCAAGCCAGCCTTCTCTACTTCTCTTAATTCGCTGTTAATCAGTCAACATGAACATTTTGCATGTGCTTTAAGCTTTTGAGAAGTGCTCAATGTCTCAAATATTAAACACCTGAAACTTGACCTATAACTGAACTGCACTGACAAGTCCACTGCAAATGGCCAGGGTGAAAAAAAAATACAACACAACTAAAACTGAACTAAAACCAAAACTTTGATAAACTCTTGAACACTTGAGCCACGTGATTTGCTGAAATCTTGCTTCCTAATAGAAACCATGGGGTCATGTCCTCTGGACAGCGTGTCCACATGCAGGAGTGAAGTGAAGATACAAAGAGGGGGTTACTATACTTACTGTGAGCAGAAGAACCTCAAATTCAAAATACATTAGCCATAAATAAAGAATTCTGCAAGAAAGAGTAACCTGGTAACAAATCCTTAAAGAACACTAAAAGATGAAAAAAGTAAGGCCAAAACAAACAAACAAATAACTAGGAAGATACAGGGGCCACCGCATTGTAAATTACATTTTGGCCTCTAGTTGATAAACATAACAAGTTGAAGTTGCTGTGTGACAGAAGTTAGTAAAATCATCTAAGAAAGGCTCAAGGGTCAGTCAGAATAGAAAAAAGGAATTTATAAAAAACTTTTTAGGGCTTCCTTAAAGTGGCAGAGTGGTTAAGAATCCGCCTGCCAATGCAGGGGACACGGGTTCGAGCCCTGGTCTGGGAAGACTCCACATGCCGCGGAGCAACTAAGCCCGTGCGCCACAACTACTGAGCCTGCGCTCTAGAGTCCGCGAGCCACAACTACTGAGCCTACGTGCTGCAACTACTGAAGCCCATGTGCCTAGAGCCCGCGCTCTGCAACAAAGAGTAGCCCCTGCTCACTGCAACTAGAGAAAGCCCAGGTGCAGCTACGAAGATCCAACGCAGCCAAAAAAATAAAATAAATAAATTTTTAAAAAATACTTTTTAAACTTATATTGTGTTAGTCTGCTTGGGCTGCCATAACAGAATACCACAGACTGGGTTATTTAAATACAGAATTTATCTTCTCATAGTTCTGGTGACTGGAAATCTAAAATCAAGGTTCTGGCAGACTTGGTTTTTTACGAGATCTTTCTTCCTGGCTTGCAGGTAGCACCTTGTCACTGGTTTCACGTAGCCTTTCCTTCGTGTGTGAACATTCCTGGGGTCTCTTCCTCTTCTTGTAAGGACACTAGTCCTATTAGATTAGGAATCCTTCCTTATGACCTTATTTTACCTTAATTACCTCCTTAGAGGCCCCATCTCTAAATACAGTCCAACTAGGGGTTAGGGCTTCACCCTATAAATTTGTTGGAGATACGATTCAGCCCATAATAGTATGAACTACAACATTTCTGTATTAAAAGTCGTAAGTCCCACAGCCACCTGTATTCATTTATTGCTTAACCAATAGTTACTGAAAATTTTGGTTCCTTTTCCAAATATTAAGTATATTCACAAGACTAAATCACCCTATGATCTCTAGGTTTTGATAAATTTAACATTCCTGTTAAAACTGTAGAAATCATCCCCTCCATCACCAATTTATATAAACTTTATGATAGGCAATAATAGCAAATTTTGAAAAGTTTTGGTGGTAAATTTTATAGATTTGGCAAGTTGGTAATTCAGAGAATTATTACTATTTGTAAATTATCCTTTGGCCACAGAGAAGTACATTAGGAATAGTAGTAGTCTCACCAATAGCACATTTGGCAGCCCAATGCTCTTGTGTGTGGTGGTAGCTACATGAGGCCTCCAGAATTTTTTGGATCTCATTTTAAATGTCCCTAAGAGTTGTATGGTCCTAAGAATAGGAAAGGGGCTTCCCTGGTGGCGCAGTGGTTGAGAGTCCGCCTGCCAATGCAGGGGACATGGGTTCGAGCCCTGGTCTGGGAAGATCCCACATGCCGCGGAGCGGCTGGGCCCGTGAGCCACAGTCGCTGAGCCTGCGCGTCTGGTGCCTGTGCTCCGCGACGGGAGAGGCCGCGATGGTGAGAGGCCTGCGCACTGCGATGAAGAGTGGCCCCCACTTGCCGCAAATGGAGAAAGCCCTCGCACAGAAACGAAGACCCAAGATAGCCATAAATAAATAAATAAATAAAATTAAAAAAAAAAAAAAAAAAGAATAGGAAAGAATGCAAGATTCTATCAGGTTAGATAGAAAATGCATTTGTATAGCTAAGGCTCTCATTGGATCCAAAGGTCTTTAGTATTTTGGAACATGTGTATAAATCATAAGAGCCAAAGAAATGAAAAATCTAGTCAAGGACTCAACTTGGGCAAGCGTTTCAGAGTTCTGTGAGTAGACAAGGAACTAGACAATATGAACTGAGACCAATCACCTTCACATTTAAAAAAATATTTTTCAGAGCCTTATTGACTTATAATTTCCTTATGATACAATTCATTCATTTAAAATGTACAATTCAGTGGCTTTTAGTTTATTTGCAGATATATGCAATCATCACCACAGTCAATTTTGGAACAATTTCATCATCTCAAAAAGAAACCTTGAACCTTTAGCTATCAGCCCCCTATCTCCGCATAATTCTCCTCCCCAGCCCCAAGCAACCACTAATCTACTTTCTATCTCTATAAATTTTTTCCTGTTCTGGATTTTCATATGAATAGAATCATATGACATATTTTTTTTTGTGACTGACTTCTTTCACTTAGCATGATGTTTTCAAGGTTCATCCATGTTATTAGCATGTATCAGTACTTCATTTTTCTTCTGGCTTCAAGTGTTTTTTATCTTTGATTTTCTACAGTTAGCATAGGATATGCCTAGATTTGGGGCGTTTATCCTGCTTGGTATTCTCTAAGCTTCCTGGATATCTGACATTAATTTGGGGAAATTCATAGTCATTATTGCTGCAAAAGTGTCTTCTGTTCCTTTCTCTCTTCTCTTTCTGATATTACCATTGTGCATATATTACACCTTTGGTAGTTGCTCACGGTCCTTGAATATTCTGTTCCATCTTCAGTGTTTTTGCTCTTTGCTTTTCAGTTTTGGAAGTTTCTATTGACATATCCGCATATGGTAACTCTACGTTTAGTCATCTGAGGAACTGCTAGGCTGTTTTACTTTCTCATCAGCGGTGCAGGAGGGTTCTTATTTCCACACATCTTCATCATTGCTGGTCGTTATCAAACTTTTTGATTCTTAACATAATTAAAAACACTTTTTAATTGTGGTAAAATATACACAACATAAAATTTACCGTAGCAACCATGTTTAAGTGTACAGTTCAGTAATCTTAAGTACATTAACATTGTTAAGAAGCTAGTCTCCAGAACTCTTTCTATCTTGTAAAACCAGAACTCTCTATACCCATTAAATGTCAACCTCCCATCTCCCTGGAAACCACAGTTCATACTTTCTGCCTCTATGAATTTGACTACTCTAAGTACCTCGTATAAGTAGAATCATATAATATTTGTCCTTTTTGTGACTGGGTTATTTCACCTAGAATAATGTTCTCAAGGTCCACCCATGCTGAGGCATGTATCAAACTTTCCTTCCTTTTTAAGACTGAATAATATTCCATTGTATGTATATACCACATTTTATTTATCCATTCATCCGTCAATGGACACATATGTTGCTTCTACTTTTTGGTTATTATGAATAATATTGCCATGAATATGGGTGTTCAAATATCTCTTAGAGACCCTGCTTTCAGTTCTTTTACGTATGCACCCAGAAGTGAAATTGTTGGATCATGTAGTATAATTCTATTTCAAATTTTTTGAGGAACAGCCATACTGTTTTCCATAGTGGCTGCACCATTTCACATTCCCACCAACAGTGCACAAGTGTTCCAATTTCTTCCCATTCTTGCCAGCACTTGTTATTTTCTGTTTGTTTGGTTTTGACACTAGCCATCATAGTGGATGTAAAGTATATCTTATTGTGGTTTTTATTTGCATTTCCCTAATGATTAGTGATGTTGAGCTCACCTTTATGATTTGAAGCCCATGATATTTCAACCATAAAACAAGATTCAGTGAGACTCATCAGAGTCTTTAACAAAATTCCAGTCCCCGTTTAGGCCAAAATCTCTGTTCACAAGTAACCTACATTACTTGGTATGGCAACAAGCTTCCTTCAGTGGGTAAGAGTCTTTTAACTCTGGGAAGATTTAGAATTAAGTATAGAAAAGATTACAATGATTAAAATTGAAGTATTAATGCTTGGGGGCTATGAAGGGGGTCATTCAGATTTGTTATTTTATGTATTTGGCCTATTTGGAATGACAGTCTTATAACTTCAATTGAAAATTGTAATCGTTATTTTTACTCAGGGTGACCAGCTTGTCCTGGTTTTACTCGAGACTGTCTTTGTTTTAAAACTGAAAGTCCTGCATCCTCGACACCCTTCAGTTTAGTGTAATTGGTCATTTTATTTTGACTAGAGTTTTTCAAATGAAATCTTACTAAACTCATATACAATATTGTATCATTTAAGAGAACTTTAGTGTCACTGTGTCTTTAATGTACTAAATATATAAAAGCTATATAAGTATATATTGGGCTTTCTGTAGTTCAGGTAATTGAAGTACTTAAAATGAAAATATAATATATTAAATGTAAAAACAAAGTTTAAAATGTTTGAAGGTTTTTAACTAATGAAACCAAATGTTATTCAAAACCCCTTTAGAAACTTAATATTTCCTATACCTTTACATAGACTAAAGAGATTTGTGAGCTACCCTTATAGTCTATTGATGCAGAAGAGACTAACTGACAATCTGGAAGACAAAAATCCCATTTCATTTGTGTTGCCACAACCCAACCTTAAGCATAATGTTTTCCTTAGGTAAATTGAATGCCAGTGGTTTAAACCAAAATAAATTGAGAAACAGTCTTTTGGATATACTAAAGCTATTCTAAATGACACCAAGAACTGACATCAACTGTAACCCAAGATGTTTGAGAATATCTCCATTTAGTGGCGTTTCAAAAGGAGTCAGATTATCCTGGTAACATGGGGCCCATTAACAGTTGTCAAGTTAATCAATAGAACACATCAATTACCATAAATATACACACATTTGGGATGAAAGCACATCCTTTTTGAGACTGAGGAGATCAATCCAAATTGCTTTTCTTGTTGTTGTTTTGAGACAGCTTAGCTTAACTGTTAAGAAACCAACATTTACTAACATTTTCAGCTAAAAAGTGGATTCCACCCTCGTCTTCTCTTGATGGAGTGCTGCCTCTGTAATGTGATTAAAGACCAAACAGGCTCAAAAGCCCATTTTGATAATTTGTACACAGCACTACAGTTTTGTACACAGCACTACAGTTTATTTTAAAATTGCGTATATTTTGACCAGGTTGAAAAGAAAATATCCTCTTATAGACTTCATTATTTTTTATTGCCTTAATTTTTTAATGGTCCTCCTAATGATGCATACTTGTTTCCAGTTTTTTGCTATTATAAAAAAAAATTCCATCCTTGAAACATATATCTTTGTGAACTAGTCAATAATAAGAGTTTCTTACTGAATAGTAGTTTCTCTGTATTCTAGATGTTATTGTGTTGATTTTATGTAGCAGATATTTTCTCCTTGTGTACTTGTCTTGGTGGCTTTTGTCATATTCATGTTTTAAATAATTATGTAGTCAAGTCTGTTGATCTTTTCCTTTGTCATCTGTTTTGTGGCTTCTGTATTTCTAAATTATTTATATTCATTTCCACAGAGATATTTTCATTTTTAACTGTCACTTGTAAAAACACTTAATTTTTATAGAATCCTGTGAATGATGGCAAAATGTTAACATGTGATAACATTCTGATGGCATGTAATAATCACATAAGGATCAGTGACTCTTTTGATTTTGGAATTATGAAATAAATGTAATAAATTCTGGAAAAGCAAAAAGAAAATATCCTCTTAAAGCTCATGATTATTTTTTTTTTTTGCCTTTTCTCTGACAAAAATTATCTACAGAAATGTGGTTCATCCTGCCAACTTTCCCAAAGTGGTAATTTCTGCAGGAAGTTGAAGAAAACATGAAGTCTAAAGAACCATTGAAGTGTAGTCGGCAATATTTATAAGCACTTGGATTCATGCAAGCTCTTTTGAGGCTACGATAGGCTTCAAACCAAGCCTTCAGCCTGTTATCCTATTTGGGGAAAGCGAGTACTGGATACTTGCTTGAGATATCATGACCAGATGACCAGTGACAATGGCTTCCTCGCTACTTCTCTTTGTTTTTTTATAACATTTTTTTAAATTTTTATTTATTTTATTTATTTATTTTTGGCTGCATTGGGTCTTTGTTGCTGTGCGTGGGCTTTCTCTAGTTGTGGTGAGCGGGGACTACTCTTCATTGCGGTGCGTGGGCTTCTCACTGCGGTGGCATCTCTTGTTGCAGAGCACAGACTCTAGGTGCGTGGGCTTCAGTAGTTGTGGCACGTGGGCTCTAGAGCGCAGGCTCAGGAGTTGTGGCGCACGGGCTGAGTTGCTCCACGGCATGTGGGATCTTCCCGGACCAGGGCTCGAACCCGTGTCCCCTGCATTGGCAGGCGGATTCTTAACCACTGCGCCACCAAGGAAGCCCCCTTCTCTTTGTTATATACTTATCTCTGGAATATGTTCCATCCAAGCCTGATTCATGGCTATTGGCCTATTTAGGTTGAAAAGCAAGAGAGAAACAGCATTGTGTCTTCCTTTGCAAGCTGTGACACCACATGCAGTTTTCCTGTTGCAAAGGTACAGAGCAGCCTTGCAAAACTCACAGCCTGCAACCAACTGCCACTCTATTACCCCAGAGGAGACTAACTGACAACCTGGAGGACAAAAATCTCGTTTTATTTTATGTTGTCAAAACCCAACCTTAAGTATTAAATACTTCTAGGAAAAACTCATAACATCTTAAAAGGTGTTTTATTTTATTATAAGGAATGTGCTATTACATTAAAGAAAACTGCAGCCTTCCAATTAGTTCTTAGACAGTTTAAAAGCATCATGGCTAAAAGGAAAAAGCTAAGTTAATAATACGAAGACATTTTTATCAACATGAGTCTGAAATATCTTTGAAAACCCTGTTATATAGCTTATTATAAAGGACAGATTTTCCAAAAGGTTAATATTTATTCTTACAAAGAATGATTTCTTAAATTACAGTTTTAAAACATTAATAATTGCCAATGGTTCCAAACAGACCTCCTTTTATCGAGGAGCTGGAATCTTTCGGTTCACTAGACCTCCTTGATCTTAGTCTGTATGAATTGTTTAGTTTTATTTGGTGCCACAGTGACTCCACCAAACTTATCAGAAGCCTCAGTTTAATACAGAAAAAGAGAGGCTCAGAACATGTCAATATAATACTGTTAATGTTTTCCACGTTTATGATTCCAAGGTCAAAGTCAAACCTCTTATTGTATTAATAATAGCAAAGCAAAAATAGGCTTTGTAGTTGTGAATTCATGGTTTTAAAGAATAATTTCCCTATGTTTTTATTAATTCAAGCCATGCATTGAACCATTCAAAGATTCCATTATGGATTCCAATGATATATCTCATACTGTACCTTTAACTCTGGAAGACTGTGAGAATGGATGTGCGTGTGACTCCTTACAGCCATCAATATAAGAGATTTCCTTTGTTCAAAAGTTATGTCAACTTATAACATTAAACGTGATATTTAGTAAAATAAACCTTAGAGCTTAGTAGTGAAATAATTTAAAGAAACAGTTTTCCTCTACTCGTTATTTAAAATAGTAGGATTGACAGTATAGTTTGTATGCTGAGCATTACAGAGCAGGGCCTATATTCTGGATTCTGATACTATCTGATTTGTAGATCAGCAAGAATCAGAATCAAAAAAAAAAAAAAAAAAAAAAAACCTTCGAGGAAAATTCAGACAGCCTCAGCTCACCAAACCCTTTCCTTTTGAAAGCATGTTGACTCCCATCCTGCAGTGAGTAGTGATGAAAGTCAACCAAACCTGTCCATGTGTTGCAAGAGGCCTTTGCTTGGCCTAAAGCTCTCTCATTTAGGACAAAGCTGGCATTGATGACTGTCTCAGATGACTGGGCGTGAAGAGGGAGTGACTTGGCGGCTTCTTTTTCTACCTGTGGGACTTACTCTCCCATCATTCCCACCTGCACCCTTCCCCACCTTAAACTTAATCTCGGTGGATGGGAATAGGGATTCAAAATACAGCTAAAGATGCTCAAACTCCTGTTTCATGTGGCAGGCCTGGCCTGCATGCCTCTCAAGGGACAAGCTCATCTTCTGTAGTCTCCTAAAAAAATACATTCTTACCTAACCAAACCTACTTCCCCCACTTAGGGTCATATGCAAGCGTGTGCAAACAAGCAGTGTTGTTCATTCGACTTTTTGCAGTGGGGCCCATTTAGATCCCTCTGGTGGCTCTGAGAAGGATTCTGGCAGCTGGAATGGCTCATGGTTACATGGTAAAGCCCAGGTTTCAATTACTTTGAAGAACTAAACATTTCTTAGCATTCTTTCATCATGAACTTCATGGTTTCATCTGTCACGTTGTTTTGCCAGCGAGGCACTTTTTGAATAGTTCTATTTGGTTTGTATCTCATAAATAGCAATCAAAGAAGTTAAGTTTTATTTTTAAGAGATGGCAAAGACTATCTCGCCTCCTTCCCTTGTTTGATAAGTAAGTTACATGGCATGGGAAGGATGAGAATTGAAACTCAATCCATGTTCACTTCCTCCTGAAATTAGGAAAACATTTATGATTATAACTCATTTTCCTATTACAACATTTTGACTTGTAAGGAACCAAAGAAATATTCTGCTTCAGTGTTTGCCATGTTTTATTCTAAACATATTGATTGGTATGTCATGGTCACACAAGTTTGGAAACACTGGGTTAGAGAAAGCTAAAGACATTTCTTTAACGAGTCTCAGAGGCAGTAGGTCAAAGCAGTCAATAGTCTGAACTCTGGAGCTCCTGCTGGCTTTGACTCCTGACTCCACCACTAAGACTCAAGTCCCTCAATCTCTCTGCACCTCAGTTTCTTCATCTGCAAAATAGAACTATAAGTAGGGTCTATCCCTCAGGGCAATTTTGAGAACCACTTGAGTTGATATATATGAAGCCCTTGGAACAGACCCTGACATAAACACCTTGTATATATTAACTATTATTACTATAATTATTATGTTTCCAAAGAGGAGATAAAATAGTTTTCCCCAACCTTATTCATTCAGTCAGTCATTCAGTCATTCATTTTCTTCTGCCCAATATAAGCAGCCTTGAGTGAGAGAGAGTTTGAGAGTTAACTGGTCAAGTTGAGGGGAAAAAAAAATGCTTCCTCGTTTATTTGGGCTTTTTATTGCTGCTGCCTAACTTTCCTGGGATTTGCTATTTCACTTTTTGCTGGTTTTAAAGGTAAGATTAGAGCACAATTTGAGGGATATTCTGTAGAAAGACTGAAAAGATTACATTGTTTATCAATTAATCCCTGCATGTTTTCCCAAAGCCTGAGAGAGAGAGAGAAAGAAAGAGAGAGATTGAGAGGAAGAATATGGACATTTTGAGAACACAAATTCAAAATATATTCATTCCCTTTATTCATTCATTAAATTTTGTTCGAGTGTCTACATGTGTCAGGGACTGTTCTAGGCACTGGAGATACTCCAGTGAGTGAGATAGACAAACATCCAAGCTTTTGTGGAACTTGGGTTCTGGTGGTCACCGATGTGTAAACATCCAGAAGCCAATAACAGAGTCACAATCAAGTCACTTGTGTTTCTCCAGGCTTCTGAATACATTTAAAAAAAAAAAAAAAAAAAGAAGAAGAAATGGCAAATCAGTTTCTATAAACTCTAGTGAACTTCAGATGATTATATTTAACAAATTAATACTTACAGCATAAAATAAGTAGAATAACAGCATGTTTAATCTCGTTTAGAAATAACCTCCAAAGTGGAAATGCAAGGCCCCAGCTTGGGCCTTAAGGGACTCCTACAAACCCCAACCTCACCCTTACCCCACTCCAAGCCTGTGTTAAAATCCCAGCCTTAAATAGAAACCCATCAACTCATCTGCCCTTTATCAGCCGAAACAATGACACTTCTTCTTTCCCTCTCAGCCTTTGTTCAGGATAACCTGCTTAGACTTATAATTTGTATTTCATGTAGACTAAGTTTTTTAGTTTAAGGAGCATATAAAACAGCATATTAACATTAAAGCCTTAAATCAGAAAGAGACACAGTTGCAATTTTTTTTTTTTTTTGAGTTTAAAGGTAGGCAGCCATATGTATCTGTCTCAGACTGGAATCAAGCCCTGAAATAAGACATATGATGTGGCAATTTAACTCATTAATTTTTTGTTCACAGAATGCAATTTTGGTAAGTGACAACATCGAATAGTTACTATTTTTTATTACAAATTTAAAAATGACACAACTGAGCTAGTCACTGGACTTGAAATCATTTTAAGGCAGAAAATTGTGACTATACAAATATTTAGTGTAGGGTCCACAATTCATTAATGAATTAATAGGTACATAATTTTTCTAGTATTTTAATTTGTGTTTGCTTCTTTAGTAATCTGCTCAACACTAACATATAATATTTGATATCTTTGAAAAATATAGGAGCTCAGAATTATAAACTTTTAGAGCTAAAAGGGGCTTGGAGACCCTTTCACTGGACCCACTCCTTTTACAAATGAGGAAACTGAGGACCGGCATGGGTAGAGTCAGTCGTCTTTTGCCTGAATCAGGATTTTTGTACGAGCAGACTATTATATCTAGGGTTTATTTAAAACAGGATCCTTGCATCCTACTAAAACCTCCTCTATTATGCATAAAATCATCAGTGTCAGCAAGCTTGCTAAACAAAATAAATGTCACGTTTAAAAGTCCTAAGTCTGAAACACTTTACAACTACTTGTTTTTGACATATCTTTTAGGTATAATCTTCATCTTAAAAACAAATCAAATCGAAACAAAAAAAATCCCCATTTTGTCATGCAGCCATTTTCTAGCTAAATTAAGAAAACTACAGGGAATAAATGATACTCACTTTTAATTTTTCTGTATTAGTACCTGAGAAGTACCATATTTCTAAGTCCAGCCCTAGCTTTCTATGCACCCAGATGAAGTGAAATGGAGGGTTAATTTCCCAGAGATAAAAGATAGCTTTAATTTTTGTTGTTGTTAACAAGATGGACTTCTTGTCACTGTCTAAAAAGCAAAAGGTTTGCCTTAATTTATTATTGCAGTGAATATATTAAAAAAGAGTCAACTCTAATTTTACAATATGGTTTCATGTTTCCAATATGTTGAAAAGTACATGTAACTAACACGCACAATATCATGGAAGACTGGACGTTGAATAGGATTTGGGGATCCTTTTCTCAACAGTGAAATAAGGTCTCTGTGTAACAGTCTGCTTACTCTCCTTTGGGTATGTGACTGTTTCATGCCTGTTTTTTTTTTGGCGGGGGGAAACACAGATTATGAGTAACCTCTGTGAGGTAAGGGATAGAAGGAGGGGAAAACACGGTTGTTGGAAGGAATGCTGGAAAAAGTCATGACAGAGGGAACAAAAAGAAAGAGAAGGGAGCCATCAAGCAAAAAAAGGGCGGTCCCCCGCACGCGGGATCCTGTTGGCTTCCTCACCTAAACCTTTCGATTTTCTTTTCAAAATCGTTCTACTTTTGGATACTTCAAAACAGTGCTTCCCAAAATGAGATGCTTTCAGATCACAAAATTTTTTCTAGAGCATTTATATACTTAATATGTAATGTTTCAGAAAAATATATACCGCATGTAACTATAATATATAAATATTATTATTAGATATTTATAGATTATAACATAATATATAAAAACACAGAAATATAAAAATATATATGTGAGCAGCACATCTGTGGATGGTAGTGAAAGAAATTTCCCCTTATCAAAATAAATTTAAGTTTTCTTTAAAAAAAAGATTAAATCTGCTAACGAGGATCAAGGAACAGGATACTTGAATATGCCAAAATTCTGAAGGTCGTATACGAATGACAAGTTTAGGAAACTGATTCCCATAAAGAGTTTCTGTTTGTGTGTTTATGTTTCAGCCTTTTGAAGCTTAACAGTGTAAGGGAGTGATTCTGAAGAGTATGGGTGTGTATTCCTAGCAGAACTGACTTTTTCAAATTGCACGAGTCCCCTGGTCACCTCTCCCTCTCGAACGTTCTGCCAGGTCTCTGTACCCTCCATTAGTCCCTCTGTGAATGGTGTGAAGGTAGAGTAATGAATGAATGAATCCTGTTTCATACAGGTCCAGGGAAGGCAGAAAATATCAGCCACAACAAAGCACCCCCCATAAACACACTGCTCAACCACACACGTTCCTTATCTGATATATTGCAGGTCATTCAATATAAAGTAGGAAAAAAAGATCTTCAGACAAAAGTGTCCACTTGGAAATACATTTTTGTTTAGTTGATTAATTCTGTAGTTTTACATTTTTTGAACAAGGGAGTCCAAGGTATAGTTCATAATATATTTTGGTCTAGTAACATTTCAAGAAAGTAACAATGTTTTAAGAAGCATCTCCAGAGCAAAGCACATTCATTTTTCAGAGGAACAAAACCCTCATGGGCATTTTTTAATGTTGCATTCAAGACTGAGATGAATCCGAAAGGGGCTTGACAGATGCGATTGTCATAGTGTACTGGGACCGAATTCCTCTAGTACAGAGAACTGAATGTTAAAATAAAATTTGAAAGTTCTTTCTTTCCTTGCTGTACCCTTCTGCAAATCTCCAAAGCATTTGTTTTGTAAAATCCTAAGTGGAAACACATTTTGGTGCCATAATTTCAAACAAACCATCTCTTTTTGAACTCTGCAGCCTTGATGCATGAACCCAATAGCATATCAAGTTCACAAAATTTCAGATAAACCACGTTCAAGCTATAAAAATGACCGGAAAAAAAAGTCCTAATTTTTCACACATCTCATTTCCCTTTCCCACACTCCTTTAAGAAAGCCCAGCTTTGGTGTGTCTTTAGTAAGAGGAGTTGCTGCAGACACATATACTGTTGTATGCTGGCTGAATCTATTCACAATTTAGTGTGAGTTACCTGACAGGCTGAGGTGAGGTCATCTCAACCACAAATACCAACCAGTTCATGAGGCAAGGGGTAGACAGCAGGAAGCAACTGGAGACTCCAAGAAATAAATGGGTTAAAATTGGGGTGCACAGGGCTTCCCTGGTGGCGCACTGGTTAAGAATCTGCCTGCCAATGCAGGGGACACGGGTTCGAGCCCTGGTCCAGGAAGATCCCACATGCCACGGAACAGCTGAGCCCGTGCACCACAACTACTGAGCCTGCGCTCTAGAGCCCGCGAGCCACAACTACTGAGCCTGAGTGCCACAACTACTGAAGCCCGTGTGCCTAGAGCCCATGCTCCACAACAAGAGAAGCCACCTCAGTGAGAAGCCGGCGCTCCACAACGAAGAGTAGACCCCGCTCGCCGCAACTAGAGAAAGCCTGTGCACAGCAACAAACACCCAATGCAGCCAAAAATAAATAAATAAATGAATAAATAAAATAAAATTTAAAAAAATTGGGGTGCACTAACTTTCACATAAGAACTCTGACCAGGGGCTTCCCTGGTGGCGCAGTGGTTGAGAATCCGCCTGCCAATGCAGGGGACACGGGTTCGAGCCCTGGTCCGGGAAGATCCCACATGCCACGGAGCAACTGGGCCTGTGAGCCACAATTACTGAGCCTGCGCGTCTGGAGCCTGTGCTCCGCAACAAGAGAGGCCGCAATAGTGAGAGGCCCGTGCACCGCAATGAAGAGTGGCCCCCGCTTGCCACAACTAGAGAAAGCCCTCGCACAGAAACGAAGACCCAACACAGCCATAAATAAATTTAAAAAAATTAAAAAAAAAAAAAAAAAAAACTCTGACCAAACTGTTCTTGCAACTCTCCTCTGAGAGAGAAAGAAAAATAAATAAAAATATAAAAGTATCACCATTCTGAGCCTTGCATTTTGCCTGAATTAATATGCTTAAAGCAGTTAAACATTTACCACCTTGCTTTTTAAAGTCAACTTAAAATATTTTCATTCAATAAAGTTTATTGAAAATTCAAGAGGATAATGATGTTGATGATAATTTGGATAAACATGATTGTCATTACATTAACGTTTTGAAAATGGCATCAGAATAAAATAACCTGAATAATTGACCTGAATAAATAAAATGACCTGAAAATAGGCCAAAATAATTGCAAAGAGGAGTGAGAACCCAGGATTATTCCTCTTCAATCAGGTAGATGTTTTATTATTGCACAAATGCTTTATAAATATACTATGGAAGCTTCAAATTTCAGAAAATATGGCCATTCTTTGGGGCAAAAAGGTGCAAATCTCTAAGAGGTAGAGAAGAAAAATGATTTATTCTGTTTTTCTAGCATTGCTAGTTTCCAGGAGTTCACCTTTTGATCCAGCTACAAGGCAATGATTTTCTGAAGTGGTTTCTGATGGTGTCTGACATCTTTTATAGTACTCTTGAACAATCTTGTAATGTGCTAAACGGTACCAAATTGAGTTAGTGGCCAAGAAAAAGAGTCCAATAGGCCCATGGGTATCATGAGTGCTTTGCTACTTGCTGCTTCTTGTAGCCACTGCTCAGAGGGAAGAAATGAAGTTTTCTGAGTCTCTGAAACCTCAAGTGGTGGATTTGGTGGAGAGCTGTAGCAGATCTGGGACAAGTACGGAAGGATTCAATAGTCTTAAGCATGTAGAAGTTTACAAGTTGTCAGATTTTGTCCTTTTTAGTCATTTGTTTATTCATTCATTCATGCAGTCAATCACCAAATATCTATTGAAGTACTGCTCTCCGTAATGTCTGGTAATATATGTTAGGTGGGAAATAAAGATAAAAGAGATCCTGTTCTTGAGCTCAAGGAGTTTATAGTCAGTAAGAGAGATGCATATCAAAATGAATTAAAGATAGAATAATGTGTTGACATTGAAAGAGATGTTACATATGAGTTCAGAGGAAAGAGAGATTTCTTCCAGCTGGGGTAACCAAGAAAATATTCACTCATTTATACACTGATTGATTTACACATGTACTTAGTCAGGGATTACTGTGAGCAAAATACAGGTAAAGAAGTGATTAAAATTCATTTATCTGATCATTCAACAGATATATATTTAGGGTCTACTGTATGCCAAGGCTTGTCCTAGACTCTGGGCATTGTTTAGTGAATAGGCCGGACTCTGTGGTGGCTTCAGGGTGGGAAAAACTGAATGGGGAAGGAGATATTGAATATCTAGAAGGAAAAGTGAATAATGAAGAGACCTAAAAGGCCGGGAGAGAACAGGATAACCCTTAGGCAGGAAGAGACTGCCTCTTCCCTGGCATCTAAAGGGAAGAAGCCAAGGCTGGTGGCCAAGGTAGATTTGAAAGTTACACGGCAGAAATTGAGGAAGATCTATTTTGTGACTTAAATTTTCGTAGCCTGAAATATCAAAGAGGAGCTGAGTCTAGGTGAACGAATCAGGCTTTGCCCGCCACCACTCCATTAGAACTGCTCTTGTCAAGGTCATCATGACCTTCAATGTTGCTGAAAGTCAGTTCTCATCCTACTTATTAATGGCATCTGACACAATGGATCATTTCCTGTTCCCTGAAAAGCTGCCTTTTCTAGCTTTATCACATATATATTGTGCATTACTTTAAACTATATGGGCCCCACATCTTACTCTAGCCATTGCTCTGGAGAACAGTACATGAAGCCTTCAACCAGCTTTGCAGATGTGCAAGCTGTCTTGCCTCTCTTGCTTTCTGCCCTGGGGCTTCTCTGACACCATGGAATGGGACATCTTATAAGATGCAGGTGGACCTAACTCATGCATGATCCAGAAGTTTGGGGGAGTTCACATTCCTTGGAGCAATCCTTGATCAATCAGGGAGAGAAGCCAATGGGTAAATGCTTTTTCCATTCTTCCCTGAGCAGACAGTTTGGAGATGCATTTCATAAGACTTTTGTGAAAGTCCTACCAGATAGAGCCATGCAGAGTGTTTTTTCCCTCCGCCTGTGTTTTCCTGTACTTATCCCTTACTCCTGCTTTATGGGGTCTATATTCCAAAGCAAACCACCAATGATGAGCCTTTGTTTCAGTCTCTTCTTTAAAGGAGTCAAGGTTAAGATTCTTGATATGAAGCAGAGCTATAAACAAGCCTAAATGCACAGCCAAAACAGGTTCCTTTATAGCTCTGTCCCATCACAAACAGATCCTAGGTCTAATTTTCTTCAGCCTCTTCTGTGGCTGTTGAAGATGTAGAGCTTCTTAACGTGCCAGGTGTCCTTCAGGATTTCACTGCATGCCTTAAGTTGATAGTTGGTGATCTGAGCTCATTGTTTCCCCCCTTCCCCAGATTTCTAAAAACTTTAACAAAAGCCAGTCCACTCCATAATCCACATAATTACTATTGCCCCCAGAACATTCAAGTGCCACAGATACTTTTCACCTATGTCTACATGCCAGGGGTTATCACCACCCCACTTACCACTAGCAATGGGATTCTTATTATCATATGCTTGGTGGGTGATCCAGCTTTAATATCCTACCCAGAGGGCCTGCTTCCTAGGGTCACTCTTGATAACAAGAGTCAGCCTGGACTCCTCAAAAAATGACCCTAAAAACCAAGGTCTGTATCTAGGTAGTTTATTTTGAAATGTGATCCCCAGGGATTGGGAGTAAGGAACAAGGACAGTAAAACAGGGAAAGGAGGGGAAAAACGTTCTGGATACATCAATCCTGCAGGACCTTCATGAGAGCCTTATGAAGTGCATCTCTAACCTGTTCACTCAGGAAAAGCATTTAACCATTTCAGGCTGGAAGGATGGTGGGAGATGCATCATGGAACTGAGCTCCTGGAGAACCATGGAAATCTGGACTGGCAGAGGCCCTTGGTCAATAGAGACAAGATAGATGTGATTACTAACACGAGCTGAAAGGCTGGAGTGGCAATCAGGATGCCTGGACCTTACAGGAACCTGTGGCAATATGTGAAAGCTCAACTAGTCAGTTACATGGCTGATATAAAAATAATAGTTCAAAAACGTGAGCTGGCAAGCAGAAAGCTGATATCAGCCACTGCTTTGGAAAATCATGGTCCCTCACCTGAATTCCAGATCTAAGTCAGTTCACGGACACAGAGACCTTTGATTAAAAGGAGGCTGGGTCCTCTAGAACAGTTGTTTTCAACTGGGGACCCCAAAGGATATTTGGCCATGTCTAAAGACATTTTTGATTGTAATAACTGGGGGAGGGATGGAACGGGATGCCACTGGCTTCTAGTGGGTACAGGCTAGGCAAACTGCTAAAATAGCAAACAGTACATCAGAAGTAATACTACATCTCAGGGGGAGTTGCTAGGATCACCTGCAAAGACCTCAGGTCACAGGGCTAGTGGTCTCCATTATACCCCTGTACATTTCGCCTGTCTGGCAAAATATGACGGACCTTGGTGAATACAGTGGACGTGGTGGATAATGTTGGTGTTCCCCTCTGATCCCCTCAGTCTCTTCGTCCCTCTTTTGTGCAATCCCTCTAGCATCTTAGTGTGCTTTTGCTTTGAAAATCCAGCATCTGAAGTTCTTCTTTGGAGGATGGTCCTTGGGTTACAGAAGACTGCTTGACCTGTAGGTGATGAGAGCTGGAGAGGACTGGGAATTTACTGCCCCTCACTAAGGTCCTAACAATGGTGCAGCTGATCTGTAGCTTGGCCCAGATGATGAAACATATTCTGAAGGTGGTTTCTGTTGTGTGTAAGGATGCTCTGCATCATCTCTGGAAAGCCCTTTGGAGGGTCACATCGTAGCTCTCTAAAGTTCTGGAGCAGGAGGCTGCCTCTTATGACAGAGAACCATTTGTCGTTTGTAAATTAGCTCCTGATGTTGTTTCTTGGCCCTAGTAATACTGAGCACTTGACTGTGGGACATCAAAGTGACTGTGCAGGTGGAACTGTCCATCATAATCTTGATCCTCTGTGTCATAGAGGTGGGCAGGCACAGTGGCAATCCATTGTGATGAAAGGGTACATTTGGAATTGTGTCAAGAAGGCACAAGTAGATTATATAAATATTCCAGATGTCCATGGCATTTACCTTTGTTGCACCAACACCTTTCCTTCAGCTCATACCTATGACATCATGGGGTGGAAGTAGAAAGGTATAACTTACTTACAGGAAAAAATTTAGGCTTAGTTCACAGATGGCTTGGCATGATATGTTGCTGTTAGCCTAAAAAGGACTGCTGCCCCAGTCAAGGGTGGCCCTAAAGTCAGTGGAGAAGGAAAGGCCTTCTAGTAGACGCAGCTGTGAGCAGTATGCTTGCTCGTTCAGTTTGTATGGAGGCAGAATTGGCCTAAAGAATGGATAGACACAAATTTCTGGGCAGAAGCAAATGGTTTCACTATTTGGTCAGGAGCCTAGAATGACTAATATTAAAATATTGGAGGCCAAAAAATCTGGAAGGGGCATGTGGATGGACCTTTGGAAAAGGGGAAAAAGCACCCTTGCGTCTCACAGTTATGAGCCCCAGAGAAAATTCACTACAGAGGAAAGAGCCAGTGCCTGGGCTGACAAAAAGCTGGACCTGTGCCTGCCAGGCAGTTCCTTTCCTTGGCCACCTAGTGCTGGTGCAAGGGGTGAGTGAAATGGGGATGGGGTGGGGGACATGGTGGCCGAGATGGATCCTAAACACGGGACAAATAGATGAACTTCCTCTCACCAAGCCTCATCTAGCTATTTCTATTTCAACTTGATATTATCCATCTTTTCCACCAACATGGAAACTCCATAAGGGTAGCTATTTTTGTCTGTTTTTGTTCATCATCCACCAACTAGAACTATGTCTTGTACATAATATGGTTTCAATAAATAATTGTTGAATTAAACAATACTATGATTTGTTTATGCAGCCAGCAATATCAAGAGGGCAGCCTGGGTGGAAGAAACAGCCTAAGCAAGGGCCAGAGAGCAAGAATTTTTATGTTTTGTTTAAGGAGCAATGATTAGTTGTTTCATTTAGAATAATTTGACTTGCAGAACTACTTTTTTATTTTTATTTTTAAAAATTTTTATTGGAGTATAGTTGATTTACAATGTTGTGTTAGTTTCAGGGGTACAGCAAAGTGAATCAGTTATATATATATATAAATATATATATATATATATCTCCACTCTTTTTTTTAAGATTCTTTTCCCACATAGGCCATTACAGAGTATTGATAAGAGTTCCCTGTGCTATACAGCAGGTTCTTATTAGTTACCTATTTTGTATACAGTAGTGTGTATATGTCCATCCCAATCTCCCAGTTTATCCCTCCCCCCCCATCCCCTGGTAACCATAAGTTTGTTTTCTACATCTGTGATTCTACTTCTGTTTTGTAAGTAATTTCATTCGCACCTTATTTTTTTAGATTCCACATATAAGCAATGTCATATGATATTTGTCTTTCTGTGTCTGACTTACTTCACTCAGTATGGCAATCTCTAGGTCTATCCATGTTGCTGCAAATGGCATTATTTTGTTCTTTTTTATGGCTGAGTAATATTCCATTGTGTATATGTACCACATCTTCTTTATGCAATCCTCTGTTGATGGACATTAGGTTGCTTCCATGTCCTGACCACTGTAAACAGTGCTGCAGTTAACATTGGGGTGCATGTAACTTTTTGAATTATGGTTTTCTCCAGGTATAGAAATGTAAATTGGTATAGCCACTATGGAGAACAGTATGGAGGTTCCTTAAAAAACTAAAAATAGAACTACCATATGACGTAGAACTACTTTTTATACAGAGCTTTTTGTAAACTTTATTGTATAGCAGCTTATAATATTAATGTTTTCAAAGAAAAGAAGGTAGAATAAAACCTGTGGATATTACATCTTTGTACATACCAAGACTACAGTTCCAATTGCAAAGAGCAAAGATGGCAAGGCTTCCAAAATAACTCTTACCACTTTCTGACTAAAATGTGATGTAATTAGATGACTAAATTGGACAAAGTCTCCTACTATTAAGGGAAACATATTCTTTTCCTGTATCACCCAGATTGTCTAATATCACTTCTCTAAACAGGCTAATTATTCATTTCTCCCTATTGCCTGTGCTAACAATTCCTTAATATACTAATTATTGAACTTTAATAAGGATAATCAAAAAATTTTGTTCTAAAAATTAAAAATAGAAGAGAAAATCTGAGATCCTATAACTTAACTGTTTTCCAGAAGCCACTAGTAGATGATAGATATGATAAGCCATGGCAGATTCTTTTATGTCACTGTCTTCAAATGATCTACCACCTTGGAACAAATCCATCTTGTATTTTTACTCCAGAACTATTTCCTCATCTTTGGCATTGTTCAGAAGTACAAAGTCAGCCTGCGTGCCTTGCAAAGCTACATTTCTGTCAAAAATTTAACATTGGCTCAAGATCCATCATCTGGTAAGATGCAAACTCTATGCCCTGTTAGGTTGGGGGGGTATTCCTTGAGTCCGAGAGCTTATTGGTCATCTTGGAGGAGAACGTGATTGCTGACCTACCATGGTGATGCCTCTGTTAGAGCTGGTGCTTCCAAACTGCCTTCTTCCTGTCTGGTTCCCTCTCCCTACATGACACTCCTATTCAACGCACTAACCAACTCACTAAGTCAGTTAGTCCTTGGGACTCTTGGGAAGGTTTACCTCGTGTCCCCTTCCACTCATATTCTTGCAAGGCAGGAAGTGCAAATGAATGTGACTAGAGCTTTTTAATCCCAGGGTTAATTCTTGATGCGACTCTGGCACCTTCCAATGGAAAAATCTTAGTGAGGCTTTTAGCAGCCTATTTGAGTCCAAGATTATAGAAAAGAGGAAAGACCAACAATGATGGGTAAATTTTCAACATTTCTCCAATAAGAAGGAGCACATCTCATCATTTTTAAGGCATTGAAAAGAAATTACTGCAGCAGTAGCAAATCTGGGTATATCACACAAGTTCTTATGTACATTTTACTTCAAAAGGAAAATCCATGTCACTTTAATGTGCTTATTGGCTGGTGTGATTCTCTTTACTTTCTCTAAGGCTCTAAAGAACAAAGGGTTTTCCATTTACAGTGAGGAATTGAGTCAGTGGATCATTCAGTGTGGAATAAGAATTTCTCTCAGCAGCGAGAGCACTTCTGTATATTTTTCACTTGGTTATTTAAACTACTTTGGAAGCATAAAAGTGATTTCTTAAGGCAAACTCTCCACTGTTGTTGCAAAGGACCCTCTGGGGAAAGCACACTTAGTTCCTGCTTCTTCCTGCCAGGGCTTTCTGAACAGATAGCTCCAAGAAGCTTTCTATCATTTATGTCAATCTAATTTTATTTGTGGGTTTAGTTTGACTAAGAGGCAGATACCTAACTTTTTTCTGCTGCTCCATTTCTGTACCTCACAAACAAGAGATATTTCTCTGAAACAATAAACATCTGCATAGAGTTTTGTTTATCGTTCATTTGGACAAATTGAAAAATGTTATTGGTTACTTGCCTTCTCATTGCCAGCTGGCTTTATTGTTGCAGAAAAGTCTTTATCTGGAATTTTTGTAAAGAAGGAAATGAGAGTCTTAATCATATATATATATAATCATATATATAATCACTATACA
Organism: Balaenoptera acutorostrata; assembly: GCF_949987535.1. Taxonomy (NCBI): domain Eukaryota; kingdom Metazoa; phylum Chordata; class Mammalia; order Artiodactyla; family Balaenopteridae; genus Balaenoptera; species Balaenoptera acutorostrata. The sequence continues at coordinate 13,153,321 of NC_080079.1, read as the reverse complement.
TGTATAGAGTGATTCATGTCCATTTTAAAGCCTTAACACCAGAGGTGACTTTAGGGATTATTCAACCCAACCCATTTATTTTGCAAATGAGGAAACTGAATTCAACAGAATATAAATTATTTTCCCAATGCTATAGAACTAATTGGTCATAAAGTCAGACTTAGGACCCAGGCCTCCTAACTCTGTTCCAGTACTGTTTTTCTCCTTGCTGTATCATCTCCAATCTATGGGCAGGGGAAATGGAAATCATGACCTCAAATGACTTAATTCTTTGATCAGCCTTTTTATATCGAGAAACTATTGTATCAATAAAGATACAGACGTTTGTTCCCAAGATTGCCTCTGTCTGTTCATCTCTGCTTTTGGATGTATCTAAGTAAATGTCTTACACATCCATCAAATTTTGGCTCTCATTTTTTAGGTAATAGTGATAATAATATGCAAGGTTAGGAACTTAAGATACATGAAATCTAGAAAGACGTATAACAGCCTTTTGTAAGAAAAGAATAATGATTTTTGATATAATAACAGTTAACATGGCTCAGTTATCAAACATGATGACATACTAATATAATTTCTACTTAACTGTATCATCCAAGTATTTAATTTTCTTTGCAGATGTAAGGCACATTTACATCCATTTTGGACATATCAAAAGCACATCAATAATTCTGAATGTAACCAAGCTCAATTTCCCTGTATCAGATGGAGAGTTGGTAAGTGTTTAAAGACTGGGGGATAATAGAGGAAGGAAAGGGAGAGAGGCTGTCTTCAAAGCTCAGATGTAAACTAGACAGAGAGACAGAAAGACTATTAGGATGGGTGCCGAAAAGCTAGAGGAGGGTACCTGGTGCACAGATATTATTGTTCTTGGGTAGTCATCAGGTTAGATTTACTTATCAAAAGTAGAAGAGAAGGAAGATTTTAATTCAAGGAATAGTCTACTCTTTAGAAACTTCAAGTAATAGAATGTATGATGATTATGAATCTAAAGATCTCAATAGCTCTGCCCTTTGATGGTGTCAGTTTTGTTCATACTAGGCTATCTTTGTGATTGCTGGGAACTTTCCAGAAAATCTAGTATTTAGGAATTTCAGTAGGTCTTATCTGTATTCTCATGAAAGAGCAGATTATGGTTATTTCTTTAGGCATGTATGTAACATCCTTCTAAAAATAAACTAGAGGATTTCCTGTTATGTAAAACATAGATATTAAAAAGGGAGAAAAATCCTTTCTCCAGCTAACATTTTCCCACTCATACTTCTTGTATTTTTTCTAGGCATACTTTCCTTTGTTTATATACTAATTAATTCCCCAAAAAAGGCAGATTACCATGAAACTATGCTCTTCTTTAGAAATAATTAAATCTATATTTTATGAAAAACAGAACTTGTATAATCAGACAAAAATATGTAACAAACAAGAAAGACTGATATAGAGTTAGGTTTTGGAACTAGACTTGGAGATAGTTATATCAGAAAATCTAAATATAATACATTTAAGCATAAGACTCCTTTTCTAATTTTGTGAATTAAGAGGCACTCCACATATTATTCATTTTCTGGAAAGACATTTCTTACCCTATGTTTTTATGTACCTTTCCACTTTTTCCCACAGGTCAAAAATGCTGACTCATTCATGAGTTCCAGAAATCTGCTTTTAAACCAGCACCCTGAACATTTCTGAAGCAGGCTGGGGTTAGAGAGGCACGTTCCGAAAGAAATATTGCCCTCTTTTTCTCAAAAGAAAAGTAAAATAAAAATAAAACTTTGCAATGCCACTGACTTTTGAAGGATTTTTCTCCTAGAAGGAGCACAAGGAAAGTGTCTACAGAGTAACTTTATGCAGGAACAAAACAACTAGTTGAAAATCAACTCTTCAGACCTTTTGTTTACATAGAGCCAAAACGCCAGTTCGTTTCCATGATGTCTTTGATAATTTGACTTTTTCCTACATTTACTGAATTAGCAACATAGACACAGGTTGTGAAGATTGTGAACACAGATTGTTGTGAAGACTCTCTTCTGGATCGGGCACTGTTAGATTGAAGAATATGGTACCCCGGTGGACCAGAGTCTGTACCTTATCTGAAGAGGTTGCTTGAATTGGTCCTTTGAGATCCTGATATGTCATTTACACCTACAAAGAGCATTATTTATCTGAACATCAAATTCAGACTTTCTTGCCATTTTGGAGAATTGTTTTTAAATGTTTTCAATATTTGCTCTTTTGTAATATTTTTTCCAGAGTATGCTTTAAAATCCTTCAGAAGGTGGTGAAGTGATGGAATGTGTCTGCTCCCAGCATCTTGCCCTTAGGCACTTGGGGACACCCCCTGACTGCAGCCTCAGGACCCAGACTCAAAGCAGCACTGGTGCATGACAGTGGGAGAGGAAGTGTCTTCAGACTGGGCTTTCCTGTACACTGCCCTGCATTTCTTGGTTTCAGTCATGGCCCTTCTTGTCCTGTCCCTTTTGGATGTGGTAACCTAGTCCTATTCATTACACCTCCTACTTAGAAATCCAGAGAATGTGAGACCTGAAATTTGCTTTCAGACATCCTTGTCTGTAACCTTGGCCACTGAGGTTCCTACAGCTTGTCCCCAAAGAGGCCAGTTAGAATGGAATTACAACACAAATGATAACAGCAACAACAATGTTGACCACAACAGCAGAAACAATAGAAGTAGAAACATCTTCCAGCATGTTTAGTACTGTCAGACACAAGAGCTATGAAATGGCTATGACTACCCCATTTTTAAAATGATACAATAACATCACAAAATGCTATAATTATTTCATACAACCCTGTGGTAAACAACCCTACAGATATTTAATTACTCATATTGATATTCTTCCTACATCTGAGGAAATTTTTATTTCCAGCTTTGAGATGTTAATTGAGATAAAGATTGTTCAATTTGTCTCCTTGATTGTTTGATTATAGCTTTGAAATTATTTTTTAAAAGCCTTCTAAGGTAACCCAGTAGAAAGAGTAAGCCTATTCTCTCAGGAAAACTGAATGTATTCAGTTCCTTCGAAGAAATTTGGGACAGATGTGCTTCTCTTCTTCTTCAGAGAACCCAGCAGATAAAAAATGTATTTTATTTCTTGTGAAATGCATTTTCCTGTTCATCTCAGTATGTGGGACTGTCAAAGTTTATAACTTTGGCAGTGTTCTAACGTGACCATTCTGTTCTCCTTTAGAAATTTATTAAATCTATATTTTTATGAAAAACAGAATGTGGTAGATTTTTTTCATCTTTTGACATTTACTTGTTGGTTAGTGTTTTTAAGTCATGCTAGATCTCAAACCAGAATGACAAACCATCCAAGACTTAAGTGTTTCCAAAGCTGATTTTGAAAGGGAAAAGAGGCATTGTGAGCGATGATGCCTGACACTTCTGTACAATATTCTACCTGAGAATCAACAACAATTTTAAAGCTGTGAACTAACTCCTTTAGGTTGATGTCGGTTTTTCAGAAGGGAAAACAAACGGATTATCTCTTTTTTAAGGTTTCTTATACAACAATGCTGCTAATTTGCAATGTGTAAACTCCATGGGATTTTTAAAAGTTTTCTTGTGGTCTAGGTTTGAGGCAGGTGGGCAGACTGGATGAGATCTCCAGTTTCCTCCTGGACCTAGGATCCTAAGAGTTTTTTCTCAGGTCATTTCCTGGAACTCATGACGAGGCTGCATTAGCCCCCCAATACCACTACCACTGAAACCTTCAGGGCTCCAGTCTCCTTTGATTTATCAGGCCCGTTCATGCTCTAGTTTTAATATCTCAGCTTTGCCTGTTACACTAGATATTTTAAAGAGCTTCAGAGTTGACATTAGTTGTGTCCTAGTGCATCAAAGAAGTTATTCTATCATCTCCAAATTATTATACTGGATGATTGGGTTTTAACAATCTCTAAGAGGGTTTGTTGAGGTCTTTTTTTCATTCCCCTGTGATCATGATGGTATTTTTTTCATTTGCTGAGAAGCTTTCTGTATTAGAAGAAATGGCTAATTGTCTAATTTCTATCTTTGGCTCATTTTAACTTCTTTTTTTGTTTGTTTGTTAAATATCCACACTTTACATATTGTGGTTTAAGAATGATAATTATTTATATAAACCATGTTACCCAAATCATAGCATGAGTGGTAGATGAGAGTTAATATGTACGGCAAATCATCAGATGAAATTGGCATTAGATATGGTTTCCATCTTGTAGTTCATCTCTTAAACCTGCTGGGCTGACAGGGCACAGTCTTGGGGGAAGCATGGAAAGATAGAAGGGAAAGAATTCTCCATAGACGTGCATGAACATTCATATGATGGAGGAAAAAAAGGGTGCTATAAGCACTTTTCTATACTCCCTACACTTTAATAGGCTGAATTTTCTCACACTCCATTATTTTCTTGTTGGGTGCAGGAGACAATGACTATTCTACAGATAACTCACGAAAGAGTGGCCAACAACTACACTTACATAGAATGCTTTTACACACATTTTTCCAGAACCCATAACTTGAATGAAAAGCTCTTTTTTTCCTTTGCTCCACTGTGATGAGAACAGTTTGTTTGACTCATACCAAACCAAATCAAGCATTTCTGTGGGCACAAAGAGGAATGTGAAGCAAAGAAAGATTTTCTTCCTAAAAAAGGAATATGTGCATGGAAAACAAAATTGCTTCAAATTTCACAACATATTTTACCCTTAAACCTTGGAGGCAGAGTCGGGTCAGTCCAATTTCCCTTGCAGATATTTGACTTTAAAAATCACATAATTCAACTTTTAAAAATGGATTTGTGTGAAATGATATATAAAAAAATTCCATGCTATGTAAGTCATGATGAGTTTCAGCTTATGTTTACCCTCTGCCTCTTCATCTTTAAGAGATGCAAATTGTCTTCAGGCAATAGTGGAAATGTCTTGTCCTAGTTCTTCCAAATCAGCCCTTAAGACGTTTACATTAGAAACTTGGAGTGACGCTAAAGTAAATGAGTTTCTTCAAAAGGCTGGCTGCCCCCTATCTAGGAAATTAAAAGTCATTGGGGAGAATTTTTTTAAAGAAGCAATAACAGATAAGTACATGGTTCTTGGTTTCTTAGCCCAATCCTATTTGTACATTTTAGAATCTCAAATGACTAATCCAGTTAACTACATGGCGAATTTTAAGAGAGAAAGCAAAACTTTTTCTAAGGATCCAAGTCTCATACTCTTTCAGTTGTTCCAAGATCTCAGATTTGTGACTGTACTTATTCAAAGAATGTCATGTATTTGCTTTTCTCTTCAAGAATGTAACGTTACAAATGTATTTAAATGCGATGTGATTCGAAGCTACAATAATTCTTTGCATGCATTTGGGAACTACAGATGCTGGCATTAGTCAGAAGAGAGTCTCAGTTCCTTTACCCTCAAAACAAAGAAAACATTACCTTGCCCACTTTCTCACAAGGCTGCTGTGAAAATAGTAAATAGTGAAAATCAGATAGTAAAATCGTGAAAAATCAGATAACCAACGTGTAGATCAAACCCTTGATAGCTGTCTGCAACCCAGTGCCCTGCCCAACCATGCAACAACACTTGCGATGTGAGGAGGGCAGGTATCACCATTGTTATGCCTATATTCCAGATAAGGAAACTGACACTTAATAAGAAGGAATGACTTGTCTGTCATCACAGAGTATGTATGAGAGCCAAGATGCAAATTCAACGCTTTTCACTCTAACCTTCATGCTCTCCCAATAAGTTGCCATGAAATTCTTTATAAACTGTAAAGTGCCTTACAAATGTGAGGTGTCACATTATCACACCCCTTAAACCTTATTTTTGACCTTCTGAGGCCAAAGCCAGGAAAAGTAGGGGAAATATTGGAAATTTAAACCACTGGACTTTTCATAGAATAGTTCAGGAGAGAGAGCAAGGAGAAACAGTAGCAATATACCAGATTTTGAGAGCAGAAAACTCAGCTGTAAGACAACAACTGGTCGTTAGCTGAGAAAAGAAGTGTTGAGTCAGCAGCCAGAAGAACAAGTCCACAGGAAGGGAAAGTAGCTGAAGAAGTGAGGGACTGGGAAGAAGGAAAAGGTGGGCACAGAAGAGGCCAAGCTGGGGTACAGGCTGCTGCTAAAATCTGACAGACATGGTTTCGTCACTGAGTTCCCTTTACCTGATGGTTAGAATCCTTGAAGTGATGCAATTCCGGTGGCTATATTTGAACCCAGGTGTGCTCTGAGTACCTGCACATACGTCTTCCAGTCTTACTATTGGCCTGCACACTCCTTGTCTCCCAACTGCTAACCCTGGCACCTCTCTACCTGAGGGCCTTTTCTGGTGAGCAGAACCCACTCGGCTAAGAATGGGTGGGCAGGAAGTACATGAGAATTAAAACCCTCCTTTCATATGAATGACAGTGGCAGTTGGTGTATAAATATCCCAGCTCTCTCACCCCTCAGAAGTGTAACTCTGAGCACATATTCAACATTGGTTCCCAGAATTCCCTGTGGGGATTAAGGTCCAGTTATTCACTCTGGTAACTTGCTTGATAATGCTCCTTTTGGGGTTGAATTACCTCCTTGCCTCTTTTCCCCGCTCCCCTACATGTTTCCTTCACCTCCCAAATAAACTACTTGCATATGAATCCTTGTTTCAGAGTTGGCTTCTGCAGGAACTAAAATAAGACCCGTCTTGCTGAGGGCAATCGTTGTCACCTTAGGGAATAGCAACAGCCTGTAGAAGTTGGACCAGGGACCAAGGAAGCGAAGAAAAGGACCAGGAAGATAAAAAGAGTTTAGACTCATGAAGTCTCACGATAGATAAGAAATTCACCAGAAACAGTAGGTGAGTGTGCTCATGGACAGCAGACTGGACCCTAAAGACATTTATTACAGAAGGCAGTTGAGCATCCATTATCCAGGCAGTCAGGGGCCAAAGACCAGGCATGGTAAGGGGGAGGAGGAGGCATTAGCCCACTAACAAGAAGGAGCTGAAGCTCTGAGGTGAAGGAATAGGGTACTCAGGGACTGTTTGTACTTTCCTTAATAGCAAGAGTCTGTTCTCAAGAAGAGGTGGCTTGGGGTCTACAGAGTATGTTGCTGGCCACAGTGGCTGATGCCGGGAATATTGGGGCAGAGAGAAATTCAGTGCTTCTTTGAGCTAAACATGATCTTGGGCAGGATATAGTCCAACCTCTCATTCTGAAGATGAGGAACCGAGGATCAGAGAGGATGGATGTCTTATGCTAGGGCAATCACCCTAAGTTAAAGAACCAGGACTGGAATCTGCCACGGTACTTTCCCACCACTCCCTACTAGAGTGACAAGTGGTCAAGTTAGAATTTGACTCTCAGAGATAACAGTTGTTTTTAAAAGAGTACCTAGTCCTCTAGAAATGGAAAATTTAGAATTAAGTCTCAATTTCCTCCTGAATGCTGACACCCACATAGAAGGGTAGATTACATGGTCTAAAGTCTATCTATTTTAGAAAGTGTGTATAATAACCCTCTGTCACCTAATGGGAATGCTGCTGTGAGTTTTAATTACTATTCATTAAGGGCACAGATGTGGTCTGGTAAACGAAATGCTCTAAATGAATTTCATGATAGTTTTACCAGGTTATTAAGAACTTACATACTCTCAGGAATCCAATTATTTTGGTCAATGTTGATGCTATATTAATATTATTATTATTAACAACATTATATTACATGTAATATTGCATATTACATATAATGTCACATATATATAACATTTAATACACAATAATATATATAACATAATATATGATAATACTTAACAGTATATTATATCCAGTATAATATTAATATATAGTATTAATAACTTATAATTACCATTAATAAATAATAATGTTGTGTTTTATTGTCTGGTTTCTTTTTAAATTCAAGTAAAAAATATATTTAGCATTGGGTAAAAATGTATCTTCCTGATGAGTTCCAAGGTTGATTTCAAACATGAAGGCTGCACAGAACTATCTCGTTGGAGAACTCATGAGGTAAAGATGCAATAGTCTTATCAGTCTCCTTGCTTCTCATGAATGGCATCAAATATTTAAGGAAACATTGTAACTCTGAGGCACTTTGATAAGCTTAGAGTCCCTCTTGTATACTCTTTTTTTTTTTAAGATTTTTTTTATTGATTGATTGATTGGTTGATTGATTGCTATGTTGGGTCTTCGTTTCTGTGCTAGGGCTTTCTCTAGTTGTGGCAAGCGGGGGCCACTCTTCATCGCGGTGCGGGGGCCTCTCACTATCGTAGCCTCTCTTGTTGCGGAGCACAGGCTCCAGATGTATAGGCTCAGTAGTTGTGGCTCACGGGCTTAGTTGCTCCGTGGCATGTGGGATCTTCCCAGACCAGGGCGCGAACCCGTGTCCCCTGCATTAGCAGGCAGATTTTCAACCACTGCGCCACCAGGGAAGCCCTGTATACTCTTTTAAAATATTTTACAAAGACCAGCTCTATAGCAACAATGATGGTTTTAGTATATCTAGCTTAGAGTGAGTAACTAGGGATGAATATGTATATGCACACACATGCACACACACACACAGCCAGATACAATTCTTTGGAATATTTAACATAACTTTTAATGATACTATATGAGTTTCTCTCTCTAGGAGACTACCTAGTCATAAATATGATAAGCAAGCATACTTTGGATTCCTGGAAACAGAAGACGTTTAAACCTTGAAGATTGAAAGGACTGTGGAAATCATCCAATTCAATGCTCCGTGACTAAGGAGACTCAGGCAAGAAGGAAAGGACTTGCCCAAGGCCAGCCAGCTCATCAGTGGGAAGCCAGATTTTCCGAATCCTAGTTCAGGGCCCATTTCCCCAAGACCAGCACGATGGCTCCCCTGTCCTGAGGAGAGACAGCATGGACCAGCTCCTTCATGGCCACCCTTCCCTAGTCCACATCACCTATACTAGACTAAACAAAACAAAATGCCACTTACATGAAAGTCCTTTGGGGAAAAGCCCGTGTTTTGAGAAGAGGTGCAAGTTCCTCCATCCTTGTAGATATGACTCCATGGAGATAGTTAGGGTCAAAAGAAACTTTGCTGGATGGAATGCTGACACTTTTGTGAAATTGTCATGATGAAATGCAAAGCATTTTGTACACTGTCCTTTACCCTTGTCAGGAGCCCCATGAGTAGGATCTGAATGTCAAGTTGCATCTTTTCAACCAAGGGAAAGATGGTGCTGACTCCATGCCCAGGAAGCAGCTCACCAATTCATCTCCTCATTCTCAGATGGTTTTCTACGTGCAGACAGGAAGATCAAAAATCACCGTGAGCTGGTCAGGGCTGTTCAGCAAAATATTGTGATGAGCAGACATCTTTCTCTTTCCACAAGGAGTGTCCAACGGTCAGGGTGACAGAGGAGGCAACCCCCAGAATGGCATGATTTAGAGCCCTAGGAAGACCCCTCCTACACTCCTACATCACAAACCTCTTGGCTAGAATCTAAAAGGACACCATTCACATCTTCTTCAAGCTCATTTTAGATCCTTATTAAGCACAAGTATCCCTGGTAAGAATAACCTTTTTATCAGCCAAGACTACATAAAGTCTTGGAGCATGAGTTTTGATAGGGAAGGAAAAAGAGTGCACTACCAGAGGATTCTGGATGCTTCTGGCAGTTAAGGAAAAGGGAATATCATTCAGGGAGGAGAGATGACTGGGGAGATGCAGTGCAGAGGCTGACTAATGAAAGCTGTACTTCTGGAGTCTTTACAGCATGCTAGGACCTATTCTCAGTGTCCTCCAAGCTTAATTCATATAATCCTCCATCTTATGGGATAGATACTATTAGAATCATCCCCAATGGAGACACAGAGACAGAGAGATTAGACAACTCACCCAAAGTTACACAGCTGATAAATAGCAGATTTCAAATCCAGGCAGTCTGGCTCTAGAGTCTGAGCCCTGAACTACTATACTAACTGTTTATCTACATTAAATTTTGATTCATCTTGTTTTAATCACCACTGAAATGGCTCTAATAAGGCTCTCCCCTGCCCCCCATCTGCTTGACCTGATGAGTTTGGCACTTAAAGCCCAAAGCTACACTGTCTTGACGATCCCTACGGTACACTGTTTGCCCCAGAGAGCTCCTTTGGGAACTTTCGTAAGAGAAGCACTGAGGCTTTGGCAGCCTCTCTGCAAATGAATTCCTGGACAAAGAGTTGATAGGAGGTGAGAGCTAGGAGGCGTGCTGCGCAGAAACGGAGGGCTACCTATCATAATAGATGCCAGGGGAGGCTGGACAATTTCCACTGATATGTACTCAGTCCCAGAATCATAACAAGGTCTTGGTCTCTGTGGATGAATAAGCACCACCCTGGTTCTGAGGCTGAATGAGGGAAACGAAGTAATGGCCTTAGATTTGAAGCACATTAATAATACAGTCTCTAGGATGGGCAGTGCCACTATCCCAGTTTCCTTTTCCACATAAAATAGAAGACTGGGGTCTCTGGGCCATCCAAGGTAGCACTTTTCACAAATATCAAGCATAAATCATTTAAGAGGCAATGTTTAAAAATGGGAAAGACAAAATCCCAAGTGAATTTGCTGCTTACCTATGTGTCCCTGCCCTCTTGCATCTCCATGGGCGGGAGGACTTTGAAACACTCTGACACCTCATTTAAATTCTTTCAGATGCTGTGTTTTTGTCAATGTTTTGAAGGGGGTCAAATAATAGAATAATGGATTCCAAGTTAAATTACCTACTTAAATTGCCTACGTTAATAAAAAGATGGAAACCAAAATGTTCCTAATTTTAGGAAGAAACGTGATCACTCTATCTGATATAGGATTGACTTATATAGATCTGTTGGAGCCCCACCAAAGTAGAGAAAAGTCTAGTACAATACAGAGCAGAATTAATTAACTTTCCCATGAATCATTTATTTTTATAGTGATGATGTTGATTAAGCCTTTTGAATACAGCCTCCCACACAAAACTCTTTTCACATCTAGATGTAATATATAAAATTGAGAAACCTTTTACTTTCTCTAACAATCCCAAGTTTGAAATTAGTGATAACCTTCCTTAGCCCCAGTCATAGCGGAGACATCCAGTTAGTTAATAAAATTAGAGGTATGAGTCTGCCTTCACATTTGTCAGTTCATTAAGTTAGATACGCCGGAGAGCTGTGACGACCAGGCCATGTCAAGATTACATGGTGAACCACTTAAACCCAACGCGTTATACAAGTGTTTACACAATTAATTGGTTATTCAGTGTTCCAAATAAGAATGCCAAAGACATATAAAGAATGCCACGCCTGCTGAATTTCCTTCCGTAACAGAGGTTTTCCTGCATGCAATACTGTGCCCAACAAAATCACATTTCATTAGGACAAACAGGGCAAGAAAATATACAATATGAGTGAGGCCAAAACAGTGTGTCAGATTAGATTTACCTAAAGGAACAGAGTAAAATTTCTGATCATCTTACATCCAATGTGATTGAGAAACAGGATCTACGCAAAGCCTGAAATGATGTGATGATAACAGAAATATGGTCATGTCATAAAATGTATCAGATGCGTCCCTTTGCCAAGTAAATAAAAACACAAACAGGACGGCAGCACCCAACAGCGTGGGAAGAGGGGGAAGACAAGACGGCAGAGATTTTTTTTAAAAAAAACTCCGCAACGTCAAGGGAAAACAAACTGTGGACTGTCGAAGCCAAATCTGATGCAGCTGAGCCCTGGGTCTGGCATCATGGTGGCCGGGTCGCTGTTGAGTGTGAGCCCCACCGCGGGTTGCACTAGACCTTTGAAGAGCAGCCTCACGGCGGGTCACAGAGCGGTCAGCTGTGCATCTCTGCTCTTCCACGTGGCCCACCCCAGCCACTATGGGAAGGAGGGAATGATTTCTTTAAGGAATTGGGCTATTTATAAAATAAATATAAAGTCTAATATCTCCTATGCACAGATGATAGTGGAGGAGCGCTCCGGCAGCTGTCTATTTGCTGTGCGTCTAAATTGCCCCGTACTGAGAAGAAACACAATACAGTTCACCAGAGACTTGGCTGCAAGGTAGAGCCGCTTGTCTGTGGGCAAGTAATGACTTGCGTTTTCAGCTGCTTCTTGGTAAGAGCTTTAGTAATTGGAATCAGTTATTCAAAACATCGCTAAATGTGATTTAAATGGCAAGGATTTAATAACAGAGAAAGAAGCCATTAAAGGGGTTCAAGCAGGGGAGAAGGGAATTCCGTTTTTTAGAGCAGAGGGAGAAAAATAAAGCAATTACTTGATGTAAAGGCCAGAAACAGGACTCCTGCTGTCAGGGAGAAATCAAATCTGTCAGCAATTAGTGGGATCTTAGGAGGTAAAGAACTCTCCAGTGCTGAGCAGTGAATAAGGGGTTAGCAATTATATGAACTGATAAAAGTGTTCTGGTTTCCAAACAGCAGGTTAACAAGCCTTACTTTTTTCATAACTTGATGCAGATGTGATGAGTCACACTTTATGATATTTTTCAGTGGTCTGCCAGGAAAGTTCCCTAATAAGCACACTGGGCGGCCTCTTTCCAATCTCAAACTGTGTTCAGGCTGCCTAGCCCAGAAAGATGTGCAGGAGAGCATTTGGAGAACAAGGTTCTTCTTTAATTGAAAGATGGAGTCATAATTTCCATCAACATGCAATTTTTAAAAAATCAAATGGGAAATCCATGTCCCAGTGTCCACTTTTCCCATGGGGCTGGTAGTAACTGGTGCTTTCTGCATGGAAAGAACATCGCATGGTATAAAGTAGAAAACCTTTTCATCAAATAAATAAGTTAACTTTATTATGCTATGCTCCTTATTCTTTGTCCTGTTAGGAATAAAAAAGATAGATTTATGTACATACGTGGCCCACACATGACTGCTATCTGAGCTCTTTAAAAATCACTTTGTATTGATGTACGTGGGCTGTGAAACTCAGTATGATATGTGAAGTCAGAAACAAAAATCAATTGTTCCTTCACAAAAACAGTTACAGCCTTTCGATTCAAGGAGCTATTCTCTGCGCTGAGTGAACGCTCAGACGTCAATAAAAGATGAGTGTTGAAGTAAGGTCATTTGAAAAGACGCCCCTAGCATCCTCTCTGAGTAGCTCGGATGGTGACCTACTTAGGTTTTTTCTGACATGTATTCTGTTTTAAAGACATAAGCAGTTATACCTGAGCAACAGTACCACAAAGTGAAATCTGTCATCAGCATATGCTACTGATCTGTCGATTGACCAGAGACAAATAAAAACAAGAATTTTTTTCTTCCTTTTTTTCCTGTGAAATTCAGTGATAATATATTTGGCCATTGAGGACTTTCCTTCTTCCAATTTAAGCGCTGTATAAGCAAATCGTTAAACAATTTTAAAATATCCAATCAACGGATCTCAAGAGATTTTCCATTTTGAGCAAAACTCCTCTGACAAGAAAAATCTTACCCCTCTTTTCTGGTGAATCATTGTCGTGGGCTTCCCAGGCTCCCATGGCCGCAATAACTAAGTGCCCTTAAAGGCTAATGATCATGAAATGTCCGTGAAACACATAGTGCTTGGGAAGTGTAGGCTCACCAGAGTGTAGCTTTAAGAGCCGCTTTTATTCCAGCTCTAAGGTCAATATAATTTTTGTATTTTTCTCTTTTGCAACATAGCTTTCAGTTTTATATTATTATTCTGTATTCTATATAATCTAGTATATTAATATAGGTTATTGCTCAGTTTTCTTAAATATTACATTTGTTTATGCAAATTTACAAATTGCATCTAGCAGACTTGTTGGGTAGGGTTGAGAGAAGTATGAAATTGGAAGCAAGGGGACATTGGCCAGAGCCGCTACAGTTCTATGCAGAGCACAAGAGCTATGCTCTTAACACTGCTGTCAAATATCATACAGGCTCACAAAGATCCCATACCCCAAATACACTGAGATTCATAAAAAAAACTACTTCCTGAGCACCTAAATGTGCCAGACACTGTGCTAAGTGTATTCATCTGTCTTTATATTTCAACTGCTAATAAGGTATAAAGATTTTTTTTTTTAATTTTTATTTATTTATTTATTTATTTTATGGCTGTGTTGGGTCTTAGTTTCTGTGCGAGGGCTTTCTCTAGTTGCAGCAAGCGGGGGCCACTCTTCATCGCGGTGCGCGGGCCTCTCACTATCGCGGCCTCTCCTGTTGCTGAGCACAGGCTCCAGACGCGCAGGCTCAGTAACTGTGGCACACGGGCCCAGTCGCTCCGCGGCATGTGGGATCTTCCCAGAACAGGGCTCGAACCCGTGTCCCCTGCATTGGCAGGCAGACTCTCAACCACTGCGCCACCAGGGAAGCCCATAAAGATTTTTTTTAAGGCAAACAAGAAATGCTCCCATTACTGACTTGTTCATTCATATACATATATAAATTTTTTTTTAATTTATAGGACTGCAAATTTTCAACCTCCTTGGTTTATTCCTGATTTTTTAATTTTGGGAATTTTTATTATATATAACATTGCATTAATTTTAGGTGTCAACATAATGACTTGATACATGTATATATTGTGAGATGATTACCACAATAAGTTTAGTTAACATCCATCGGCACAACATAGATAGAATTTTTTTTTCTTGTGATGAGAACTTTGAAGATCTACTACTCCTGATTTTTCTTATCATCTCCCATTATCAAACGACAAGAGTCACTTAACTCCAAAAGACACTGAAAGTAACTGAATTAAGAAAGTGGTAAAGATGAAAAACACCAGATTAAAAAAAAAATCCAAGTGAGGAAAATATTCCTGTGGCAGAGTTTGCCTTGTACAACTGGAGTTTTTCTATGATGATTGTACTGAAATGCTTATCAGCCCATCAGGCCCTTCCTTTGGGGACGGGTTGATTGGGCGCTGGGCTCTGGTCTTGTCACAGTGAGGATGGACTCACATTTAGCTGGGTTTTAACAAGCAGATTGCTGGATTTTCACATGACCTTACCCAGCTCTGCCAGGGATGGGCTGTGCTTTCCTCAACAACAAGGTCCATGGTTTCCTCATCTGGAAGCAGTAATAATAACATTTATCAGAATACCCTTGGAGTTTTCTACATTCCCTGGAAATTAGAAAATGATCATATAACCTTGCCTAAGAAAAAAATTGGAGTCAGTGACCTCTTTATAATAGGGAAAATAAATATGGTGTTTTTTACCGGGTGTAGGGTTATCCAGTAATACCTTGTAGGCTTTACTTAGCTAAGGTTTAGTATTAACTCTGCTTTCTCATTCACAACACCTTCAGAGGGACAGAAGCAATCGAGCATCTGGCTTGTCCCAGTAGAAGGTAGTTGTGGGACACAAAGATTTTTTTTTTTAATTTTAGAATTTTATTTATTTTTTTAATACAGCAGGTTTGTGGGTTTTTTTCCTTTTTTAAAAATTTTATTTATTTTATTTATTTATTTTTGGCTGTGTTGGGTCTTCGTTGCTGCACGCGGGCTTTCTCTAGTTGTGGCGAGTGGGGGCTACTCTTCGTTGCAGTGCGCAGGCTTCTCATTGCAGTGGCTTGTTGCGCTTGTTGTGGACCACGTGCTCTAGGTGCATGGGCTTCAGTAGTTGCAGCGTGAGGGCTTAGTAGTCGTGGCTCGCAGGCTCTAGAGCACACGCTCAGTAGTTGTGGCACACAGGCTTAGTTGCTCCGCGGCATGTGGGATCTTCCCAGACCAGGGCTCGAACCCGTGTCCCCTGCATTGGCAGGCAGATTCTTAACCACTGTGCCACCAGGGAAGCCCTTTACAGCAGGTTCTTATTAGTTATCCATTTTATACATATTAGTGTGTATATGTCAACCCCAACCTCCCAATTCATCACACCACCACCACCCACCCCGCCACTTTCCCCCCTTGGTGTCCATATGTTTGTTCTCTACATCTGGGGACACAAAGGTTTTTAAAAACATCTTACGTGACATCACTGAGAAAGCTAAAGCTGTTTAAGTTATGTGTACGAGGGACTTGATGTTGTTCGGAGCAGTGTGTAGAAAGCCCAAGTAAATATTCTACATGATTCACCAAGTTAAGTTCACAATTGTTGTGATAACATCTTAACTCAGAGAGTCATGAAAGAATCTTCTTTAAGCCAGAAATAAATACATCCCGAGGAAGGTTTAGAATCCAGATCCTTTGAAAGCTGCCTGGGAGCAGAGCATTGGCCTAAACTGCTTCACTGTATTCTGACCTGAGGGTGCAGCTTACAGAACGTGAGGCAGGAAGAGCAGTGGCCACCATGTGGGTGCTGATGACACCGTGCAGCTAAGAGCCTCAGCCAGGATGGAGGGCACCCTTCCCTCCTGGACCAGACGTCAGAGCTGTCTCAGTGATCACGCCTTGTAGGGTGGCTGTCATGAAACTCTGGACAGCCCTGATGGGAGACTGGATGAGTGTTGTCAACTCTTCCCTTCCGCTGAACTAGGTACCGCTTGCAGGAGAAGTCCTGTCTTCACAAATCTGCCACTGGTGAGTGTCAAGCGGGACCCTGCCAAATTATAAATGAGCGTGTCCTCTGGGAGGCAGTGTGTGAATTCTGATACGTCTGTCCTACAATTCTTACGAAAGTAAATCCTAGCAGTTCGCTGGCATGGCAGCCTTACTTAGCAGTAGGAGGGAAAACTTGGTGAACTGCAATTTGGGGGAGGATTGGGGTAGGGAGTCTTTCGGGCTTTGGTATAAAATGACTTGCTAATCACCTCCACCGGGTTAGTGGAGGAGGGGTTCTCTTTGCCTTCCACACTCTCTTCATATCCTGCCTTGGGCATGTAGCAATTAGGACATTCCTTCTGTTAAGGGATATGATTGAACTCTGTCTTTTAATTTTGTGATTTTGATCTCCTTGAATTACTGATTAATCAGCCTTCCAAACAGGCACTGACCCACCTGCTTGGGGCCAAATAGTAAAGAACCCTGGTGTTGTCAGGCTAGGTGCCACCAGTCCTGTTTTTCCGGTTGGGACTGTGCCTGGGAAAGCAAAGCGGGACACCTGGGCCAGCCACCTCCTTGCCAAATGAACAACTTATTATCTTCTCAGTAGCTTTGTTGCATCAAGGACTTTGCTTCCTCAGTGTGATCTCAACCTTCATTGGGGTGGGTGGACCAATAGCCTCTTATGGTCTATTGAAGGTGACCACCCTCTTGTGAGGGACACTCATCTCCATACTGTCAAAGTCTCAATGACAACCCAGAGACCATTATTTGCAAGTCATCTAGACCATACACTTTCCCCATTTTAAGAAAAACAGGCTCTCCTCAGCATAGGAACTTGTTTAATAATATTATTCACTGGTCTTATAAAAAAATGTCTTTCTGTGCAACAAATCTTAACTACAGTGTTGGATGGCCAAGTGTAATTTTGCTGTTTTTGCTTATTTTCACCTAGAACAAATGTTGATATATATATGTGGAAATGGCAAGAACTGGGAGATTAAACAAAGAGAGAATTAAATGTCATTGGTTTCAGCTATTCTTTTAACAAGAAACTCAGAACCTTAGCTTGTCTTTTTTTCCTTCAGGTGGAATTCCTCTTAGTGTAGTCCTTATTGTGTGAATAGTAACATATTCACACACAGCCTAGTGACCCTCCGATATCTAAGAAGTGACTGTCAGAAGAATGAATCATCAAAGCTACTTTTTTTTCTGTAATCAGTGGTGGAACCACTGAAAGATAAATGAGGAAACTTTGATGCAAAACATTGCTCATTAGATATTATCATAAAATCTTGTTGATATAATAGCGTGGTAGTCAAGTTCCCATAGCCCCCCAGCACACACAGAGTTTCCCCATCATGAACATCTTGCATTAGCGTGATACATTTATTATAATGAAGGAGCCAATATTGATTTATTATTAACTAAAGTCCACAGTCTTCATAAGGGCTCACTCTTGGTGTTGGGCATTCTATAGGTTTGGACAAATGTATAAAGTCATGTATCCACCATAATATCATACAGACTCATTTCACTGCCCTAAAAAAAAAAATTAGGGCTAAAGACTATGGAGGCTAATCTGCTCACTGTCTCTAACTAGTTCTGTGATTCAGGAAGAGATAGGACATTTGAAAAATGGGCTCTCAGGGTTTCATACATTATGTTGCAATTTTACCCATCATTGGGGTTTTCTTCTAGAATAGGGATATTCTGCAATTTCATATAATTCTCGTATCCAGAGTATGTCACCCTTTCAACTCTCCCCACTTTTCCTCTCTCACTCTGTAGAATCCTGCATCATACAAACCTGAGGAGGTAAAAATGCATATTGCTCATATGTTTATGATAAAGGAGCCAACAAAACAAACTCCAACAAAATAAACCTCACATGCTGGAAGTTGGATATGGTTCGTTAATAGCCTTGAAAAAGTGTGTTCAGAAACAGATCGTCTTGTATTAGAAGAAGTAAAAACGGAATGTTTCTTACCCTTCATTCACAAGTTTCTGGAACGTTTCTGTTTAGTCAGCAAGTTTTTAAAAGGGCATTTTCAAAAGGGGGAAATGCAAATTAGAGGCATCGGGTATTACACAGAAAATAAAGGAACTGTCAGAGAAAAATCTCATGGAAAGCCAGTGGCACCGTGGACTAGACATCAGTGGAGCCTCACTATAATGCCACCTGGGTCACTATAATAATGTCACTTTAATGTGGATCTGGGTCACGGGTCCTTGTAATTGTTGAAACTTTTATAAGGAGAAAGTTCTAAACTGCTTTAAATGGGAACAAAGGCAATTCTGCCTTATCTGAATTCCATCCTTTGGATTGTGATAGGCACAAAATACCAGAGTAATTGTAATTTGGAGAATCTGTGAAGTGTAAAGGCTGGGTGGTCGCTGGGTGGAGTGTAAAGGTGGGGGCTACCCTAGTGGTGTGGTTTTCTGTTCTCCCATACGGGCAGAAAAATTCAAAGTTAGCTATATTCTTCCAACCTTATGACAATGCAATGTCTTTTATTGTGAAAATTCATCATTGACTTACAAGTAATTCAAAATTATCTTGGTTTTTTTTTCTTCCCCCCATTTATAATAAGAAATCTCTGCTGGTCTATCTATCCTCTTACCTTATTTCAAATACTTTTGATCTCGGGTACATATTTGCAAAGGAGCTGAACGAAGTTAGGGATGTGGTTTGTAGCCATGAAATGGAGCAATACTAGTTGTTCCTTTTTACAGTTCAGCCTACAGTTTTTATTGCCTTTGATTTATTAGGACTACGTTCCAACTAGTTGACCCAATGATACCATACCTGCATTTAGAGACTTTGGGTCCGTGTTACCTTTGCTATGGCGCAATGATGAGTAAAATAGAGATTAGGAGACCCAGGTTCTAGCACAACTTCGATTACCATCCCCTTCACATGCAGTGATCAATGCTCCACGCTACAGTTTCCTATTGCAGAGCAAGGATGATAATACCTGCAATATCTACTTTACAGGTTTGCCATAATGAAGAGTCTTTGCAACAACAGGCATTATTAACATAAATAAATTAGGAGATGATGTTTTTCACATCACTAACAATTTAGTCAACATAATGACAATCTCATGTCTAATAAGAGATGTTTTACTTAACAAAGTCCTGGAATATACTCTTCCCTTTCCTATGTGATATTAATGAAAAGTACCTAGTGTTTTTGCATTCAAAGAGCTTCCCCGAAGTGACATGAGCTTACTCAATGGCCGCCTGTCCCTGATTTTTTTTCCCTAGGCGATACCAAATTTGAGCAATTGTTACCCACAATGTGTTTGGGGGGGTCTGTTGCCCCCGCACATTTGGCCGGTCTCCATCCGTGAACACCATGCTGAAGTGGTGGTCTTTGTGCCGTTCTCATTGTTATTCTTGTGCCACTTGAATACTTGAGCAAGGGAAGCAAGGTCCCGGCGTCAAGTCAGTTTCAGCTCTTGAGATCTGAAAGGCAGCCACTTGGAGTTCATTACACATTTCGACTCAACACTCCTGCCTTAACATTGTATTGCACAAGAATTCTAAATTCATTTTGGCTGCGTTACAAGGCCCGTTTTCTGCCTGGATGCCTAGGTCTCTCTTTCTTTCTATTGTCTCTGGTTGGTGTCCAGGAATAAAGGATACTTACCATTTAAAAAGGCAGAATTGTTTGTAATGAAAATACTTCCCGCTAACTGGCACTCTCTGAGAACTTTAAAGACTCAAATGAGGACAGTCACTTCCTTTGGAAGCATATTTATTTTTATGCATCTTTTCTGGAAAAAAGTGATCTCTTTGGGTATCTTGCTCATCATAATTTATGTTTTCCCATCCATGAGAACTTTACGAAAAGGAGAATTTCTGAATGCAAAAGACCCTTTATTGACTAGGAATTTTCATGTTCATATATATATACTGGTCAAAATTTCTTTTATCTACGAAAACAGAAACGTTTTTCTCAAGCTTCTTGAGACCTGCCAGGTGTTCACACTGGAGCGTGAGTGAAACGATGCTAAAATAGAAATGTTTAAAAATACATCTTGGCATTTTTTTATTGATAAAGGTAATCAACTAGGAATTAATTCTTTTCTATTCCATTTATTGGGCACAGTAGGGTTTAATAAACCTCGAATGGCTTCACTTTTCTGTTTCAAGAGCAGCGTATCTAGAGAGTATTCTCTGTAGCAGTGAGAGATTTGGAGACATATGTCTGTCAGCCTCGGAAAAAGAAAAGCCATTTAACGGCTTCTTTTGAGAGGCTAAACCGCAGCGGTGGTTTAGGGAGGTGGCAGGGACCAGGCTGGCCTGCATTTTTTAATGTTCCTACGTGTGTGTGCATGCGTGTGTGCATGCTTGCGCGCGTGTGTGTGAGCATGTTGTTTTCCACAGGGAGTAACTAATCTCTTGGCTTAGATCCACCTTAGTATTAGACTCAGTGCTTTCTCTCCCTCCTTTACTTTAAATCATTATTATGTTTATTACTTCTTTTTTCTTTTGCTGGAGAAGATTAATAGCTTTCCCTGGGCAGAGGGAACTCTGCAGAGCCCAGTGGCTCTATAAATAGCACCTGCGGCTAATTCTCCAGTGCCCGGTATCTCCCCAACACATCTTGGTCTTTAAACAATTTGTTCAGAAGAGGAAAGCTAAGGGTCACTGTGCACTTTGGTGTGACTCAAAATGCGTTTTATGGATAGTGGGGTTTTCTCCAGGAAGTTTGGCCTGGCGGGTCCTTTAGAGAAACTGGACGTCCCAGCACGTCCCTGGGGAGGCATGCCTCACTAACCAAGCTTGTAAGGATATCACAGAACCTGTTGGACCCGTGGGTTTGGCGCCATGCTAATAGCTTTTACCATTAACTTTCCCCCTCTCCTTTTTCTCGTTTCTTTTTTCTCCGTAGGTTTCAGGCTCAGCTGAACTGTTCCAATAGCCTGGGGGAGATGTGACTTCATGGAGTTATAAAACACAAAGAGGGGAAATGCTGGGAAAATTGCAATGCTAAGGTTCAGTAACTCGTGGTTTCAGAAAATGGAATGCTTCTGGACAACAGAGATTACAGGAAGAACAGGTGGCGTCGTTTTAAAACCATCTTCATCTTTAGAGGTGGTACTAGGAACAAGAGAGCGCCGCACCTCTAGGGCACAGAGCAGGTGTTCAATAAATCTTTGTTGACTGAACGGATGAATGAAAGGCACTATATTTCTTATTATCAGAAACCTGCTCATCGGATGAACTGAAGTCAGTGCAGTTGCAAGTGAAGTCCTGTGGCTTAAAAAAGGCCATGCCACCTGTTAAGGGAAAGGGAAGGGGGAATAAGGCTCCCGTTCCCTGCTGTTCAGTTATTTCTCCTCCTGCGTCGACCAGATCACCAGTAAAAACGGTTGTGTTGAGCATCTGGTATTTTGCTAGATACCTGATGAACCCACTGAGCTATATGCTTTGTAGGTTGAATGCAGAGTTCTCTTATAAATATCTTCCATTGCTACTTGATATTTACATGGGACCTTGAGAGCAGTGAATTCTTTCTCATTTGCATATCTAGTGAGACTAAGGAAAGATCCAGGGATGCTTCTCAGACCTTGAACTCAGAACGCTAGGAAGCTTTAACTCTTTATATGCCCACCTACTACATTGATTCAAATTTGATGTGTCCGTTTTCTCAGAAAAGGACTCCCCGAATTCTATTTACTCTTGTCGTCTGTGCAATCAAACCATTTCTCTGCCTGTTTATTTCATCAGTATTATCATATAATTACATAATAGCTTCTTACAGCTGAGAGTTACCTCAGAGATCATTTAGAATAATCATTGCCTTTTGTAGGTGAAGAAACTGAGGCCCAGGGGATGAAGTACCTTGCCCAAGGTCACTCAGCTTGTCGACAGCAGAGTGTTAAATGAGAACTTGGGCTTCCTGTCTACCTGTGTAATATTGCTCCCTTTATACCATGTTGCCTTAATTCACAGCAGTGTCATTTCTTGGTTTCCACTATGGCAAAGTGAATTCCTTAAACCAATGATTTTTAAACCTTTTAAAAAGGGATCCTCTAATGTACTTCATTATATGTACACAGGTAAGAAACAACTACTCTGCAGTTGGGCAGCGGTGGGCATAGAAGAACTTGAAACCCACCATATTAACAACCACCCCCCCCCCCATCTTCTGCCCCAACCCTGGGCAGTCTCTAAGGTAAATCCAAGATACCCAGCACATCAGGAAATCAGTCTCAAATATCATGACTTGTGCACAAGGAAAACCACCTTACATCTATCTGCATAGAGGAAGAGATTTCAGTCCAATGGGTTTTCATAGGCTTGGCTTCATCCACCTTTAAAATCTCCAGTCAAGGACTCACAGAACAGTATTATCTCCAGCTAGGGCAAAGCTGGGCACATCTTGGCCAAGCTTTAGTAAATTTTGCTGAATGAATAAATGAACAAAAGGTAACAACTCAATCCCTGGCAACACTTCACTGCTTCTCATTGTCAATTACTCTCAGCCTCTCCTATGCTGCCTAAATGCATCATATACGCCTTTGCAAACACTTTTTCCTTGTTGTATTTGGTTCCATTTTTTTTACCTGTTTCTCCTTCTGGGCTGTGAGGTCTTCCAGAGTAGAACTCTGAACTCACAGTACTCAGAACACCCTGGGCATACATTAAGCTTCATTAAGATCTTATTGTTAAATTAAAAATGATTGGAAGTGCCTCAAACCTTTAGTGCTAAGGTAGGGTTTCTCAGCCTTGGCATTATTCACATTTGGGGCTGGGGGAGTCTTTGCTGTGGGGGACCATCCTGTGTATTGTGTATGTTTAACAGCATCCTTAGCCTCCACCCACTAGATGCCAGTCGTACCCCCCCCACCCCAAGTTGTGACAACTAAAAATGTCTCTAGACATTACCAAATGACCCCTGGTGGACAAAATTACCCCTCACTGATAACCACAGAGCTAAAGGAATTCTTGTTTTCTCTCCTCTGAGTTTCTCTTTTGGGTGGATTCAGCCTGAAACGGGGCTATTCTAAAAGGTGAAATGTTTTGATAAGTAAAAATAGGCAAATGTATTGCTCAAATCTAGGAATTTAATAATAAATACTGTCAGTTATTAATTCATTTTACCCTCTACATGTTTTATTTTGAGGACTTTTTAGTGGAGAACATAATGTTTGCTAGTTTGGGAAGATAATGTTCATTTCATCAAGGAACACAATACCAGTCTTTTCTTGAGCCATTGATCTGAGTTTGGCTAAGTGCCACAGTTCCAAGACAGAGAACAAAAATGGCAGCTTCGTATATTCTGTCATCATCAAGAAGTTGGACTTGCAAATCAGCTGTCTTTTCCATGTTCTCTGCCCTTGGATAGTTTAGTGGAATGCCCTTATAATTTTAAACAGCCCAAGTCCCGAGTCCCAGGCTATGAGATTTCATGACCCATGTCTACCCCATCCTAGGTGTCACATGATACCTTTTTTTTTTTATCATAATGTCTTCTTTTGTTTGAGAGAAACAAAATGTCATTGAGTGTTTGTTCTCACTAATGGAACTGGGCCTCTCCACTTCAAATGTAATGGAGAGTTTAAAGAAATGTCTAAGAAAATTTTCCCATATCTCCCTCCCAGAAACACATAAGCAAGATGAGAAATACATACATAGTTCTCTAGAACTGGCATCCTCAACTTCTCATCTTTCTCATCTTCCACCTTAAAGCATCTTCACATTGATCTTCTAATATCTAGGTCTTAACAAATGTAACCTGGGTGTCCCCAACTCCTACAAGCTCCTGAGAGCATTTTTAAATTAATATCCAAATACAATGACTCGATACACCCCTAATACTTCAGGCTCTTGGAAGTCAAGCATTCCTATCCCAGTATTTCCAGAGCTCTATTCATTCATTAAGAATGTATTTATCGTTTCTCCATTGTATATTCTTGCCACCTTTGTCAAAGATAAGGTGACTATATGTGTGTGGATTTATCTCTGGGCTTTCTATCCTGTTCCATTGATCTATATTTCTGTTTTTGTGCCAGTACCATACTGTCTTGATTACTGTAGCTTTGTAGTATAGTCTGAAGTCAGGGAGCCTGATTCCTCCAGCTCTGTTTTTCTTTCTTAAGATTGCTTTGGCTATTCGGGGTCTTTTGTGTTTCCATACACATTGTACAATTTCTTGTTCTAGTTCTGTGAAAAATGCCATTGGTAATTTGATAGGGATTGCATTGAACTTGTAGATTGCTTTGGGTAGTATAGTCATTTTCACAATGTTGATTCTTCCAATCCAGGAGCATGTTGTATCTCTCCATCTGTTTATGTTATCTTTGATTTCTTTCATCAGTGTTTTATAGTTTTCTGAGTACAGGTCTTTTGCCTCCAAGCGGTACTGCTGAACCTAGTGGCAGGGCAGGAATAAAGACGCAGATGTGGAGAACGGACTTGAGGGCACGGGGGGGAAGGCGAAGCTGGGATGAAGTGAGAGAGTAGCATTGACTTATATACACTACCAAATGTAAAATGGATGGCTAGTGGGAAGCTGCTGCATAGTGCAGGGAGATCAACTCGATGCTTTGTGATGACATAGAGGGATGGGATAGGGACGGTGGGAGGGACGCTCAAGAGGGATGGGATATGGGGATATATGTATACATATAGCTGATTCACTGTGTTGTACAGCAGAAACTAACACAACATTGTAAAGCATTTATACTCCAATAAAGATGTGAAAAAAAAAGAACATATTTATCACGTATACTATGTAACATACACTCTACTAAATTTCCATTCCAGATTCCTGATCCCATTGACTTCCCATCTTGCCTCCTGTTGCCATCCTCTCTCCATCTACTTTATCTCCTATGTGGTCACTGTCTCCTTAAGTTTATTCTCCAAAATACCACAAACTCAAGGTTGCTGTGTGACACAGATGTTTACAGAAGGTTGATAATATTAGAGAAGTTGACAATCTCATGCACAACAAGAAACTGCTTAAAATTAAACAGTAGTCATTGCTTTTTCTTAAAAGACTCTTTGCCAACCTTGTCACTAGGGATGTCTCACTGACCATCTTCCTCCTCAGGATCTGCTTAACAGGCTGCCATGTTGCCCAAGCTTGCTCCCACTCTTCCCAGATCAGAGAAATTACCCCCCAAGCTCCCTTCCCATCTACTGCTGAGAAACATCTCCTAGCCATGGTGGTTGTTGTTTACAACTTTGTTATCTGATATAATTTGGGCCTTTTGTATCAACCATCTCCTTTCAGACTTCTCATCATTCAAGAAAGCCTATCAAGGTATTTTCTTACGCAAAAGATTCTACACCCTTAACAAGGCAAAACATTAGCAGAAGCTTTGCGATTTGATTTTTTCCTATAATTTGCTCCAGTTTGTATTCTTAGGCAGAATTTTTGGCCAGTACATCAACTTTTGTGACAGAATGAAGGCAGTCAGAAATTTATTTTTCCCTTATTCAGAGCATAGGCCCTGGGGTAATTTTTTTTTTAATTCCCATAAGTTTTTTTAAAATCCCATTACATTATTACCCAAGTGTGCTCATTTCTCCATTAGGTCTGCCCCCAAACACAAACAAGCTACTAATTCTTATTAGTACCAATTATGAAAAGGGAATGGATGGAGCTGTACCTCAGGCCCACTGGGTTTTTCCTTTGGAATAACTTTAGCATACATTTTCATGAAAGGGTTGTTATAATGAATGGGTCAAAATGAGATTTGTTGATTTATCCATTTTATTTCTGTCCAAGGACCATGGGAAAATATGGATTAGCTCACACTTGGGAATGTAGGTTCTATCAGAAAAAAATAGCTCAAGCTATTGTATTGAATATTTGGGCTGTCTTCCATCAAGTTCAAACTATAAAAAGGAAAGAACATGTTTTCCTCCAAGAAAATTCTGAACTCCCTGCCAGGGTTTATAGTGAACAATGCAGGCTGATTCCTTTTTGGTGTGTAAAGGGGAAGAATGTCAGAGGAGGGGAGCTATGTCGGAGTGTTTTAGACCTAACATTTAGATGAGTGTGCTTTTCAGTGCAAAGAGCTCAGAGGAAAGTCCACTGTGGTAGGTGCATAGGTAAGTGTGTAAGGATATTTACACTTCCGTTAATACCTGAAATGAATATATGAATGAGACTAACAATGAAACAAACCTTTCTAGTTGGCAACAATATATCTTGACTAACACAAATAAGTAGAACACAAATGATAAGGAGAGATGCCTTTTAAAAATTTGGACACAAACAGTGGTCTGATGCTTCTTTTAATGATGTCAATTCTGCTACCGACTCTTTTCATAGATAGACAGCATTTATTGAGCACGTACTGTGTACCTGATACTCCCTAAGCCTAATCCTCAGCACTACTTTTCATAGCAGTCCTGTGAAACAGTCATCCTTATCCCCATTTTACAGATGAGGAAATTGAGGCTCAGCAAAGAGAAGTAACATGTCCTCAGTCATGAGGTGAGGGACAAAACCAGGTTTCAAACCCAGCTGTCTGACTCCAAAGCTGTGCTCTTTGCTATTTCATATGGCCTCTTTTGAAATGAATTCAATTATTTCCAATTTTGTTCTGTTTTGATTTTCATACCTTATTTTGAAAATCATACTGTATTTTTTACTATGTTAAGTTATACAGTGTTCTTTAGCCTAAGCTTCTGATCTGATCCAGTGACTATGTTATTAAATATAGTGATTCTTGCCTTATTCCATTGCAGGTAAAAGCAGAAATAATGACTTCTACGGAAGTCGTGTGCTCCGCAGCGCTGTTAAAGTGGTTCTATCCTTAAATGTCTAGGTACGTTTAGAACACTCATTTATTTGGCCAAATAGCTCTTTGTTCTTAATATAATTTTAAAATTGGCACTTGTAAATCCCAGTATAATTCTTTGCACATGCTAAGCGTTCAGTGAAGTTTTGTTGACGTAAGTAAACATATTGCATGTTTTGGGAGAATAAAATATGGCCCAAGAGTACTTAAGACCTGTGAAGTTTGAAAATAATTTTAGTTCCAAAAATAGCCAAATTTTTATAACTTTGGTAAAAAAATAAACAAACAGTGTGTTAAAATGAGTTTCGAAGTATTTCCACATGTTTTTCTTGTCTTTTTCAGATCATCTTATGTTTTTCTTGTTGTTTTCAGATAGACATACATAATTTGCTTAGAAAGTACGTGGCTCTCCCCTCCAATGTATCAGTATAGGGGTGATAATAATACTACGATTTCTGATAAAGAGTCTGCCACGTGCCAGTCCTTGTGCGTGGTGCTTTATGGATTTTTAGATTTGAACCCACTGTGGTGGGTATTTTCTCCATTTGCTGATGATGTTAATCACCTTCCTGGAGATCCACCATTGAACTGGAAGAACTGCAGTTCAAGCCTGTATTGGTTTATTTCCAAAGCCTCCTCCATTCACTTTTCTATGAAAACGATAAGCTCTGTTCTCTCTGCAAATTTTTTCTACGGAATTTGCTCACATCACTCTTAAGTACCACAGGGTGAGATATTAAGCCATGTGCAGTTTATTCCCCACCAGTGACAGAGGGATGGTAATAAATGAAATGGCTTCAGCCTTGCTTTGTATCAAGTGGCTTCCCTTTCAAAAGGTCACCCTGTCACCCACACAAACTCAATATAGGGATTAATTTTTTAAACTAAATGAGCACATATATAACATTTCTACTGGGATTATTGCATAATATGGGACTCAAGCTCCCTGGGCTGGATGCCTGGGGACCTCCTGGTTCTAGCTCTACAACTGGGTGACCTTTGGCAAGTCACTTAACCTCTCTGGGCTCAGGATCCTTTACCTGCTTTCTCAGTGGCTTGCCATCTCTAGTATACAATGGCCTTCTCAATAACATTAACATCTTCCAAAAATGATAGGACAAAGTAAGTTTTACCTAGTGTAGTAGGTCTTCCAGAGGCTATATCCATGTCCTCATTCCTGCCTGGAACCTGTGAATATTATCCTTTATGGTAAATGAGTGAATATTCCTTGTATGGGAAAAATATGAAGTTAAGGATCTTGAGAGGAGGAATGTGCCCTAGATTATCTGGGTGGGCCTTAAATATAATCAAATGTATCGGTGTAAGAGAGAGGCAGAGGGAGTTTTGAGACAGAAGAAGAGACCATTGAAGAGCCAAGGAACAGATTTTCCTCTAGAACTCTCAGAGGGACCATGGCCCAGCCAACACCTTGATTTCAGACTTCTGGCCTCCAGCACTGTAAGAGAATATATTCCTCTGATTTTAAGCCACCCAGTTTCTAATAATTTTTTCCAATAGCCACAGGAAACTAAAATACCTGGTTATACCACAAAATACATCTTCTGCTGCATTTTCCTGTAATATTCATAGGGAAACTTTTACAGAGAGACAAGCACAAGACTTGAGGGTTAATTAAGCATCCTCAACAAAACATCCATCCTGATGTAGCACTCAGAGACTATGATGTGAAATGTATTTAAACCCCACTCTTGGGAGAGTTCTGGGGCCCTCACCTGGATTGTCTATGCTGAAACTAGGCTTATGTCTTGGGGGAAACTAGTCCTTGGCTGGAGAGTATAGAGCAAGGAAGAGGGAAAACAGTGTCCCCGGCACCCCTTGTAAGAACAGAAAAGGTCTGTCCTGATGGCCAAATCTGAATCAGAAATGAAAGCCAATTATGAAGTGAAAGCTGTATAAGTGGGGGTCACAAGGTGGAAAGATTCAGGCTCAGAAGAAATTCCTGAGGCATTGGCCCATGATCATTGAGATTGAGGGCTTCAGGTAAAAAGTGGAGGTTGTTCATGGCTAAGAAGGGTGTGATTTTTATAGAAAGTATCTTTAAAGTCTTATAATCCAACCCCTTAACTGTTCACTTGAATCTCCTCAACTCACAGCCATGTCATCACCCAACCTCTAAAAACCTCTCACATTGTTCATTCATTCACTCATCCATTCAATATTTGAGTGCCTTCCACATGTCAGACCACAATCATGGATAAGACTAGGAGTTGACAGTCTTTTGTAATGAGATGTAGTAAGAGGAGGTGAACGTTACAGTGGAGAAGGACACAATGCACTGGGGCATCGAGGCTGGAATAATGGCCTCTGCCCAGAGGACTCAGGGCTGGCTTCTTGAGAGGTGACGTTGGAGCTGAGTCTTAGATGTGAGTATTGCGTGCCCCTGAGGCAGCTCATTTCCTCTTTGAAAAGTCCTTCCTTACATTGAACCAAAATATGTGTTTCATTAATTTTTACCTAAACTCTGAGTGGTCATTATAACCCAAGCCAGTGACTCTTGAGGACTTTGATCTCAATGGGTGGAAGGACACCAGGAATGTTTGAAGTTTGTTTTCAGTAAATCTCTGCACTGTGGAGGGCCCTTTGAAAGGGAAGCACACAATATTCTCATTTCTTGGACTATAAATTCTTGAATAAGAATTTTTAGGGACTGCCAGAGGAAACTATTGATAGTTAATATTACAGCAAGAATGAATTCTTCGGCAAATGGCCCACCTTCCTGCTCCACGTTTCTGGGTAGATCTCTCCCGTATGCAGTAGAAAGGTGGGGAAATCTTGCAAACAGTGAGGTGTGTGAAGAGTGAAAATCCAACTGCTGGAGCCAGAAGCCTGGCAGACAGCAAGGACCCCCTCGCCCATGTCATCTGTCATCACTTCCTATTGATTCTAGCCTTGTCTGGGCTCCATCCATTCCTCCCTTCCCCTCTGCCCCCAACATCTCTCCCCTGAATGACAGACCACCTTCTGCCTGGTCCCCAAACCTCCATTCATGCCTTTCTCCAGCCATTCTCCATTCAATAGCCAGCCATGCTCAAAAATGCAAATCGGATCATGTCCATCCCAGCCTGAAGCCCTTCGGTGCCTTCCCATTACATGGGAATCAAGTCTAAACCCTTTCATGTGGTTTATAAGGCCTGTAGGTGCCAGACCCATGGACCCAACCATTCGCTTTCAAGCCACTCTCATCTTTGCTCTCTGCAAGGCCACCCACTTGACTTTCCTTGAAAACACTAGGCTCTACCTCATGCCCAGGCCTTTGCATAGACTTTTCCCCTAGCTTGGAACACCCTCATGCTTTATCTCCCTACATCTGCCGGTGCTCCTACCTCTGAACAACTCTCTCTCCATCTCTCCATCTCTCCATCTCTCCATCTCTCTCTCTTTCTCTCACTCTCTCTCTCTCTCTCTCTCTCTCTCTCTCTCACACACACACACACACACTCTCTCTCTCTCTCTCTCTCTCTCTCTCTCTCCTCTTTGGCCTGCCTAACTCTTGCTTCTCCTCTATATTTTGGTTTCAATGGCATGGCCCACAGAAAATCAGTTCTCCCTAACTTCCTTGGCCTCTGCCCAACATAAGCTTCCCCAGCGCCCTTGCATTTCACCTCCCAAACATTCTTCACTGTGTATTTTAATTCCTTGGTTAATGCTTGTATTCCCAGCTAAACTGGGAACTCTACAAGAGCAGAGACTCTCCCTCTCTTGTTTAATTTTGTGTCTCTAGTATTGAGGACAGTATCTGACACACAGTAGGCCCTCAGGAAATACCTGTTGAATAAATAAGTGATTCAAATGATTGACATGAACCTATGAATTATTCGGGGAAAAAATCAACTTAGGGAAACAGGGGATGATGATAGGATTTCAGAAGAGAAATAGAAAAGTGGAAGTGTTTCTTCCTCTTTGAAGAAATTGGCTCTGGGGAAACAAACAGGCTGTTAGAAATTGACATACCTGCTCAGGACACTGCAGTGAAATGCTTGGGAAACCAGGAAGGGCCACCCCACTAAGAGCAGCTGATATTATTGTTATTCGTGCAAAGTAGATTTCTTGTTTCTCCTCCTTTTATATGGAGGCAAAGAGTAGTCTCTAAGGTGGAAAATTGAATGCAAAGCTGAGGACAAAGAGGCAGACTTTCATACAAATTTAGATTCAAAATCATCGAAGGTTCCTTATTCCCTAAATTCCTCAACTCCACCTTCAACGTCCTCCAGATTCTGGAACCCCTCTTCTTCTCTGGCTTTTCTTTCCCTTTGTATTGCTTTCCATCAAACACCCTTAGCTTCAGTAACTCAGAATTTAACAGATGAAAATCCACCAGGCACCTCTTGTGTTTAAGCCCTGTGTTAACAGCTTTAGGAAATGCAAAGCAGAACCACTCAACGAGAGACCATGGGACCTGGAACCCTGATGGTTTGTATTCAGGCCCATGCTTTATGTTTTTCTAATTATATGATCAGAGCAGGTTATCTAAGCTGTTTGGACCTCTTTTATGTGTACTTCCTGATAGAATTCTTGTGAAGATTAGATGAGATAATACATGTAAAGTGCTCATTTGGGTCCCTGTGTCATAGTAAGAGCTCAGTAGGTATCACTGTCAGCATAATTATCATCATCATCTTTATGTACTATTCCTCCCCTCAGTTGGAGATTCAAATCATAGGCACATAAAAAATAGCAAACAGCATAAAGAGTATGTACGAAGTACCAAATGTCATGTTATTTCCTCTCCCCATGTTTTCTCTTTCCTTTCCTCCCATTCCTTTCTCTTATCCTTCCTTCCTTCAAAGCCAAGGACACTTAGCTTGATCAGTTTGTTTCTTTTCCAAGAAGATTTCCCAGACCTTTGCATCCATAGTGATCCTACTCTCTCCCCTCTGAACTCATGGCCTGAGTCATTTGTTTGAGTATTAATCATATCTGGCCTTTTATATCTCTCATTAGCTTTGTCTTCCCCATATTCACTCCTTGATAGTAAAGCTGAGTCTTGGCTTGGTTTGTGTCCTCCACAAGTCAAAAGCAAGTATTTCTGGAGCACCTGTTATGTGTGAAAGATAATAGTTTGGGCTATGGGCACACCCAGTGCCAGGACAGAGCTTAAATGGATAGATGCTCAGTGAGTATTTAGTAATGGATTGATCTAGCATTGTTTTATAAGAGGGTACAAAGCTCACACCCACTTTTGCAAGGAATTGAATGATTTAAACACCAAGACTGTATGTAGCTTACAGCATGTAGTCAATTAGTTTACTTAAATTAATTTTTGGCAGCAATAATTGGAACCTCAAGTCTTTTGTCTTTAAATAGCTAATCCAAAACAACAAAATAAAATGATTGTTTCTTAAACAATATGATTCACAGACTCAAAATATATAATTTAATTAAATTTGAGTTGTTAATCTTTTAATAGAAATTAATCTCAAGTTCATTCAGAAAAAAAGGGCCACGCAGAAACCTCAGGATTCTGACTATGAACATTCAACACTCAGGCCATTCTTGTGGTATATGGGAATGGAGTAAGGGGTGTCCTTAGGTACTTCTGAATGAGATCTGGGATTCAGCCCTCTAACTCAGTCATAATTTTATTTTTCAGCTATTTTAACAGTTCAGACATAAATAAAATCAAATCTCTTTCTTAGGGATGCTGAGTAGGTCTACAATTCATAAATGAGACAATAAAACGTGAAAGCAACCCAAGTGTCCCTCATGGATGAATAGATAAGCAAAATATGGGGTGTATGTGTGTGTGTGTATATATATATATATAAAATATTAACTATATATGTATAATTATATATGTGTATATTTAATATATGTATGTATAATTATATATGTGTGGGTATATATATATATACATATGCACACAATTAAATATTATTCAGCCTTAAAAAGGAAGGAAATTCTGACACATTGTTCCACATGGATGAAACTTGAGGACATTATGCTAAGAGAAATAAGCCAGTCACAAAAAGATACTCTAAGTACCTCTTTAAGCTGCATCCCACATATTTTAATATGGAGAATTTTGCTATTATTTAGATCTAAATATTTTATAATCTCCATTGTGATTTCTTCTGCAATCTATATCTGATTTACAATTGGGATTGGTTTTTCATTTCCAATTTTTGAAACCATCTTTTTGTACTTGACTTATGACTTAATTGCTTTGAGATCAGATAACTGAGTTGTATGCTATCAATTTTCTGGATACAAGCTTTAGTATAGCTGTGTCTAATATACCGTTTATCTTGTAAATTGGTTTTTTCTCATTCAACAAGTATTTATTGTTTTTATGATACACTGGCACAATGCTGGTGGTGGGATCCAGACTCCATATGTTTTTGAAAATTCTATTTTGGTCACTTTTCAAACTAGCTTTCCCTCTCTTTTTTAATAGTGTTATGCTCTTGTATTATGGCTTTTTTTTTTTTTTTTACTTCCTTAACATCTTAAATATTCTAAAGACTATTTCAAATTATTCTCTTATATCCAGTATGTTGAGTACATGTTTTCCATTATTATGTGTCCTGACTCTCCTCCATGGTGGTTGGTTTCCTCATGTGGTTTGTAATTTTCCATTGTGAGCTCATCTTTAGCAGTGGTTGTTTTCCTTGAAGTCTCATTACCTAGTTTGTAAAAGCATGCCTACATAGTGGTTTTGCTCTCATTTCTGTAGGTTCCTACAGGTTTTGCTGGTCCAGGATCACTTTTTAAATTAATTTTCAGTAAGAATGCCTTTCCCGGGGACTTCCCTGGTGGTCCAGTGGCTAAGAGTCCACACTCCAATGCAGGGGGCCCAGGTTCAATCCCTGATCAGGGAACTAGATCCCACATGCCACAACTCAGAGTCCGCATGATGCAACTAAAAGATCCCACACGCCACAAGGAAGATCCCATGTGCAGCAGCTAAGACCTGATGTGGACAAATAAATAAATATTTTTTTAAAAAAAGAATGCCTTTCCCACATTGGTGCATGAAGTCTGACACCACAGTGGTGTGTGAGACAGTCTTGTTCTAATTCCTGAGGGTGACATTATTTCCCACCGTGGTCCCACATGCTGATGGGCTTACTGACTATCTCATGGGCTTGTGGGAAACTTTCTTATCCCTCTTTCAAGGGAGGGATAAGAAAGTTTCCCACATAACATTATATGGGAAACTCCTGACTTATGCACATAGCATCATTCAAACTCTGGTTGTGCTGATGGCCTGTACTCTACACTTGCCTTCCAGGGACAACACTGAAGCTCCCTCCCCAGCCATGCCCACTTCCCATTCCCATGAGCTCCTCAGCTGCTGCTTTTACTCACTGCTGTGTTTGCGAGAACCGGTTCTGGTGCTTTCCTTTGTTAGTGTCTGGCTCAATTACGCATTTATTATTTTTATTTTATCAGCTTTTAAATAATACACTTGGAGTAGGTGAGGTTTTCTCTATGTCAGCTGACATACCTTAAACCATTTTTTTATTATAAAATTGGTATAGATTAAAGAAAGAAAAGACAATTCTCATTATTGCCAACTTTTCAAGAATATGAGTATTCACATATCCCGTTTGATAGGAATATAAACTGTAGTTCAGTTTGATAATTCATATCAAAAGCCTTAGAAAAATGTGTATACCCTTCAAACAGGCAATTCTAGCCTGGAAATTTATCTTAAATAAATAATAAAAGATGTGGGCTAGAATGTGGCTAACATCATTGGAATACTGGAGGGTGATAAATTGCACTAATGGGAAATATTTTTAAGTGAGCCACGTGTAGGGTTTTGGAAAATCGAAGTACTTAAGATATGCTATCTTTCCAACCAAAATATACTTGTCTGTCATACTTTGTCTGTTGTTAAACATCCTCATTTGGGGTAATTTTAATATATTGTTTTGTTAACACAAGGAGAGCCTTGGTATTTCCATGTTACAAGTTAGGCCCTCTCAATGTATAATTATCAAGAAGTTAAAAACATACTTTTCATAAAAGTATATAGTACTACTATATAGTGAGTATGTGTCAAGTATTTATATAAATAATTAATGAGGGAACTACAAGATGGCAAATCTGGTTCAAAGAGGATATGAAAAAAAAAATGCTGAAATAAGATTACTAAGTCAGATGCAAAACTGTTTAATGTCCTATAGGTCGACACTACCATGACCTTTAGGTTTTTCCTTTCCACTAGACAGAAATCATTTGTATCTCTACCACACAAAAATCACTTGCAACTTATAAAAGACTAAAAGTTAACATAATTTCCTGATTCTGGGCCCTAATCAATAAAAAAGAGTAAGTCAAACAAAATTACATTTCCCTCAAGAATCAGAGATTGTTAGACAATGCTCCAATAGGACATTGAAAAGGCATGAAATAATTTTTTTAACTTCTTTACAGTTTTAAAAGTTTTTCCTTAACAGCCTCAATTATTTCAGTTGATGGTAAAACCATGCTCTGGTTCCTTCCATGTGAAAGCTGGGGATCATCTTTGATCTCTCCTTTTCCAGCATCTAATAGGTCTCTACGTTATCCTTCCATCCATCTTCTTCAAGATCTGAAATATCCTCCCATGTCCTCTTCTGCTATCTTAATTCAGGCCATTTTTTAAAATTTTACTTAGACAGTGCAATATGCTCTTAACTGGTCTCTGTCTCCAGTGTATTTCTCTTCTAACTCATCTGCTGCACTGCTGGCCAGAGTTAGCCTCCTAAGTACAGATACGGTCATGTAATTTTTATGCCTAAAAACCTTCAATACCCATCCTCCCCTATTATCTAAAATAAACTTGAAACTCCTTAATATGTTATTCATGTCTTTCCTTATTCTGACCCAAACTGTCTTTCAAACTTTATCTTTCATTACAACTCTCCCAAATGTACTTCCAAGCACCAACCACAACCGTCTTCTTGTGATTCTTTGTACGCGCTGTAAGTTGTCCTGTCCCCATCACTTTAGTCCTTTGTGCTCGTTACAGTCTTTCATTTTGGAATGTGCATCCCCTACTGACCACCCTTCAAACCCTGGCTCAGATGACTTCTCCTCCTTTACTCCCCCTTCCACACTTGAATTAATCTCTTCTTGAGTCATACTCCCATTTTTCCTTGTGGCTTTATCAAAGCACTTACTACATGTGGTCATTATTAGATGAATTATGTACAGCTCTGTCTCCCTTAGTAAATTATAAGCTCCTTGATGACTTAACTGTGTCTTATTCATACTCCACTTTGGTACCAAGAATAAGGCCTGGTACCCTGTGGGGTGCTTGTACATGTTGATTACATGTTATTGCCTTCTGTAGAAGGGCTTGAATCTAAAGAGGTAAAGCAAACACTCAAAGAGGCACAAAGGAAAGAAAGATAACTTTGTGAAAATCTGAACTAGTTTTCTATTCTCCTGTTGTTGAGGAAGAGAACAGTTTTATGGACCTAACGAATGATCTCTCTTGAGAACTCAGCCCTGCAGCTCGGGGAATGATGTGGTGTGACAGGACAGAGTTGTCAATTTGCATTTTTTTAATGATTTATACATTCAGTGTATTGGGACTTTTAAAATTTCTCAAACTCAAAAGATGGTCTAACTAAATGATGCTGAGTAAAAAAAAAATCTAAATATTGTACAGAAGGTATTTTAACTAGTCAGATGAAAAACAGATGTCTTAAATTAAAACACATAAATTATTTGAGCTTAAAAAATTCATATATCTTTGTGATGAAAATCTATCACTCAAGACTTAACAAGATAGATTTTGAAAGCTTACATATTTGTACGTTTAGTTAATTGATGACATTCAATAAAGTGTCTCTTTAAAAAGCTGCCTAAAATTATAGACAACGATGATTATGTTGTTATTACATTATCTCCTCTTCAGTGTTACTCTTAAAACGTGCTTGACTTTGGGAAATTTAGAAGATATCGAACAGTGTATAGGAGAAAATAACAATCCTGTATATTTCCAGTACCTAGAATTAAACATTATTAATATATTTGCTCCTCACTTGTTAAGAAAAATTACCACTTTTTGTAAAAGGGATACATGCTTGTTATAAAGAATTCACATCAACTTAAAAAGTCCAAAGATAACATTTTAAAAAAATTTTCTCCTTGAAATGTCATCTACGTCCCAAATTCATGTTATCCTAAACAAGGGCCAAGCAACTCTTCTAGGTGTATATTTCATAAGTTTTTAAGCTGTCCTATAGAGTGTTAGTATTACTCTTCTGGGAAATATCAATTGCTGTTTTAAACTTAATAGTTAGCTATGAAGTAGATTTTCAAAACTTTAACCAGTTTCATTTTGAAAGAGTGATGGTTTTCTTTCATGAGTGTAAAATGAGAAAACAAATTATGTGATGAGAATTGAGAAAGGTCTTGAAGAATGCCACCAGCCTGAAACTTCAGGGATGACTATTCTAATTTGCGGAGATTAGTATTGGGTAGTTATACCTGAATCAGAAATCCTTGAGAGTATTTGAAATTTTACCTACTTGTTTGCTGCTCCTAAGTGTATTTTCTGAAGAGCATGCATTTGCATGAAGCGTTTAGAGCAACCTGACCCCTTCTTTCCCTGGGGTCCATTGTTCTGCCTGGAGTGACCCAACCAGTAGTCATTTCTTAGAAAGATAATCCTTCTCATGCTCATCTCTTCTTCCAAATGGAAAAATTCCTAAGAAGGAATCTGAAGACATTTTACATCTGGACCAAAATATATGATGACCAAGGCATTTTCTCTTAGGTGTCACCCAAGAAAAGAGAACGCAGTGATGGTATGAAAACGTTTCCCATTTCCTCTTCTATGTGTGGGGAAGTGGATGAGAGCACCTCTTTCTGGGTGACTCCAGGCCCCAGATTTTTGATGAATTACACTTTGTCTTTTTAAAAAATGTACTTTATACTCTGATACTAAATGTTTTCCCCTTACATATGGGGAGCTCCAATGCTCCAGTAAAGACATTTTTCTAGCCTGATGAAAGAGGATGCTCAAGAGGGAATACTTGATGGGAAAACTTAGCATTAGGCTGAAGTTGCATATGTAGTCAGGCATGTCGGTCCAGGTGGAACTAGAGCTAGGCTTCCATTTGGTGATGCAATCCACAGAAATCGGTATAAGAGACACGTACTGTGCCAGATCACGGTAGGCATAGAAAACCACACTCAATGCTCCTGTACAAGAAATACCAGGAGAATATGACTTTTTTCTGCCTTAATAAAAAGTCCTTTCTATCTCATTGAAAGACTCTTATTTTTATAGTTCTCAAAAATGAGTTGATCTGTCTTCTGTTTTCTATAGACAGTAGGTCTATCTTCTGTATATAACAGAGCTGTCTTCTGCTACCCACCCCCGCAAAAAAAGCCACCAAAAAACTCCTATGAAATTCACTTAAAATTTTACCAGTATAATGTTTTTAATTAATCTAGGAAAACAGCAATAGTTATTATGCAGAAATTACGTGGAATTGATTGTCAACTTACTTTGTAGGATTGATAGCATAGGGATAGATTTTTCCTTTAACCCTTTTAGTAACTACTTTAGAGCAGTATTCTTTTATTTAGGCAGCGTCTCAGCTGTCGTTGTCCTCATACAAAACTTTCAATATCTCGATTGATGAGAGCGATTTGTCAGCTTTGGATTTCCAAGAGCTTAGAAATAGTGCAGCGATGTTGAAGATAAATATGAGCACAGCCTTCTTCTCCACTTGCCTCCGGAGAAGCCTGAAGTCATGAGGGCACCTTGTTTACTTTCACTGCACCCGCCACCCTTCGCAATCCCACTGAACCCGCCGTGACCTCCTTTGACCAAACCTCTTCATTCACGAGGCGGCCAGAAAGCATCTTGTGGCCAGATGTGCGCCCCACGCCCAGCGTTCCTGGCCTCAAATTCATAAATCCCCTGCTCCACGCACTGACTGCTTTCTTGCCACTAACAAATGCCTCTTTGGACCACGGCTCCCTGACCCAGTTCCAAGGTAGGGAGGCGATTGGCCATTTTCTGAAATGACATAAGATGAATGAGGTGTCATCATCTCCAAATCCAAGAAGATGACAGTCAGGCCTCATGCCCAGATCCTCCTTCTCCTTTCCTAGCAAGCACCAGGATGAAGAAGTTACCCTATATCACCACTGGCTCCAAAAATGTATTGCAATATTTGATCCCCAGCAACATGGGATGTATTTTTGTGTCTCATCCACAAGGGCCAAAACACCATCGTGGATATCCAGTCCCTTTATTCGTCAGCCGGGTCTAGATTTTTCCATCTGGCTTCTCTTATCTATTGATGCATTAAAAATGCTTAGTGATGAAAAATACTGGAATATAGCGCATTAGCTCCAGGAAAGCCAGTTTTAGCTACGAATATTTCATATCCATCTTACTAGAGAGAAACCACTGATATACTTCAGGGCACAGTTTCTGCTCTCTCATTCTTTTCCCTTCACTTCTGGGGCCACAAACAAGTTGACATTTGTATAGCACTTAATGAAGGATTGCCATCTTGATTTTCTCACTTAACCCTCTCTACAGCCCTGTGAGATAGGTATTAGTGATATATTTTACAGATGAGAAAAACAAGGCTCCGAGAGGTGAAAGTGACTTGTAGAATATCACATAACCCACGCATGATAGGGCTGCTTCTCCAGACCCAGACCCTCCACTGCCTAAGCCTGTGAATTTTCCACTGTATCATTACCAAGTCTTTGGAGGGCATCTGGTTCAGTCCTTTTCTTGTTTTGATGAGTGAACTGAGCCCCCAAGTAGAGCTGGGGGGGGCGGTCCTTCTTGCTCTCTGGCCACACCTTCTTCTCCTCCCCTCTGCTCCTGGCACTGCCCTGCTGTCCCCTTCCCTGTTCTGTGTACCCACACAGCGTGCATGGCCGCCTGTGCTCCTGGCACGGGTCTTAGCAAAAACTGCTATGCGAAGCCCAAGGTCCCACGTACCCCAAATGCTGTGGCGGTGAAATCGTCAAGGGAACCTCCCCTGTCTCTCACATTTAGCTCCATGACATCTATAGACTTCTCTCTTTCTGACCCTCAGATTCTTTCGCAGGATAAATTAGCAAGTTCTAAGGAATAAGTTACTATGATGTAATGGATGTGGACCCTGGTCAGTGGACAAACAAGACACTGCTCAGGACAGTAATCTTTTTTTCTTTTTTTTCACTTTTTCTGATGAACCTTGATCTCTACTTGCCTTCTATACAGTTCTGGAAAAAAAAGTGAGGCAGAACTGTGAGGTTATTATTATCTCTGAAGCACATTTGATCATTGTTCAACCCTCGGATCACTTTGGCAACAAAAAGACACCTAAGAGTCTTGATGCCAGAAAATCGCTCCTCCCATTTCCAGTATTTCTTCCTCGTAATTCAAGGGAAATGTGGTGCCCAACATTGATAAGGAACAATGGTAGACCCTCTCATTTCTACTGTTCTTTACAGTTATAAAATCCTTGCGGGCCAATTTTTTTTATAGTCCCATTTATAAATAATAAAACTGAGTTTCAGAAACCTTAGGGAATTTGCCTAAGATAAAACAGCCTGCAAGTGACAGAGCCATTGACCCTACAGGCTCCCAGTTCCCACTGTTGTGTGTGACAGCAGTGCCACAAGGACAAGCCCTACACATCCCCAGGAGAAATCTCACAGACCTTGATCAAAATCACAAGTGTTTATTGATCATGTCGGTCCCATGAGAGGCATCGGAGGATGTCTGAAGAACTTATTAGGCATAGTCTCTCAAGGAACTTTACATTTTGTCAAAGGGGATGCTGGTTTTAAGTTACTCAGGTTCATAGCCATGAATGACTCCAGGAAGCACCATCCACCTGATGTCTTTGAGAAAATGAGAGTCTTTCCCTAATGTAATGTGGGTGAAATGTTCACAGTGATTTTTATTAAAATGAATAGGATCATAGTTTTACAACTGAAAAACAAAACCAAACCCTCTCTCAGTCTTCTGTGATGCTGAAACTGGACCTGGCCTTAGCTGTCATCTACCCGCACCCATGTGCCCCAGCGTTCCTTGCTACTGGTTTTCCATCCCTTTCTGGAACAGAGCCAGTAAGGAGAAGCTCACCTCATGGAGCTGTTGGCTGGATTTTGCCAGAAGTCTATGTTGTTAGAAAGTTCTGTACAAATAGAACAGCCCTACTCTGATCTTATCAGCCTGATGAAGAAACCAGGGCCAGACAGGCACAGGCGAGGGGTCCTGCACAGGTCATGTTCCTGGCAGGGCTGACAGGGCCAGCAGCACTATCACCCAAGGGCCTTTCTGACTCCTGTGCCCTAGGCAAGAGCAAGGGCTCATATACTGTGCCTTGTTCTCCTCTCTGTCTGGATTGGATCTGGGCAGGACAAGACCGCCTGGGTGGTGTTTGGGTATTTCTGAGTGACCACTGTGATGAACCAGTATTTGTCACAATTTCTAGTCATTATTTGTCTGTGAGCTCTGTGAGGACAGGGACCATGTCTGCCTGGCTTAGCAGTGTACATCCCTAGGACCTGCGCTGTTCCTGGCATATTCTGAATAAATAAAAAATAGGGACTTCCCTGGTGGCACAGTGGTTAAGAATCTGCCTGCCAATGCAGGGGACACGGGTTCGAGCCCTGGTCCGGGAAGATCCCACATGCCGCGGGGCAACTAAGCCTGTGCCCCACAACTACTGAGCCTGCTCTCTAGAGCCCGTGCTCCGCAGCAAGAGAAGCCACCGCAATGAGAACCCCGCGCACAGCAATGAAGAGCCGCCCCCGCTCGCTGCAACTAGAGGAAGCCCGCGTGCAGCAACGAAGACCCAACACAGTCATAAATAAATAAATAAATAAATAAATAAATAAATAAATAAATAAATTAAATAAACTATAGTTCCCATCTCCCTCAGAACCTCTGTCTCATAGCTTCATTCCATGAATTTACACAGTCTCCCATTAATGGTCACACAAATTTGCCCCAAAGTGACAGGCTTCTAGTTTTAGAAATCAAAGGTTCCTGTGACCAATTTGATCATCCAGACACAAGAGGCAAAGGAGTACTATTCATGCTTGAACTTCCCTCTTCTTGTTCCTCGGAGATCACTGTCAAATTTTTCAACTAGAAAAAAATGAGAAGGGAATATTAAATGCAAATGGACTTTGGCAGGTTGAGGGATTGTCAGGAGGCTACAAGAACAAACTTCTGTGTCCACTCTGGACGAGGGAAGGAGGCAAGGTTTCAGCTCTAAGTGGGAGATTTATTTTTTTAGGTCAGGTGTTTTTTGAAGTTTGCAGATGGCAATTTCATTTGCATTTAATGTCCTTCAGATTATTTCCTTTCTGTTGTGCTAAACACCTCTCTCAGTTGGGTCTAATTTGATGAGGTCATGCTGTGACCCTTGACCCTTTGGATCTTAAATGAAACCATCTGACCAGAAAGGAGAGAGAGCATTCTTCGTCTTGTTCGCAGACATTTGATATTTGCAGATGTGCGGTCGACTTTGCTAACTGCCCACTTGCCAGTTTAGCTCTATGATTAGAATTGGAACTAGTGAATTTCCTGAGAGTTCAACATTTGCAGAATAAAATGGGACCAATTAATCCTTTGTCACAATCTTGTCAAAATAAAAGCACTATGCCAAA
Source organism: Balaenoptera acutorostrata (assembly GCF_949987535.1). Taxonomy (NCBI): domain Eukaryota; kingdom Metazoa; phylum Chordata; class Mammalia; order Artiodactyla; family Balaenopteridae; genus Balaenoptera; species Balaenoptera acutorostrata. The sequence goes on along the minus strand of NC_080079.1, from coordinate 13,110,491 downwards.
GGAAGAAAAACAGCAGCCTGTACCTACAGAGGGTAATTTGGAATATTAGCAAATAATTAATCTTGGAAAACGCCTAAACATTTCAGTCTACAAAATATTTGCAAAGTTCTCTGCCAGTGAATTGAGATTTACTGGGTAAAAGTAGGCAAAGACCCTCTCCTACATTATAGAAACTTCTACTGATTCCATCAGGTCCTTGTTGTTACAGGTTGGGGGAAAGGGACAGATTCTAACTTCTTAATTAAAACTCAAAACAAAAATTGAGAAAGCAGGTGCGTAAATAGAGGGTGAGATTTTCCCAGAAGCATAACATTTTTACGCTTGGCTACGCGTTTGAATTGCAGCCTTGTAAACATTTTTGCAAGAATGCTTATTTTTTTCTCCCAGAATTTTACCAGGCATCTTTTTTGTATATACAAGATTCCACCTGATTCTGTCTTTGTTCATCTATGACATGATATAACCTGTAAAGTATCATTCAGGGAAAAGATATTGATACCCGAACTTTCTACCCAGAAAAATGTCCACTTCTACATTGTGATTAAATGATTGCCTGGGCTGTGTCATCACTTTTTACTTCTGATTAAATTTAAAGTTGAGATTAAACCACGTCTCAGGGAAATATTATTATGAAAAACGGTTTGAAGTCAGTTTCACTTTTATGGTGTGTCACATGTAAGTGATCTGATCAAAGCTCATTGCACCTTGCCAGAGATTTGGATATGGGGGTTACTTGGCATGGCTTGGACCTAAGGGAACAGGACAAGGATAGGTGATTGATGCACTCAGGTGACAGAAACCTGGCTGTAGGGAGGGGAGTGTGATATAGAGCAGATATTCCAAATCAGCTTCTTGTAGCCTGCATGGTGCTTTCAAATATTTTGAATTAGTTATCAACATTTAACATTCAAAGTTGAGTTTCTGGCTTTTCTTAAAAAATCCAAAGATCTGTCAACACTGGGCCTGGCTTCTCCTCATGGCAGAGATCGGCTGGAAGAGAGGAGTGGCCACCCCATTTAGGGGAAGCACGTGGCCTCCAGGGCCCCAAAAGCCCCACCATTTCCTAGGGCTCACACACTATCCCCCTTAGCTCATTGAGCATACCTGATAATTCCTGTAGCTTCTGACTTTGAGATCCCTGATGTGGTAGAAAAAATGCAGCTTCGGTGTCTCATGGGCCTGATTTAAATCTTGGCTCTGCCCTGGATTATGTGCTGGACAAGATTCATTTTACTTTTTCTAATTCTAAATCAATGCATGATCATTTTAGAGTGACTGAAGGTAAAGAAGCGTATAAAGTGGATAAAAGGAATCATCTAGTTTAATAACTATAATATGTAGGTATATTATCCTTAATTTTTCTATGATTTCTTAATATAGATACAGTAATAATACTGTATCTATAATTTTGTACCTTGTTTTTCACTCAGTGTCATCATACCAGCCTTTCCCCATGCTTTAATAAACATCACATTTAACAGTTGTATAATGTTACATGAAATGTACTTAATCATTGGCCTACTGCTGACCATTTATATGGTTTCTTTCTCTTTTTTTTGCTGTTATAAATAACACTTGATAAACATCTTTGTGTGTCAATCTTTACTGACATTTTGGGTTATTTCTTTGACATAGATTTTTAAGAGATAAAAATATTGTACCAAAAGGTATGAACATGAATTTAAATCTCATGAATCACATCACCAAATTGCTCTCCAGAAGGGTTGTACCAAATTACATTCCTACTAGTAAATAGTATATAAGAATTCTCATTTCACTCCAACTGCCTGTTTTGAGTAATCTTATTCAAAAACAATAAGGAAAAAAATTGATGTATTAAAAGTGATATCTCATTGGTATTTTGTATACATCTCTTTGATTATTAGTGAATTTGATTATGTTTTCATGTTCATGAACAATTTTATTTCTTCTAATATAAATTTTTTATTGAATAAGTGAATCTTTCTTAGACTCATCTTCCTTATCTGTAAAATGGGTATAATAATACTGCTCCCGCTAGGAGGGTAGTTTTAGGAATTAATTGAGTTCGCTTATATAAATTTCTACACACATAAGAAGTGTGACTATTCTTTATTTCCTTGGGATTAAACATAAGGACAACTTACAATTTTTAAATTTTTCTCTATTTAATGAAACAGTGTTGAATTGCAGCCCCTTGGAAACTCTGTCTAATCAAATCATAACAGACATTTATTGGTTCTCACTAGGTGTGAGGCGCTGTGCATCTTATTTTTTTGATATTCACGACAAGCATGAGATGGGTATTATTATCCTTGGTCTTCAAGTGAAGAAACCAAGGTGTAGTGAGGTTCAGCCACTTGCCTGGAATAGAAAAGCCAAGACTCAAGCCTGAGCCCTCTCACCACGGAGCCCACCCTGTTCGCCCCCAGGCGATGCTGTCCAGCAAGGGCCCTGCTTGGTGCTCAGGGACACCAGCGGGGCTGCCCAGATTCCCACCTGCTCTGCTCTCACTCTGTGATCTGCTGAGGGTCGCACCCCAGCTCTGGGCTGCGGCATCCTCCTTGATAAAATGAAAGGATTTGAGTAGATGATCCTAAAGTCCCACCCACAGGTACGTAGGTAACTTTACAGACAGGTGTACGTCCGCATCCACCTGCGTGGACCATAGACACACTGGAAGTGAAGCACACACACACCCCTTGAGGAGAGCCAACCCCAGGAAGCTGTACTTTGGATTGTTTTTCTTCTTAGTCTTCTAAAAAATATAGATAGATAGATAGATGATAGATAGATAGATAGATAGATAGATAGATAGATAATGTGTAATATATATAATATATAATAATTATATATAATAATTTACTGTTGTATATGTATCTACTGTAATACCATTATGTGCCAGGCACTGTTCTATAAATATTATTTGATTCACTGATTTAACCCTCACCACAACGCTGTGAGGCAGCTTTTGTTATGCCCATTTCCTGGAAGAGGAAGCAGAGGTGCAGAGGTGCTCCGTGTCAGCTGTAAGCACATGGACTCACCCACTCTCCTCTGCCATCTCTTGTGGATAGAAATGTTCTAAATAAGTGCAAATAAATTAAAATAATCACTACAGTTTGAGAGAATACATGTTTTATTATAATTTTTTACCCTAATAACAGGAACAGAAGCCTAATTAAAATAAAGGATAAGGTCATGAGCACTCGTACCACCCTTTCTGTCATGACTTAAAATGTCTATTTCCTTTCCATCTCTGTTCATCTAAAACTGTAATTTGAGTACATGTTGTAATCACAGCATGGATTTAATTTTGTGTTTTGATTTTTTCAATTAATATTATATCATAAGCATTTCTATACTGCTACCTAGTCATCACAACCATATTTTAAAATTGTGGAATAACATTTTATCAAGTGATTAATTTGTAATTTACTTACCCTTATTATTATATATTAACAATGTTTCCAATTCTCTTCACAGTTATAAGTTACACTGCAATAAACACATTTATTCATGTGGCATTTTATTTTTAGTAGTATTATTTTTTTAATTATTGGGTTGACCAAAAATTTTGTTCGAGTTTTTTCTGTAAGATGTTACCCGAATGAACAAACCAGAACGAACTTTTTGGCCACTCCAATAATTTAAAACAAAATAATTACCTGTGGTTGATTATTTTTGGTTTAAAATTTTGATTCTACAATTTATAGTGCTTTCATTGTTCTTTAATTATGACCAGTGATTACATTGGAAGATGATAGAGAAACAAATAAAATAATAGCTATGTGTTGTATTCTGCACCTAAAATTTGTGAAAATAACACAAGAGATGCTTTTGGAAGGAGGTAATTGATCATTGTTTATTTTCAAAGCAGCATCTCTTAAACTCAATCTTCTTTTTAAAAAAACAGAAGTTCCTCAAAAGCCAGTTTATTTTGCATGGATCACAATTCCTTTTGGAGCTTGCAGCCTAAGCTTTCCATGCCATTCTGAGTTGTGTTGATGGATCCGGTACCACAGAACAACAGATGTAGATGTTTCCCTAGCAAGGTAAGGACTGATAAACGCAATTAAGAAAACATTCATGGGGCTTCCCTGGTGGCGCAGTGGTTGAGAGTCTGCCTGCCAATGCAGGGGACACGGGTTCGGGCCCTGGTCTGGGAAGATCCCACATGCCGCGGAGCGGCTGGGCCCGTGAGCCACAATTGCTGAGCCTGCGTGTCTGGAGCCTGTGCTCCGCAACAAGAGAGGCCGCGATAGTGAGAGGCCCGCGCGCCACGATGAAGAGTGGCCCCCGCTTGCCGCAACTAGAGAAAGCCCTCGCACAGAAACGAAGACCCAACACAGCCACAAATAAATAAATAAAAATTAAAAAAAAAAAAAAAGAAAACATTCATCTTTAGCCTGAGGAAGAACAGACCTTGATGGAGGACATTATCCCAACCATCTTGGTTTGTCAGGGACTGAGGGTTTTCCAGGAAAAGGGACTATCAGTACTAATGTTTGGAAAGTTCTGGGCAAACCAGGATGAGTTGGTCACCCTAGAGGGAATGTGACACTTTCTGTAAATCCTCCAAGGACAGAGCTGGGCCAAGAGAATAAAAGTTACCAAAAGGCATATTTCTCCAATTTAACATCAAGTGGCACATTGCACTATCATGGAATGGACCGGGTTGCCGCCTCTGAATATATTCAAGAAAAGGTAGGGCGACCACATGTTCAATGTGCAAGAGAGCAGTGGTTCTCAAATCGTGCTCCCAGGGCTTCCCTGGTGGCACAGTGGTTGAGAATCTGCCTGCCCATGCAGGGGACACGGGTTCGAGCCCTGGTCTGGGAAGATCCCACATGCCGCGGAGCAACTAGGCCCGTGAACCACAATTACTGAGCCTGCGCATCTGGAGCCTGTGCTCCGCAGCAAGAGAGGCCGCGATAGTGAGAGGCCCGCGCACCGCGATGAAGAGTGGCCCCCGCTTGCCACAGCTAGAGAAAGCCCTCGCACAGAAACGAAGACCCAACGCAGCCAAAAATTAATTAATTAATTAATTAATTAATTAATTTTTTAAAAAAATTGTGCTCCCATTAGAATCATCCAGGAAGCATTTAAAACTCCCCTTGCTCAGGAACAATTAAACCAGAATTACTGGAGATAGGCTCAGACGTCAATTGTTTTAAAAACTCCTCAGGTGATTGCAATGTACGATTAAGGCTGAGAACTTTTGCTAAGGATGATGTTTCTTAAACTGTAATGTGTGTACAAATTACCTGGGGATCTGACTGAATGCAGACTCTCAATCAGTAGGTGTGAGAGCCACAGGTTTAAAAATCTCCCAAGTGATGATGGCAATGCTACTGGTTTAGGGGCCAGTTTGAGAAACTAGTGTGTAGGAGAGACTCGGGCCTCATGAGAGGTGAGGAGAGCACATGTACAGCTGGGGAGGGATGGGGCACTTCATAAGTATTAGAGGCCTACCCAACTCTAAAGTGTCTCAGATTTTTTTTTTAACCACAAAAGAAGTCTTCTTCCAAGATGTTTTGAAATGTAACTCTTTGAAGATGAAAAATATAATCTAAAATCCATCCCATTTATATCACAATATATGTGCTGTGTTTTGGATCACAAATCAAATAACTCAAAACTTAACCTGTTTAGTTAATACAAATCATTCTGTCCTCATTTTTTTAAACAAATGACAAAATTTCTTAACATAGGTTTTTCTTCTGGTGGCTTACACATAGCACAAAACTCTCATTTCTACTTTGCTTCCAGAACTTTTTGGCTGGGAGGAGACACTGGTCTTCAAGAGAGAGTCTGGATGCTGGTGTATCCTTCTGATAGATGAGAGTCTTGGACTCTTTCTATACTTGGGAGATCTGACCCACCCAAGAGGAAGACTCAGGTTCCCTGGTTGTAGTCAGTCCCCTCTTCTCGATCATCAGAATCCATCAAGAGAGAACCAACAGACAGGACTGGATCTTCCAACAGGTGCCATTCAGCAAATGGAGGCTTCCTCCGGGGAATCCTAAACTCACTCCAGAGCTTCAAAGGCACGTGGTTTAGTGGTTAAAAACAGGACATGGGAGCCAAACCCTGGGGTTGACACCTGGTTCCGTCACTTCTTACTTGTGTTCCCGTGAATAAATTACTTCTATTTTCTAAGGCAGTGGGTGTCCCTCTCGCAGGCCTGAGGAAGCCAGGGTGAATTCTATTTCTCCTCATGTTGGCTTAGGGAACTCAGTTTGCCAGAGGATGCCTGACTCATCGCACTGACACCAGAACCATTCACTTGAATTCTCCTTTAGCGGTTTGATTACTATTTCTCTCTTCTGATGAAAATGCTTTTCAAAAGTATCGAATATGTCAGGACTTAAAGGTGGCAAAATATTGGGTCGGGCAAAAAGTTCATTCAGGTTTTTCCGTTACCTCTTACAGAAAAACCCAAATGCACTTTTTGGCCCACCCAATATAGAGACATTCGGCCCAAGGGAAAGAAAGCTGGGGGTCGGGGGTCGGGGCCAAGAAAAGATGGGAGGAATCTGCTCTGAAGGGGGAGGAAACTTGCCTAGCCCGCTGGCCTTTCTAGTTGGCGTTTCAAAACTACCCAGGTCATTCCTTTCATGAGAGACGGCCCCAGAGCCACTCACTTTCTAAGGACCTTCACTTGCCAATATCTCAGTGACCTCTTAGGGAAAATCAAACCCCTTCTTCTCTCAGCTGACATGCCACTCTGTTCCTTAGTGCTCATTGAAAGTGGAGAGACAAATCCCAACACCAGATACCCAAACACTGACATCAGAGGCTAAGAACAATGCAATCTTCTAAGACTGGACTTCCTTCTAATACTGGAGCAAATTTAACTCAGAATTCTTGCCTGCATGATTGTTAGATATTTTGAACAGGCAGAAAGGAAATGCTGTTGGTTGAGCTCCAAGTCCTTACCAAATGCTTACTCAAGCCGTCTCATTTAATCTTTCCAGTAACCTTCTGAAGTAGGAGTTACATGTACTTTCTCCATGAAGAAGGCAAGGTTCAGATAAGTTGGCTAATTATCCAAGATGGGCAACTAACGGTAGACCCTGACTTCAAACTTGTGTCTCAGCCTCGTTTCCTGCTACTGATTTCACATTTGTAATAGTTCAGTAAATGCACATGTACTGACATTTTATCTTTCTAAAAATATATATTAAAAGATAGAAAGGAACATGATGCTCTGTTCCACAAAAACACCCTATCATGGGATTTTGATGTGTTTTCAAAGTATTCTTAGCGAGCGTTGTCTACCTTTACGCAGGCATCAAACATAAACAGACATATTAAGGGTTCTTTCTGGCATCTTCAATGTCTCTGAGAAAATGGTGTAAACAATGGATTCTCTCCCCAGAGAAATGCACACACACAGACCTGCACACAAACATTTGCGTAGACTTTCCAGACTCACAGATGCTCTGAAACCTGTGGTTAGGAAGTTTAAAGACAAGAGTTTTTCTCGCTGCCCCAACTCTCCTTCTTTGTAGCTGTCCTAGAGACCAGCTTCGAAGGAGACAAATGTGTATCCATCAGTCAACTCTTTATTGACTGTGCTTGGGACCGGGCTGGGCATTGAGAATACAAGAGAGAAGGGGCAGGACTGTTATCCTCAGGGAGCAATGGGTTAATGAGGAGATAAATAGGTAAGCAGAGTGTTACAAGGCATCAGTTTAGTAGGAGATAAATGGAGGTGTAGCAGGACAGACTGGGGAGAGCAAGGGGAGAGCCAGTCCTGCAGAGAACTCCAGATTTGATCAAATGGTGAATATGGTGGATATTTGTCATTAGTTTTGTTTGCCTGCTATTTGAAACCCCTCCTATGGTTGGAAAACACTACTCCCCTAGAACAGGCCCATTTCATATGACACACAGCCCTCTTCCTTCTATTGAAGCTCAAAGTGCTTGGTTCTTGTTTGCCACCTTCCCTTGCTTTTAGGGCACAGCACGTAGCTTAATCTCCACCCATCACATGGTGGGGAGCCCTCCATCTCGAATCAGAAGCTGGTGCAGCAACAAGACAGGTGCTACCCAGGGGCTAGGATTTGGCATCAGCAGCAAAAGTTGCATCGAATCTCCACAGGTGGCCATTGCAACTGTTCAAGGGGCAGCATCTAACGTCCAGCATTGGTGGTGGAGGGCACGGTGGGACAAACCTTGGCATCTGTGCCCAGTGACTGCCACAGTGGTATCCACCAGCCTGGTTCTGCAGCATCACCTGGGTCTTGTTCTTGGCTTCCTGCCCCCAGCCATGCTCTCTGAGCCCTTCAGAAATACTATAATTTGCCCAGTACCCTTTGCAGTTTAAATTATCCAGTGTCAGTTTCTGTGCCTTGCTTGCACCTAAACACCTGACCGATGCAGTGATTTTCTGGGACCAGCACAGAGCGGAGCGATGATTTTGATGGATGCATTTGAACTCCCACGGGGTTACCTAGTTATTCCGTAGAAATAATGATGTTTCTAGTAGCTGACACCCAACATATATCAACAGGAAGAGAACTGAAGTTTACTTAGAATGTGGCTTGTTCACTTTTGCATAAAGTTATTTTGCTCAGCCCTCACTTTCCTGAACATCTGGTCTCTAGATTTTTATATTTGTAAATTATCTGCTGTGATCTTTCCACTCTCGCTTGAAACTTGACTAGAGTTCAGTTGACACGCATTTAGTGAGTGCTTCACCTGATCCACACAATTGGGGCAGTGGGGATACAAGTACAGAAGTAAAAGATACTTTTACTAAAAGTAAATAAACGTCCCTACTCTGAGGACCCTTAAGATTTGGTTGTGAAGATAAGACATATACACGTGTCAAGATAAAAACCCAGTTCCCTGAATACCTGTCCTGTGAGCAACGCAACAAAACCAACTCATTGTATTACATAACCAGCGGGACGGAATTTGTAGATTCCCAACATTCTAAAATATCCTTATATTAGAATCCAGCTCAAAACTTAACAGCTAAACTAAAACGGACATGTTTTGACAATTTGCTTTGTCAATTAAGTTATAGTTCATCGTCAACCCATTGTCTTTCACACATAAACGATTATATAGTAAGATTTTTGTCTTGCCCCTTTTTCATACTTGCAGCTCAATACACTTGTCATTGATGAAATCGACAAAGGGGCAAGGCAGACAGGCCAGCGGGAGAACCATTTGGGGTTTCCATTTTGATGTCAAGTGCATCAGAGGTCTCGCTCTAGTACAGACCCTGGTATAGTCATTATCTGACTGGTTCCCCTGAAATCTCACCTTAATTGCTTCCCAGAAAAACTAAAAACAGGAAAAGGATGCGAGCTACAGGCTGAATTAGAACTGCATTAATCAAGCTCTTAAAGAGAAGCTTGTGCAAGTTTGTCCCTGGATGGGGCCATTGACACACTTTGTTGTTGTTGTTGTTGTTGTTGTTGTTGTTGTTGTTGTTCTTCGCACCAAATTTAAAATAAAAGTTTACGAAAAACACGAGTGGAAATAGGGTATAGGAGCCTTGCGTTTAGAGGTGCCACCTGTTCAGTTTTTCACCCTCACAGTCAGAGTGTTAAGATCTCCTGTGCAAAGATACCTTTTGTCAGCATTTTCCATCGCTTGGAGTTACCAAGCAGTTCATTTTTGTATTCTTTGGCCTAAATCAGCTGAAATTCTGTGAGTGCAGATGTCTTGCGTTTCATGTGTATTTTCAATCACCTCCTTGTTCGAGGGCATTTCCTTTCAAAAGTCTATTAGGAGAAGGGACAGAATTTGGAACTGACCTACTTATGGTTTTCCAAGAAATTCTGGGGGGGAAGAGGGAAAGTGCAGAGGATTAAGTTCCCCTGTAGAATGCTTGGCCTCTATCTTATGAAGAACTTCAGCAAAACTTAAATGAGCTTTAAAGGCCCCCATAAAATAACTAGGGAAAGTCATCGGGGGGAGGAAGAATACAATATTTCTATTGCAACCGCTAGCGATCTTTATAAACCATAATTAAGCTCTGATGGGGTATAAAATATCCCGACTTTTATAAATGACTCTGTCAACTAGACAATATGCAGTGTTTAAATCCCCACAAGATTCATATTCATTTTTAATTGCACTTTAGTGAAAGGAAGAATATAAATAATTTGAATAGTGTTTCACTGGAAGAAGAAAATAATCTATGACTTCTGTACCAAGGCAAATAGCTCTGGTTGCTTGGAGTCTGGCTCTTCCTCTTGGATTTGCAAAGAAAAACCACATGGTGTTGCTATGATGGCATCACCATCGTTATTGCTTTTAAACCAGCTGCTGTTTCCTCTGCTTTTTCCCACCATCAAGCAGGTGTGTAGGTTTTAAAATTAATAAAATTATTTTTCCTTTGGCCAATGCATTAGTTATTTAAAAGTTTTTGAAGTATGTTATTACAAATATCATTGTATTTTAAAAATATTAACACTCTACCTGCTTATTTTCAAAGCTGAAAAGAAAGAATATGAAGCAAACTCCAGTGAAACAAAAACAACACAAAACAAAAAAAAAACCCCAAATCACATAGACACCTGGGCGGACAGCATGAAGGGCTAAAATGATCACAATAAGTGGACAAAAAAAGTTTATCCATTAACACAAAATGGGTAAAGTCAACACAATTTTTTAAATGCCATCCCTTTTAAAAATGGCATGCTTGCTTGAGGCAACATGACAACAATCTTGTCCATGAACATGACCAGGAAAAACTTATGGTGCCAACATGCCTGAATCTCTTTCCCAAGAAAAAGGAAGTCTGTACAGTGAAAGGAAACTGAATGCGAGGGGCGGGACGAGTGAGCCTCCACTGGAGGCCATGTTGTCTACGGCTGTGCTTAACTTCCAGCCAAAAAGAGATGCAGACACAACCAACGCAGATGTAATTTGTGTGCTGCGGGGGGTCCATGGGCCTCATGCTCTGACCTGAAGGTTCAGGCCCAGGAATGGGGAGATTGGTCAAGCCAGGTGAGCTGGGAGACACTTGGTTAAGATATTTTACTTCCCTTGGTTCCTGAATCCATCCTCACTCCTGGATTCTCTTTTTGATTATGACTTGGCTTCCCGTGGGAATTCTCCTTATCATCACCTCCACACCCTTCATCATCAAGACTTCCATTTGTTTATTTTCTATTCCCTGTGCTGAGTATCTATGTGCATCATCCCCCCCACAGTCCTTAGAGAGAGCTACTATAATCATCTCGATTTTATAGATGAGAAAACTGGCACAGAAAAGTGAAGTAATTTGCCCCAACTCACATTGACTGAGTAGCAGAGCTGGGTCCTGAACCCAGACACAAGTCCAAATACTTTGTTCGTTTTTTTTTTAGGTTCTGGTTTCTCAGTGCCTTTTTGTTTGTTTGTTTTTTAATTTATTTTTATTTTATTTTATTTATTTATTTTTTATACAGCAGGTTCTCATTAGTTATCCATTTTGTACACATCAGTGTATACATGTCAATCCCAACCTCCCAATTCATCACACCACCACCACCACCACCACCCCGCCACTTTCTCCCCCTTAGGTGTCCATACGTTTGTGCTCTACATCTGTGTCTCTATTTCTGCCTTGCAAACCAGTTCATCTGTACCATTTTTCTAGATTCCACATATATGCGTTAATATACGATATATGTTTTTCTCTTTCTGACTTACTTCACTCTGTATAGCAGTCTCTAGATCCATCCACATCTCTACTAATGACCCAATTTCATTCCTTTTTATGGCTGAGTAATATTCCATTGTATAGATGTACCACATCTTCTTTATCCATTCGTCTGTCAGTGGGCATTTAAGTTGCTTCCATGACCTGGCTATTGTAAATAGTGCTGCACTGAACATTGGGGTGCATGTGTCTTTTTGAATTATGGTTTTCTCTGGGTATATGCCCCCAAATACTTTGCTCTTAACCACTATTCAATTTGTACTGATTGTCTTGGCTGCTTGTAAGAATATTTCACAATGGGAACAACTGTCACCATGATTATTAGCAATCACCGTTGGTCTCTTGTGAATCTGGTTGACTTGGGCCAGTCTCCAAGAGACAAATGAACTCTAGTTTATTGCTCTACAATAAACTATTTGCTGTATTTGGTTGCTTGCAAGTATATTTAACAAAATAGGCATTCAAAAAATGTTAGCCATTAATATCATGATTATTAGTACTACTGGTTTCTTATGAGTTTGGTTAGCTTAACATAGTCCTTAAGAGAATAATCATCTCTGGTTTATTGTTCTAGAAAGCATCCAGTTTCCAGAGCAACAAGGCTGAGGACCAGGCTTGGTTTGAGTTTCTATCACAGAGCTATCTTGGGAAGTCTCTGCCTGAGCACGCCTATTACATTTCTTTATCTCAGTGTTTTTGAATGACAACAATCTGTAATCAGGATAGCTAAAATAAAGTCAAGCAAGATCAGAAATTACATAAAAAAGTGAAATAATTATACCAAAATGAAATACGTAGTTTAGTTGGACACTAAATCTAGTCCTGATCTTCCTGATAGCCAAGGTGAAAAGGAAAATCCAGCAAGAAACATATCTTTGGTTGTCTGGTAAAAAGTAGTTTACCACTTCTTCAGGAGGGGCAAACTTCTTGGTACTAAATCTTAGAGTTTACTATATATATCCTCATCAAATAACATTTAATAGGGTAATGAATCTCATCAAAAAGTAGGTTATGCAAGATGCAGACATTATTTTTATTGATGCTTCTAATTCCAACCTATGATAGAAAGGTAGACACAATGTTTAATTGGAGTAATTTTTAGCAGAGGTTGTGTCTACATTACATTATGGTCTGGTTCTTCGACGTGACATCTGATTGGAGCATAGGGACTGAAAAGAAAAACCTTAGGCATCTCCATCAAGCATCTGCAGTCTCAATCATGCCTTGATGGGCAACACAGAGCAGTCAATTCAAAAATGAGCTGTCTGGTGAGAGGTGATTGAAAAGAGCTCTATGCTGATTGGAAAGAAATTTATGTCTTGTGGCTGCCAAGTTGGGATTAGACAGCAAGATTGATTTTTGTTATGTTTACTAAGAAGCCCAACATGCATTTTTGTCCTAGCAGAGGACAACTTCAATTATACTTGTAATAAATATCTGTGGGGCAAAGACATAGTAAGAGACTATCTCAATATTGCATATGGCTATCAACATACTAGTACAAATTCGTCTACAGTTTGTCTCTATGACTTTAAATAATTTTTCCTACTTACCAATGTAAAGAAATATATATTTAATAATAAATCTGTCTGTATTTCTATCTATACCTCTATATATCCATCTTCCTATATATATGTATATGTGTGTGTATATATGTGGATGTGAACTTATACATGTATATATGTGTGTATACACGTGAGTGTGAATATATGTGTGTATACATATTTGTGTGTGTATGTGTTTTGATTCCATAGAAGATTTTTGAGTTTCTCTGCTAAAGAGGTTTGAAAACTATTGTTTCATAAATTTTTTTCTGCCTAGCTTTTTATTGTCTAAGTTTGAAAATTTTAGCTTAACCATGTTAATTGTTTCCCAACTTATTATGCTAAATTTAAAATATTTATTTATTTATGATGCTAACATGGACATCCTCAACCATAATCCTCTGTGTACATCCCAATTGTTTCTTCCAGATAAAGGCAAAGCAGTGGGGCGTCCCTGGTGGTGCAGTGGTTAAGAATCCGCCTGCCAATGCAGGGGACACGGGTTCGAGCCCTGGTCCGGGAAGATTCCCACATGCTGCGGAGCAACTAAGCCTGTGTGCCACAACTACTGAGCCTGCACTCTAGAGCCCACGAGCCACAACTACTGAGCCCGTGTGCCACAACTACTGAAGCCCGCGTGCCTAGAGCCTGTGCTCTACACACAACGAGAAGCTACTGCAATGAGAAGCCCGCACGCCGCAACAAAGAGTAGCCCCCGCTCGCCACAACTAGAGAAAGCCCGCTCACAGCAACGAAGACCCAATGCAGCCAAAAATAAATAAATAAAATAAATTTAAAAAAAAAAGACAAAGCAGTGGAATGGCTCCTTCAAAGGGTGGAGGCTGTTTTAAAACTTTTGGTGTAGATTTTCCAGAAAAACTATGTACCAATACCTCCCTCCCGCAGCAGGCTTGCATGTCATTATGATATATGAACAGTAACAATCATGCTGGTTCCCATTTTCTGGGCAGCTGCCCCACAGTTTAAAGAAATGTCTCCTCTAGTCCCCCCAACCACCTTGCAAGGTTGGTCATCTGTTCCCCCTACAAACGAGGACCTGCAGCTCAAAAAGACACAGTTGTCCAGAAGTACAAAGTAAGGAACAAGGCATGCTGGCATTGGAGGTCCTTTCTCTGGTTCTCTCTTGCCTTATGCCAGGATGCTTCCCACACTCAGACTATAGCCCGCTTCTTACTCAGGAGGGGAAGTAACCACTCTCACTCTGTTTCCTTTATACCTGTTTGGGTCCCATTTCCAGAGTGCTACCTGAGCCTATCAGGGGCTCCTTGCCCCACTCCCTTATATTTAAAATGGTATTTTGAACCCATTACCAGGCCCTCTTGACTTTGACTGACAGGTGATGTCATTTTAAGGTGAAAAGTATTGTATTGGGCCTTTCTTTAGTTTATGAATATAATACCAGAGCTCCTCAATCCTGGTTCAGCCACAAGCCGGCACAGGTCCTCTGGGTTATCTTTGCATCCTGGTGTTAGAGGACCCAGCCACTGAGAGGTCAGGACATGATAGGTGAAGCAGTGGCAATTCTATCAATTAAAATAAAATACTCTCTTTTGGTCTCATATCCAGCAATAATTCACTTAGTGGAATTAGTTTGTTTTTGCTTAGAGGAATACCCCTGACTCATAGATGTCTCCGCGAGCCAGATTTCATGGTCTGTGTCAGAAATCTCTCTAAATCCTCATAAGTTGTGTTTCATTCTGTACGATGCATGTTTGAATGCTCCTGGGGCTTATCCATAAAACTCCCTCAGATGGCTGACGTTTCTCTCTCTTCCCACCCCCAAGTTTGGAGAATACAGATCACTTTAAATGCTGGGTTCAATCCAACACTTTAGATCTAGGGCACAGAACTCAGACTAACAAGAGCTATCTTGGTGGGGACACCACGCCCGCCAGCCCCACCTTCTTCCTGGTTGCCTTCTTGGTCACCCCATGACACCCATCTTCTACCCTGACCATCTCTTGGCCCTTTGAAGAACTACAGCCTCTGATGCTCCTCTCAGCCTCCGCAGGTCAGCAGGAGGTAACTCCCCTTCCTTTGAACCCATCACTGATCAGCTCAGATTTCCCCCCTGCCCTGACTTCTCTTCATTGCCTTTTTACCCTCTTGCCAGAAAGCAGTTTGCCTGGCCACCAATGATTCGGCCCGGTCCCAACTCACGCCTTCAGTGCGAATACTGTAGGCTTCTGAACAGTGATGCTTGAGGACCAGCCAGCCCCTTCAGAAAGAGAATCTCCCACGCATGAGAATCTCACATTAATGTTACCACTTCAGTGTTCCCTGTCCTCATAGCACTTGCATTTTATAAGTCGTACATTCTAGCAAGTTCCTGAAAGAAATCACAAGCCAAGCAAATGGCAACCTTAAAATTAATTTTAAAATCTTCTTTTCCCTTACACCATACACAAAAATAAATCCAAATGGGTGAGAGATTTACAGGTAAAACATGAAACCATATATGTACTGGAATAAAACACAGGTGAATTTCATTATAAAACTTGGACATGGAGAAACGTTTTCCAACTATGACTCCAAATCCAGATGCAACAAATAAAACATTGAGTTAAAAAAAA
Source organism: Balaenoptera acutorostrata (assembly GCF_949987535.1). Lineage (NCBI taxonomy): Eukaryota > Metazoa > Chordata > Mammalia > Artiodactyla > Balaenopteridae > Balaenoptera > Balaenoptera acutorostrata. The sequence continues at coordinate 13,094,700 of NC_080079.1, read as the reverse complement.
TTTGTGTGTGAAAAAAATATCATAAGTCAAAACACAAATGTTAAACTGGAATAAAATACATGCAACATATATCATAGACAAAAGGTTAATACCCGTTATATCTAAAGAACTCTTAAAAATTATGGGAGAAAAAGAAAAAAAACTAACAGTAAAATGAGCAAAACAGATAAACAGAAAACTCAGAAAAATATATAGATGTATATACATACACACAATGTATTCAAATGTATGTATACACATGACCCTTGTACACTGAAATGTTTAACTTCACTTATGATAAGAGAAATACAAATTAAACTTCACAGAGATATAATTTCTCCTGAACATGACAGGCAAAATGTCAAAAATTTGATAACATCCTCTTGATGAGGCTTTGAGGAAATGGACTCTCATACCTTGCTAGGAGGCAACTTCTAATGATGTATGCATTTACCTGTTGGCCCAGAAATCCAACTTCTAGGAAATTATTCTGAAGATACACCTGTAGGAATACAAAAAATTATGCAGAAAATTATGCGTTGAAGTTGTGATTTATAATAGCAAACTGTTGGAAGTTGTCTAAATGCCAATATTTAGGAGAATGGTTGAATAAACAATGACAGAGCCACACAGAGGAGCAGTATGCAGATGTTTAAGAAAAAGAAATGAGAAAGATTTCTGTGAACTGATAGATATAATTTTCCAAATATATTAAGTGAGAAAAAAGCAAGGTGAAAAAGAATGTATATAATGTGCTACTTATACATAAGACAGAAGGAAAAATAAGATTTCTGGCATAAGCCAGAAGTGAATCAAATTGGCTATTTATAAGAGGTAGGTGGGAACATAGTTGAAGAGATAGACAGGAAGGAAGATTTCGATAAGTTTATAGTTCTGACTTCTGAATCATGTTTATATTCCAATACAGAGTTAAATTAGAAAAGATGGAGACGATACTAAGTTTGAATACAAATGCAAATAAACTGATCTAACTATATATGAAATTGATAACATAACCACACAGAATAAATAAAAAGAATTAATCTAAATAAGTGTTGAGTATCTTCCTCTGACTGGAGACCCTCAGTGGGATATAGGCTAAGGACATAAAGGAATTTCAAGAAATTCAACTTGACTCAGTAGATTTGTTGTTTGATAGTGTTATTGATAGAGTGATTCTGAAATATTGTATCGTAAGATTGAGAAAATAAATAAATATACTGATATTGTTGGGAACCAGGGTCCTCCCTGTGGATAAAGGGAGATAAAGAATATGGAATGGAGAGAAAGAATCATATGATTTTGGATTAGACTTGGAAACATCAAATGAGTGCGTGTGTGTGTGTGTGTGTTGTGTGTCCTGTTCATACATCTCTTATGAGGTGTGGGGGAAGAAGGGAGCATTAGGTTGAGCTAGCCTTCTGGGGAATGGGATCCCAATTAGGAATTGAAGAAAATAGGATGAGAAAACAGATTATTCCCTCTCCTGAGTAAAATGCAAGTTACAGTTTGTGAAAATTAGACATGGAGAGACACAGAGACACAGGAAATAGACCCTGTTTTTAGCACATCATGCCAGGTAGCTCAGCCAAGTGGAAAGAGCATAGGCTCTAGAGACCCAGAGAAAGGACCTCCAATTCCAGCTTCAGGTCCTCGTTTTTATGGGGAAAAGATGACCAAGCTGGCAACGTGGTTGGAAGGACTATAGGAGAGATGTCTACAGACTGTGGGGCATAGTGCAGTTGCCCAGGAAATGGAAACCAGCATTACTGTTACTATTCATAAATCACAACATCATGCAAGCCCACTGCCAAAAGGAGACATTGGTACATAGTTTTCTGGAAAATCTATACCAAAAATTCTAAAACTGTTTTCATCTTTTGAATCAGCCATTCCACTTCTCTGAATTTATCTGGAGGAAACAATCGAGATATACAAAGAGAGTTGCTAATGAGGAGGTCCATTTTAACATAATAAAGTAATACTTTTAAAATTGACCACAATTAAAGTATGGTTACATTTCTTAAACCTAGGCAATGAAATCTAGACAGACATATAAATAAAATATATAAAATAAGCTGTATAGCAATAGTTTTCAAACTTATTTTAGCAGGGGAACCTAAAGACTCATATAAACTCCAGGTATATATACATGGATGGATAGATAGAAATTTTTGTTAAAAAAAATATATAATTACTTTGGTAATTAGAGGAATTAAAATAATTGCAGACAAACTGTAGATACTATCTCTATCATTCCCTTTACATTTATTAGTTAGCATTTTTTGGTAAAGAAAATCTTTTCCTTCTCCTTCTCTTCCCAGCACCCAAAGGTTTTTGTTTTTCTTTTTGTTTTGAGTATCACTATGGAGTCATGGATTCTTTGTGCTATGATCCATAACTGCCATTATTCTTTCTGCTGCTCAAATTGTTTTAAATTTGGCAATGGGAACTCCTTTAGCTGGCGCCTGCGTTTTCTTTGACACGTCCTCATCATTCATCTTTGAGCCCTTCCTCCCTTTCTGGTTCAAGATGTTCCAGGCTCGCTCTGTGTGTTTTCCTCCCCCAGCACATTTTTCTAAAGAGCCCTGGTTCCTGTAATGGAGATCAGGGTATTTAGAAGCCAAGATCTGGGCACCAGCAGTGCTCATTGTTCCTGGAGTATCACTGCTTCTAGATTCTTTCAATAGACACACCCTCAAATGTTTTATTATCTACTTTCTTATTTTAGAAGAATTTTTTACTTTTGCATAGAATCAAAAATACAAAAATGTAAGGATTTACAGCTTTACTTTTTATTCTCCTTTTCAGCCTCTTTCTTGTGCTGGTCAGAGTAAGGGGTAAAGAAATAAATTGAAAAATAAAGGTAGGGAGACAAAATTAATTTGTTTAAGGGCATAACGCTGCTTCTCTCTGGAGCATGGGACTAGGAGATGTGAGAGAAGCAAGCTGGAGTTTCAGAGAGACAGAAGAGATATTAGGAAAGCAGCTACAAAGCTAAGTGAGGGTGCTTCAGTAGGTAGATGCCTACAAAAGGTTTAAGAAGTTTTGCTGTTTCTTATGTGATGAAATTCTCATTTTCTACCTCGTCAACAGACTTCAGTGAAGACATTATTTTTCTAGACCTTTGGATTAGATTTGTGTTTCTCTTAATAGTAACACCAAGCAGAAATGGTTCTTAGTGCAAGAAGGTCCAGGATTATTTGGATTATAATTATTAAGGGAAAATTTCACATAGGGAGCTAAATATCACCAATTCCTATTTTCACAGAGGTGGAATGAAAAAAAGAAATACGCTCTGGAATGATTTTGTAATTCATTCCACCACCTTGTAGTAATGTAATGTTGACCAAAGTACTTAACTTTTCTCAGTCTCATTCCACCCAGAAAAATTGTGGAAGACCTGGAAATGGGCAGAGTTGACTGGTATCCCTTCAATGGAATGGTGGGCATTATTTAAACCAGTGTCTCAACCTGGGGTGATCCTGTCCCCCAAGAGATATTTGGCAATTTCTGCAGACATTTTTGGTTGTCACAACTTGGGGGTTGCTACTGGAATCTAGTGGACAGACAGCAGAGATGCTGTGAAACATCCTATCACGCACAAGACAGCCCTTCACTGTGAAAAATTTTTTGGCCCAAAATGAGGTTAAGAAAACCTGGTCTAGACAGATCCTCCAGGGGGTTATCTGATTCTTAGATCCTCCAGGGGGTTATCTGATTCTTAGGGGTCTACACCTTTGTTTTTTTGCTACTCTATAAATTGCAGGAATCTTAGAGTGATGCAAATGATTCTTGCCCATGCAGATGTAAATGAACTCTATCCCTGTGGAGATGCAAGTGGTTATTACCGTGTAGCTATTGACCAGTTTTGCATTTATGAGCAAAATCATTTCAGCATTCTTGATCAATTTTATTCAAAGGCTTTTCGTTGTACCTATTACATCTTGCTGGTGCTCTCATTAACAAATGAATTAAATAAAACCACTGACAAGTATATTTGCATGACAGTCATGATTTTATCCACTTGAAAAGAATTATGCTTTACTTCTCCTATCTGTAAAAGAAAAAAAAATAGCCTCTCAAGTTTACAATTGGAGTAAACAGGTCCATATGTGTGACACTGCCATTGTGGCAATTAGTTGGGCTCAGGCACTGTCAGTTTCTTTACTTTCTTTCTCAGGAAAATTGTGAAACAGGCTATTCATCTTTAAAACCCCAAGACTATGTATGCATATAGCTGATTCACTTCATTGTACAGCAGAAACTAACACAAATTTGTAAAGCAATTATACTCCAATTAAAAAAAAAAACCCAAGACTCTCTTTTCTACACCTTTGCCCTTTCCCCAGAAATGTTCTCTTTCCCCTTATAAAGATTCCTATAAGTGCCAGATCTCTACCCTGCCCTCTAATAAAACCTATTCTCATTAAGAGATCTAATAACAATCATTTACAAGTTAGAATAAATTTAATTCAATATGTCACCCTCTTCCAGACACCCTTGATAAAAGAAGTGAGGTATTAACATACAATTTTGGGGGAGTACTTTTACAGGAAGAAGGGGTTTTCTGATAACCCAGATATTATACTACAAAAAAATCACCAATCCTATCTTTGAGCCAACACAGGGCCTTAGTTTTCTCTGGTAACCATTGAGATCAGCAGGGAACAGTGACAAGTAAATGTATCTGAATATAAAGGATACATGAAACCTAAATTAAAAGGGCTTAGCAGAGCAAAGCATGCACATTATATTTTTAAAGATCACATCCAATGACAGGATAAAGATGAATAGGATGGGAAGGGATTTAGCTTTTAGGAATTTTGTGGACTTTTGAAAACATTTGAAAATGCAATATTTTCTAAAGGATTTCTTAATCATTCCTGTCTTGTCCATCATGAAAAAAAAATGTGATGTTTGCATTTTTCTGGATTTCTGAATCTCTGCCATTTGGACTTATTTAGCAAACTCTCTCCTGAGATGTAATACAATGTGAATAAAACCCAGCTCTATCCATAGCAAATACAAATCGTATTCATTTATCCTTTGGAGTACAAACTTCAACCGTAACTAAATACAATATGCTGGCTCTTTTTGTGCTTTTTATGAACTTTTGAAGCAGGTTTGTGATGAATAGATTTTATAGGATTATGAAGTTTTAGTTTGCTTTTAAATATTTCAGAAAGAAATCATAAATATGACCTCATATGTTAATAAATCAATTATGGAATGCTGTTTTATACATATGTTTAAAATATGACCCTATTCAAAACTCCTTAAATAAATACTAAGAAATAACTTTAAACTCTTATTCAGGAGGCTCTGGTTTTCAAAACACTGTGTATGGAATTCTGCTGCTGCATATAAAGGAAAAGAAAAAACAGTTTCTTCAACCCAAATTTATATTGTTTCTAATATATTAAATATTAAAGCCATGTTGAGGGTGTGACATTTGCTCTCCATTGGGCTGTTTCTCTCCTTATTTTCTCATTCCAAGTTGAAGCTAAGAAGTTAAGGGCAAGAGCAAGAACAAGCCTGCCAAGTGGATTGAGACATTGGCACAGACCTCTTAGGAGTCCATGTACTCAGTTTTATATTATTTTTTTACATTTGTGTTACCATTTGATGCAAAAGGTCAAGAACCATGGTTAGAAGTTCAATAATCATGATATGCCTCTATGATTAGGATTTGTTTCTATAAGGTCGCTTTCTGCTTCGTAGCAGTTGAACCTTTAGAACTGTTGTTTATCCATTTGTCTATGTGATGGTCAAAATGGCTCCAGGACATCTCTATATGCAGAAAACAAACAAAGATTGTCTTGGGCTTCCCTGGTGGCGCAGTGGTTGAGAGTCAGCCTGCCAATGCAGGGGACACGGGTTCGGGCCCTGGTCTGGGAAGATCCCACATGCCGCGGAGCGGCTGGGCCCGTGAGCCACAATTGCTGAGCCTGCGTGTCTGGAGCCTGTGCTCCGCAACAAGAGAGGCCGCGATAGTGAGAGGCCCGCGCACCGCGATGAAGAGTGGCCCCCGCTTGCCACAACTAGAGAAAGCCCTCGCACAGAAACGAAGACCCAACACAGCCATAAATTAATTAATTAATTAATTAACTTTTTTAAAAAAAGACTGTCTTATTCTCTAGAAATGTATTTTAAGAACATATAAATTAATATTTCTTTATTTATCATTGATCTTTGGGCCTCACCATTCAATACTTAATGGCCTAATCAACCAGGAAAGTGGTTCAGCAAAGTCATCTCTAAAAGTGGAAATGTTACCACGTTCAGTTGGAAGCAGAAAACATTACCTGCCCCTAAGTGCTACTTTGGAATCATTGCTAATGAACATGAATTATGCTAGCAAGTACAGAAAAAAAAGATTAAAAGTCCAAGATGTGAATAATCATTTTCAGCTTAAAATTCTGTGGTAAGGTTTTTATAATTCTAAGACTGGCTTTGGATTTTTAATACCTCAACTTCAGAGTACTGAATGCTTAAACCAGAGGTTTCATATGTGTCTGCCTTCAGAAACAGCCAGGTTGTATAAGTGATGAGAGCAGCTTGCAGTAGAAGGATAAAAAGCAATAGAGAGTAGATGGCCTGTGGCAGATGGGAGAATGCATCTTCCACCACCTGAGACACACAAGTGTGATTTTGTTTTTTGATGCTACTTTGCCAGGTAAATAAAATACCCCTGTTGCCATATTGAGACCATCATCTCCCAATTTGCTGCCACAGACCCAGGATTGCTGCTAAATATTCAGCTGGAGAATACCCAGCCTTCTTCAAACCCTTTTCTAGTGTTTATTCTGTTGTTTTTGTTGTTTGTTTGCATTAATAGAGTTGGAATTCTCCTTACATTAAGCTGAAACTTCTGCTTCTTCATGTTAGTTCACCATAACCAGAGAAAATTTAAATCTTAGCCTACAAGAATCAAAAGAAACTGAAATGTCCATTCATCTAATTCTGACTGTTGTATAAATTTCCTCTCCACTGTTTCCAGTGCTCATTCTTGGATGAAAGCCTTAGTATATTTTTCAGAAGAGTCTTTATATTATTTATCATTATACATTAGATTTCTCTTCTCTAAAATAAAGCTTCCAGACCCTTTCGCTTTGCCTGGTATGACCTGCCTTCTGTCCCTTGGTTTGCTTTTTGAGAATGAGCATCCCAGACGTTGTTTGTCTGTTGCCTCTTTGGGGTCAGATGAGGCAGGATGTTGTTAGCGCTAGGTGAGTATAAAATTCAACACTCCAAGGGACATCTAGGTACGTTTCTTCTCATTCTCATTTCTTTTGGGTCAACAATTTTGCAAATTTATCACAATTTCAGTCTAGAATACTGTTTACAATGTACCCCATAAAATTTATATGACCCATACAGAGAAAACTATTAACCAGTTTTTTGAAGGGATTTGTTCGAAAAAACTTAAATGAAGTTATGGACATTTAATTAGAATGGGAAGATTGAATGTCATAAGTTGGAAGATGTCAATTCTTTCCAGATTAAATGAGCTTGAATATGATGCCAACAAAAATCTTAAAAGCACTCTAAAGTTCATGTGGTACAATAGATGTGAATAACGAACAATTTGAAAAAAGATTTATGAGGAGGAATGAGCCCCGGTGGTGTGCTGTCAAAACTGGCTTTCAGAGGGAAAAACAAAAACAAAATCAAAAAACCATGGTGTCCAGTGTATGCCAGTTTCTATGGTGTGAATACGTCCATTATGGGTCAATTTCAAGCTACCAACATGACATGACTGAACATGGCATTGGAAAGACATGCACAGAATTGGCTCGTATGAGCTGGTAAAAGCTAGCTTCTGCATATCACTGACGGAAGCAAGTAAAACAGTATTGTAAAACAATGTTTAAAATATGGTAAAACAACAATTTTTAAACGTACTATTATTTTTTTAAAAAGGAGAGAAAGAAAAAGAAAGGGAGAGAAGAGAAGAAAGATCAGAGTAACATAAGGAATATCCCAGCAATGGATTATATTCTTTATAAAAATATAATGATAGGAGTTTATCCCAAATTAATGGAAGCATTGTAACAAATGATGCTGGGACAATCAGTTGGCTATTTGGATGGGGGAGGAAGGCACATGGGAAATAATTTAGAGCTTCATCTCACATTGTACATTAAAATCCAGATAAGTTTGTGAATGAATGAAAATCAGAAGAAGAAACAAAGGTATGTGTGATTCAGGCTTCTAGTGGAGGGTAGACCTTTATGATAAAAGAGACAGAAAAAATGTAAATAAATCGATCAAGATATTTCACTACATAGAAGTAAAAGCATTTGTGTAAAAAAAACTCCACAAATTAAAAATCAAACAAAAGAACTTCTGCTTCTGGATAAGATGGAGGAACATAGACTAGATTTACTCTCTCACTTGAAATAAATAAATAAATAAAGAGACAAAATGTATATAAAACAATTTTCAAGGCCCTGTGCATTAAGCAAAAGCAGACAGTGATCCTTGAGAGACATGAGGCAAATGAGATAGGCCCTATGATTGTCCCAGATTGCTGCCTTGAGAGAGTTTCTAGGCAGTAGTGCAGAGAGGATAAGCTCAGGCAGAGTCCCATAGACTCTGTGAGCTGGGGAATGCACTACAGCAGTATTAAGAGGGAAATTCATAGTACAAATACTATATCAGAAAGGAATAAAGGTCTCAAATCAATGACCTCGCTTCCTATCTTAAGAAACTAGAAGAAAGCAAATTAATCTTAGAGTAAGGAGAAGAAAGGAAATAATAAAGATCAGAGCAGAAGTCAATGCAATAAAAGTCAGAAAAAAACAATAGATAAAGTTAATAAAACAAAAATTAGTTCTTTGATAGGATTAATAAGTGTGGCTGATCAGGAAACAGAGAAAACACAAATTATCAATATCAGGATGAGAGATGTCATCTCTAAAGAATCTAGAGGGCTTCCCTGGTGGCGCAGTGGTTGAGAGTCTGCAATGCAATGCAAGGGACACGGGTTCGAGCCCTGGTCTGGGAAGATCCCACATGCCGCGGAGCAACTAGGCCCGTGAGCCACAACTACTGAGCCTGCGCGTCTGGAGCCTGTGCTCCGCAACAAGAGAGGCCGCGATAGTGAGAGGCCCGCGCACCGCAATGAAGAGTGGCCCCCGCTCACCGCAACTAGAGAAAGCCCTCGCACAGAAAACGAAGACCCAACACAGGCATAAAAATAAATAAATAAACAAATACTTAAAAAAAAATGGAAAAAAAAAAGAATCTAGAGATATTAAGAAGATACTAAGGAAATAGTATGAACAACTTTACATCAATAAATTTCAGAGCTTAGATGAAGTGAACTAATTCCTTGAAGAACACAAATTATCGAAGTTCACTCTAAAAGAAATAGATAATCTATTCAGAGAAATTGAATCTATTCAATTTCTAATAGATATCTATTAGAGAAATTCAATTTGTAGTTAAACACCTTCCCACATGGATACCAAGGTGGGAAGGGTGGGTGGGATGAATTGGGAGGTTGGGATTGAAATATACACACTACTATATATAAAATAGATAACTAATGAGAACCTGCTGTGTAGCACAAGGAACTCTACTCAGTGCTCTGTGGTGACCTAAATGGGAAGGAAATCCAAAAAAGAGGGGATGTATGTATACATATAGCTGATTCACTTTGCTGTACAGCAGATACTAACACAACGTTGTAAAGCAACTATACTCCAATAAAAATTTTTTAAAAAAAACCTTCCCACAAAGAAAATTCCAGTCTTGAATGGCTTCAATGGTGAATTTTGTATCAAAGAATAAATAATACCAGTGCTACATAAACTCTTCCAGAAAATTGTGCAGGAGGTAATACTTTGCAACTGTGAGGCCAGCATTACCCTTATATCAAAGCCAGATAAAGACACTCTAAGAAAGGAAAACTACAGACCAATATCTCTCATGAACATAGATGAAAATGTTTTAAACAAAATTTTAGCAAACTGATCCAAGAACATATATATTAAAAAATACATCGTGACCATCATGCAAGATTGGTTTAACATTGGAAATCAACCAAAACAATTCACCATATTAACAAAGTAAAAACCCAAAAGTCATCATCTCAATACATGCAAGAAAAGCATTTGACAAAATCCAACATCCATTCCTGATAAAATGTCTCAGCTAACTAGAAATAGAAGGGAATTTTCTCAATTTGAGTAAAGGACATCTAACAAAAACCTACAGCTAATATTATACTCAGTGGTGAAAGACAGAATCAGTCAGGGTTCTCAGAGAAACAGAACCAGGAGGCCAGTAAGAATGACTGAGTAAATTCATTGCTAGCAGAATGGAGTTTGTAAAGATGATTAAGACATAGCTTCCGCCCTCCAGCGGAGTAGGGAAGACACTCTTTGGAGAATGTAGCATAGCCCCTCCTGCCTATCACCTGTGTGACCCCATGTAAGGGACTGTCACCTCTATGCCAATGGAAATGTCAAATAGCACAACCTCTAGCCTATGCTGGGGAACCCCCAGCCCAGATACGCCCTCAAAGCCCCCATCCAGTTTTGCTCTTACTTCACTCCAGAGCCTTTCTCCTTAGGGATCCTTTCGCTGTTTACTGTGTAAGTAATAAATTTTATTTCATATTCATAGGCGCCTATGCATCATTTGTCCTGATACTTATATAAGTAACCGGGCAGGAGGGCTGGTTTATATCCCCAAGTCCCAGCACAGAACTTGGCACAAGGTTGGCTTCATAAAGATTGAATGAACAAGTGAATGTCTCTCCGTCTGGAATTTTGCCTTCACTTCCAGGCGCCAGGTCTCACCTTCTGCACTGTCACAGAAGAGAGGCCACCTCAGGCCTAAGCCCTTCAGCTGAGCCGTCTGCCGCGGCTAAACCAGATCCTTTCAGGGACCAAGCATGCTTTAATATTTCAGTTCAAGTTTACTCTCTTCTTGTTCTAAATCACACCCAGTACATCAATTCTCCCCAGTTTAGTTCTGACTCCTTCTAGTGAGAAGAAAACAGGATGATTTTAAAATAAAGAGTTCAGGGGCTTCCCTGGTGGCGCAGTGGTTGAGAATCCGCCTGCCAATGCAGAGGACACGGGTTCGAGCCCTGGTCTGGGAAGATCCCACATGCCACGGAGCGGCTGGGCCCGTGAGCCACAATTACTGAGCCTGCGCATCTGGAGCCTGTGCTCCACAACGAGAGGCCGCGACGGTGAGAGGCCCGCGCACCGCGATGAAGAGTGGCCCCCGCTTGCCACAACTAGAGAAAGCCTTCGCACAGAAATGAAGACCCAACACAGCCATAAATAAATAAAAATTAAAAAAAAATAAAATAAAAAAAAAAATAAAGAGTTCAGCTCCTTCACTGGGAATAACCCTTACAAAATATGTCTTTATTTGATTATTTGTTGACCAAAATCACAGCCTTGTATATATGATCTGAAGGAAGCCACAAAAAAAGGGTTTTGACTAAAACCACTATTTGCTTTGGGCTGCACACGGCGGAATTTGATTTGCGATGATAGGAATGTCAGCCCGATAATGCAACTGCAATTTCTCTAGCTATTTACCTTTAAATCTCAGTATTACACTTGCTACAGATGATGTATGAAAGTAAAATATTTGCACAGTGTGTGATTCAGTCAGGAGCAGACAGCGCTGCACCCGAGTGGGAGGAAGATACTCTGCTGACCTCACCAGGACCAACATTTTTGTAGGAGGCGAGCAAACCTCAGCGTTGTGTGTGCTCTGTGGATGTGCCCTGGGTTAGGTCACCGCCCCAGTGACAGTTATTGACAAACGCTGCTGAGTTGTGACATAATCACAGTCTCGGTTTCGGTTTGTTGAGGGGACGGGAGGCAACTGACAGGCTGATTATTTTATTCATCACTGTTCTTCTGTGTGTTTCACATTGTCACAGGCACCAATTTGAGCAAGTAGTTTTCCTAAATTACTGAAATTCTTAGGTTCTTTTTTATATGTCCCAAATCTCCCTCTCTTTGCAAACTTGGCTACTGCCTTTTGGGAGTTCCAACCTTCCTTTCCTTCCCTCTTTCCTGGGCTTGGGGGTACATGTTTCCAAAATGAGGCATTTGAAATACCGTGTGTGTCTGGGGGAGGACCCTGCCTATCAGATTATGGTAGTTTAAAACAGCTTGTAATAGAAAACCCACTTGAATTTACCCCAAGAAAAGCTCATTTTGTTGCTAATTTAATTTTAGCGAAAGGCCTTATGTTGAACGTGCCCCAGGAATTTCTATAAGATCTATTTATTCAACCTAGGGGGATTATCTGACTCTTATAAGCTAATCCTCTTGAAAAGTATGTCTCAGTTCCATGAGGAAGCATGTGATATTCTTTACATTATGAGTGTTTGAGTTTGATCTGGAATAAATGAGGCCGGTAACACTCTCAGCCACCTACGCCTGCATCACTGGAGACACGTGAGCTGTCCCAGGGAGGTTTGTAGTTACTGAGATTTCTTTGGATTGTTAGAAAATCAAACAATGGATTTAATGCAATTGCCAAGTTGACATACAGAAATTGGTTGCAACAAATTCAATCAATAAATATGTATTGAGTTGCTACTGTGCGTCGGGCGCTGTCATAGATGCTGAGGCAATAAGGGAGCCCAGCAACAGAGAACTCTGTCCTCCGGAGCTCACATTCAGGTGGGGAAGACAGACATGGAACAGAAGAACAGAGCAATATATAACTTATGTGATTAGTGGTGTGAAGAGACTTCAAGCAGGGAAGAGAAATAGAGAGTTGGAGGGAGGTGGATATTTTAAGTCTTGGGGCCACAGGTATCCTCTCTGCAGAAATGACATTTGATCACAGAATAGAATGAGTAGCAGGAAGTCATACAGGTGAAGGAGAATTTTCTGGGCAAAGAGAACAGCAAGTGCAAAGGCCCTGAGGCAGAAACAAAAAGGAAGCCAGAATGGTAGGGAAGGAGTGGTGGGAAATGAGGTGGGAGAAGGAGCCTGGAGCCAGCTCATGCAGGGCCTCTTTGGTACTTGGAAGGACTGGGGCTTTGATTCTAAGTGGTGTGAGGAGCCAGTGGGTGGCTCCACAAAGGGGGAAACTGGCTCCCATTTATATTCTAGGTCTTGTCATCTTTGTGCTGTTCTCAGTTTTGTATCATTTGCTCCCTGAGTCAGATGCATTCCCACTATTTTCATGTCTTGGCAAGCATCTGTCAATGGTTATTCACACTGCTGGGTCATAAAACAGAAGAAAACAAATACTATTCTCTTCATACTCATGATGAAGACTGAAAAGCTGGTACCAAAGACACGGCATGCTCAGTCCTCAGGTGTGTTTGGAGATTTGGACAGTTGTTTTCTTTTTTTCCTCTGTTTCTTTTCTGATTCTTCAAAAATACTGTCTTGGGGGAAGAAGGAAATTTCTGATTTCTGAATAATTTTTATTTGAACCATTATATGGGCAAGCTTCTTTTTTAAAATACTTTTTTAAATTAATAAATTATTATTTAGAGTTTTAGATTGATAGCAAAATTCAGCAGAAAGTATAGACAGTTCCCATATAACCCACTGTCCCCACAAAGACACAACTTCCCCCGCTGTGGACATCCTCACACCACAGTGCTGCATTTTTTACAATCCATGAACTTATGCTGATGTATCATTATCACCCAAAGTCAACAGTTTACATTGGGGTTCACACTTGGTGTTGCACATTCTGCAGGTTCCAACAAATGTATGACAAGTATTCACCTTTGTAGTACCATACAGATTACTTTCAGTGCCCTAAAAATCCTCTGTGCTTGGCCTATTCACCCCTCCCTCCCACCAAAGCCCTGGCAACCACCGATCTTTTTACTGTCTCCATAGTTTTGTCTTTTCTGGAATATCATACAGTTGAAATCATACAGACTATAGCCTTTTCAAATTGGCTTCTTTCACATGGTAATATGCATTTAAGTTTCCTCCATATCTTTTCATGGCTTGATAGCTTATTTCTTTTTAGCCCTAAATAATATTCCATTGTCTGCATGTACCACAGTATTTTTTACCCATTCACCTACTGAAGGACATCTTGGGTGCTTCCAAGTTTTGGCAATTATTAATAAAGCTGCTATAAACGTACATGTGTAGGTTTTCGTGTGGACATAAGTTTTCAATTCATTTGGGTAAATACCAAGGAGCTTGATTGCTGGATTTTATGGTAAGAGTATGTTTAGTTTTATAAGAAACTGCCAAACTGTCTTCCAAAGTAACCATACCATTTTGCATTCCCACCAGCAAATAATGACAGTTCCTGTTGCTCAACATCTTTGACAGCATTTGGTATTGTCAGTGTTTTGGATTTTGACCACTGTAATAGAGGATAATAGTATCTCATTGTTGTTTTAATTTGCATTTCCCTAATGACATATGATGTTGAACATCTTTTCATATGTTTATTTGCAATCTGTATATCTTCTTTTGTTGAGGTGTCTGCAAATCTCTTTTTACGTAAGATATCTATTGTTAAAATTGTGGATAAAACAAGTTATTACTATTATTATCATTATTGCATCCCCTTCTCATGGTGACTTGTTCTATATATTGAGATGATAGCTCCGTTTTGATTGTTTTCCAAATGACACTAATGACAAGATTTTCCATAATCAAAATTTTATATGGGATGAGGGGGTAAAGATATATTATAAATAACCCTTCATAGAATCATATGTATTTGTTAGTGAAAATAATTACTCATTTATTTAATAAACATGAGTGGTTTCTGTGTATAATACTCAGTCATTTATATGTATGTATATATATTTTTTAATGCTTATGATAGCTGGTATGTTTTATTATTCCCACTGTGCAAATGAGAAAATATCAGGCCTTATATAAATATTTTTCCATCGTATGTGACAGAAAACTTTAATTTAAATGTGTTTAATTTAAAAAATGGGAGTATATTGGTTTATGTAACTTTATAAACAAGAGCTAGAGAATAGGTCAGGTAGGGCTTGATTCAGGGCCTTAATGATATAGTCACAATCCAATCTATTCTCTCCATTTCTCAGACCTACTTCCCCAGTGCTGGCTCCATTTTTGGGCTCCGCATGATGCCAAGAAGGTTGCAGCAACTCCAACTTGTATATGTGGAGGTTACTGCCCTCCACAAGTCTTTTCCTCATTGCTCAAGCTGAAGACTTGGGGTAAAGTCAGATGAGACAAACCAGCTTGGCTTGAGTCACATGCTGTTTTATTTGGGTACATTTTGTCCCCCCGGGTACTGCTGTTTGATCTCTGTCTTCATGAAAAAGCAGTCTAGAGAGCAAAGACAGACATTAACCCATAATCATTCAGATATAATGACCTTGCTACATATTATTGTAAACACTATGAAGCAAAAGAGTAGGATGCTCTAAAGCCTGGGTTGTCAAATTATGGCCTGTGGACCCAATCTGGCCCACTGCCTGTTTTTATAAATAAAGTTTTATTGAAACACAGCCACACTCATTTATTCAGGTATTGTCTACAGCTGCTTTCCACTACACTTGCAGAGTTGAGTGATTGCTACAGAGACCAAATGGCCAGCAAAGCCAAAAATACTTACTTTCTGACACTTTATAGACAAAGTTTTCTACATCAGCTCTAGCACATCTCACAGAAGGAATCTAAATCTCAGGGATCAGGGAGGTCTTTCTGAGAAACAGACTTTTAGGGTGAGACTGAAGGCTGAAAATGAGCTGGCCAGGCAAATTTGTGAGGTTGAGGCAAAGCTAGGGGAATCTATGTAGTTCCAGAAAGAAAAGGCAGCATGAATGAAGATCTCGAATCAGCAGGATCTTGGCCCACTTGAGGAAAGGGGTGAAGGTCTGCAAGGTTAAGGCATGGTGAGGGTGGGAGCGCTTGAAAAGTGCTGCAGTGGAGGGCAGTGGGCGTCGGGGCAGAAGTCAGATCATGCCTTGGAGGCCAAGCTAAAGTATCACAGAGGAATTCACAGAAGGGCCTTCAGCAGGGATAAGATACAGTCAGATTGGTGTCTTGAGAACATCATCCTAGCTGCTGTGTGGAGATTGCATAGGGAAGGGAGAGGAAGACAAGAAGAAATAGGGAGAGCAGCTGGGAGGCTATGGCCATGGTCTGGGAAAAAGATGATGGTACTTGGACTATGAGAATGACAGTGAAAAAGGAACGATGGATACAGGATATAATTAGACTTGGTGTTTGCTTAGACGAATGTTGAGGAGGGAAGTGGGTGCAAAAGGGTGAAAGCAAGTCATTTGCTGAGCTGGAGACACTGGAAAATGAGCAGATTTGGGAGTGACAAAGACAAGAAGTGATGAAAATGACATCCCAATCTGAGTTTCTAAGCAAGTCATCAATGAGATGAACCCTCACTAACAGGTCAGTTTAGCACCCAAAACAAACAATATAAGGTAGATAATCTTGAAGGCAATCTGTTCTTGAAGGTTTTGTAGAGACTCTGAGATATTCTTCCCAAAAATCATCTAGGACCTGAGGCAGAGTTTATCTAAACACCTTTATGCTGCATCAGTATTCTCTAATATGTCATGGGAAGTTGGGTGATTGTACATTCCATTTCTTTTCTACTACACCCAAGGTGTTCTCATGACACTACACACATGAAGAGACAATGCTAACTCCAAGCTGAAATGTCCTTGAAAGGATATGAGGTTTGCAATTTTTAAAAAGCCAGGTACCTACTCTAATAGTAATTGACACATATGAGAGTTTTTAGGTTTCCTTCTAAATAGAACATTCTGTGGCAATGGAGGTACTAGGCAAGGTGAGAGGAGAGGCCCTAAACAATTTTTTCAAAGGTCATGGTGATTTTCTGGTCTGTCCCCAAATAACTCAAGCATTCTGCTTCACTTTAACAAAGATTTATGCCAACATCAACTAATTTCATGAGCTAGTAGAAATAAAAGTATCAGTAATCTTGCAACCCTTAAGTCAGATAACACAATTCCATTCATTGGGGCATGAATGAATGGCTTGTTCAATTTGCCTCTATATATCATCTCGATCTGAACATTGTTTTTCTCCCATCTACTCTCTTGATTCCTTTTCTCTTTCTTCAGCTCCACAAAGTACATCACTGTGTTTACACTGCTTTACGCTGCTCAGAGTCACAGAGACACAGGAAGAGGGAGCTGTGGGACTCGGAGTCTTCTGTGTGTCATCCTGAAATTAGAGGACCACTACTGGATTGGCATCCCTAACAAAAACTCGGATTTATCCCAGACTCTTTACACTTAAGGATGCAATTGAGTCACGTAAGGTTCCTATGCCATCCATTTATTTTTATCCCCTATGATCATTGTGATCATTAATTTTATATCAACTTGACTGGGCTAAGGGATGCCCAGATAGGTGGTAAAACTATTTACTGGGTGTGTCTGTGAAGGTGTTTCTGGAAGAAATTAGCATTTGAATTGATCGACTGTATAAAGAAGATCGCCCTCCCCAGCATGAGTGGGTATCTTCCCATTTGTTGGGGCCCGATTAGAACAAAAAGGCAGAGGAAAGACGAATTTGCTCTCTGCTTGAACTGAGACATTCATCTTCTGCCCTCAGACACTGGCAGCACTCCTGGTTCTCGGGCCATTGGAACAGGACACGTACCATTGGCTACTCTGGTTCTCTGGATTTGGGGTTTAGGTTGGATCTACACCACTGGCTTCCCTGGGCCTCCAGCTTGCAGGCGGTAGATCAGGATACAGGACACTTGTCAGAGGGGAGGTAGACATGCTGGAGACAAACGTCCCACTCCACACGTTTTGCCATCAGTGGGTCCTGCCAGAATGTAGTCTATGCATGGATTTGTCACTGCAAAGATTCTGACACTCCTGGCCAGAATGGAAATTACAATAAGGAAGGAAAGAATTTCCAAAGAAATTGCGAGTGACAAAAGTCAGTCTGTTCACAGCAAAAAAAAGGTACCCTGGTCCCAGCCTGGAGGGCACTTAGGGACGAGTGGAAAAGAGTTGCATGAGAGGACCCAAGGTGGGTAGGTGGGGATCAGAGACAAAGGGCAGAGTGAACAGGACAGAAACTGAGGTGGGCAGGTGTGATGAGGAGCCCATACTTGATTACCAAAGACTTCCATAAAACGAGTCCCAGGAGGTGGCTGGATGTGAAGGGGTCCCATGTACCTGGCCCCCTAGTGTCCCAGTTTCCAATCTGGGGGCCAAAGGAGGAGCACACAGGGCAGGATTGCTGCTGACGCAGAACTAAAGGAAAAAATGTCAAACCACACCTCTCGGCCTTTCTCGGGGCTCCTCAAACCTCCCTGTGCTTTAGAATACAGATTTGGGGTGTGGATCCCCAAAATTTTGATTCAGTAAGTTTGGGGGTGGTTGTAGGCAGGAATCTGCATCTTAACGCTGGCTCCTGATAATGTTGGTGCAGGGGGACCACAACCCCACACTTAAGAATCACTTAGCATTTTAGGATGGAGAGGAACACTGAGAAAGCATCGGGCCTCTTCAAGGGAGGGCTGGGGAACAAAGCGTGCTTATCCCGTGCGTCGTGCACAAAACTGGGTCGTTTCCCTGGCCCAGAATGTACCCCTTGGATGGGTTTGTCACTGCTGAGGTTCTGACATTCCCGGCTGGAGTGGAAAATCTCCATGCATGACGGCTCTGCCTGGGGTGAAGAAACGTGGTTTGGATCTACTGCTTCCTTTCGGCTGTGGGAACAGTCCTCTGCTGAGCTTGCATCCCAGCACCGGCCTGCTCCGAGGGCATCCCATTCAGAATTGAAGTCCCTGGCGCTGCACTTGTGAAACCCAGGACATTAGCACCGGGCATGTTTCGATTTTATTCTTTGCTTTTCTTGGCAAAGCCCCTTCGAACAGCTTCAGACGAGAATAGTCAAGATGAAAGCATTTCGGAAGCACTTACACAATAATCCTGTCACTCGTGGACTTTGAAAACCGATCCGCTTTTCCTCAGGATATGACAAGCTGGAGTGTGACCCATTAACGGTTGTCAAACCCTTCGCCAGAGCCTGGAGGGTCCTCCAACTTGAGCCAAACCCCTTTAAAACCACCCCTCAAAACCCTTGTCTCGGAAGTGGCCACTACTGCCCCCACCCCCATACCCGCCTGACCATCTCTTATTCACCATGTGCTTTTCAGAAGACAGTGCCAACCAGCGTCCTGTAATGGATCTCACTTGTGAGTCAGTGAACACAATTTCAATCAGCTTCTGCAGATGAAAATGTTAATAACTTTGCACTTTCTCCCTACATGGAAACACGCATATACACACACCCACCTCCTGCCAACCCAGTGAACATTAGATAATGAAAACAAACAGAAAACTCCTAGCAATATATTTTTTACCTTAGACATCTTCGCTGAAACTGTCATGGCAAGCTGGTACTTGCCTACATACATCTAATAATTTTCCTCTTGAATTGCACCAGGAACCATCAGCAAATGATCATTTTTTACATATAGGAGGAAGTCAAAATAGATTCTCTTTTCAGGCTTTAATCAGAAGCATAAAGTTGATCTGGGCTAAAGGCAGCTAGCACATTCTTCCCGAAGAGTGTCTGTAACAGCTGACTTCCCCTGGAGTCATCGGCATTAAAAAGTCAGGATGGAAAAGGCAGACAAGATGTCCAGAGGTAGGGAGGACGTGTTCTGGGGTCCAGGTGTTTGTTAGATCAACATCATCTTCCAGTGAGAGTAGAACTTGTGACCCATTCAGAACTGGCCTCCCCAGTTATTATAAAACCCTCACTCTTCGGACCAATTAAACTGTGCTATAAACACATTTTGAGTTCATAGTGTCCAGAGTTGAGCCCTCAACACATACATCACTACTATTTGGCCTTTACCTACTCCTGAACTATCCCCACACACTGCCGTTTTTTTCTCTTGCTTCTCTGAGCTGATGGTGGATGTATTATGAGGGCTCTAAGAAATATTAGGCTTTATTTTGGTCTGATCTTTTAAATTTTTCCTCTGACCTTATTTGTCCTTTTGGCTTAGATCTGGACATACCTCTGAGATAAATGTGCATTTACCTGTTCATCTGAAGCCTATTCTCACTCTTCAGTGAGAGAGACCACTGAGTGTTTGTTCTCTCAGACACCAGCCCCGCGCGCTGAGGATGGCTCATGGGAAATCGCCAGATCTCAGAGGAAACCTTGGATCCTGGGAGCCGCGTAGGTTTTCCAGGATCCCTGCTCCCACCTTGAGGGGCTTGCCCAGAACAGGTACTCCAGAAATACATGATGTAAGAATGTACAAAACTAGTCCAGGTCTCTCAGTGAGAAGAGAAAGAAACAGATTCAGACAAACAGAATTTTGCCACACAGATAGTTGGTGGCAAAAATGGGAACTGGGTAGTGGTCTTTCCAAATATCATTTTGCAGGTGGAAACACCCCATATTTAGTGGCCTACAAATAACTAAAAAAAGTGAAACTCAAACTTTTATACTCAAACTATAAAATTCGTAAATAACGGGCCAACACTCTGCTTCTGTATTTTTTTTAAGAATTTTTTTTCCCTTAATAAAAAATATAACACATTCACTAAAAAAATTGGAAACATCCAAAGATCAGAAAGAAGGGAAGAAAATCAGCTTTAAATTTAGAGTCTCAAAGAAATCCATTGTCAACACTTTGATGTATTCAAACCCAGTCTTTACTTTATTATGTCTTTTCTTTATAAAAAATACTTTTAAAAAATACAATTGTAATAATAATGTGATTTTGTGTACTT
This sequence comes from Balaenoptera acutorostrata, assembly GCF_949987535.1. Lineage (NCBI taxonomy): Eukaryota > Metazoa > Chordata > Mammalia > Artiodactyla > Balaenopteridae > Balaenoptera > Balaenoptera acutorostrata. The sequence goes on along the minus strand of NC_080079.1, from coordinate 13,073,993 downwards.
TTATTTGTTTTTGGCTTTTTATCCTTTTCCCCCAGTTATTATAAAATCTTTGTAAATGTATAGGGCTGTATAATTTTTCAAATAATTGGTACAATAAAAAAAATCCCTATGATTCAATTTTTCCAAGACTTCCTTATTATAAATATTATTGCCATGAATATCTTTGGGAAAAGGGGTGGTTTTCATTTTTGGCATTTTTTTCTCTTAGGATAGGTTCCCAATAGTAGAATTACTGGATCACTGTCAAGTTCATTTTCAAGGCTCAGGTTGTATGTTGTTTTGTGTAGATAATACACATTGCCAAATTTTTGTCCAAAAGAAAAATATAAATATACGTGTTCACTAGCAATATATGAGGGACTATTTCATCATACCTTGATGAATGCTTTTTAATCACTTAAAGATATTTCCTAAAGTAAAAATTGATATTTTTAAGTTGTTTTAATTCCCATTTCCTCAATTCTTTGTGAAATTGAACATTTTCTTAAAGCACTAGTTATATTTTTGTTATTTTTTAAAAACTGTATATGACCTTTGCCCATTTATCTTTTGGACTATTAGTATTTTTCATGTCAATGTACACGAGCTTTTTATCTATTATAGATGTGATATGATTACCATATTTGCTGTAAATATACTATCCTAGTGTTGCTTGTTTTTTAAAAAAGCATGCATACGATAAATGGCACACAAATTGATAAATTTTGACCTATATTTTCAACATAGTCAAGATAATGAACTTATCCATAACCCCTAAAATTTTCTCAAACCCCTCCATTTCCATCTCCAGGTGCTTACTGACCTGCCTTCTGACACTGTAGATTAGTTTGCATTTCCTAGAGTTTTATATTCATGGGATCATATAATATGTACTCTTGTTTGTTTTCTTTCATTCAGTATTATTGTTTTGTGATCCGTCCATGTTGTTGTGTCTATCAATAGTTCATTCCTCTTTTATTGCTAAGTAGTATTTCATTCTATGGATATACCACAATTTGTTTATTCATTCACCTGTTGATGGACATTTTGGTTGTCTCTAGATCTTGGCTATTAAAAATAAATCTGCTGTGAACCTGTGCAGGTATTCCTATGGATAAGCTTTCATTTCTCTTGGGTAAATACCCCCTAGTAGAATAGCTAGATCATATGGCAGGTGAATAGTTAACATTTTCAGAAGCTGCCAAACTGTCTTACACTGGTTCTTCCATTTGACGTTCCCACCAGTGTACTAGAGATCCAATTCCTCTTCCTCCTTACCAGCACTTGGTACAGTCACCTTTTTAATTTTAGTCATTCTAATAGGTATGTAATGGTATCTCACTGTATCTTTAATTTGCACTTCCCTGACGTCTAATGATGTTCAGCATCTTTTCATGTGCTTATTTGCCATTGTGTTTCTTTGTTGATGAAGTGTCTTTCCAAACCTCTGTTGCTGAAACTCTCTGTTGAATACTTCAGTTTAGACATTTCAGTTTGTTTCTTTTTTTTTACGGTTACTATTTCTTTATTAAATTTCTCATTTTGTTCATGTACTGTTTTCCTGATTTAATTTAATTGTCTGTGTTTTCTTGTAGCTCACTGAGCTATTGGGTTGGCCAAAAGGTTCATTCTGTTTTTTTCCATAAGATAGCTCTAGTAGATGCCAAATAAGATGACTTATTTGTCTTTAACTTCATTCGAAACAATTTTGTTAGATTGTATGTGACAGCTGTCATATCAGCATGCATTTTAAAAAGGACTTATCAAAATTGGTGGATTTTTGTGTAGCCACTTTAATATTGAAAATGGAAGAAAAAAAGCAACATTTCCGGCATATTATGCTTTATTATTTCAAGAAAGGTAAAAACACAACTGAAACGCAAAAAAAAAGATTTATTCAGTGTATGGAGAAGGTGCTATGACTGATCGAATGTGTCAAAAGTGGTTTGCGAAGTTTCGTGCTGGAGATTTCTCGCTGGACGATACCCCACGGTCCGGTAGACCAGTTGAAGTTGATAGCCATCAAATCGAGACATTAACAGAACAATCAACGTTATACCACGCAGGAGATAGCAGACATACTCAAAATATCCAAATCAAGCATTGAAAATCATTTGCACCAGCTTGGTTATGTGAATCACTTTGATGTTTGGGTTCCACAAAAGTCAAGCGATAAAAACCTCTTGACCGGATTTCCACGTGTGATTCTCTACCTAAATGTAATAAAAACGTTCTGTTTTTAAAGCAAATTGTGATGGGAGATGAAAAGTGGATACTGTACAATAATGTGGAATGGAAGAGGTCATGAGGCAAGCGAAATGAACCCCCACCAACCACACCAAAGGCCAGTCTTCTTCCAAAGAAGGTGATGTTGCGTATATGGTGGGATTGAAAGGAAGTCATCGATTATGAGCCCCTTCTGGAAAACCAAACGATTAATTCCAACAAGTGCCACTCCCAGTTAGACCAACCGAAAGTAGCACTTGATGAAAAGCATCCAGAATTAGTCAACAGAAAATGCATAATCTTCCATCAAGATAACGCAAGACCAGGCAAAAACTGTTACAGCTTGGCTGGGAAATTCTGATTCATCCGCCGTATTCACCAGACACTGCACCTTCAGATTTCCATTTATTTCGGTCTTTACAAGATTCTCTTAATGGAAAAAATTTCAATTCCCTGGAAGACTGTAAAAGGCACCTGGAACAGTTCTTTTGTCAAAAAGATAAAAAGTTTTGGGAAGATGGAATTATAAAGTTGCCTGAAAAATGGCAGAAGGTAGTGGAACAAAAGTGTGAATACATTGTTCGATAAAGTTCTTGGTGAAAATGAAAAATGTGTCTTTTATTTTTACTTAAAAACTGAAGGCACTTGTTGGCCAATCCAATACTTTGAGATGATGATTTCGAATTCTTTGCCAGAAAATTCATCAATCTTCATTTCTTCGTGCTCCACCGATGTAGTTTGATTTCATTCCTTTGAAGGTGCCATGTTTCCTTGCATCTTTGTGTTCCTAGAAGCCTCCTGTTGCTGTCACCAGCTCCAGTTTTTAGTGACTGGCTTCAGGGAAGAATGACCTTCACCAGTCAGCCCAGCTAGAGATTCTGGGGTATCTAAGATATTTTCTATGGGTCTACCAGCTCTGTTCCTCTTGTTCCCTCTAAGGGGGGAAGTCTTAGGACTGTGTGCCTTCTCTTGATCCCAAAAAGCCAGACTGGGTGCTCCAGTTCATGTTCCCTAGGACAATACCCTGAAGTTTCAAGGCTGTATGCCCAGTCCAGTCCAGCTGACTCCAGTCGGCTGCTGACATCCATCCTTACTACCGAGATCTGTGTGCTGTCAGCGGGGCCTCACATAGATCACTTGCAAGGGCATGTAGGGCGCCATGCACAGGGGCATGCAGGGCACATTGGCTGATTGGGGGTTCTGCAAGCAGGTTGTCCTGAAGGGTTCATGGACAGGCCTCTTGGTAGAGTCTGCAAGCCAGTGAGAAGGACTGTGGCCACACTTTTGAGATCCACATGCTTGTTGTTATGAATTCCCATCCCCTCTCTCTCTGCTCCTAGCTGTTCCTGACCGCCCCCAGATGATGTAGCCCCGCTGATCCCCTGCAGTGTTCTGCATGGGGCAGGATGGAAGTGGGCCTCCTGGGGATCACGCTGCAAGCATGGGGAAGCCAAGTGCTGACTTTGCTCTCATTTTCCCCCATGGGAGAAATCACAGGCTTAGGGTCCTCTTTTGGCACCAAGCTGTGTCACCTTTGGGAAGGAATGACATGGGTAAAATAAAACTGGTCTTCCTACCCTATTCAATGCGTCCACTCTCAGATTTTTTACTGGACTTGTTTCACTGCAAAAGGGGAAAACTGTAGCAATGAACATCTTCCATACAGGAGAACATTTCCTAATAAATCCATGTAACTGGAACTCTGAAACTTCCCAAATGTTATACATTAATAATAGTAATGGCCATGAGCAAATATTTATACATACAACCATCTGCCAGTGTAAGCTGAAGCCAACCTATTTTAAAAGTAGCAGTGAGCTTTACTATACGTTTATTTATCGGAGGGAAAGTATCTTAACCCAGCATACTGCCTGTATGTTTTAACTTATCCTGGAATTGCTTTTGCTAGCCAACTATTCTTCAGCTAAAGTTTTAGTGTTCCCTTTTAATAATAGCCTAAGCAATTATTCTTTTTTTGTTTTTTTAATGTAAAGTCCTGGAACTTCACAAGCTGATCAAATGATAAAGACATCTTTTGCTTCTTTCTGTACCTCTGCCTTCTTCTAGGTCTTTCTGCTCTCCAATTCTTAATGAGTGTGTTATCTAGAACACCAGTCCAATAAAGGTCTTCATAAACCAAGAAAAAGATAAACTCGTTTCTTCTCTACACTGTTAGTCTCTGAGCACAGTGAGACTATTAAGAGCCTTCCTACTGGGAAAAGGTCATGTGGTAAGGCCCACACACTGGCTGTGAACTTCTTGTTTCTGAAAAATGTGTCCATGGTGCTGATAGTCATCTATCTGAGAAGACATCTGCCCATCTCCTATCTCATCACCAGTAAAGCTCTGAACCTAAAGATGATGAATAGTCAGGGGCTGCCACACTGTGGACCATGTACAATCCACATAAGCAGAGATTAAAATGAGCTAAGCAACTAGACACATCTCTGAATGTATCTCTTTCCCTCCTCAACACTGGCCATCAGTAGCAAGTAATAGATTTTTGTGCCTTAGCTTTGACATCCCAAATCCTTATTCACAGTTTAATTCCCGGACCATCAAAGAAAAGGGGAAAAAACTTTGCAGGCCCTCTGTGTTATGGGCTGAATGTTTGTGACCTCTCAAAATCCATATGTTGAAATATAAACCCCAATGAGATGGTATTTGGAGCTGGGGCCCTCAGTGATTAGGTCATGAGGGTGGAGCCCTTATGACTGGAATTAGTGCCTTTATAAAACACCAGTGTGAGAACCCAGCAAAAAGACAGTCATCTATGAACCAGAACATGGGCAGACTCTGAATCTACCAGCATTTTGATCTTGAACTTCCCAGCCTCCAAAACTGTGAGAAATAAATGTGTATTGTTTAAGCCACCCAGTCTATGCTATTTTTATTATAGCAGCCTGAGCTAAGCCATGCAACAAACAGCTTTCTGGAGGCAGCAAGTTTATTCTCAGAGTAGTGGATAAAAGCTCAGTGCTGGAAGCAAGGGGGGAGCCTCATTCATCATTTACTGGTTGAAATCAGGCAAGTCAAATGAAGTCTCTGGGCCTCAGTGTACTCATTTCTAAATGGGAATACCATCACTGGCCGTCAGGGCAGGAGTAAATTAAATCTGATAAAGTATGTAAAACCCTTGATACCAAGTCTGATACAAGATAAGTGCTCAATTGCCCCACATCAGGTTTCCCAACCTGGGGGTCCAGCAACGAGGGGAGGAATTCCCAGAGAATCAGACCCTGAAGGCTAGTGGGATTTGATTGCAGGACTTCGACAGGACTGGGGGAAACAGAGACTCCATTCTTGGAGGGCACACACAAAGTAGTGTGCACATCAAGAGCCAGGGGTAAGGAGCAGTGACCCCATAGGAGACTGAACCACACCTACCTGCTAGTGTTGGAGGATCTCCTGCAGAGGCGGGGGGTGGCTGTGCCTCACTGTGAGGACAAGGACACTGGCAGCGGAAGTTCTGGGAAGTACTCCTTGGCATGAGCCCTCCCAGAGTCCACCATTAGCCCCACAAAACAGCCTGTAGGCTCCAGTGCTGGGTCACCTCAGGCCAAACAACCAACAGGGAGGGAACTCAGCCCCACCCATCAGCAGACAAGCAGATTAAAGTTTTACTGAGCTCTGCCCACCAGAGCAACACCCAGCTCAACCCGTCACCAGTACCTCCCATCAGGAAGCTTGCACAAGCTTCTTAGATAGCCTCATCCACCAGAAGGCAGACAGTAGAAGCAAGAACTACAATCCTGCAGCCTGTGGAACGAAAACCACATTCACAGAAAGACAGACAAAATGAAAAGGCAGAGGACTATGTACCAGATGAAGGAACAAGATAAAACCCCAGAAAAACAACTAAATGAAGTGGAGATAGGCAACCTCCCAGAAAAGGAATTCAGAATAATGACAGTGAAGAGGATCCAGGACCTCAGGGAGAAAAAGGATGGATGCAAAGATCGAGAAGATGCAAGAAATGTTTAACAAAGACCTAGAAGAATTAAAGAACAAACAAACAGAGATGAACAATACAATAACTGAAGTGAAAAATACACCAGAAGGAATCAATAGCAGAATAACTGAGGCAGAAGAAGGGATAAGTGACCTGGAAGACAGAATGGTGGAATTCACTGCTGCAGAACAGAATAAAGAAAAAAGAATGAAAATAAATGAAGACAGCCTAAGAGACCTCTGGGACAACATTAAACGCAACAACATTCACATTATAGGGGTCCCAGAAGGAGAAGAGAGAAAGAACCCAAGAAAATATTTGAAGAGATTATAGTCCAAAACTTCCCTAACATGGGAAAGGAAATAGCCACCCAAGTCCAGGAAGCACAGAGAGTCCCAGGCAGGATAAATCCAGGGAGAAACACACTGACACACATAGTAATCAAATTGACAAAAATTAAAGACAAAGAAAAATTATTAAAAGCAACAAGGGGAAAATGACAAACAAAATACAAGGGAATTGCCATGAGGTTAACAGCTGACTTCTCAGCAGAAATTCTACAAGCCAGAAGGGAGTGGCATGATATATTTAAAGTTATGAAAGGGAAGAACCTACAACCAAGATTACTCTACCCAGCAAGGATCTCATTCACATTCGATGGAGAAATCAAAAGCTTTACAGACAAGCAAAAGCTAAAAGAATTCAGCACCACCAAACCAGCTCTACAGCAAATGCTAAAGGAACTTCTCTAAGTGGGAAACACAAGAGAAGAAAAGGACCAACAAAACCAAACCCAAAACAATTAAGAAAATAGTAATAGGAACATACATATTGATAATTACCTTAAATGCGAATGGATTAAATGCTTCAGCCAAAAACACAGGCTGGCTGAATGGATACAAAAACAAGACCCATATATATGCTGTCTACAAGAGACCCACTTCAGACCCCCAGGGACACATACAGACCAAAAGTGAGGGGATGGAATAAAGATATTCCATGCAAATGGAAATCGAAAGAAATCTGGAGTAGCAATACTCATATCAGATAAAAGAAACTTTAAAATAAAGAATGTTACAAGAGACAAAGAAGGACACTACATAATGATCAAAGGATCAATCCAAGAAGAACATATAACAGTTGTAAATATTTATGCACCCAACATAGGAACACCTCAATATATAATGCAAATGCTAACAGCCATGAAAGAGGAAATCAATAGTAACACAATAATAGAAAGGGACTTTAACACCCCACTTCACCAATGGACAGATCATCCAGACAGAAAATTAATAAGGAAATGAAAGCTTTAAATGACACAATAAACCAGATAGATTTAATTGATATTTAATTTAATTGATATTTAATTTAATTTAATTGATATTTAATTTAATTTAATTGATATTTATAGCACATTCCATCCGAAAACAGCAGATTACACTTTCTCCTCAAATGCACATGAAACATTCTCCAGGGTAGATCACATCTTGGGTCACAAATCAAGCCTCGGTAAATTTAAGAAAACTGAAATTACATCATGCACCTTTTCTGACCACAACACTATGAGATTCGAAATCAATTACAGGGGAAAAAAACCGTAAAAAACACAAACACATGGAGGCTAAACAATATGTTACTTAATAAACAAGAGATCACTGAGGATATCAAAAAATACCTAGAGACAAATGACAATGAAAACACGACGATCCAAAACCTATGGGATGCAGCAAAAGCAGTTCTAAGAGGGAATTTTATAGCAATACACTCCTACCTCAAGAAACAAGAAAAATCTCAAATAAACAATCTAACCTTATACCTAAAGGAACTAGAGAAAGAAGAACAAACAAAACCCAAAGTTACTAGAAGGAAAGAAATCATAAAGATCAGAGAAGAAATAAATGAAATAGAAACAAAGAAAACAATAGCAAAGATCAATAAAACTAAAAGCTTGTTCTTTGAGAAGATGAACAAAATTGATAAACCTTTAGCCAGACTCATCAAGAAAAAGAGGGAGAGGACTCAAATCAATAAAATTAGAAATGGAAAAGGAGAAGTTATCACAGACACCGCAGAAATACAAAGCATCATAAGAGACTACTACAAGCAACTCTATGCCAATAAAATGGACAACCTGGAAGAAATGGACAAATTCTTAGAAAGGTATAACCTTCCAAGACTGAACCAGGAAGAAATAGAAAATATGAACAGACCAATCACAAGTAATGAAATTGAAACTGTGATTAAAAATCTTCCAACAAACAGAAGTCCAGGACCAGATGGCTTCACAGGTGAATTCTATCAAACATTTAGAGAAGAGCTACACCCATCCTTCTCAAACTCTTCCAAAAAATTGCAGAGGAAAGAACACTACCAAACTCATTCTATGAGGTCACCATCACCCTGATACCAAAACCAGACAGAGATACTACAAAAAAAGAAAATTACAGACCAATATCACTGATGAATATAGACGCAAAAATCCTTAACAAAATACTAACAAACAGAATCCAACAACACATTAAAAGGATCATACACCATGATCAAGTGGGATTTATCCCAGGGATGCAAGGATTCTTCAATAAATGCAAATCAATCAATGTGATACACCATATTAACAAACTGAAGAATAAAAACCATATGATCATCTCAATAGATGCAGAAAAAGCTTTTGACAAAATTCAACACCCATTTATGATAAAAACTCTCCAGAAAGTGGGCACAGAGGGAACCTACTTCAACATAATAAAGGCCATATATGACAAACCCACAGCAAACATCATTCTCAATGGTGAAAAACTGAAAGCATTTCCTCTAAGATCAGGGACAAGACAAGGATGTCTACTCTTGCCACTATTATTAAACATAGTTTTGGAGGTCCTAGTTACAGCAATCAGAGAAGAAAAAGAAATAAAAGGAATACAAACTGGAAAAGAAGAAGTAAAATTGTCACTCTTTGCAGATGACATGATACTATACATAGACAATCCTAAAGATGTCACCAGAAAACTACTAGATCTAATCAATGAATTTGGTAAAGTTGTAGGATACAAAATTAATTCACAGAAATGTCTTGCATTCCTATACACTAACAATGAAAGATCAGAAAGAGAAATTAAGGAAACAATCCCATTCTCCATTGCAACAAAGAGAAGAAAATATCTAGGAATAAACCTACCTAAGGAGGTAAAAGACCTGTACTCAGAAAACTATAAGACACTGATGAAAGAAATCAAAGATGACACAAACAGATGGAGAGATATACCTTGTTCTTGGATTGGAAGAATCAGTATTGTGAAAATAACTATACTATCCAAAGCAATCTACACATTCAATGCAATCCCTATCAAATTACCAATGACATTTTTCACAGAACTAGAACAAAAAAATCTTAAAATTTGTATGGAGATCCAAAAGACCACGAATAGCAAAAGCAATCTTGAGGGAAAAAACCGAGCTGGAGGAATCAGACTCCCTGACTTCAGACTATACTACAAAGCTACAGTAATCAAGACAATATGGTACTGGCACAAAAACAGAAATATAGATCAATGCAACAGGATAGAAAGCCCAGAGATAAACCCACGCACCTATGGTTAACTAATCTATGACAAAGGAGGCAAGGATATACAGTGGAGAAAAGACAGTCTCTTCAATAAGTGGTGTTGGGAAAACTGGACAGCTACATGTAAAAGAATGAAATTAGAACACTCCCTAACACCATACACAAAAATAAACTCAAAATAGATTAAAGACCTAAATGTAAGACTGGACACTATAAAACTCTTAGAGGAAAACATAGGAAGAACACTCTTTGACATAAATCACAGCAAGATCTTTTTTGAGCCACCTACCAGAGTAATGGAAATAAAAACAAAAATAAATAAATGGGACCTAATGAAACTTAAAAGCTTTTGCACAGCAAAGGAAACCATAAACAAGATGAAAAGACAACCCATAGAATGGGAGAAAATATTTGTAAACAAATCAACAGACAAATGATTAGTCTCCAAAATATATAAATAGCTCATGCAGCTCAATATTAAAAAAACAAACAACCCAATCAAAAAATGGGCAGAAGTCCTAAATAGACATTTCTCCAAAGAAGACATACAGATGGCCAAGAGGCACATGAAAAGCTGCTCAACATCACTAATTATTAGAGAAATGCAAATCAAAACTACAGTGAGGTATCACCTCACACTGGTTAGAATGAGCATCATCAGAAAACCTACAAACAACAAATGCTGGAGAGGGTGTGGAGAAAAGGGAACCCTCTTGCACTGTTGGTGGGAATGTAAATTGATACAGCCACTATGGAGAACAGTATGGAGGTGCCTTAAAAAACTAAAAATAGAATTACCATATGACCCAGCAATCCCAGTACTGGACATATACCCAGAGAAAACCATAATTCAAAAAGACACATGTACCCCAATGTTCACTGCAGCACTATTTACAATAGCCAGGTCATGGAAGCAACCTAAATGCCCATCAACAGACGAATGGATAAAGAAGATGTGATACATATATACAATGGAATATTACTCAGCCATAAAAAGGAATGAAATTGGGTCATTTGTAGAGATGTGGATGAATCTAGAGACTGTCATGCAGAGTGAAGTAAGTCAGAAAGAGGAAAACAAATATTGTAGGTTAACACATATATGTGGAACCTAGAAAAATGGTACAGATGAACTGGTTTGCAGGGCAGAAGTAGAGACACAGATGTAGAGCACAAATGTATGGACACCAAGGGCGGAAGCGGTGGGGGTGGGGTAGTGGTGGGATGAATTGGGAGATTGGGACTGACATATATATACACAAATATGTATAAAATAGATAACTAACAAGAACCTGCTGTATAAAAAATAAATTAAATTAAATTCAAAAAAAAAGATAAGTGCTCAATCAATGAAAGCCATCACTAGCCAAGAACATATTGTGCAAAGTAGGTGCTTGATATGTGTTTTTGATTGCAATTGAATTCAGCTAATGGGAACTCAAAAGAAGCTTCTTGGGAAAACTATATTTTATATTTTTCATTTAGTGAATTTATTTAACATAATCTCTAATTTTTTCACGTAAGTCTTAGGTTAGCTAAACTCCCCTCAAGGTGGTTCTTTATCATGCTATCATATTAGAGAATGGTTATTGGTTTTGTGTTTTTTCCAGCATGTTCAAGTTTTGGAGGGAAATCATACCCTTCTTCCCAGGCATTGAAGCATTCAACCCAGGGAATCAATGAGACAACAGATGTTAGAGACAGATGCCCAACTATCCACTCGATAGTCAGGCTTAATGAACTAACACAGGAAGAACAATTAAGAGACTTCATTAATTATACTCTAGGTTCAATTCCATTGTTAATTCTAATCCTTTATTTGAGCTAATGACTTCAGGTTTTCTTATAATTTGTGCCTATCAGTGAATCATAACGTCTTTAAATTTCCATGACTGTGTAAAATTCACACTGTATATATATAACTTTCTATTTCCAAAAAAGACCTAAAGTATTTCTAAAGATACATGAAATTCTTCAAGATAACATGATTTCTTTAAAAAAAAGTATGACTATAACATGCAACAAGGAATAAAGTTAATACAAAAATGTATATTACAAAGTCTTACACATTTGTCACAAGTTCTATTTTATAAACAGGAATAGCTCAGACAGGTCAGCCAAGATTTTCATCCGTTAACACAAAATCAAGGCACCGACTTTCGTTTAGGCAAACCTCCACCATAGTAAATCCACTCTAATTCAGTAGTTTGCTAATTGTTTGTCTTTGTTATTCTTGCAGAATAATAATATATTACAGACTGTCCTGTATTCCTTAATAGTTTATTACAGAAACCAAAACAAAAATTCCTTCAGTTAATAAAACATAATGAAAATGCATTTTTGGTCACTTGATGTACTCTGGCCATCTTTTGAGAGGAGGGTAATGTGATTCTGGGCTTCTAACCTTTAAGGTGCTCAGTTTTGCTCTTGAACTAATGCATATGTGCTCATTTGCATACTCTCTTTCCCTCCCTCTTGAGCAGACCACACTGACACCAGGAGCCTCCTTTCCAGGCACCGAAACTGTTTCAAGATGTTTCAAGCCGAGAAATGGCCACCTGCATGCATTCTGGTCAAGATTTTAAGTTATCCTACCACTCAAGTCTTCCTGAGGAAAGTTCAAAAGGTGTTCATCTGAATCATTCATGCTTTTGTTATCCTTGACCTAAAGCAATCTGGTGGATTTTTCTTTTGGGGGCGTGGGGTAGAGAGGACAAACTTTTTATTAGAAAACGTAAAAAAAAAAAAAAATTATATGCTCCAATATGTCAATAATTGTATGGATTTGTTTTTTATTGGATCATAAAACTATTTTTTATTACTTTAAAGTTCTAATATGAGGTATAATAAAATAAATAAGATCTATAAAATATCTACTGTCATTTTGATCAAAAAAGAGAACCAGGTATAAAAATATGACTTTAATCAACTACAATAAAAAATTTTAATAAATAAATAAAAATTAAAAACCCACAAGATATTAAAAAAAGATCAATTAATATTTCTTTTCTCCTTTTTAAAAAAATATGACTTCACACAAGTGCATAATTTTATCTTATGCATGTATACAATTTCGTTTGCTCACACAAGCTAAAGTAGTAAATAATACAGCTTGATTTACTGACTTGGTTTAAAATGCCTAAGCTAGAAAACAATTACAGTAGCAGAATTTTATTTCCATTTATTAGTATGGAAACCTATTTTGTGATTTCAAGACCAGAAAATGCGTGACACATGAGAAGATGCACCTTCTTCTGTTCAGTGAGAAATGTGCGAATCAACATCAACACAGAACTGCTGAAGAAAGAAAACCTATATAGTGTGGGTTATTTCACCTTCGCAAGCTGGGAGCCATTAAGTAATGGCTCCCTCCATTCCCCCCACCCGCTTCGGTGAAACACATCCTGAACGTTGGGCCCACCTTTTCCAGAAGAATGTGCCCCACTGCCCCTTGGAAACTCCATTTCGTTTACTTGGTTCAGTTAGTTAATGACGGTCCATTTTGGCTCAAACATCCAATTCCCTTTCATCAATCATGTCTTTCTGGACTGTCAGTTTCACAGCAGTGATTATCAAGCCTTTCCAGGCGACATCCACAGACGTTCTCGAAGAAAAACCCAGATCCACTTCTCTGTTTAGGATGTCCTAGGGACCCGTTTCCTCCACTTCCTTCCAAATGAAAATGAGTTTTGTGCAAAGGGGAAACCCCACCAGAAAATGGATGTTGGCAACTCAAGCGTTAATCTAGAAATCTTATTATTTGGTGCTGGAAAAGGGCATTGTAACAAGATGGGTTTTTTATACAATGCAAACATGGGGAATGCAAAACACTGGCAACCATGAAAATAAGATTTAATTTGGAATCACAACACAGGATTTTTTCTACTTTAAATTCTTCTTATTCAATCATATCGGTTATAAATATTCAATAGAAACAGTTTTCCAGGATTGAAATAGTCTTTAAGGAAGCAAGCCATGTGTGGTTTTTCAGTCAAGCATTTTCATGCTTCGCTAACTGTCAGGCTGTTCGTGTTCCTTTCCCAAAAAATATTCTTTATGACTCTGCTTAGGTCTCTGAAAAGCAACTTATTCTCTGGAGACTTGAGGAATCATCTACACATCACAATTCTATAGACATCAATGCATGCAGCATGTGGATGTGCTTTAACACAGAGGCAGACCTTCCATTTGGACATGGCCACCTGTCCACGTGTCACTGCAATTAATTCAGCCCATTGTGAGTGCCTGCCTGGAAGCTGGAAAGGCCAATTTCAGCTCTAACTCTGCCACTTGTTGTGTAACTTACTGTTTAACTTTGGGTGAGTTACTTTCCCACAAAGGACCTAAGGTGTCTGATCTTCAAAATACGGAAGTTGGGCTCCATGAGGGATCATCAGACTATGACAGGTGGGTTAAAATCTGTCTGCTGCCTGCTTTTGTAAATAAAGTTTTATTGAAACACAGCCATGCCTGTGAGTTTACTGTTATCTGCAGCCACGGGGGCAGAGTTGAGTAGTTGCGACAGAGCCCATCTGGCCCCCAAAGCTTAAAATAGTTATTATCTACCCATTATTAACAGAGCAAGTTGGCCAGCCCTGGACTAGTTGATTTTGGGGGTCCTCTCCAATTCTAGAATTCCTTATATATTCTATAAAACACCTAATATTTATATATTAATCCTTTCAATCCCCAAATCTTTATGGAGCTTCTCCTGTGAATTATGCCTTGTACTGCTTCAAAAGATACATATTATACATTAAGCAAACTTTATAATAGTTTCTTTTTCTTATAGGATTTAAATTATGTTAACAGCTCTTGGAATTATCCAAGGCAATATTTTGGGGCAAATGTCTTATGATTTGATTATCATTGTTAAATAGAACATATCTTTTTTTCTACTATAAATATTTAAGAAGTTTTAAAAAAAGTACAGCACAGGAGACATCGCATTAAGACATCATTTTAACAGATTGTTTAGCTTTGGTAATATAATTTGACATCTAAACATAAGCTGAGAAGGATCTCCCTCAAAACCTTTGATAATATGATTCATTGTCAAATGTTTGTTTTCGCTATCTGGCACTCATTAATTAATTCTTTTTAATATAGCTTGGATTTACTGATTTTGAAAAAGAGAATTATTCTTATTGATGTTGCTAAAATATCCAGGTGGCTTGAATTTCACCAACTAGATAGTTTAATCTAGCACATTTGTGTAGCCCTAATCAAATCTTTACTAACAGATGTGAGAAGCCCAGTACCGGAGCTAATGTTTGTGTCTCTATGATAATTAAATTAGCTCAATAAGGAAAGTAAATGAAAAATAATGACCAAAATTTTCCCCTAAGCTTGTGTTATAGTCTTGAAAACATTTTTTTCCTACCAAGTTTTTCAGTAATGAAACACAAATTGAGAACTTTTAATTTAAAGACATATATTTTTCAAGAACTAGTCATGCAGTAAATTGTTTATAATCAAGTAATCATGTAACACTTTTTTTCACCAGAAAGTAAAGCCTACAACTAAACCAAAATTCAAATTTGAGGTTTCCTGACAAATTCATTATAAAGAATGGAATAATCCTTTCTTTTGGCCAATAGCATAGAAAACTTTCTTTTTTAAGTATTATCTCTTCACAGTATTTTCTAATGAATAGGAAATACCTTTCTCAGGTTGAATGATTATTTCCAGGTATAATTAGTTCCTGCTTACGACAGTGCTGTACCAATGTCATGGCTCAATGAACTGGCTTTATCATTCATTAATCATAGCTTTCATTGAGCTCCAGGTGACAGTGCCCACCACAGGCCAAATAACTTCTCATTTAAAGGCAATTTGTAGAAATAGGAAAGTTTAGAAGTCTCACGTTCACCAAAGGATTGAAGAGTGTTTAAAAAGCCAAGATCAGGCATTTTATGGATGGTGAGTTCATGGAAGAAGGGTGGCTGATGGGTGAGGGCAGATGGCTTTCTGGGGAGGCCGTGTTGCAGCTGCAGGTCAGAGCACGCTGGATGGTATTCCGTGTGGACATGAGACAATGCTGCTTCTGTTTCTGTCCCGCTGTACTCTGACCTTGCTGCAGGCGAAGTGGTGTTACAGCTGCACTTGCGGGATGGTCAGTGGTGGTGGAAATGGGGCCAGTGTGGTCCCCTCTCACCCAGCCCGCATGCCTGCAGGTGTGGCAACCTCTATTTGTATATTTTACTGTATTTGTTTATTTGCCTGGCTAATCAGCTTGGGGTCACATTCCCAAGCTGGAGGTGTTCCTTCTTTGTCTCTTCCTAAGGGAAAGAAAGAGAGAAAGAAGGAAAGGAAGAAGGAAAAAGAAAGAAAGAAAGAAAGAAAGAAAGAAAGAAAGAAAGAAAGAAAGAAAGAAAGGAAGGAAGGAAGGAAGGAAGGAAGGAAGGAAGGAAGAAGAAAGAAAGAAAGGAAAGAAAGAAAGAAGAAAGAAAGGAAGGAAGGAAGAAAAGAAAGAAAGGAAGGAAGGAAGGAAGGAAGGAAGGAAGGAAGAAAGGAAAGAAAATAAGGTGCTTTCTAATTTTCTTTAGCTTCTGTGATAGGCTGTCTTATTTTAAAACCTCTTAGGCAAGGAATAGAAATATGACTTGACAATCAGAAAGTTTGTAGGTGTATCATTTAATGCACTGTAGGCAAAGTATCCATTGCAGTATACAAATAAAATAGCCCCTGTCCCAGTTCTGTGCTCTTAGTTTAATATATTCTCTTAATTTGGAAAGCTCCAAGACAAGGGTGCAATTAGTTTTTCTTTCATGAGGAGGGCTAGGATCCCTTTAGCTTGCTTACAAAAGCCGTGGAAAATCAATGTGTTAATTGCTTTCCATTGAATTGGAAATAATTTTTTTCCTGTTTCACGCAAAACACAGTGCATTTGCCTGTTAGTTCATTCAAATGATGAAATTAACCATGTCTATCAGCGATGGGGCCCCTAACAGGCCAGTCCCAGTCCTAATGCTTTATTTACCTCATGTAATTCACGAAGGAAGAGCTTGCGTGTCCCATTGACCAGAGGAAATCGAAACTCCAAGAATAAGCTGCCCAAGTGAACACAGCCTCAGTGGGGAAGCTGCCTTTAAGATACAGGCTATTTCTCCAAAGCACTTACTTGCAGATGTGTGGTTAACTTTCCACCCCTGCAAAGGGGAACCCATCCCTGCAAATCACAAACACTCAGGTAAGTTCACAATTTTTTTTTCAACTAATTCATTTATTCAACAATTATTTACTGATTTCTTTTTATATGCCAGGCATATTTTTATGTTTGGGGGAACAGAAGTGAATAAAATGTCCAAGATCACTATCCTCATGGTGTGGTGCTTATAGCCATAAAGTAAGCCCAAAAATATAAAGTGTATAAGATGATGATAAATTCTTCTTTTTCTTTCAGCGGGGAATATTTTTTTTTTTTTTACGTCTTTATTGGAGTATAATTGCTTTACAATATTGTGTTAGTTTCTGCTGTATAACCAAGTGACTCAGCTATATGTATACATATATCCCCATATCCCCTCTGTCTTGAGCCTCCCTTCCACCCTCCCTATCCCACTTCTCTAGGTGGTCACAAAGCACCAAGCTGATCTCCCTGTGCTATGCAGCTCTTTCCCACTAGCCATCCATTTTACATTTGGCACTGTATATATGTCAATGCTACTCTCTCACTTCGTCCCAGGTTCCCCTTCCCCTGCGTGTCCTCAAGTCCATTCTCTACGTCTACGTCTTTATTCCTATCCTGCCACTAGGTTCATGAGAACCTTTTTTTTTTTAGATTCCATATATATGTGTTAGCATACGGTATTTGTTTTTCTCTTTCTGACGTACTTCACTCTTTATGACAGACTCTAGGTCCATCCACCTCACTACAAATAACTCAATTTCATTTCTTTTTATGGCTGAGTAATATTCCATTGTATATATGTGCCACATCTTCTTTATCCATTCATCTGTCGATGGACACTTAGGTTGCTTCCATGTCCCGGCTATTATTGTAAATAGTGCTGCAGTGAACATTGTGGTACATGACTCTTTTTGAATTATGGTTTTCTCAGGGTATATGCCCAATAATGGGATTGCTGGGTCATATGGTAGTTCTATTTTTGGTTTTTTAAGGAACCTCCATACTGTTCTCCATAGTTCACAATTTTCACATGAAACATGCTTTTGAGACAAGAGTGTGTGACTTGCATTGACTCACTAGAAGGCACTCTAATGGGCCTGGTCTACAAATTTAAATATGAGTATTCCTTCAATAGGAACAATTTATTATAATTAATATATCTAGAATAGATAAATTAATTCTTTTTATGGGAACAGGAGCCTCTGGTTTATAGAATTGCCAATAAATCAGGTAGAGCAAGATGACATGAAATATTGAAAATATTGAAACAAAATTAGTGAGACAATTGGAGAAATTTGAATAAGTATAGCTCTGTAGACTATATATAGTTCTGTAGATTAGACAATAGTCCTGTGTCAATGCTAAGTTCCTGATTTTGATTATTTTACTGTGGCCATGTAAGAGAATGTCCCTATACTGGGAAAATAAACACTGAAGTATTCAGGAATAAAGCAACATCAGGTCTACAATTTATTCTCAGATGGTTCAGAAAATATATATATATCTCTATCTCTCTATTGAGCGTGATAAAGTAACTGTGGTGAAATGTGAACATAGGCAATCTTGATGAAGGATATACGGGAACTCTTTGTCCTATTATTGTGACTTTTTCATATATAAAATTATTTCAATATTTAAAATGTAATTTTAAAAACTTTAAAATAAATGACCCTCTAGACTAGACATCCAGTTCTGGAGTGAAAGGCTGGTATGTTCTGAGACTGACCACCGCAGGAAACATTTCTCTCCACATGTTTGTAACTTAGTTTCTGAAAGCCAAAATGACCATAGTATCCTGATAGCTAAAATAGAATTCATTTTCCAGCAATTTATTTGAATGGCCACTGGAAAATATCTGTTTTACCAAACAATGAGTACCAACATAAAAAAGCAAACTATTTTCAGATTAAATATTCAAGTGTAAAAATATGTATCAACAATTAAATTATTGCCTTCCTTATAGACCAATGTTTCTGTATGCTGAATTTTCAATGATCAATATCAAAATATTCCAATAAATGTAGAAGGTGCGTAAACACCGTGGTTAAGATTAAGAAGCACCTTTGGGAAAGTATATTTAAACCCAAGGGGAGGTAACATAAACATGGAAAGTAACTTCAGAACTAAACTAGGAATATTAAAGCATCATAAAATTTAACAACAGGGGCGAATATGAGTCTGGAAGAAGTAATATTCAACCTATATTTCAATTCTTAATGTATGGAGTGTGTAATGCTTTTGAAGGTTGCCCTCTGTGTTCTATATAAGATTTTTCACTAACACTAATAAATTAAAAAAACAAATGAATGGAGAAGATTTAAATGTCAAAATGCTACAGGTAGCATTGGCAACCTCCACAGTCCCCCCTGGCTTAGCTGCAACATTAAGCACTTGACATTTAGGAACTAGGAAAAGCCCTGGACTTAGTCATTGGACCCGAAGCCCCTCCCAGTCCCGGATCTGTGACATACGCAGAGTCACCAAACTGCTGTCATTCTCTGGTCCTCAGTTTCCCTATCCATAAAGCGAGGAGGTTGGCATACATGACATTTATGATAACTTGTGGCTAGCACACTATGACCTGCAACACCTTGTTAGACGAAAGATGTG
Source organism: Balaenoptera acutorostrata (assembly GCF_949987535.1). Taxonomy (NCBI): domain Eukaryota; kingdom Metazoa; phylum Chordata; class Mammalia; order Artiodactyla; family Balaenopteridae; genus Balaenoptera; species Balaenoptera acutorostrata. The sequence continues at coordinate 13,054,532 of NC_080079.1, read as the reverse complement.
AGTTCCCAGGGAGGCATTCAGATTATGCCGGAAGAGAATTTTGTTGCATTTCATATTGCTTGAAATCATTGACCTACAAACTAGAACTCAGAAATCTTCGGGTTACATAAATCGTGTTGTTTGAATGAGAATTTTCTTTGGAATAAGAGAAAATGACAAGCAAGCAAATGTACTTTCTTCTTAGGTTGAATGTTGGAATTAACTAAAAGTAACTCATTTTTTAAATTTTTACCTGCATTAAAAAAACATTTCTTGTGCTGGAAACATTATTAGGGAGTTTGGGAGCTCCGTCTCTTTTCCCTACCTCCCAAGAAGAATTTAACTAAATCTTGAAAAGTCACCCAAATGCCAGTCTTTCTCCTGCCACCTTCAATATTTTTCCACCTGTGCTCTTATTTATTTAACATTTTTCTTCTAATTGATTCATTTTTTTAAACCTCAAAGGCTTATAACAGCCTCATGCATACCAGTGGTGTGCATATCATCCTTCAGGATAATAATGCCCTAAAGGTTAGTAATGATAATTAATATGTATAGTTTGCCAAATGTTGCCCCCATATATTAGCTCATTTAATCCGTACGACAAGCCCCAATTTTACAGGTGAGAAAATGGAGGCTTAAAGAGGTTAAACGATTAGCTGTAATTATACAATTAGTGATTAACTAAAATTCAAGTTCAAATCTTCTTATTCCACATCCCATGTTCTCCTTGCTACACCAACAACGTTACAGATGCTAAGGCTCATGTTACATTTTCCTTCCTAAAAGCATTTTCCATTTCAGCTGTGTTCTCTTTTCCTAGGGTCGGGAAGTAGGGAATGTGCACATTTAAAAGAAAAAAATCCAGGTTATAGATTATTTGTTTATCATTTACATACTTTACACTATACTTTCTACTCTATGCTAAGTAGTATATATCATATAATATATATTACATATCTAATTTTTCTAAAGACAGAAAGTTCTGACATCTTGGTTTGATTTTTGTTTCTAAACTCATGAGCCGAAAGACCTGATCTTGAGCTTCTATAAACTGGGCTTGTTTCCTTGTGAATGCAAGCAAAATTGAATTCCTCTCCTCTTACTTAAAGAAATCAGATAAGTTGCTGATTGGAGTGAGATATTCTGATTTTCATTTATTTATTTTTAGCGTTAATCGACTCGGTTGGTGAGTGTGTCTTGGTTGAAAAGGAGTTAAAAATACAGTCAAAGAGATTTCCTTTCCTCTTTTCTTCCTGTGGATCATGACCTTTGGTTTTTTCAACTTCCTCAATTTAGATTCAGTAAATTGTCATAGAGTGCCACAACACCTGCTTTGGTACTTGAGAAATTGACTTTTCCTGCAAATTACCCTGATCAGTGACCTTGTCTTGGCTACCAAAGGGTTTGGAGAAGGAGGGAGGCTGTCCATGTGGCCATGCCCCAGCCCACGGTTGGTATTTAGCTCTTTGAAGTTCACAGTTATCTATTTAACGTACAGACATATTCTGAAAAAAATGCCACATTATAATCATCAACTAGAAAACCCAACTGTCACCTCTTAGGGAAATAACACTCGATCTTACAAGGGATGGACCGCAGTATAATATAAGAGCTTCCAATTATAATTTTCTTAAAGCGGGGACACTTGGTAGATCTGGCTCTTTGTTGTGAGTGACGATCTCAGTCAGGTCTCCGTGTGAATAATCACGCAAGAGTGAAATGACAGAGGATAGAAAATGTGCGGCCAGCTCTCGGAAATTGTGTCTTTCAAAGTGCTTCTTTAGGAAGAAAATTTAAGATCGGTGTCTCCTGCCACACAAACGTTGGACAAGATCAAAGGTCACCCCTGGAAGCTCAGGAGGTAAAATTATATTTTTATCCTTTAGCTTTGATTTTTGGCGGCTTACTGCATTTTTTAAAAAAAAAAGTTAATTGCTCTGTCCAGCCAACAGGTGTTAGCCCTCAAGTGTGGGCCCAACGGCCGGCGGCTGGGCAGGCAGCTTAAAGGCCCATAACTCACTGCAATCTTGAGCTTCCTCAAATTGGTCCAGGAGAAAGTTCTAAAAGTACTTCAAGGCCAGATGACATGGGAACCTGTGTCCCTGTCAAATATCAAAGAAAAACAGACTGTAAAATGTAAACTTATAAAGCGTGCACTTAATTCTGACAAGCTTTTAGTATCAAGTTGCAGATTTTAAGCAATAAGGCGGCTTAGGCTGAAATCAGCCATAGGAAGCGGAACCTGAAAGCTCATTTCGAATTATATGGGGAGCCCCTGACTCATTTTTTCCACATCTGTTCAGTTTAGTTTAGACAAGGAGTTTGATGCATCATTTCAGGAATCAAATTCACTTTTTACCTGTGATTTTTATAAGTCCCAAGAGCCAAAAACAAAAAGTTTTTTCTTGTTTTTCATGAAGTTTCCTACAGGTCAACTTGTATTCGGCAATTGATTAAATATTGAAACATATTGAAAATGTTGTTTCAAACATTGTCATGCTGTAAATGAAAACTCAAGCTTTTTTTGGTGGGGCCATAGGTTTTTTCTTAAATAACTGAAAGTATAGGGCTTAATCAAATATTTGACCTCATCCTAAGTCGGCTTAGAATGTCTCTAGAAAGCCTCGTTTCACCAGGACCATCTGCGCCATTTACACGGAAGGACAGAGGTTATGAAAGCTATGATACAAAGAGCCTCCAACAATCCTGTTGGTGATGAACAGAGATGATGGAAGGGTTGTCACAGCTTTAGTCTTCTCTGGGTGGGCGGTGCATTGTGGGTATGTCAGCTCTTTGGGCTACGACAAAGTACTAATGAGGTTGGAACTGTGAGGCTGTCATGGAGTTACCTTTTGTCTGTTTGACCAATCACTGTTGTCCCATTTTTGATTGGTCATGGAGAACCAGGTGAGGGGAAAAGGAGGCGGGGGGCCATGGGGCAGAATGGGGGGTATCATAACCTTTCTACTAAATAAATACTTTAGACCCACACATCCCACTGGTTATGGAGAAGGAAGGTTACCCTTGCGTATAAAATGGTAAACAACTGAAAAAAAAAATTGATGGGACATCCATGCCACGTGTTTGCACTGGTGGCCCGTCAAGTTCACATCCAGAAGTCCTGGGAGTCAATGAAAGTCAACTACAGGAAGCGCCTAGTCTGGCTCATTCAAGTCCATATTGCTGGGGAGCAAACTATTTCGAAGGTTCCCCAGGCTTTAAAATAAATACTCTGACGGGAGGGTTAGCTGTCTTCCCCGCTTCCTCTCTTTTCCCACCCGCACCGCTCCAAGAAGCGTTGGCTCGGTAACCAGGCTGCTGATATAGCAATATGCTTTCTCACATTGAAAGGAGGCGAAACTTCAGCATGTGAATTGTATTCTCCACAACATATGGTGGAGAAAACAGACAGTGGGAAGGGAAGTGATTTGTGACTGTTCATCCCAATGTGCGTTCTATTGTGTTGCCAAAAATGATAGACTTAAATGAATTGCTCTTTTTGGAATTTATACTCGTGCCTTCTTCTCATTTTTAAAAAATGAAAACGAAAATCCTCATGTCCATGTAGAAATTCCCATTTATTTATGTGGTTCCCTGGCCTGCTCCCTCCTCCCCCTGACTTCCTTACCCCAGCAGAGCCGAAGGCATTTTGGATATGGAAACTGCATGTCCCTCTGTGGTCAAGATGAACAAGAAAAGGAGATGAAGTAAAAGGGGAGGGGAAGCAATTAGTGTGGAATCCTAAACTCCAGATTCTTCTCAGAAATTTTTATGGCTTTTCTTAGGCAGCTGAGGAGAGACTGGCTTTGCTTAGAGAAACTATTAAGCCTGCTGCAAATTAATTTTCGTTGGTCTACGTCTTCTGTTTTAATTTTGTCAATGGCAGCTCCTATTGTTGAGAAAAAATTAGTACCTTAATTCTGTCTAAACATAAATCTCATCTTCAATCTATTAACATTCAGCTGTGGTAAGAATAATTAGATGAAGTGTTTTTTAAGCATTATTTACAAATATGCTCACAAAAGAATGATTCAAACAGGCATTTTCTTTAATGGATTTAAAGACAGGCGAATGAAATTAATATAGAGAGTCTTGCCATTCTTAATTTTATGGTCTGTGGCTGGGGGGAGAGCAGCGTGCTGCAGCCCCGATACAGTACAGTACCATGCAAGCACATCGCAGTGCCCCATGGAGAGGGAAGAAGCACGTTAGGCCAAGATAAGATTTAGAATGCCTACAGATCACGGAGACAGGCTGGAAATGATCCAGGGGTCACAGTGGACCAGACACAGAGTCACATATATAACCCTGTTTATAGATAAAGAAGTGAGGGGGCGGAGAGATGGAAGACACAGGGTTGTAAAACTAGGAGTTTGGAATAAAACATCTGAGGTAGGGTAAAACCCTAACGGTGGGCAGTTCTGGTTCTACCAAAGAGGAGAGACGAGGAACGGTTTGAGGTACATCAAAGCAGAGCCACAAAATTTACAACAGGGTTGAACACCAACCGCTATGAGGAGGAACAGCAGTGGGAATACAGAGATACATGGCATGGGGTGATTGAGGCTCCTGCAGAGACCAAGGAGTGCCCTCTATCGTGGCTCTCTGTGGGCATCAGAACTTGGGCAAGATGGCGTCATAACCACTTGTGCCAGTTGGGTCAGGATCTTCATCCTGATGTCCAGGGTGGGCCCAGCCAACCTCTCCAATCAGCCCTACACACCTCCTCTCTTATTCTCTGCTCCAGCCAAACCAGACTTGCCCCTGTTCCCCCAGACCCTACACTTTCCTGACTGCTAGATAGGCCATGTGCCCACCCATCTCCAAACATTCAAGTCCTTCTAATGGCCACCCCTTCCACGGAGGCTTTCCTAAACTCCTCAGCCAGACTTTATCACTCCTTTGAAATCCTCTCCCACATCAGACCTTTGCGGCTTCCTTTACTTTTTGACTTCTAGACTTTGCAAAGCCAACATTTTCATGGCTGGCTTTCACTGAGAGCTTACCTTGTGCCAAATGATTTACATGCATTATTTAATTATTCCCCCAGCAGCCATTAATCCCAGTTTACAGATGAAAAAATTGAGGCACAAGAATATTAAGTAATTTGCCCCAAATCACATTGGTGAAACCCACCAGGAATCAAACCTGGGTGGTCAGAGCCTAGAGCTCAAGCTCTTGATGATAGCAGCTTGACCGTGTAAGGAACTACAGCCATGAGCCTGCAGCCCACCTTCTAACACAGTGTGGAACAGTCTATGGCAGACTCTGGATGTCAACCTTACTCTTCATTTTATTTGGCAAGCCCTTTCCCCTGTCCCACTGCTGATGGTCCCTCTTGCTTACTGTAGTAGGCTGAAGTGTCCCCACAAAACTCGTGTCCACCTAGAAACTGAGAATGTGACCTTATTTAGAAATAAGGTGACTGCAAATATCATTACTTAGATGAAGATGAGGTCATACTAGAACAGGGTGGGCCCTGAATCCAATGACTGGTGTCTTTATAAGAGGAAGAGAAGACACAGAAAGAAACATAGGAAAAATGTCACGTGACAATGGAGGCCGAGATTACAGTGATACAGCTACAATCCAAAGAATACCAAGGACTGCCAGAAGCCACCAGAAGCTAGGAAAAGGCAAGGAAGCATCCTTCCCCAGAGCCTTCAGAGGGAGTGTGCTCTGCCAGCACCTTGATCTCTGACTTCCGGCCTCTATAACTCTGAGGGAATAAATTCCTGTGGTTTGAGGCATTTTGTTAAGGCAGCCCTGGCAAACTAATACATATAACTGTTATCTCATCAGATCATGGTTAAGTGCCTTAATTTTTTTTCAAAGAAATTGGATAAAAATGTATAAAAAATTAAATTAAATTTCTGCAAAACATTAAAAGAAAACGGCTAAAGAGATCTTACACTCCACTTAGAAAGGTCTAAAATATGAATCACGTGAGCTTACGTGAAAATCACTCCAGGCGAGCCTGGGGTGGGACGTGGCAAATGGATGGAGGGTGATTCTCCAGATTAGTCAAAACTAGGTGCCACAAGAGGCCAGTGTGACTGCTGATGGGGAGAGGTGTGACATGCACTTTAAGAGCAAACAGATGGTCATTTCAAATAGCCCCAACCTGAAGGTTACAGGCATCGATGCCCCCAAATTCAGGCTGATTTGGCAATCAGTTGCTTCTCAGAAGGGCAGCTCTACCCCGTGCTCTCACGTGTGTATCAGCCCAGGTCGGCAGTTATTTCGTGTTTGATTCTCAACCTGGGATGCTAATAGCTCTCCTCCCCTTTCTGGATCATGAGTTTTCTCTGGGCAGCTGGGCTTTTTTCACTTACCTCTTCAGCACTTAACATAATTCTTCCTACAGCGTGGTATCTCAGTAAATTTTGTTGAATCAAATTTCTGGGAGCAAGAAAGGAAGACATTCCTCTCTGTCCTGGGAAAAACTTTATGGATGTGAGGTGGAAAATATTTAGAATAATTATCATATTCTTCTAACACCCTACAGGCCCGTATAAGTCTGACCAAAGCTTTCAGTATGAATAATAGCACTTAACCTAGGGTCTTAAAAACTATTCCCCAACTACTTATATCAAACCAATCCACAGTTGATTGGAGGATAAATCAGCTAACATAGAAATATTTGTATCATGAATTACTCTTTTCCAAGAAAGTTCACATGCACTATCTCCCCTGATCCTAATCAGAGCTCTGGAAAGTGCATGGAGCAGGTATCAGCCCACTTTAAAGAAGAAGCAACTGAGAACAAGAAAGGTAAATAAACTTGTGGTAGAGTTTGGGAATAGACTCTTCATGGGACTTCACTCTGGGAGAGACCTTAGAGAAACTTTCCACTTGGACCCCAGACCAGGGAAATGATGCTCAAACCCATTGTCTAATGGGCCCGGCAAGGACCAGGGCAGCCAGGGGTTTGAGCAGGTATCCCAGTGAACATCAGAAGATGGAGTTATGGGGTGGATCCAGCATAGTCCTGCCTGGCCACCAACTGGACAAGTGGCAGGCCCGAAACCCCTCTGGTCTTGACAGCCTCACCTCTAAAGTAAAAGGTTTGTAACATCTGGTCTCGAAGGGCATTCCTGCTTCTCAATGCTGAGACAAACCTAACCAACTTCCCTCTAGTCTTATGTAAACTTGGCAGTTGGGCTTCTTGTTTAGCCACTTGAATTATTTAATTTTTCCCCTTGAAGGATCAGCAGCTGATGTATCAAACACAATGGAATATTACTCAACAATAAAAAAAGAATGAAATAATGCCATTTGCAGCAACATGGATGAACCTAGAGATTATCATACTAAGGGAAGTAAGACACACAAAGAAAGACAAATATCGTATGATATCACCTATATGTGGAATCTACAAAAAAATGATACAAATGAATTTATTTTCAAAAAGAAATAGATCCACGGACATAGAAAACAAACTTATGGTTACCAAAGGGGAAAGGGGGAAGGTGAGGGATAAATTAGGAGTTTGGGATTAACATAAACACACTACTATATATAAAGTAGATAACCAACAAGGACCACAGGGAACTATACTCAATATTTTGTAGAAACTTATAAGGGAAAAGAATCTGGAAAAGAATGGATATATAAGTATTATATGTACAGTTGAATCACTTTGCTGTACACCTGAAACTAACACAACATTGTAAATCAACTATACTTCAATTTAAAAAGTGAAGCAAATTTTGCAATTTTGAGAAAACTTAGCATTCAAAATTGTGCGATATTTCTTTTTTTGTGAGTAAAAAAAATGCTAATTTCAGTTCTGCATCCCAAATTGGATGTAGGAGCGTAATTCGGTGTAGGGGCTCTGAAGATGCTCAGAGGATGCTGAATAATATCTTCGTGGTTATATTAGGGAATCCCCAGGGTTGACAAAGCTTGAACTTGGCTGAATGTAGATTTTTGGACATTTATTTGACCATATTAATTGTAAACAGATCAAGAGGATGCAAATTAATTATTCCCTTGTGGAGTTTTGTTGTTTAACCAAAAAGGGAACATTTCTTTCTAAATAAATGACCTGTCATCACTGTATGCAGGTCTCTTCTCTGCAACCCATCTTCTACTCCACTGCTGGCTTCATCTTCCTGATGCGTTTCCTTCTGTGTGTCTCTCATTTCCCCACTGGCCTTTAAGAGCGCTCCTTCCTTGCCAAAGAAAGTCCAAGTCTCACCTGTCCTGTCTCTTGGGCCCCTTTTTCCACTATGTCCCTCCATAAACTATATCCTTGGCAGAGGTCCTGGAGGCATGTCCTTTCATTGCCCTTGAAGAACAGGTGGAGACTCACCCTCGTGCCTTTCCTCCCTTCTCCTCTTTGGCTGACCCCTCTTCCCCCTGCTACATCCCAGGTCTACTTCCTAGGGCCAGCCCAGTCCAAAAATACACAGAAGCAGGGTCACGTCTGTGCCATTCCCTCACAGCTTCTCATCTTCCTGTCTCTATGTCTGGTCTCCTCAGCAGGGCTGGAAGCTCCCTGAGGACAGAGGCTGAGTCTTCTTGCTGCCAGCAATTGCCTCAGACAGAAGTAATGGGCAACAGATAAAATAAACAAAAGACCCAGACCCTGGCTTAATTGGGAAAATGGTTTCTCCATGTCGTAATGCCTTGGATGTGTCGGTGAGCCATTATTGAGTACCTAAATAAACTCAGCATTCCACTCAATTCCTTACTCTCAAACACTTCCTTTCTTATCATGATTTTATAAAAGATTCCTCATGTTTAAGGTATTGTTTTATTTCCCTCTCCTCTTCAATAGATTCTACATTTGAATCTCTTAAATCTGTACATAGAAACCAAACTAAACAGAGAAGTTCTCCAGGCTGTATCTCCGAGAGGAAGTCCTAGGACCACTTCCTCTGTGACGTCTGCTTCCTGCAGAAGGTATGGAGGCAGATGATGGAAACTCACACTCGAGGAATTTTTCTGTCATGGGAAAATCTTTGGTGCCCAAGAAAACATTGGCTTTGCCTGTAATTCAGGGTCAGAATAGACACCATCTCATTTCAGCATCACATGTTCCTCAGAATAGTTCCCATGCTTCAGCGTGCCGCCCATACAGCAGCAGGTAGGGGAAACTCAGCAGGGTTTGGCCTCCATTGCACGGAAGGAATCTGAAATTCAAAGAAGATGCCATTTCTCCAGCTTGGGTCCAGATGAGGATTCAGAATATAACTCAAGACTTTCAAAAGATGATTCATGAGTTGGAGAAGTTATGGTGCGGAATTTTTGAAGGGGGTGGAGAAGTAGTAAATTCCCATCCTCTCATTGATTCCAAACAAGTCTCCTCATGGTTGGAACCTGGAAGCATTAGAGTAGGTAAAATGTTCTCTTTTTAGATGATAGGGAAGAAAGCCTTCAGGAAAGATTAGTTTTATGATTTTCTATAAAAGAGAATTATTTATTTCAGAGTAGGGAAACAAATATGCCAATTGTTTAGTATAAATCTTTAATGGGTCCTATGTTTTGTTCTGATTTTTATGGTCCCATTTCCCCTTCTGTAAAACTGCGATGTTTATATATGCCTTACCTCCTTCACAGGATTCCCAGCAGGATCAAACAAGATAAAATATAAGAAAGTATTTAAGAAAGCATAAAGAACTCTAAATATAAGGGAATATTCTTTTTATTCTGTGAAGGTTTTGGATAGTCTTAATGACTGCAGGTTTCTTTAAAAGACCATGCTGAGTATTTATCTCTAAGTTTCACATCTAAGTTTGTTTAATATTTGCTGTATTTGTTTTCCTACTGTGCAAACTATAACTTCAAAATTATTATTTTTAAACAAAATGCTTTATATTCTTTAAAAATTAAGATAACAGAACTTCAGCTTCAGAAGATAAAGTCAGTGTACTTTTCTCTATCCCTCCCTCAAAATACAACTAAAAATCCTGGACATAATATATAAAACAAGCATAAGAAGACTCTGAAAGGCAGAGAGAAGAAGGCAGATGGGCTAGGGATCCCAGGACTTGAAAAACAGCACAGCGATAATTTTTCTTGTTGCCTCAGACATCCCAGACTGGGTGCTGGCGAAGCAGGCAACCTGCAAATACCAACAGATGCAGACAGAAAAGCCTCAGCAAAAAGCCTGCTCTCTCTAGCCAAGGGACAAGGAAAGGGCAGCCTCGCAAGAAAGCAATAAACTTTTAGAAAACAACTACTCAGCTGTAACTAAATATCACAGAAAACACTGTGGCCCCAGCCCCACCCATGACAGTAAAGGCCAAGTGGGATTCTAGACATCACCCCTCACCAGGCTGTAAGGAGGTGTCCAAACCCCACCCCACCCTTGCTGGGATGGTGTCAGAGATGGCCATGTAGCTGGGACTTTCATTCCTTACAGGGAGTAAGGAGCTCCCCACCCCAAACCCCCATGTCCCTGCAGGATCAGTGAAGGTCATGTGGTAACCCTAAACTTCAAACCCCACCTGACAGTAATGAGATGTCCCCACTACCCCAATCCACTGGTGGTGTCATAAGTGGTGGGCTTGAAGAGTCAGGATAACCTTCTAACATTCAGAGGCCACTCCACTCTGGGGTGTCACTGGAGGCCTCGTGGGGAGCCAGAACTCCCACACCCTCCCAGCACTAACAAGAAGCATCCCCCGAGACTTCCCCGGTGGCGCAGTGGTTAAGAATCCGCCTGCCAATGCAGGGGACACGGGCTCGAGCCCTGGTCCGGGAAGATCCCACATGCCGTGGAGCAACTAAGCCCGTGCGCCACAACTACTGAGCCTGAGTGCCACAACTACTGAAGCCCACGCACCTAGAGCCCATGCTCCACAACAAGAGAAGCCACTGCAATGAGAAGCCCACGTACCGCAACAAAGAGTAGCCCCCGCTCACCGCAACTAGAGAAAGCCCACGCACAGCAACGAAGACCCAACGCAGCCCAAAATAAATAAATAAATAAATAAATTTTTTTTTTTTTTTTAAAAGAAGCATCCCCCTACCTTTCAAATAGACGTCAACAGAGGCCAAGAAGAAACCTGGCCATAACGAGGTGGTGCCTCTCTCCCCTTCCCCTTCTCCTGCTGGAGCAGTGTCAGAAGAAGCCAACTGAAACAGAAGATTAAAATAAGATCTAGTGTCTTATAACATTATACTAAAAATATTCAGGGGCTTCCCTGGTGGAGCAGTGGTTAAGAATCTGCCTGCCAATGCAGCGGACACGGGTTCGAGCCCTGGTCTGGGAAGATCCCACATGCCACGGAGCAACTAAGACCGTGAGCCACAACTACTGAGCCTGCGCGTCTGGAGCCTGTGCTCCGCAACGGGAGAGACCACAACAGTGAGTGGCCCGCGCACCGCGATGAAGAGTGGCCCCCACTTGCCACAACTGGAGAAAGCCCTCGCACAGAAACGAAGACCTAACACAGCCAAAAATAAATAAATAAATAAATTTATAAAAAAAAAAAAATTCAGATTTCAATCAAAATCATTCATCGTACCAAGAACCAGGATGATATCAAACTGAATGAAAAAAGACAATTAATAGATGCCAACACTGAGATGACAGAGATATTAGAATTTCTAAGATATGAAAACAACCATCATAAAAATGTTTTGATAAGAAATTATGAACAACTTGAAACAAATTCAAAAAACAGAGAATCACAGAAAAGCCACAGAAGATATAATGAAGAACCAAATGGTTCTTCTGAAAAGTATAATAACTTTAAAAATTCATTATATGGGCTCAACAACAGAATGAAGGGAACAGAGGGAAGAATCATTAAATTTGAAGACAGAACAATAATAGCTCCCTAATCTGCACAGTAGAGAAAAATTAAACTGAAAATAAGGGATCAGAGCCTCAGGGGCCTGTGGGACTTTAATAAAAGGTCTAATATTTACGCCATTGGACTCCCAGAAGGATAGGGGAAAAAAAGAGTGAGGCTGAAAAAGCACTGGAAGAAATAATGACTTAAAACATCCCAAATTTGGCAAAACACATACATTTTTAGATTTAAGAAACTGAGTGAATTCCAAACAGAATAAGCCCAAAGAAATCCACATCAAGACACATTATAGTCAAACTTGAAAAAAAAAAATATTGAAATCACTGAAAAACACACTGAGGAAATTCTAATGACAGTGAATTTCTTATCAGAAACCATGGAGGCCAGAGGAGGTGGCATAACATTGTTCAAGTGCTGAAAGAAAAGAACTGACAACCCAGAATCCTATATCCAAGAAAAATATCCTACAGGAATGAAGAGGAAATCAACACATTTTTCAAATGAAGAAAAACTAAGAGAATTTGTTGCCAGCAGACTTACCCTAAGAGAATGGCTAATAGAAGTTCTCTAAATAGAAATTAAATGATAAAAGAAGCAATCTTGGGACACCAGGAGGAAGGAAAGAATATAGCAAGCAAAAATATCGGTCAATACAATAGACTTTCTTTCTTCCCTTGAGTCTTTTAAATTATGGTTGATGGTTGAAGCAAAAACTATAACACTGTCTGACATGTTTCTAAATGTATTAAAGGAAATATTTAACACAATCTTATTATATGAAGAAGAATAAATTGACATAAAGGGAGATAACTTTTTTACATTTCACTCAAACTGGTAAGATGGTGACACTAGTAAACTGATAAATTATGTATATATAATGTGATACCTGGAGCAACCACTTAAAAAGCTCTAGGAAGAGATACACTCGAATTTTGATTTTAGATAAATCAAAATCGAATTCTAAAAACGGTTTAAGTGAATCACAGGAAGTTGGGAAAAAGAAAACAAAAATTAAAAACAGAGTGAAGAAGCAGAAAGAAAATGGCAGACTTAAGACCTAACATATCAACAATAATCTTAAATGTAAATGGTCTAAATACACCAATTGAAATACACAGATTAGAAGAGTGTATTAAAAAACATACCCAAGTATGTGCTGTCTAACAAGAAACTCATTTCACATGTAACAAGAAAAGCAATTTGGGAATAAAAGGATGGAAATCAAAAATACAATCAATAATGCAAGCTTCCACCTCAAGGACCTAGAAGAAGAGCAAAATAAACCTAAAGCAAGCAAAGGAAGCAAATTATAAAGACAAAAGCAGCAGTTAATGAAATTAAAACCAATATAAAAATAGAGAAAATCAATGAAACAAAGAGCTGGTTCTTTGAAAAAAAATAAAATTGACAAACTTCTAGCAAGACTGAAAAAGAGAGACACACACAAATGACCAATATCAGGAATGAAACATGGAGTATTGCCAAAGACACTGAAAACATCAAAGGGACAATAAGGAAATACTTCAATCTACATACATACATTTAACAATTTAGATGAAATGGACCAATTACTCTCAAAAAATCAAACTACCACAACTCATCCAATACAAAATAGATAATTTGAATAGCCCTGTAACTATTAAGAAAATTGAGTTTATAATTTTAAAACTCCCCCAAAAGAAATCTCCAGACTCAGATGTTTTATTGGAGAATTTTAACGAAAGTTTCAGGATTAACATTAATTCTACACAATCTCTTTCAAACAATAGAAGAGGAGGGAATATTTTCCAATATGAAGTTAGTATGACCTTGATACCAAAACCAGGCAAAGACAGTACAAAAAAGAAAACTATGGACCATTATTCCTCATGAGTAGAGGTACAAAAGTCCTTAAACATTGGCAAGTAGAATTAAGCAATATAAGAATTATATATCATGACCAAATGGAGCTTATTTTAGGAATGCAAGGCTGGTTCAGTATTTGAAAATCAATCAGTGTAATCCATCATAATGATAGGCTAAAGATAAAAATCATATCATCACATCAACATATGCAGAAAAAGCATTTGACAAAATTCAACACCCATTCATGATAAGAAAAGACAAACAAAAAACCTCTCAGAAAAATAGGAATAAAGGGCACTTTTTCAATTTGAGAAAGAGCATCTACCAAAAACCTACACCTGACATTATATCTGATGGCAAAAGACTAAGTGTTTTCCCCTGACATCAGGAACAAAGCACTCTCACTGCTCTTATTCAACATAGTGCCGGTCTTTCTAACCAGTGTAATGAGACAAGAAAAGAAAACAAAAGACATACAGATTGGAAAGAAATAAATAAAACTGCACCTACTTACAGATGACATGATTTTCTCCATAGAAAATTCCAAGAAATCTACCCAAAAAAACTCATAGAACTAATAAGCAAGTTTAGCGAGGTTACAGGATAAAAGATAAATATGCAAAAATCAAGTATATTTCTAAATAATAGCCATGAATATAACATGAATATTTTAAATATAATACCACTTATTTATTTATTACCATTTGAAAAAATAACATACTTAAATATAAATCTAACAAAATATGTACAGGACTTGTATGCTGAATTTATATAACACTGATAAAGGAAATCAAAGATCTAGAAAAATAGACATATTTATTCATAGATTGGAAGGCCCACCGTAGCAAAGATACCAATTCTACCCAAATATATAAGCAGGTTTAATATAATTCATATCAAAATCTCTGCAAGATCTTTGTAGATATAGGCAAGATTATTCTAAAATTTGTATGGAAAGGCAAAGGGACTACAATGGCTAAAACAAGTTTTTAAAAATAAAAAATAAGTGAGAAGAACAAGTCTACCTGATTTCAAGATTTATTATATAGCTACAGTAATCAAGCCTGCATAGCACTGGCAGAGGAATAGACTCATAGATCAATGGAACAGAATAGACAACCCAGGCATAGACGCACACAAATATGCCCAACTGATTTTTTTCCAAAGGTGCAAAAGCAGTTCAATGGACAAAAGATAGCCATTTTAACAAATGGTGCTGGAGCAATTGAATATCCATAGGGGGGATTAATCTTGACCTAAGTCTTGAACTTTATCCAAAAGTTAACTCAAAACAGATCACTAACTTAAATGTAAAAGATAAAACTAAAAGTTTTAGGAAAAAAATAGAGAAAATCTTTAGAATCTAGGGATAGGCAAAGAATTAGTCCCAATGACTAAGGACACCAAAATCACACACCACAGAAGGAAAATTTGATAAACTCACTTCATAAAATTTTTAAACTTTTGCTCCAAAAAAGACCCTGTTAAGAGGATGAAGAGACAAGCTTCAGAGTAGGAGAAAATATTTGCAAACCATATACCCAACAAAGGACTGGAATCTAGAATATACAAAGTACTCTCAAAACTCAATGGTGGGAAATCAAACAATCCAATTAGAAAAGGGGCAAAAGACATAAACAGACATTTCATTGAAGAGACTATACAGATGGCAAATAAGTACATGAAAAGATGTTCGACATCATTAACCATTAGGGAAATGCAAACTGAAACCATGCCCTATCACTACACACCTATCAGAATGGCTAAAACTAAAATAGCAAAAAATGCAAATGCTGGAGATGGTGTAGAGAAACTGGATCACTCCTATAACACTGAAGAGGATGTAAAATGGTATAGCCCCCCTGAAAAATTGTCTGGCAGTTTCTTTTGTTTTTCTTTTTTTTTTTTTTTTGGACAAAATGTTTATTACAGCACCTTAATGACATCGATAACAAAACCTGGTTACTCTCAAATGTCTGCTTTAAGGAAATTAAATTCTTTATGGCATATCCATATAATGAAATGCTAAGCAGCCAACAATAGGCCATATGTGCCAACAGTATTGTGTGAAAATAGGAGAATATAGAACTGTGTGTAGAGTTTGATCCATTTATGTCATATATATACATTTTTTAAACATCTTTATTGGAGTATAATTGTTTTACAATGGTATGTTAGTTTCTGCTTTATAACAAAGTGAATCAGCTATACATATACATATAACCCCATATCTCCTCCCTCTTGCGTCTCCCTCTCACCCTCCCTATCCCACCCCTCTAGGTGGTCACAAAGCACCCAGCTGATCTCCCTGTGCTATGCGGCTGCTTCCCACTAGCTATCCATTTTACATTTGGTAGTATAAAGTCCATGCCATTCTCTCACTTTGTCCCAGCTTACCTTTTCCCCTCCCCATGTCCTCAAGTCCATTCTCTATGTCTGCATCTTTATTCCAGACCTGCCCTTAGGTTCTTCAGAACCTTTTTTTTTTTTAGATTCTATATATATGTGTGAGCATACGGTATTTGTTTTTTTCTTTCTGACTTACTTCACTCTGTATGACAGACTCTAGGTCCATCCACCTCACTACAAATAACTCAATTTCATTTCTTTATATGGCTGAGTAATATTCCATTGTATATATGTGTCTCATCTTCTTTATCCATTCATCTGTTGATGGACACTTAGGTTGCTTCCATGTCTTGGCTATTGTAAATAGAGCTGTCTGGCAGTTTCTTAAAAAGCTAAACGTGCAATTATCATACCACCCAGCAACTGGACCCTGGAAATTTATCCTAGAGAAATGAAAACTCATGTTCACACAAAACCTGTAAGTGTATGTTTATAGTAGCTTTATTTGGAATAGCCACAAACTGGAAACAGCTCAAATGTTCCTCAATAGGTGAATGATTCAACTACAGTCCATCCATACCATGGAATATTACTCAGAAATAAAAAGGAATGAATTCTTGATATACACAACCATCTGAATGAATCTCTAGAGAATTACAGAGAGTGAAAAAAGCCAGTCCCAAAAGGTTACATACATACATCTTCCCATTTACGTTACATTCTTGAATGACAAAATTATAGAAATGGAAAACAGATTAGTGCTTGCCATGGCTTAAAGGGGGATTGGGTTGGGAAGGAAGTGGATGTGGCTATAAAAGGGCACCTTGAGGGATCCTTGTGGTGATAGAAGTGTCCTGCATCTTGACCTTATCAATGTCAATATCCCGTTTGTGATATTATACTGTAGTTTACAAGATGTCGTCATTGGGAGAAACTAGGCAAAGGGTACAAGAAAATTGTGTCATATTTGGCAACTTGTTTGAATCTACAGTCATCTCAAAATTAAAAACTTTAATTTTTAAAAATCCAGAAAAGGGCTTACAAAGTTGTAAAAAAGAAAAAAAAAATTGTAAAAAAAAAAATTTAGAGGGATACAGTGCTAAAAGACCAATGAAACCAGTAAAAACCAGTAAAAAAAAAAGTTAAAAAAACCAACGAAATGCTAAAAGACCAATGAAACCGGTAAAAACCAGTAAAAAAAAGAAAAATAAAGTTGTAAAAAAAAATTTAGAGGAATACAATGCTAAAAGACCAATGAAACCAGTAAAAACCCAACACCTTAAAAAAATAAAGGTAAGCAAGAGAGAGGAAATCATAAAAACAGAGGAGATTGAAACATTAATAACAGCATCCCATTTCAAGGCTTCTTCAGCTGTCCACTACTCTCCTGGGAGTCATTATGTTTTAACCATCAGGGTTTGTAAATAACAGAATATTGTTACCCTTTCTGTTCTATCTACCCTCCACCTTGATGTCCTGCTGTGATCGCTATAGACATTTCTGAGTTATCTAACGTATAGTTACCATTATAAGAACCTGAAAACTCATACAAGAGTGATAACATTAAATTTATAAGCAGTGTTTATCCTAAAAAGAAATAAAACAGTGTAAAATATATATAGTATTCCAAAACATTGAGAGTAATTCTGATGTATCTGATTACGATGAACTGAAATGGTAGCTTTTTTGACACTCCTCCCCATCCAGAAGTGGGGTCTGTCTCCCCTTCCCTTGAATCTAGCTGAACTCTGACTGACCAATAAAGAAGGGATATTCTGGCAGTTTCCAGGCCCCCTCTTGCCATGGTCATTCTGAAGGAAGCCAGCTGCCATCTAAGACAAATTCCTTAAAGACCATCCTGCTGTGAGGAAGCCCAAGTTAGCTGCATAGAAAGGCTGCTTGGAGAAAGAGAGATGCCTAACTAGCCCCAGCTCATCCAATTACTCCAACCCAGTGTCAGACATGTAAATGAAAAACCCATTTTGGAGCCTCCAGGCCAAGAGTTGTGATATGGAGAAGAGTCAAGGAACCCAGCCAAGAGCCATAACTAGGGTCCCCGGCGTGTAATGCCCAGTGAGCCATGCCAGTCATCTTCAGCCATTTGAGTCGATGTAAGCAGAGATGAGCCATTTCTACTGTGCCTTACCTGAATTTCTGACCCACACAATCATGAGCATACTAAAACAGCTGTTGTTTAAATAACCAATTTTGAAATGGTTTTTTAAGCAGCAATAGATAACTGGACCACTGATATATCCATGTAGCGAGCATTAACTGGCACTTTCTCATGGTGATTAATATGCTAAACTTTGGAGCCAAGCTGACAGGGGTTGGAGACTAGTCTCTGCCTTATACTAGTTGTATAATCTTGAGCAAGTTTAACTCCCCAAGGCTTAGTTCTTTCGTCTGTAAAACAAGTGATAATTACACCAATGGCATGGGATTTTGTAACTATTAAGTCAGGTAGTGCATATGATTGCTCGAGACAAAGCTATTGTTATAATATATATTATATAAAATATACATAGATAATGTAACATATACAATAGGTGCTCAATAAATACTTATTAAAAATAAACACTTTTATTGTTTATTAACAGAAATTGTTCCCAGTTCATCTCAGCCAGTGAATTTAGACTCAGCTCCTCATATTATCAGTAGTAGGTTTGGGGGCCCTTTTTTTCTTCCTTGAAGAAGGAAATTTTCTAAATACAATGTGGTACCCTGGATTGGATTCTGGAACAGAAAAAGGATATGAGTGGGAAAATTCATGAAATCAAGATAAATTCTGGAGTTTAGTTAATAGCAATGTACAAATGTTGGTTACTTTTGACAAATGTGCCACGACTATATAAGACGTTTAACAATGAGGGAAGCTGTGTGAAGGGTATATGGGATCTCTCTGTGTTATCTTTCAATTTTTCTAAAAATTTTAATTTATGTCAAAATAAAAAGTGTATTTTTTTAAAAGACATTCTTTTCCAAACCCTTCTAGCTAGTTGTCCCTTCTGGATTCCAGCAGCAAATTGTACTTAAGTTTTGTTTCTCATCAAAGGTTTTGCTTCCATTACTATAACATATCTAACTTTTCTGCTTTAGATAGTAAATGAAACACATATCTGCCTTATTCCTGTTTGAAAATACATTTCTAATTTTAAACGACGCCTAGAAGAAGTTTCTTTTGGTTTTAAATCAGGAAAATATTCTGTCGTGGATTTTCCTTTTCAGGTTGTAGTGGTTTAATCTGTAGTCTTTCAGCTTGAAACAGTAATTCTTAACATTCAGGCAACATTTTCCATTTAAATATGCAGAAAGATTCCATGGTGTAAAGGTATCGAGAAGGTTGCATCCTGAGATCATCAAACTCATTCATTTACTCAACAAATACATGTCTATTGTGTGGAAGAGCCAGTTCTGGGCCTGAGAATTCAAGGGCATAGTAAGACAGATATGGTCCCCGATCTAGAACATGCAACTTGTGGGGAGACGAACATCAGCCAGTCAACCACAGGAATAAATGTAAAACTGCAACTGTGGAAGTGTCTGCAAGGAGAGGTAGGTACATAGTGCTCTGCAAAGGGGCCCTCACCAAGCCCGGGGCATGGGAGGGGGAATCAGAGAAGGTTTCCCTCAGAAATGATGATTGCGGGCTTCCCTGGTGGCGCAGTGGTTGAGAATCTGCCTGCCAACGCAGGGGACACGGGTTCGAGCCCTGGTCTGTGAAGATCCCACATGCCGCGGAGCGACTAGGCCCGTGAGCCACAATTGCTGAGCTTGCACGTCTGGAGCCTGTGCTCCGCAACAAGAGAGGCCACGATAGTGAGAGGCCTGCGCACCACGATGAAGAGTGGCCCCCACTTGCCACAACTAGAGAAAGCCCTCGCACAGAAACGAAGACCCAACACAGCCATAAATAAATAAATAAATTAAATTAAATTAAAAGTTTTTAAAAAATGGTAAGTTTTACATAAAAAAAAAAAAAGAAATGATCATTGCACTGAGGTATGAAGAATCCATAGACACCCCAGATGATGAAACTAGCATGTACAAAGGCCCTGGAACAGGAGGGAACAGGAGAAGGCCAGGTGGCTGGAAAACAGAGAACAGGAAAGAGTAGGGTGTTAGGTGAGGTTGGCAGTGGGCCAGGGCCTTGGAGGTCTTGGGAAGGATTTCAGTTTTTTTCTAAGACTAAAAAGAAGTATTGACATGCTTTAAGTTAAGAGGTGACATACTTAGATTTTCTTCTTTAGCTGATTGCTCTGGCTGCAATCTAGAGAATGCCCTGGGAGAGGGGAAAGTGGGAAAGGGCAGATCAGTTAAGAGGCCATTACAATAGATAAAAAATATGGCAGTAGGGCAACAAAGGAGGTGTTTGCAAGAAGTAAAGAACTCTTTAAGAAGTTTGATTACTGAGAGGATGAGAAAGAGAGAGGGTGGCCACTGGTGGGGGATTGGGAATCAAGAAAGGATTATTTTTATTCTGTGAGATCTGAGCAGATTTAAAAGCCTATAGGAAGGATTCATTTGAGGTAATGTTGAATATCTATAAGAGGAAATGGATAATGAATTGATAGTCTAGGTATCCTGACAGTCACCCAAGTGACTCTCCCCTTCCGGAAATGTGTATCATAGCAGTCAAGGTACATTCAGGACACAGAAGCCATTCCCACTATTTGAACAGAGATAATTTAATGTAAAGAATTTTTAGTAAGGTTAAAAAAAATTATTAAGTAACTGAAAGGCTTAAAAAGACCACTTTAAGGCATTGCAGAGGTAGCTACTGCAGAAGGCAACAACCACCCCTAGGGATGGAAGAACAAAAGGAAAGTTCGGATTATTAAAATTTATAAGCTTAGAAGAGGGAGCAGTGGGGTGGGACCCAGACCTCTGAGGAGGAAGCACTGGCCAGAATATGTGTCTCTATAGGGGCACCACGAGGCTAGTTCTGTAAGTGTTGGGAAAATTGCAAAATGGATTCAGCCACGTCTCAGGAAGGAACTGCAGCTGCGGGGGTGAAGCAGCAAGGTCTGGAGAGGTGCTCAGAAACAGGAAGCCAAGAGGAAGGAGCAAGTCTCTCCTTCCTCCTCCATCTCCCTCCTGCTCCCCCTACTGGCCGAGCCTCACAAGGAGCCGCTAGCGGAGCAGTGATGGGGTGTGCAGAGTCCCAGCCTCAGCACCCCAACTCGAGTATAGCAGAGGAAGGGCAGACCTGAGAGATAATAATTCCTTCTGGAATTGTAAAGAGTTCCTAAATGGGCCTTAATTTATACTCATTTTCAGTGAGATAAGGCTGGACCCATGATAGGTGTTCATACCGTCATGTAAATACTTGGAATTGACAGAGACCACGTTTCTGATGGCAAATCTTCTGGTGTGGCATTGAGACCCTGTCATGTTTACTTAGGAAGAAACATTAGCTGCCGGAGTGTCCAGTGGGGATGCTGAACTTGTGTGTCCTCCACCAGCTCATACAGGCTTCATTTTCACCTGTATGGAAATGGGGATGAGGATTTTTTTTTTTCCTTTTCTTTTTCTTTTTTAACACTTATTTTTCCATTATTTAAGGGCTACTCTCACTGGATGAAATTTGATATATTCAGAAAAGTAAAACGAGATGTATTTGTGGGGCTTCCCTGGTGGCGCAGTGGTTGAGAGTCTGCCTGCCGATGCAGGGGACACGGGTTCGAGCCCTGGTCTGGGAAGATCCCACATGCCGCGGAGCAACTGGGCCCGTGAGCCACAACTACTGAGCCTGCGCGTCTGGAGCCTGTGCCCCGCAACAAGAGAGGCCGCGACGGTGAGAGGCCCGCGCACCGCGATGAAGAGTGGCCCCCACTTGCCGCAACTGGAGAAGGCCCTCGCACAGAAGCGAAGACCCAACACAGCCGTAAATAAATAAATAAATAAGTCATTTAAAAAAAAAAAAAAGAGATGTATTTGTTAAATCACCCAGTATTCTACTACCTAAAGACTCCTGACTTTTTATGCATATTTTCAGTTTTCTTTAATATCATTACAATCATTTGAATATAAAATTCTGTATTCTGATTGTCTTTTTCACTTAATCTTATTTGACAAACATTTTCCTTGTTACTACAAAGCCTCTGTAAACAATTTTTAATGGCTGTGCACCATTCCTTTGAAGGGGACGTTTCATAATTTACCCACCCATTTTTTAATGGTCAAACATTTCGGTGACTTGTAATTTCTTACTCTTCTAAACGATATTTCAGTAAATATTTTTGTGCCTGTGAACTTTCCTGTACTCAGAATTATTTCCCTAGAAAAAGTGACTGAGAAGGAATTACTGAGTCGTAGGGTATAACTAAAGAAGAAGTATGGGTTTTAGAGTTGGAAATGCCAGCAAGAACCACAGCTGAATTCTGACTTGACTGGGTGAGGCCCCTGGGAGCCCAGTGCAGGAGGGGATTCTGCTCTCCTTGGCGGGGGAGAATTTTCTCTGAACCAGGTATTAAGACCTTGGCCAAGCAGAGTGACTGGTGTCTGAGTCTTATTTACAGAGACATAGAGACAGTGTGGGGTGGGTAGAGGCTAAGGGAGAGGGGTCTTTCCACATTTCAGCAGGACTGAACCTGTGTCTTCACCATGCAGAGGACTCTGGGGAATACAGCACTGCTCGGGCCCCTGGCTTTGCCACGTTGGAACCACCTGGAACCAGCAAGCTTGTCAGGAGATCCATTTTGTCACTGTGGGTCCTGGCAGCAGGGATGGTGACAAATTGCCCCTTCCGTGCGGCTTCCTGGGGAGGGGAGCCAGGGTGAGCTGACTCTCTGTGACTGTTGGGAGAGCTCTTTCAAGAACCTTCTGAGATTCCATATATATGTGTTAGCATGGGGGTGGGATAGGGAGGATGGGAGGGAGACCCAAGAGGGAGGAGATATGGGGATATATGTATATGTATAGATGATTCACTTTGTTATAAAGCAGAAGCTAACACACCATTGTAAAGCAATTATACTCCAATAAAGATGTTAAAAATAAATTTTTAAAAAATGAAATAAAATTGATTAAAAAAAAAAAAAAAGGAACCTTCTGAGGCTTCAAGAGGCCCTACACGTTACGTGTTATGTAAGGGGGACCAGAGCCAGGGAGGCGTGGTTTGTTCATCAAGGTGGGGTCATTTATCCCTCACGCTGCTGAAGCCTGAGAAAATCAGGGTTGATGCTTTTTTTTAATTAAATTATTGTCATGAAATAAATATTTATTGTATAAGTACATAAAAGGTTGAAGCCAGTTTCCTAAAATTCTTTTTAAAATGGTCTCCCCGAGACTGGAAGATGAGAGAGAAGTGGAGAATTCAAACCGACTGGGAGTCTGACTTTTTTGGGGGGGATTGGGGTGAGCCTCCTGTTGAGCTACAGAGGTGACAAAACAGCAAAAATGCAGACCAGGAGGCCAGAGTCATTTTCAGCTCACTCCAAGTGACTGAAAACAGGATCGAGGTAGACTCTGCTCAACATCTTTGGGGAGAAACTCCATCAACCAGCCTTAGAGGCCAATGGATGGGACTTTCTAGCAAGAGAAAACATGGAGGGCATTTGCCACCTCCCTTTCTTCAGGGAGCAGCAGAATTCCGCAGGAGACCTCTGGGACCTTTCCAGAGCCTGCATGATGCAACTGGGAATTAAATTTGGCCAGAAATGTTTGAAAGCTGGAGACCCTCAGCAAAGGCTCAAAACCAGTTGCTGAGTGGGCCTCCCTATTGGAGTTTTTGCCAAACAAAATGACTTGAAAACGATCCAGTCAATGACAAAGCACTGCTGGCAAACTGAGCCCTTGAAAGTCATTTGAAAATGGACTCTTCCTCCTCTGAGACCAACCCTTGGCCACCTGGGTCAATAATTATGGAGTTGTTTGGACTGGAAGGAACTTGGCCAGGGTCATTTAGTCCATTCCCATGCATCGCGCTGGGATCGAGTTCATTATTCCAAACAACCTGTAATAAAGAGTTCCCTCCTCTCGCTCAGAATAGCTCCAGGGATGGAAATTCCCCTTTCTTTGGCAGTTCATTCCCTTGTTTTGCTTGTTCTCTTGTTCTGCACAATCCCTGGTTTGGTTTTTCTTTTTCTTTTTTTTTTTTAACTTCTTCAAGCTCTGAGCCCATGTTTTCCCTCCCGTAACTTAAGCCACTGAAAGCGATTCCTTCGATAACATCATCTCGCCTATTGTGAAACTGCTAGGGGCTCTGTCTTCTGTTGTCTTCCTAAGACAGAACATGGTTCGGGCTCTTAGCTGTTCTGTCTTCCAAATCCTGAGTGGCTTTCTTTTGTTTGTTTGGGGTTTTCTCCACCCCTTAGCCAGACTCTCTAGAATCACTGCCTCTTAAGGGAAAAGAGAAGTCACAAAAGCATCTGTTGGCATTGACATGGATGCCCCAGGTTCTTTGCCTCCTGGCTCCCAGGACGTTTTAACGGCAAGCCTTAAAGTATGAGTGCAGGAAAGGATTTCAGGTGGAATTACCGTGAAACAACTTCTCCGCATGGATGTTCAAGGGATTACCAGGGTGATTTTACAATTCGGTGTTGACGAAAACACAAATGTGGAAGATATTTCCAAGTATGTCCACCTCCTTCCTAAATAAAGCCCAATCCTAAGACTGTTCATTCCTTCCTGAACCTCTCTCTCTCTCTTCCTGCTTTTCAGCTCTTTTTTCAGCTCCCCTGGGTGCGTCACCCACCCACACAACCACAGCTGCCTTTGGGTAAACCCCAGGCTTCTTTTGAAGTTCAGCTGTTTCCATCCAGGCAGCTGGATGACAGGCTGAGAGTGGCGCCCCTCAGCCTCCTCCTGGCTGGTCAGAGCCCTGAACTGCGCTCCGGGGACCTCAGAGCTAATCTGAGCCTTGTTTCATCTTCCGAGCACCGGCTCCCAAAGGCAGGATGCATGATTTTGTCTTGTCTCTCTTTCTCCTCCCAGGCACCCAGTCCTGAAGAATTGCAGTTTATGTTCTGGAAAGTGTGGGGAGGCCCCCCTCAATTTCAATCTGTTATCATCCCATATTTAATCAGGTGAGGAGTTGAGATAAATGACCTTAGTTGTAAGGATATCATTTTGTAGTCTATCTTACTATCTGGTAGAATCAGTCTACCCTCTTTATCCTTATTTTTCAAAATTGGCATAACTCTTTTAGAGTCTTAATACTTCAAATATATATATATATACTTATATATGTATATATATGTTAGAATGTGTCAATCAAGCTTTGATAGCTTTTTTTCATGTTCAGCCAATTTTGCATTCCAAGTTGATCATGGAAACTTTTTTTTATACATTGTTGGATTCCACTTGCTGATGTTTTGTTTAGAGTGTTTGCATCTATGTTTATAGGTAAGACATCTATAGTTTTCCTTTTTCATACTGACTTTGTCTGGTTTTGATATAAAAGTTAGTACTAGTCTCAAAAAGAAAAAAGACTTTAGTTGTGATAAAGGTCAGGGCCACTCAAAGCCTCCCCCCTCCTCTGGTCCCTAGTCCATCCACTCTGATCTGTCTCCTTTAAGTTTGGACCCCCAGCTTCGGGAGCACCTGGAAACTTGATTAAAATGCAAATTCCCTGGCCAAATCCAGACTCAGCAAATTAGCATCTCTGGGGATGGGGTCCAGGTGTCTGCATCTTTAACCACCTCCTCAGATGCTCCTTGGGCCCGGAATACTGCCTGAAGCTGAGGGTGTGACAGGCATATGTCTCCAGCATGTACCTTGTGCTGCTCTCCCTTACACTTTTCTGTCACTCTGCATCTCATCTCTACTCCTCATCCTCAGGTCTCCAGGACCAGGGTAGCCCATGCATGTCTCTGAACCCCCTATAGACTGAGCCAGCCAACTTTTAAATGCCCAGTGTGACAGCCGGCGCAGTGAGACCTGCAGGGCTGGCAGCCTGGGATCCTCCACGAGGACACTGAACAGGAGTCAATGAACTCGTGTTGATGAATCACTCTGTGGTACCTCCGCCCTCTTTCAAAGGACTGTTCCCGCGCAAGTGCCTCATACAGAATGCTGGCCATGACTGTTCTTCCTGGAACTCTTATTATGGGCCAAGCACTATTCTGACCAGGACTTGGCGTGAACATGGCAATTACTTCATAGGGTGACTGGGAGCTTTAAATGGCACGATGCATGTGAGGTGCTTACAGCAGTACCTTAGAGGAGGTAAGCTCTCAATAGGTTAGCTTCTACTACTACCATGATGATGAAGATGAGGAGGAGGAGGAGGGCAATGAGGATGGCAACCACTCAACTGAGTTTTTGGAGGACGTAACTCGAGGTCTTCACGCGGGTGTGTCTGATGGGGCGGAGCCAGGACCGAAGATCAGGAAAGGGCCTCTTCCCAGTCTGGTTGCAGAGTTGCAGTCATCCCTTTGCTCCTGTAGGATGTTGGAGGGACCAGGAAGGGGTGGGCAGGGCCACGGACGTACAGAGGGAAGGAGCGGTTCTCATGGGTCTTCGGCTCCTTTCCATTCCCACAGGGAGCGTAACCCTCCCCACACTGTCCCCCCACCAGGCAGCTCTGTCTCTTGTCCTCACCAAGCCCTGATAAGCTTTGCTTTTTCAGCTGCCAAGTAATTCCCCACCCCCATCCCAGCTTCTGGGCCCCCAACCTCCACTCTAGCCAGTGATGATAGAGATAGATGGTCTCAACCTCTTCAAAAATGTTCTTTTCTCACAAAGGAATGGGAACACTGTCAAATTTCCAAATTTAAGGGTAGAATGTCAGTACATATTGTTTGTATATTTTTGTACATACATGTTAAATGTATACATTTATGGTCATTTACTTTCCAAGGACTGAAAGAATCATACTATCAGACACATTCAACACAACCTGAAAAATCAAAGAAACAAGAGTCTTACGGTGGTCAGAGAGCGGAGGTGGGAAGGGGCGTCACTATTCCCAAACCAGGCCAATGGGGTTGGGTGTAGCTAAGCCTTCCATTGAACCCCGACCTTCCCAGTAATGGGGCAAATTATTTGGGAAGGAGACACACTCCCTCGTCCCCTGGCAGACACGACTCTGAGAGTTTCAATGAGGCACGAGGCAGAGTGGAATGGATAGCTTGTACCTCCAACTTTAGGTTTTAGCGGTGCTCAAGGTCCACGGATGGTGCTGGAGAAACAAGATCCTGCAGTAACCGGTCAGTTTTCAGAGCAGTGCTCTCGGCCACGTGGCCAGACATACAAGTGCTGAGGCCACGCACAGGGGCAGCTCAAACGGATGGGAGACGCGGTCTTACGTGAAAGAGAACAAGGGCAGCAAATTCCTCCCTGGAGAGAGCGTCTGTGTGTGTATGTGTGTGTGGATGTGAGTGTGTGCACCCCACTCATCTTCAGCGTGTTCTTTCTGTTATTAAAGCAAGAACTGCTTTCAATTCTGAAAACGACCCTGGCCCTCACTCTGAGGCCGGCCCCGGCCCCGGGTATCAGCCACAGTGGCTACAGCAGGGCTGTCCTCTCCCTTGCAGACATCCAGGACAAAGACACACCACTTAGGAAGGTGAGACGCCTTTTAAAAATTAGACAAAATCTTAGAGGGTTTATTTCCTTTATCTTTAGACCTACATCCATTAACTCACACTCGAAGACAATCAGTGCCGCTGTTCGGGAGGGCAACTCAGATGGGTCGAAACTGCCATTGTATATCCAGGAAAGAGAGAGACACAACATAGATTAAAAAAAAAAAAAAAAAAAAAAATGCCTGTTTCCAGGGAACCAGCTCCCCCTGAATGCGGCCTGATAGAAACCCGAGATAAAACTCTCATGGATTCTGCTGTACTATAGTGTCACTGAGACAATTTGCACAGTCTGTGAACTGCTCCCATTTGCCAAACTTCTTTTTTAGCTGTTCTAAACTTGATCTCGTCAAACTCTTATCTTTTAACTATACGGAGCAGCATTTGAAATCATAAATTTGGGGGAGGAGGGAAGAAAGACAGGGTTACATGAATAGCCGGGACCAGACAACAGCCGAGGAGATGTCTTTTTTCTGAAGATTGCAAACCCTGAACCATGACTTATTCTGGGCCCTTCTGATCCTCTTCGCTCGCATAGGACCTCTCGCTATGATGATACACTTGCAAGCCTCCTGGTTCCCTTTCCCGGCATCATTGTGAATATCCAGTTTCCTTCAATAGCAGCCATCTCTTTAAACCATTATAATACATATGGATTTTACTTTCTGGCTCTTCTTGCATATTCCTGTCTATCAAAAAAAAAAAAGATTTATCTTTCAGAGGTGGTTTTATCTTTTATTGCTTAAACAATCATCTTCTGTATTGTTGAGAAAAACCCAAAGCTGTCAGTGTTCCTGGTCTCGGGTCTCTAGCAAACTCACCTCCCCCCACCCCCTCTCACCCCCATCTGCTTATAATTTAATGCTCTGTATGTTTTAATCATTTCATTAGGCATGTCTTTATTTTGAAATGCAACTAATTCTTCAGTTCAAACAAACAGCCAGTAATTCTAAAAGTGAGACCATTCTTTTCTTTGGGGTAGAGGCTGGCCTAGAAGAAATATCACACCTATTTTGAGAAGGGTGAAAGAATTTAAATGCTCCTTTTTTTTTTAAATCATTGATTCTTAAAAGTGGAAAGGATCTTAGAGATTTGTTGATTATCTCCACAGGTGTGGAACTAACTTTGGAACAGTTCTTCTCACGTCCTTCTGAACACCGTGATACAGCCATTATTATTATTAAGGCTTATCAACAAATAGACTAAAAAAAATTGTCGTAAAATACTCATTCCTAAGAGTATCTCATTATCTCATACCTATACTTAGTAATAAAAGACACAAAAGAGAAAACTGACCCTACTATAGAACGTGTATATTTTACTAGTTTATTTTCTTTATAGGCATTTACATTTATTAAGGCAAGGGGGGGTCATATTTTGCTATGGGGGGAAAATAATTTACAAAGTGCTTCACTTGATCGTTTTTGTCCCTGAATTTCAGATTTATTCTACATCCAGTATGAAGCTGCTGAAATTCCAGCACTTATTTAGTTTTAACATTATATTGGTGGCCCAACTGTAAAACATGGAATTGATGTCTTTATTTTCAGATACTTAATTGATTTCTGGTAATAAAATGTTCTTTCAACATTTTAGAAGCACAGGTAACATTTACTACACAATTTTCACTTGATAAAATTTGTTGAAGCATTGGTAGATAAATGGGTAGGATACACATTAACTTTTTTTTTAATTTATTTATTTAATTTATTTATTTTTGGCTGCGTTGGGTCTTCGTTGCTGCGCGCGGGCTTTCTCTAGTTGTGGCGAGCGGGGGCTACTCCTCGTTGCAGTGCGCAGGCTTCTCTTTGCGGTGGCTTCTCTTGTTGTGGAGCACGGGCTCTAGGCTCGCGGGCTTCAGTAGTTGTGGCACGCGGACTCAGTAGTTGTGACTTGCGGGCTCTAGAGCGCAGGCTCAGTAGCTGTGGCTCATGGGCTTAGTTGCTCCGCCGCATGTGGGATCTTCCCGGACCAGGGTTCGAACCCGTGTCGCCTGCATTGGCAGGCGGATTCTTAACCACTACGCCACCAGGGAAGCCCCAACATTTAATACTTGTGTCTTAATTCAGCTTTAAGTGCCAGTGTTTATTAACGTTGGTACATAGCAAATGCACTTTCTGATATAGTCTCTTCCAGTGATTTCGTCTAATTCAAAAACATAAATCAGAACCATTTAAATTTCCATATAAAGATTGAAATGATGATGATCTAATAGCGAAGTTGTCGCTATTAGACAACACATTTGAGGAATTGTTTTAGAACACATTTGGGAAGTTATTGACAGATGGGAAGCCCGTGGGTGACTGGCACAAATGGTTGTCATGCGCCATCTAGTGGCTCTACGAGAAACTGTGCTCATTTCCCGGGAAAGGTTTTCGGAGCCAGTTTGATTGCTCCGAATTTCAGAGCCTGTAGGAGAAGCCAAGGTACGTTTGTCCATCTTTAAGGCTTTAAACTGAGAGGGACCACTGAGGACAGGATGCCAAATTATCTTCCAAAATCTCTGTGTCCTAAGGAACACCTAAGAAGTAACTAGTCAGGGAAACTGTTTCTCTCTGGATCCGGAGCAAAACTGGGAAGCAGTCGGAGAAATCTTTGCCTGCAACAGTTGTGGTATAAAGCAAGGTAAGTAGCATGACATTCCCTGCTACATTTTTCCCACAGAAACCGTCACTGTGTGCAGAAACTCATGATTTGGCCATGACTTCTACAACCCGGAGGACCTGCTTAGCATTGCTGAATTTGCACAGGGGAAGATTCTGTGGCAGGTGGCTCATTTTATCCAGCATTTGGTGCTAATTCATAAGACGTCTTAATTCTTACACATATGCATAATAGTGACGTTTTGTAATGGATTACAATATCCTATTTCACGATTATCAACAATCTGATTTTTAACTTTCTAGTTGAGGGCTACTGCAGTAAAAGAATTAATAGGTCCACAATTAGTAGCAGAAAATAAATATCTCCAGGTTTATTCTTATAGTGGCAAGTTATTCAAAATAGAGTGAGCACTTTGAGTTCTTGCATTATTTCAGCTTTAAATATCTTCAAGACAATTTGAAGTGTGACCATGAGTCATTTAGGTGTAAATTTCACAAAAAAATCACTAAATAAACAATGTGTGGGTATAGTGGCATGGTGGGAAGAGCATTCAATATTTGGGAGTAAACAACTAAATTTAAGACAAATTGTTTAGGAATCTCACAAATGAGACAGTTTTGCTTCTCTCTAGTTTTCTACACTAGCATGTTTACAGTGCTTGAAAAATGCTGCTTTCAAAGTCATATTAACTGCTTTTTAAGACCATCAAATGAGAAACAATTTAGCATATTAGTTCCAAAATAGAAAACCCTGCAAGATCATTTCCTCTTAACGTTAAGGTCAATTTTTATTATAAATGCATGCTTTCAGTAAAGAATGCTCAGCCTAAAAGATAATTGCCTTTGCCTTTTGAGCTATAATCCTGATCCCTATGTTGTGATAGAGCTTCAACTACATCTCAAACATTTATTTTTCACTTTCTACATCAAAGAGGACCATGGATCCATTTAAGGTACCTGTATCATTCATTTATAGAGAAGCCTGTAAACAAGTAGAAACATGAATAACCTGATTGTTATGCAGGTGAAGTCACCTATCAAAACATCCTGAAATTTTTTTATCACTTTAGTGCACTATTCTTAATTAAATAGCTTTTGTCCTGAAAGCTAAAAGTATGTTTTAAAATACTGGTATATGGAAAAATGAATTAGATTTGTGGGCTTAGATCTCCATTGTTGCCGACATATTTAGAGGTCTACAAAGAAAATTTTTTCTCCCAAACCTTTTGGCTTTCCTTAATCTTATATGTTCAAAGTGATTGCGTTTTCCAGAATATTTACCTATGAACTGACATTATTGTTGAAAAAAAAAACAGACTAATTTTTGGCCGTGCCATGCCTCACTAGAAATCCTAATTATGATGTACTATGTTTGTACTATGAGAGAGGAGAAAAATAAAATTTGAAAAATTCCAGTCTCTGGCCCTTGGCCTTTTGCCGGCTTTCCTGTTTTCTTTCAAGTCCTCAGCATCTATGCCATAGCTCAGCTAAGGGCCGATATAATTTTCCTCATCTTCCAATGCTACACTTTTCAAATATACCTGAAAATACAAATCAATGACAATTTTTAAATTCTCTGTCCTGAGCAAAGTAGGAGCATGTGGTTCAAGCCATGTGTGGTAGCCGTGCTATCCTGGGCAGTCCTTTTAAATCTCTGACTCTCTCCCCTGTCCACTTTATAGAGATGTTGCTGGAATAAGAGGAGACAATTTCAGGAAGGTTTGGGGCTCAGGAGGACATCAATGAGATGCATTGTTTTGCACAGTCTGGCTGAAGTGTGCAGTGCAGAGTAAAACTGAGTTCCTCTTTTATTGTGTAGCACAGTTGGGCTGTTTGATCTCTAAGTCCTCGGGTAATTGGAGTCTACACAGCATGTGGAATTGGGGCCTGAGCAGCTCGCCCGCATGCCCAAAGCCCGCCGCAGACCTGCCTGCAGCACCATTTCCCACCCCCCGACCCCACCCCCTGCCAGATCCAGCTTGTATTTGGGGCTTTGCCTGGACACAGGACACAGGGGCAGCTTCTGAGCTGAGAAAATGACGATGGGCAGATTCTCAGTGGAAGACATCCTGTTTGTTATCAGGTACCCAGAAGTGAACAGAAACTATCCCTGGTCTAGGCAGCCAACCTGCATTTGTTGGGGGGGATGGGGGGGCGGTTTCTCTCGTCACAATCCACAGCCCTCCCTCCCAATAATGGTAGTTTTCTGATCCAACTTCACCACCACAGGCTTGTTTTTCACACTGGATTTCCATGCAATCTACCTTCTCCCCCGCCCCCAGCCAACCATGCACTCTCCCTCCTCCAGCTCACAAGGCACCATGGTTGGTTTACACACCACTCACTCCACAAAGAGTCACTGGGCACATACCGGGCGCCAGGCACTCAGCTATCTGGGAGCTCTGTGGTGAATAACAGTGACGTGCATCTGTCCTCAACAAGGAGGGTGACCAACCGTCCCGGTTTGCCCAGAACTGAGCGCATTTCTGAGACTTAGTGCTTTAGGTTTTAAAACTGGTGTCGTCCCAGGGAGACTGGGACGAGTTGGTCACTCTATCATGAGCCTAGCATATGCTATCTTCTATGGCTCCTTGTCTGCTTAGAAAGACGTTTGTGCCCCTATCCACAAAGGCGGGTCCTTCACACGTGTGTTCATGTCTAAGACCTAGAAGCTTGCATTTTTGCATTACGCGGGACTGCAGCAGTTATCCAAATCAACTGCTTCCTTTTCTAGATAATTCCAGGTGGATCCAGGTTTTGAAGGGCTCAAAGCGTATACAAGCTGGGATCCTCCTTAAGAAAAATAAGGGAATTCCCTAGCGGTCCAGTAGTTAGGACTCTGCACTTCCACTGTAGAGGGCATGGGTTCGATCCCTGGTCAGGGAACTAAGATCCCACAAGCCGAGCGGTGAGGCCAAAATAAAAAAAGAAAAAGGACAAAATGATGAGGATGAGATATAGTGCTTTGGGGGAGGAGGCGCACAAGAATGCAAGACCAGGGGCCTGAAGCTTAAGTTTCACTGGCTTCATGGACAACCCACCTTTGTACATAGAAATAGTAACTAGTGATTAACATTTATTAACTCATTGAATCCTCACAGTCAGCCTGTGAGGCAGATGGGTTATTATTCCCATTTTACAGATAAGAAAGTTGAGGTCCAAAGAGGTTGGGTAACTTGTCTGTGGTCATCCAGCAAGGTCCACTGCTCAGCTTCCTTCTGCCAGAAATGGCAAATGACTCTCCCACTGGACAGAAACTTGCAAAACAGAATCACCTGGCTAGCAACTCAACAAACTCAATTGGTTTAAAACTTAAATCCTTAAGGTAAGTAACCAGTCAAATTTTGTGGACCCTGAGAGGTTCTGCGCGGCAGGAAACCCAAGAGGAGCCTGAGTGCATCTGCGGCTCTCACAAAAGGATGTACTCTGTCAACATCACACATTTCTCTAGATGAGGATGAGAATTCTAGCACGTGCCTCAGTATGTGTGATGGTTGTACCTGGAGGGAGGTCTATCTTCTCCAGCTAAGGGAAGGCACTGGATTCTCCTAAGTCCATTGACAAGTCTGAGAAACTATTTTCTTGCCTTGGTTCTTAGCATGACTCTTTTCCGCTTCTTTACCTCTCTCTTTCTTTCCCAGCCTCCACCAGACACACTGTGGGTATCCCTTGGTCCATAGTCCTATAAGGAACCCACTGAGGAGGGGCAGTGGACAGAGGATTAGGAGTGTGTAGTTTATAAGACAACAGTGTAAAGCAATTATACTCCAATAAAAATATTAAAAAAAAAAAAAAAGTGTGTAGTTTGCCACCAAACTCCCTGGCTTGGAAACCTAGCTCTGTGACCTTGGATGAGTCACTTCACTTCTCTGTGCCTCAGTTTCTCCATCTGTAAAATGGGAATGATAACAGTATCTATCTCACTGGTCTTGTGAAAAGTAAATGAATAAATTCGTATGCAATGCTTAAAACAGGGCCGGGTGCATAGTAATACTACAAGCATTAAATATTATTATCATCATCAAATTATTATTTTTACTGGCAATTGGGCACTTCGGTGCAGAAATCCCAACAAGGAGGAAGGGCAGTCTGCCAGGTACAAGATTGCAGTTTGAGCATTCGAATGGTCATTTCCACTTAGAGCCAGTAGTGAGTAGCTTTGAATGTCTCCATTCCCTTGATGGTCTCTTGTTTTGGGTCTGTCTGTGGGACACATGCTTAGCCTAGAAGTGGCGCATTAAATAGCACCTCTTAGGCTGCCCATCAATTGCTAATTAAAGTGGTATTAACCCTAATGGGTTGGGAAGCAGGACTCGCATTTACCCACCGTGGGTTTCCACAGGCTGAGCAGACAGCTCCCCCATCTGGACCGCGCACCCTCGGGGTGACTGGGGCCCTCAGGAGAGGGAAGCTGGGTGCAAGGGCTGAAGTTCTGCAACTTCAGAATCTGCTTATTGTTCCTGACAAATAATAATATAATAAAGCCCAGACGTGCTTGTACCAATCAGTCACAGGTGCTGGTAATAGTTCACCTAATTACTTCATTATTTTTTGCCACTCCACAGAGCAGTTTGTATTTATGGTCCTGTATATGGTTCTATTACTACCACTTATTGTGACGATTCCAGCCATTCCGAGGAGTCTCTGAGGGCCTGGACAAGTAGAATCTTGTTTTTCTTGATTTCCCTGGGGGGTAGGAGGTAGGGGGTGTGGTGGAGAGAGGAGGAGTCTGGAGGAAAAGCATCCCACCGGCATCGACCTGCAATTGCTCATCTAAGATGAGTGATAAATGATGGATGATTTTTGAAACGCTAGAATTTTAAAACAAAACAAACATATCCTATCCTGTGAGGTACAAGCCCAGCCGTGGTGAGAAAGAGAAGAAGACAAGACTGAACTGCCCTGGGCCCGCACCCCTGACGGAAAAGGGCTCAGACCCAGCCCTGCATCATTAAGTTGGAAGCGGAGCTGGAGGCGGTCCCTAATGAACACCAGGCCACAAATTAACAGAGTTGGTTTGAAAAAACATTGTGAATTTTAGTCACTCAGGCGTCAGTAAATCTGCTAGAAGTCAGGGCTGGTTGTTTATAGCTTGTTAAGATGTTGATTGTTTACATATTACATTTTCCCTTTGAAAAAGTGGGCACCTCGCAGCGGCTTCTTGTCACTCATCGTGTGCTGGGGTGCTTCCTGCCAGGGAGAAAGGCTGCCTGCTGTTTGCTGATCTAATTGGGGCAGTTCTCCACTTTGGGGTCCCTTCCTCTCCTCAGCCCCTTCTCTCCCTTTCTCCTGCATTTAAAAATCACTCTTAAACCCAGTGCCCCTGGAAGCAGAGTTTCAGACAAGCCCTGGGTTCTGCACAGCCTTCTATGTGCTCGTTACTTGCAGATACACAGCCAGGGTAGATGCTGAGCACGGCCTTGTCGCCCCCCTCGGGTCCTCCTTCTTCTCAAAGAGGCTTCAAGGGCCTGATTTACACACCTGGACTCACTGGCAAGGTTAGGAGCCAAAAGCAAGCAAACAAACAAACGAACCAAACCAAATCATGCATGCTCCTGCTGCTTTCACTGATTGCAAAGAAAAGTGACCAAGTCACAGAAGGCTGGAGGTCGTGCATCCTAACTCTCTCCTTTGACTGAGACCCAGAGGGGAGGTGGCAGCTGCAAAGCCTCCCCGTGCCTGGATCCAGCAAGAAGCAGAGCCCAGGACCACAGACTTCCCGTGGGCAAAGCACCTCACGGGAGCTGCTTTCCTGCATCTTCATTTCCCTGTTTAAACCCATTCAACAGGTTTCCGCCATGGTAAGCACAGCCTCGGCTTCTTCAACGGCCCCCAGCAGAGCTCGACTCTCTGGAGGTTCTGGGGTTCGTGTCGTGCTCTGTCCTTTGCAGCCGGAGCTTCTTCCTACACATTTTCCCTGTGCAGTCTCTGTGGCCTATTCCCCTTTTCTGGGCCTTCCATGGTCAGAAACCTGCCTGTATGGTCCAAAGCCAGTCAGCTAGACCCTTCAAAGGAGGCGGGGAGGGGGGAGCACACCAATCTCCTTTTGTAAATGAACTTACTGAGCAACGCGGGTCCACACTGACCCGTCACTTCACAAGGAGGCCAGCGGTGTGGGCCTGCTGCCGCCTGGCTTGAGCGCTTCTGTCCACACAAGGGCCTGGGTGCCAGGCGTCACTGCTGGCAAAGGAGCTTAGGTTGGGCTGGATGCTGAGAGCAATAAATAGGCAACAGATCTCTGTTAAAATCACCCCTCAGACCCAAGATGAGAGCCGATCCCACACAGAACTTCTGATGAGTGACTTGCAGCCAGCACTGCGCTCAAAGGACCACTCCCCAGTAAAAAGCAGGGCGCGGCGGGAGGCATCCCTCCTGACCATAACCCCGGGCTAGCCCTGCTCCTCCCAGCCTGGCCCGGCCTTCCCCAGGGTCCCCTGTGGAAAGGTGTGTGGAGTGTGGCAGTGACGGCAGCCGTAGCAACGGGTGAGAAATCCACTCCTGAGGCTGTCCTGCTGCCCCTCGCTGTAGCCTGCGGGGACAGCACAAGCTTGATTGGAGGGCGTGAGCTTTCACCGTGTCTAGACATTTAAGTCGTGCCGTAGACGCTCAGAGGAAAAAGCATAAGGCAAGCTGTATTAGTTTCCTGGGGCTGGTGTAACAAATGATCACAAACCAGGTGGCTTAAAACAGCAGAAACTTATTCTCTCACAGCTCCGGAAGCTGCAAGTCTGAAATCAAGGTGTCAGCAGAACCTCTGAAGTCTCCAGGGGAGGATCCTGCCGTGCCTCTTCCAGCAATTCTTAGAATTCCTTGGCTTGTAGACCATGTGGCTCCGATCTCTGCCATCCTCATCACTTGGTGTTCTGGGCGGAATTCTGTCTCCCTCACCCCAATTCATACGCTGAAGCCCTAACCTCAGCACCTCAGAATGTGATTGTATTTGGAGATAGAGGCTGTAAGAGGTAATTAAGTTAAAATGGGATCATTAGGGTGGGCCCTAATCCAATACCACTGGTGTCCCTGTAAAAAGAGGACATTAGGACACAGGTAGCAGGTCAATGGATGACCATGTGAGGACACAGCAGGGAGGCAGCCATCCAGGGCTTCCCTGGTGGCGCAGTGGTTGAGAATCTGCCTGCCAATGTAGGGGACACGGGTTCGAGCCCTGGTCTGGGAAGATCCCACATGCCACGGAGCAACTGGGCCTGTGAGCCACAACTACTGAGCCTGCGCGTCTGGAGCCTGTGCTCCGCAACAAGAGAGGCCACGATAGTGAGAGGCCCGCGCACCACGATGAAGAATGGCCCCCACTTGCCGCAACTAGAGAAAGCCCTTGCACAGAAACGAAGACCCAACACAGCTAAAAATAAATAAATAAATTTATAAAAAACAAAAAAAGAAGGCAGCCATCCACAAGCCAAGAAGAGAGCCTTCACGAGAAACCAGATCTGCCAACACCGTGATCTTGGACATCTAGCTTTCAGAACTGTGAGAAAACCAATTTCTGTTACGACATTTTGTTCGGCAGCCCAAGCAAACTAACACACATGACGTCATCCCCGTGTCTCCCTGCCCCCATCTTCTCATAAGGACACTAGTCACAGTGGATTAAGGGCCCACCCTACTCCAGGATGACCTCATCTTAACCACCTCTACAATTACTCTATTCTGAATACGGTCACATTCTGAGGTTCTGGGGAGGACATGAGCTTTGGGGAGGATACTGGTCCATGCAGGGCAGTGCAGTTTGCCTAAAAGAGTAATTTACCCTAACCCGCTTTTCATGTTGACTTTTTTATGGGTCTCAGTTTTCTCTCCCTCCTGGAGGCCAGTCAACGGACCATGGTAAGAAATGCCTGTGCCTCACTAGGGGCTGGGAGCTCCAGTCTATGAAGCAAAGATGGGCTCCAATTCCTCCAAAGAGCCCACGCCTTCCACCTCGGCATGGCATGGCCCACTTGGCCTTCTCCAGCTCTGTCCATCAGCAAGCTGACCAGGCAGATCTAGGGCCCCTGCCATTTGCTGTTATCTACACCTGTGATCTGTCTGATTCAATTTTTTTCCTGAGCTATTTGTCCAGAAATCGAGTGCGAGCTGGAGCAAGTTGTTTGATCCCTTCCCATCAAGAAAATGCCAGTGCTTCTCAAGGATGGGAGATGGCGGGCGGTGGGGGGGCGAGGGGGGCAGGGTTAGGTGTCTCTAGTTCCTATTTTTTAGAAAGAATGAGAGTTTGGTGGTCCTCAGCCTTGGCCACATAGTCACCTAAAGAACTTGAAAAAATGCTGATTCCTGAGTTCCCCCGAGATTTTGATGGAATGGGTCTGGGACGGGTCTGGGCACTGGGATATGTAAAAGGTCCTGGTAATTCTAATGTCCCTGGCTGAGACGCACCTGCTCAAGGTGACTAGAGTCCCGAGTGATCAACTAAATGGAATGGGGGTGAACTTAAATGATGTACACCGACTCCCTCACAGAAGAGACAAGGTAACTGGTATCTCGAGCACCCAAGGTTGCCCAAGGTCACCCAAGGAAGGAACCCAGGGAGCCAAGATGAAACCTCAAGCCATCAGCCACTGGCTTCTCCCCAGGTTTTCATTTCCTGGCTGCAAATTAACATATTTAATGATTTTAGCCCATCCCGCTGATCTGCCTTTTAATAAGGTCTGCAGGCTTTTATGGACCTGGTCTCTCCTCACCCAGGTACCTGATTTCATCTACACTTGGAAATGTGCTGCGACCTCCTTATCATTTTGATGCCTCACCTAATCGGCTTCACCTGGAGAATAGCCACGTCCCCCAGCCACATGCACCGAGCCCAGCCAGCCTTCAGCGTGGCTGTCAGTCATCCCTGGGAGACCCAGGTGAGAACATGGACCTGGAACTCTCCCACTCCACGGACATGGGGGAAAAGCCCACACTCCCCTGTGCCCTCCAGTGATGGGCTACAAGCGAAGGGCTCAGCTTGCTGACATTTACAGCCACAAGCTGCCTCATTTTTCCCACCCAGACTTTTCAACTGTCTACTTCATCTTTACAGATGGAAGAGTTGCAATTTGCATTCATAAAGCTCATAACCTGTTGCTTTATGTCCTTTGTGTTGGCTTAATATTGGAGAGCAGGAAAATGGGAGGAATAATTAAATAGGTTGCTGTTCACTTCACTGTGGATAAAAGTCAAGGGTCAGCTTTGTTGAAATTTGGAAATAAAAGGGGCCTTTGTGTCCCTTAAAAATATCGGCTCACAGAAGGTCTTCATAATAAAACAATTTCTGAAGTGTATTTTTTCTTATATTTATTATAGCTTCTTTGTTTTTTTTTTCTTTTTTTTTTGACCCTTTCAGACTGTCTTATTATTATTGTTCCTTTTAAACCAGGGTCTTCTGCTCTCTCCCTCTCTCTCTCTCTCTCTCTCTCTCTCCACCCCCTTCTCACTCTTCTCTTTCCCCACTCCTCTCCAGAAAGCACACACATATTCCTTGAAGGATCCTGACTCTTACAAGGTATGTTTTCTGTGAACAATTTTCACACAATTTATTACATGTCCTTAGGGATAAGAAAAAACTATACTTTTGCTTTAGTGCTCAAAGGAGTTTCATAGAAATCCTTGGTTGCAAATCGCCCTCTTAAAATAATGAAAGCACAACCCGAGTGTTTACTCGCTGGGGGTGCAACGCTCCTCTGCTTGCTAGAAGGCCTGGGGTGCCCAGGGTGCTGGGACCTGCCTGTTGGGATGGGAGGAATTAATTAAATTACCTTATATTTAGTGTTAA
Organism: Balaenoptera acutorostrata; assembly: GCF_949987535.1. Lineage (NCBI taxonomy): Eukaryota > Metazoa > Chordata > Mammalia > Artiodactyla > Balaenopteridae > Balaenoptera > Balaenoptera acutorostrata. Next base: position 13,014,685 of record NC_080079.1, on the reverse strand, counting down.
TTTTGTCCTGGGCTTGTCACATAATAGACAACAAGCCTGGACTTGGCTAGGAGCATCAGCCCGGGCAGGAACAGAGTCTCCTGGGTTGTCCTATCGTCAGACTAATTGAGCTGACATCTTGGTAGCGATTAGTTACAAAAGTGATTCCAATATTATTTCAACAGGTGTCAATTTTGGGGGCTGTGATCAGAATCACACAACCTGCTGCATGAGGATGGCAGTGCTCAGTTCAGCCACTCGAGCACTGACGTGACCGTCTGTCCAGCTGGGGGAAGGGAAGGAGGCTTGGCGATGTTTCTAAAGAACCATCACTTGCAAGAGAATTTGAGAGTGAAATAGGTTAAGATGCCAGTCTGGGACTCACTTTCACTGGGTCCAGCTTGGAACAAGGACATCTTTGGGTGATATAAGAAAGTCCTGAGGATTCTTCCTATATTTGGAGTGAACACTTTTGATTACTGATTAAATTTTGCCTCACTAGCGCGAACCTGAACCTTTCAGGAAGTGGATTGTGAGAAGTCCTAATTACCGTGAAATTATATTTCCCCGTAATGTTACGGCCCCGGTCCACATGGACCTATAGGACTGTAATTCCCGAGGTAAGGAAATTCGCCCAGGCACTTGTGATTGTGCAGACTTGCACTCAAATATTATTTCCCAGTCTCGACTCCCAAGCCCTGAAAAGCACTTTTCACTCAAATGAAAAAGACCTTCTGAGGATTTCCCTTCCTTGTTTCAGAGAACTAAGCACAAAGCACAACCTAATGAAAGTACTTTATCAGATCAGCTCCTGTGGGCCTGGTCTTCTGTCCACATAGCTCTGCCCAGGAGAGGAGACCCCTGGTACGGACACTGTGCCAGGCCGCACCCCTCAGAGGTCCCCACCGCACCCCACACCCGCTCTGGGGGAAAGTCTACTATTTAAAGCTATCAATGGACCCAATAATGCAGGCTTCTGGCCCCATGAGAAAGGGAAGAAGTAGGCTTTCACCTTTGGAAATTCAACGTGAACTTACCACTTACACATACTGTTTGGTTAGTTTCCACATGTTGTTTGTCCTGAACAAAGATCCTTTTCCCTCCCAAGCATCCAAAGCTGGTGTCGGGTCTCTGAATAAGGACAAATCAAATCATTCTGTCTATTCCCTAGTAAACCCAGAACAAAATTAACATAAAATATGGTGAGTTGTTTAGCGTTTCTTACCTTATCTCACAGATCAAACAAGATGGCAATAGGGCCATCACAGAATGCCCTGGTAGAGAAAAGTCTTGAATCATCCACCAGAGATCTACAAGACAGCTGCACCCCTAAGAGCCTGTGGGTCACACAAGTGATCTCAGAGCCAAGTTGCATCCTCTGTCCAGCCTCAGAGGAAAAGCCTTGAGCGTACGCAGCCAGCCTGCCAGGAGAAGAGACATGGAGCTGGCATTCTGGCTGAGTCCCTGAGTAAGTTCCTGGAAGCCCGGTTCACCTGACCTCAGGCCACAGAGAGCCACTGCTAGCTCTCGGTGTCTGCAACAGCCTGATGCAGCTGCCACAAGCCCAGAGCAGCTGGCAGCAGGCTGGGGGAGTGGGGGAAATGGGGGGGGGGGGGGAGGTGAGTCACCTCCTGCTGCGGATGTCTCAGCAATCAAATCTGCTGATGGGCAAGCAATGATGGTAGAACACCTGGCTTTGCTGTCGCTTTACATACCTGCCATAGTCACTTTGGATGCACAGAATCACATGTTGAGTGGAAGGTGGAGAACTGGCTGAAAATGTATCTATTCATCACAGCAAGACAGGGGGAGTCAGGACATGGTCCCTCACATTTGGAAGAGCTAAACTTGGGCCGAGGTCTTCAGAAACAAAATACCATTATATACAAAGACGGAAGGGTAACAGGTGGCCCCATTAGGAAAGAATTCACAAAGCTTCATTTCTGATAATCACTTGGAGACTGAAATATAATGATCCCATTTATTCCATCAGCAAGAGTTGTCACGGTCTTGTTATAAGAAGAATGAGCCTCCGCCCTTTGGAAATTCAACGTGAACTTACCATTTGCACATACCGTTCAGTATAGTTTCCACATGTTAATTGTCCAATAAGTAACTTCCTGAACAAAGATCCTTTTCCCTCCCAAGCATCGAAGCTGGTGTCAGGTCTCTGCATAAGTGCAAATCAAAGCATGCTGTCTATTACCTGATAAACCTAGGATAAAATTAACTTAAAATATAATGCGGCTGTTTAACTCTTCCTAGCTTATGAATCAAGTATATCTAAGATGGAAATAGGAATCTCACAGAATGCCCTGGAAGAGAAAAATCTTGAAGTAGTAATCTGTTTTCTGGCTAAAGAGTATAGACTTTTGGTGTTAATATCATCTCATGTGTAACATGCAGGTTATTTACATATCTAACCACACATTTATGCTATAAAAGTTATATCCATATACTCAGTCTATATATAAAAAATAAAATATTAGAATTCTATTAAATATCCTGAAATCAGATTTTTATAATTAAATTTTTCTCTGGCTTTTTATTATTTACAAAATGTATTTGTTTGGGTAACATTTTAATTCCTGAAATTTAATATTCCATGGTACATCATTAAAGTAATAAGACAAGTGAGTGAGTAAATGGGTAAGTGAACAATACATGTCTCCACTGTCGATTTCTCTCTTGGTGAGGACAGTTCCAATTTTGAGGGGCCTCTTATAGAGAGCTGGGTTTGCACCCCACCTCTTTCCACCTTGACTTTCTAGATTGATCTGTAGGCATTTTCCAAGAGCAGACTCTGGCTTAGAGAAAGCACTCTTGGAAAAGTATGTAATGATATTCCCTGCAGTTACTTGGCCAAATAAAACTGACTCCTTAGAGCGCAGAGAGAAAACAAAATTGTTTACTCATTTAGTATTTATTAGTTTGGAAATGGGGACATAGTACCTAGCACACAACGAAAGGCTGATGTTTGCTTTATCGAGGTACCTGCCTGGCGTGCCTTCAGAAGACAGGAAGAAGAGGCTTACAGTTCCTGAGCTCATGTTGACTCTCTGTAGCACAATTCCTCATGTTTTAGGGGGCAATTAATTCTCATAATTGACATTGGTACAGCATGGATCTTAAATGATTTATGAAAGAGTTGACTGCCTCAGTGCAGGCATTTCTAAGAGTATCTTCACCCATTGCTGCCATATCCTGTGGAACACCAAATACAAAGGAGACCAGAAGATGGGCAGCGATGGGAGCAAAAGTGTCACATCTCAGCTTTGAGCCTGGGCAGCTCAGGCTTGGGGACAGCACGTGCTAAGCCTGGGCCACACCAACCTCGTGCATAATCCAGATCCGTAAGCGAGACCCTGGCCAGGCCTAAGGTGGCATTTGAGGTAGCAGGCTTAGAGTGAGACCACGGAGCCTGAAATGGGGCTTCTGGCTGTGAGAATCTGTGGTCATGTGGCTCTGTGGCTGTCCACATCAAAGGCATGTCCATCTGCCCAAATGTCAACCCCACTGGGCATCATTCCACTGCTCCTTAGGATTTTGAATGCCTTAGGAGTTTCCTTTCGGAAGGCAAAGACCCCAGTACAGATAGGCTTTGAGCTTTACACTTTGTTCATGAAGTAAGACCTAACTCAGAGTAAAATGATTCACTGTGAGAATTAATAATGGGGCAGGGAAGAAGAGGAGGAGGATGAAGGGGGCAGCTGATAGGGAAGAACAGGGGGACTAGTATTTGCTAAACATACACTATGTGCCAGGCACTGCGCTAGACCCTCTATATATGTGTTGTTTCTAAATCCCCACAAGGACACTGAAAGATGGGTATAATTATCCTTATTTACAGAGGAGAAAACTGAGACTTAAAGAGATGAGTAACTTGACAGGCCAATCGCTGGAAGTAGCCGTGCTGGCGTTTCCCTCCTGGGTTACCTGACACAGTGTATGCTTCTTCCATGATGCCATGAAGATGCTCCAAAGACACACCCTACATCCTCACCTGTGATCCCTCCCCAGTATCCCTAGGAGGTAAAAAGGTTGTTGACTGATTCCAAGGAAGGTGTCTCATGGTGGCTCCAAGGGAGGGGTTAGGTGCTTCATTTCTTCCCCCAGGTCTCCATCCACCACTACAAAGCAACTCCATATAGGTATAATGTAAATAAAAACTGTGTGAGGTTTCTAGGCAAGCACAACCTCAAAGCAAGTCCTCTAGAGTCAACTTCTAACCAGATTGTCAACTCGAAGCCCCTCTCGTCCAGAAAATTTGGGGACTGCTTTGATTTACAAAATTATCTATCAGTATCTCTTAGACTGAATGCTCCCTGAGAGGAGGAATTGTGTCTGTTCATCTTTGCACTGCATCTCATAGGCTATCCCCAGTACCTGACCTAGAATCATTTCCCAGTAAATACTGGCAAAATGAATGAATGAAGACGAATCTCTGCGTTCTTCAGCTTTAAACCGGAAAAAGCCTGAATCACTCCCTGTGGGGTGCCAGGGCTCCCCCTCTAGACTTCCCATCCCCTCGGGAGAGAAATGTCCCTGCAGCTCTTGGATGGCTTCTAGAACATTCTGTACCCACCTGCACCAAGCAAGGCCTGTGACATTCTTAGGACACCAGTGAGCTGCCAGACTATGCCAAGTTTAATGCTCCCCCAGCAAAAAAGGAGACAAGTACGGGCCCAAAGATACATGCGAAATGTACATGTGAAAACCGAACTGCTATTTCTTGGGGCCTGATGAGAGGGTGTTTCTGCCTTTCAACAAAGGTCTGGGTAAAGGAACTCAGAGAAGCCCCAAAGGCCTGAGACTGAAAGGGGGCTGTCCATAATTTATCGCTTATCTGCCTAAGAGCTGTCTTGGACAGACTGAAGTCATTAGCCGAGCAGGCTTGGGTGGGAGGAACCACTAAGGTACCTGGCACGGTGAGTCCGGAAGGGGCAAGCTCCAGCATGGTCAGCTCCTAAATCTCCAAACGCAAATTACCAGGGCAGAAACACTTGGCATGTTCACCACATCCTCCCCTCCCACCTCCTCGGAGCAGCATGTGCCCTTTAACAAAAAAATGGCCCAGATAAACATCACACCCATTTACTGCAGTGTCTTTTCCATCATTGTAAAAGAAAGGCCTTTATCACCTGCCCTGAATTAGATCTGTGGTTTTTCTGAATGACGTGTATAATAATTAGACTGTGAAGATGTGCCGTTAATCCATTTAAAGGTGTAAAGAAGCCCATTTAATGAACATTATAGTCACATTAGACTTGGCAACATCCAACTCTTTTGTTGAATAAAGAGAAGTTCAATGGGATTAACTTCTCTTAGTTGGTTTTAAAGAATAATCAAACACGTCTCCCTCTGATAGTGTGCTGCGCCTTCTCGCATGGATTCTGCATACCAATGTCTGCCAGCCCAGAAGGGTAAGAAAAAGGCCACTGGACCTCACATTTCAGTTAAACAATTACAAATTAAAGAAGATCACTCCTACTTTCTATACTCACTATAAAGTGATAAGAGGCCGAACTCCTTGAACTTGTAATTATGTAACGGAAATGTTAATCTGGTTTGCTATTCTCTCCTGCTGCGTTAACTACATTCTTACAATTATCAAGTTTACTCCTTGACACATAGATATTTCTACTGGGAGACCAGTCACTTGATCCTATCAGATTTTGACCACAAACAGGGTAATGGATTCTGTTTACAAATCTCATTCTGTTTCACATCTCCCGACAAGGCAGCCGTGATACCTGCCTAACTGCAGGTAAGTGCCCAGCGCAGGCGCTGTCTGCTCCCATTTACAGTGGGTCAGAATCCAGATATCTTAGCTAACTCCTAGGGCTCTTTAAAAGAGCCAGACTAGAAAACAGAAATGGACAAGTTTGGAATAATCCCAGAGTTGATGGGGAAAAAAAAAAAAAAAAGATGCTAAATCCCAGTTGCTAGACTGTATCTTTCTTCTGAGGATTCCCATTATGGGCACATAGTTTATCCAAGTTGAACCCAAAAGATGGGGTTGGTCAGATTTAATCTGCTGATTAGCCTCTTCTCCCTCAGGCATCTGACTTTCTACCCTCTTTTTAGCTTAGGAATGTATATTTTGCCTTCTATGTTCCCTCTCTGTCTTATCTATAGCTGCTAAGAATTGAAAAACAAGCAAACAATTGAGGTGTGTAACATACTGCCTAAGATTTCAGAAGGCAGAAGGTATAGATTTCTCTTCACCAAGGAAAAGAAAGTTTCAATAGTGAGGAAGGCCAAGCATCAGTGGGAGATGAGAGAGCTGGCTCGGGAAGAGCGTGTCAGCACAGCACCCTGCCTCCTTGCTTGGTGCCTAATGCCTCTTGCTAACCAGTGACAGTGATGGATGACTGTGGAGACTGTCTAAGCCAAACTGCTAACCAGCGCTGTGTTAGATCTTTTTGTAGTTTAGGAAACAAAGCTGATAAGATCAAGAGGCAACATAATCCTGGTTAATGTAGTGTGATCTGTCTTGTAGAGCGTAATTGGGCATCACACCTTAAACCAGCCGTGATATTTGTAGGAATGGAAAGGAAAACTTACAGCAGTTTAAAAGACGTTGGTGTTGTTGTTGTTTTTAAATAATGTGTTGTGCCTTCCTTCCATTATTATGATCCACCATAATGTGTTCCGGAGGGGCAGGGTCTACTCCCAATGGGTTGAGACTAACTCAGAAATTAAGCCTGGGACCTAGAGATGATCATACTTAGTGAAGTAAGCCAGATAGAGAAAGACAAATAGCATATGATATTGCTTATATGAGGAATCTAAAAACAAACAAAAAAAGATACCAATGAACTTATTTACAAGACAGAAATAGACCCACAGACACAGAAAACAAATGTATGGTTACCAAAGGGGAAAGGAGAGATAAATTAGGAGTATGGGATTAGCATATACACACTACTATATATTAAAAAAAATAACAAACAAGGACCTACTGTATAGCACAGGGAACTATACTCAATATTTTGTAATAACCTATAAGGGAAAAGAATCTGAAAAAAATACATGTATATATTTATGTATAACTGAATCACTTTGCTGTACACCTGAAACTAACTATACATCAACTATACTTCAATTTTTTAAAAAGGGGGAAAAATTAACATATATTTCAATAAATAAGTATAAGATTAAAAAAATAAAACCCTAAACTTAAAAACAAAAAAAAAGAGAGAGAGAGAAGAAAATAAATTAAGCCTGGAGACCCAGCACACAGCTACAGTTGTACTTTTCACCTCTGTTTTGCTCTGGCTCATTTATAATCCTCAGAGATGAACGTCCAAGAAGGATGAAACAGGGAGAACTTGTTCTGAAAGGTCACAATTAGATCATTGCCTTTCATGGGTCTTCAAACAGAACCAAGGGGAAAAAAGCCTGGGGCCTTCCAACGCCCTCGGAAAAGAGGTAGAAGAACATTATGTTTTGTTATTTATTACTAACACTTTTCCTTTTCCTGAGGTAATCTTCATTATATGTTTATAGCACAAAAGACGTGTACTAGGTAAGACTAAAAGGTGACACATTCGGTCTACAAGTGAGCGAAATGGCAAAAGCAGAGGAAAATTTGATGCATGCAGTTCTGGAATGGAGTGTAAAAGACGATATGTTCTTTTTGGTACCTGGCTGGGGGTTCTGTGTGCAGAAACTGATTTAGAAATCTAGATAGCTCTGGGATAGTCGTCATGGGTGAAGGTTGCTAATATCACCAAAGTTTGAAGCTATTCTGTAACTGCTTTCATCAGCCTGAAATTTAAAATTACACTTCAGTGAAGAATATCTACAAGATCTTAAAAAAAAAAAGGCATACCCAGTAGTATCCATTCATATGCAGAAGAAGTGTCAAAAAGGTTTTATCTCAGCTCCTAAGCAATGTGTCCTTTCCACCCTTTCATTGAAAGGATCATTTAAATGTGAATGCATTATTTTTTGGTTAGGTTATTAGATTGTGTTCAGATTGCACAAATAATTATAAAACTTGAGTCCGATTAGAAACTGCTCTGGATTTTCCTCTATGGGATAAAAATCTTATGAAAAGCAAATAAATGCAAAGGAGAGTAAAAATCGTTTGTCAATATGCTGTCCCAAACTTGCCCGAAGATAATTATCATTGCTTATAAATACATGTTTGAGGTTGGCTCGAATACGTTTTTGTAGAAAAGAGAAAAGTTATCATCTTGAAAGGAACTAAGTAGCGCCTCAAAATCGCTATCATGGTCTGGAGTGAACTAATCACTTTATCCTCATCCCCGAACACATTTATCCACCTCCTAATTCTTCACCTAATTAGAGGGAAATGCAGAGCCGTCCTGGTCAGGGAGGTGGGGATTAGGGTTAAGAAAACACTTGTATTTGGAACCCCCTACCTCCCCTGGTCAGTGTGAAAGATTCTCAAAGAATCTCCCAGCCTAGCTAATCCATGACCCTCAGCAGGGGAGGAAGTGTTAACAATTTAGTTTAAAACTCACACTCTCAGACAAATGCATCAAAAACGGCTTTTCTCCTTTGATTTGTAGGTATTAGTTGTTTTTCCAGGCCCCATTAAGGACTCTTCATCCTGTACAGCAAGGGGCATTAAGCCCTGGCAAGTTAGAGTTGTTCCCAGCTCTGTGTTATTCAAAGGCAATTTACACTAATTATTCGAGCCCACAGTGTTACCCATATTAGCAGAATGAACCATCTCAGCAGGTAAAAGTACTTTTGAAATGTTAATTTATTACCAAGGTATAAAAATGTCCTGGAATTAAAATAAAGTGGAAAAAATGAATAGCAATTTTAAAGGATGGGACTGAAACATTCTGTACCCCTTTTTTATTTGCAGCAACTCCTTCCTAACTGCTTGCCTCTTAAAAACATAGTTTGTCATGGCAAATGGCAATGCATTCTCTGACATTATGGTTAATACAAAGATCTCGCCTACTTTGGTGCATTTTTCTATCCAGTTTACCAAGGGAAGCTAAATGAACCTTCCAACCCAGCTGCATTCAGAAGTAGCGAAGTGATTTTGGGCCTCACAAAATCTGCTCATGGGTGTTGGCTGTTGTTTCTCGGCCAATGATATTTTCAAAACCCTCTTTAATATTCCATTGCTTGTTCCAGAACAACTTCTCTGGTCTAGAAGAAGCAAGGCAGCATCAACAATTTCTCCAGTAGCATTTGTGACTCCATCCAAGGACGGACCCACATGTCAGGGGCTCCCAGACTACAATTTCCAGGGTATCCCAGGCACAAAAAAAAACTTTCATCATAAGGTCCAAGGCTCTGCTTTGCCTTCTGGCTTAGTCTCTCTCCCCTTCTCAAGTGACTGTGTGGGAGAAGGGGTAGGGGAAGAACTTAAACTGAAATTAGACTCTGCCATATTGGGAAAGAACTCACTGTTAGCCAAGATCTGACAGCTAGGCTCTCCCCGTTACAAGAAGTGCCAACAGCGACCCCTCCTGGTGACCTGAACAAGCCACAGGGTCCAAACAGTGCAGCTAGTTGTCAGTGAAGACTACTTTCACGTCTTCCATTCATTCATTCTACAAGCATTTATGCACCAAGGCACAAGAAACAATCTCTGCCCTCATGCTGTTCAGAAGACAATCAGGGCAATAAACTCATAAAGCTGTAACAGAGACATGAGGAGGGGATGTAGGGCCCTCGAAAAGAAAGACCCACACAGTCCAAAAAATACAGGAAACTGTTTACAAAAGTAAAATAAAGATTCACTAAGCAGAGGGAAAAGAAAACCTAAGGTTAAAAAAATAGCACATGCAAGGGCCCTGAGGGACACAACAGCACAGCCCAGATCTGAAAGTTGGGTGGGGTATCCAGACTGTCCAGAGCTACAGGAAATGATGGGGAAGGAGCGGGAGAAAAAAACTGGAAAGGTCGACAGGAGCCCTGATCAGCTGTCCTGGGAAATGCAGTGCATCTTCCCATAGACTAGAGGTCTCCCAACTTTTTTGACCATGTATCCTCATCCCTGAAAAAGGATTTGATCATTCCCAGTATACGTACGATTAAATTACATGCATGGGGCTTCCCTGGTGGCGCAGTGGTTGAGAATCTGCCTGCCAATGCAGGGGACACGGGTTCGAGCCCTGGTCTGGGAAGATCCCACATGCCACGGAGCAACTGGGCCCGTGAGCCACAATTGCTGAGCCTGCGCGTCTGGAGCCTGTGCTCCGCAACAAGAGAGGCCGTGATAGTGAGAGGCCCGCGCACCGCAATGAAGAGTGGCCCCTGCTTGCCACAACTAGAGAAAGCCCTCGCACAAGAAACGAAGACCCAACACAGCCATAAATAAATAAATAAATAAAAGTTAAAAAAAAAAAAGCATGAATGTTTAAAAAAAAATTACATGCATGTACCAATTTAATCCATTATAATAAGTACTAGTCAAGCTTATTTTATTTCTTATCTTTTTCATGAAAATATGTTAATAGAAGTTCTAGTATTTTCTTTCCTCACCCCAGTGTATTGCTGACAGCGACAAATGCCCCAGAGTTGATGGGCCCATGGAAACCCAAGGTCTACCCCAGAGATTCTTCTAGTGCATCTAAGTAAGGCATATGTGCTTCCAATTCCTAATGCAACCAGAAGCTTGATCACATGCCAAGAGTTTTGACCTAAATCAGTCAGAAACAGGTGAACTACAATTACGGCAGGAGCCAAAGAAGTTCCAACCAGTGGACCAGCAGATGCACCCTTAGCACCCCACAAGGGAAATCTGGCCCTGAACCGTCTAACATCTTTTCCCTCCTGTCTTGGAGTAAATGTATTCATGACCCATAAATCAGCATACCCAAGAGCATATACTATAACTTCTAGAGTTTAGAACACAGCCAGAAACACAATAAGAGCATCTATAAGTCAAGTCTAATATAAAATTAAAACAAGAATAAGTTGTAGCATAAATTTTAAAATATATGGGTCACCATGAAGCTGGAATCTAATTTGTACTTTCCAATTGTCTATTAAATGCAATTTTGGGTAGATTCCTTATGAATCCTCCAACACACACACACACACACACACACACACAAACACACACACACACACACACACCTTAACTTTGCTACCCAAGCAATTCTAGAGTGATTAGGAATTCATATTTGGATACCCACGAAATACATAATAGAACAGCTATTGCTAGAAGCCATGAATTATAGCGACACCTCTCTTTACGAAAATTTGCCCGAGGACCAGAATCTGTACTTAGGTCATTGGCAATAGTGGGCCCCTTCAGATTCTAGAAATGGCTAACAGAGTCAGGATGCCTCATGCTACCACAATCCATCCATCCATCCACCCATCCATTCAGCCATCCAACAAATGTTTATTGTTAATGAACATTGAATATTGTTATTATTGGTGTGTCAGGCATTCACAGTCACAATTGGCAGGGAGACATTTTCACCTAGTATTTAAATGTTACCTGCCGGACAATAGTAGGAGACAGAGCATCTAAAATGATTGTACAGAATGACTATTCTTCAGATAGAAACCTAATTCTCGATCAGTGTTCTTTTCACATCAGGTGTTCAAAATGTCTTTTGAAATCAAATTGTGACATTGTATCCATTTCTACTTGGAGAATATGGTAAATATCTTACTTATTTGGAAATGACAGTAACCCATATTCTATCTGAACTAGCTCTCCCTTTTTTACTTTTCTAGAAATGCTTTTTATTTTACAGATAGTGTAAGTGAGCAGGTAGGGTACAAGGAGAATTTTGGAAGTGTTTAGAGAACAATTTGCTTCCAATAGTTTAGTAATGCACCTTTGCCTGCAAATAATGGATATGAAATCACAAACCAACTGAGTTAATCATGTATCCTAAACACCTTTAGAGTCACAGCCCAGCTCTAATTACAGAACATCCATGGAAGTAAGAATAGTACATTCCCATAAAAAATTTCTATGGTTCAAAGTATTCGCTAGTTAATCTTGCTGCCCCTTCACCACCACCACCACTTAGTTTGAATTAATGAGGATGGATTCACTAATGAAAGCCAAGAATTTTCTTCATTCTGATGAGACAATACAGTCATGGGGAGTAGCTCTATCAAATAATTTCCACGGCATATGCTGGGAAGCTGGAAGTACTAAAGGGGATGGTGCGTGGCTCAAGGCTTATGATCAGAAGGGGGTGAAATTAAGTTAGAACTGAGAGTTTTTTTACTTTAAAAAGCATAAAGAAGCAGCACTTTATTTTCATATTGAAAGAAGTATTGAAAAATGTACCGTGAAATTAAAGCCCTGAAAATCTTTAAGGAATCTTTCATTATCTTTGGATCAATGCAAAAACAGAAGCTTTGCACATGCAAAAATCAAAACACTTATACACAAAACATAACCTTTACTGATAAAGATTGTATTTATAGAGTACATCTTATATTCATAATGCATATGTGTACACTTTTAAAATGGCCTCAATTAATAACCACATAGAATTTCTAGAAAACTGTTTGAAATGGGTTTACTGGCTTTTGTAAATGTCTTGAAACTTCATTCACATAGAGAGGCAGCACATTTCAGTCGACAAAGCACTAGGCTTCAAGTCCAGAGGCTCAGACCCCTGCCCAGGCCCAGCTACATCACTAGCCACTAAGGTGACTGCAGGCAAGTCACTTAGCCTGGCTCAAAAATAAAGGTTTGATTGGCTTGGCCTCCAAGGGCTCTGTCAGTGCTAAAACTGTCAAACTCCATATAGGAAGTTTTTGATACAGTCATCAAAGAGGAAAGCTGTGTATGAAAGCAAATGTTTCCTAGGATAGACATACGAAGGATTTCTTTAAAATTTTGATTAAAGAGGGGAAAGCATAGTTTTGTTTAAATCACACACATGCACATACACACACGCAGACACTCACACAAGCCTATAAAGTGTACATTTCGTAAAACCCAGCAGTGTTTTTCCCAGTTGAATAAAATGTGGCTTTGCAGGCGTTCAGATCCTATTGCATCTGTGCATTCTGCACAAGGCTGTTGGCTCTAGACAGGCTTTACTTCTAATTAATACAAGTCTAGCTGAATCAGTGTGTGGAGGAAGAAAGACTAAAAATGAAGAAAGAAAATGAGACATTAACACGAATGCCCATCACACTGTGCATATCTATTTATCTGCATAATATTAATGATACCAAATATGCAAACAGATGTTTCTCTCATTAAATTGTATATGCAAATACTACTGGTAGGAGTGGGAATGTTGTCTTGGGGTTGAGAGATCGTAGAGGGTAATTAAAGGTTAATCCAGTTTTCAGTTCACAGACTATACGACAAGAGTGGTTGTAAAGAAAAATTGTCACTTAACCTTCAATTCATTACCAATGGCACATGGATTTTCTACTTAAATAACATAAACATATATGCGCTAATCATCACTCCCCCCTCTACCACCTCTGCAGTGGTTGATCATTAGCTACCGTTGGCAAAGACTTGTGAGTTGAGCGAAGTTGAGTACTTCTGGGCAGAGCATTAATAAGAAAAATAGATATATCCTCAAAAATATTGATGGGTTCCTTAGAATCATGTAGAGTCATAATCTAGTTTTTAACAGAAAAATCTAAAGTACTTACATCATTACTCCCTGAATATAATTAAAAGCATTGTTTTAAGATACTGAATGTGAGATTTTAGAGGCTACAGTGACATGACTAAGATCGCAATATATTACTGTTTTCCCTACCGGGTGAATTGAAAATGGTAAATGGTTTGGAACATTTTTTGTACAGAAAAGTTTAACTCACCAGCTGAGGTATTTTCACTTCCTGTTTTGAGGAGGCAAAAAAGAACTTCAGCAATTAAGGTCAGAAAAGTTCCAAATTGGCAGTCTGTGAGAAGAAATGCAAGGTCAGTATGAACTATGTGTTTGCAGGAAGAGTTGAAGAAAAGCAGAGGGAGAAGAGGTTTTCCTGCATCCGTGGAATACTAAAGAGGATTTATTTCCTGATCAATAGTTACAAAGAGCTTACCTTTGGTTTAGTGGGAATCGGGGTTCTGAAAGGGTAATCTCTTCTCTCCCCTTTACTTCCTTAGTCCTTGATTCTACGAGAAGTGCACAGCTATTCACTCGGTGTAAAGACCCACACAAAGCTAGCAAGCAGAGTACCTGAAGTCTCCATATTCCTGTAAATTACATATGTGTCTTCTGCTCTGAGTGTTCAGAGATGCCAATCAAAACAAAATCAAAAGTTTCATGGGCAGCCAGATCCCTAACATTTAATCCTCATTATGCATTGAGGATTTTTAGTTAAAGCCAAGTTTAAGTTTAGTTTTCATGGCACCAGAAAAGCCAAAGCTCCTTTCAAAGTTGCAATCTACATTAAATCTAAATCAATTCTCAGATATAAAACTAAAGGTCTTATTTGTTCCTACTTTCTCATAGGAAACAGTGCTTGTTTAAGACACTAAAAATTGCCTTGGGAAATAATATATTTCTCAAGAAAATGGGCCATGTTTAACTTGCCCAAAGCATCTGTTTCATAGAATTTTAGCAGTACTCGCTTATTGGCAAACTCAAAACACAAGGTAGCTACTATAATTCCAAAAAGGGGAGGGTGATGTCTTACAATCCAGTTTTTTTTGGTTGTTGTTTTTTTTATTTTTTACTTATTTTTTTGTTTTGGTCTACACAACACCAAACAATTTAATTTCTTTTTTCCACACTACTTCATTTACTGATTTTTTTTTCCCCTTTTCCCTTTTTCTTTTTTCATCTTTCCTGAATGGCTACTTGGTCTCCAACTTAGAGGTGGGTCTGCTAGGTTTGAGAGGAAGGTAGCTCATTCATCACCTGTGCTAATAACAGAAGGGTCCTGATTGAATCCTCTTCCATGGACTGGCTCTCTTTTAGCAAGAAAAGAAGGAGCAGGGTGTCTCCCAGGTCAGAGCTTAGAGGGAAAGGGCATGGAACAGTTATGACACTGCCGAAGTTACTAGTACATAATATGTGCACTTTCCCCTGGGTACATATTAAAAGATCTGATCGCCTGCCCTCTCCCAGCTAATTCTGGGTAGCACTTGGAGATCTCCAGCCCTACTCTCAGGAGGCTCTTTTGAAATAACATGGCCCTGCGCTTGTCTATTTGTTAAGTAATTGAGAGGTAATGACGATTATTACGTATTAAGAAGCAGCCCAATTCCCCTAGCACCAGGCAGACCCCACAAGTGCTGTATGGCTCAGAATAGCACATAGGCCATGCTGAGGTTGAATCTGGGGAGCTAGACTTTTTGGTTAGAAAACTTCAGACAGGGCCAGATGATTTATTTTGCTAAGTGCAACGAAACACACCTCCCTCAGAGCAGAGGCCCTTGATTTTGAGCGATTCCTGGCCCATCTTCCCCAGTCTCCTAAAATATGGGCTGTGTGTGGTTGACTTAGGCCCTGCCAGTGACCTGAACCTCCTGACTCATTCTCACCAACCTCCTCAGCTTAGCTTTGGCCCTGGCTTGATAGGGTGTGATGAATCTGATACCTCTGGAGCTCAGCTGAGCAGATCATGAGAAAAAGCAATGATGCTAGAACCACCCAAGGGAGGAAGCCAGCAAGTGCGGCAGGAGACACATGAGCATTGGCTACTGTACCTTCAGGAAAGCCACTCACCTGCTCTGAGCTTCAATGCCATCTTCTGCAAGGTAGGAAAACAATAGTACTGACCCCATGAGACAGTTGAGATGATTCGATATCATACATACATGGAGCGCTAAGCACCCAATACCAAGGAAGCTGAAATGATGGTGGTAATTAAGATTAACAACCTCACCCTGAAACTGTGGTACCCTAGGCCCCCTGGGAACAGATCCACTCAGAGGATGTCTCCAGATGTTCCAAACATGGCTGCCGCTTTATCACTGGGGAGTAGGGTTGGGTTTCCATCCACTCAGAGAAATCAGCTGATCACCTCAGCAGATTTTAGGGGCAGCCCCCCAACATCTCTTTTAACAGCTTCCTAGGGTGCTTACCATGGGTCACTTCGTTGCATGAAGAGATTGTCCTCTGCTAATAAGTCAGGTCTTCAAGTGGAATCACGGGACATCACCTCGAAGCCAGTATTGAGGTGGGCTCTGGGCAGTTTATAATAGAAACCTGACAAGTGCCATGCATGTCCAAAACCCGACCAAGTGTGTGATACCATCAGCAAACAGGTGCTCTCTGGGGTGGGCTCTGGGGTACCACAGCCCCCAACTGAATGCCGCTTACGAGCTCTGAATGGGACCACTTCGCTTCTCTTAGCCTCAGTGCCCTCACCTGTAAAATGGCAGTTTTAGTTCCCCACGTCAAAAGATTGATGTATGGGGCTTCCCTGGTGGCGCAGTGGTTGAGAATCTGCCTGCCAATGCAGGGGACACGGGTTCGAGCCCTGGTCTGGGAAGATCCCACATGCCGCGGAGCAACTGGGCCCGTGAGCCACAACTACTGAGCCTGCGCATCTGGAGCCTGTGCTCCGCAACAAGACAGGCCGCGATAGTGAGAGGCCCGCGCACCGCGATGAAGAGTGGCCCCCACTTGCCGCAACTAGAGAAAGCCCTCACACAGAAACGAAGACCCAACACAGCAATCAATCAATCAATCAATCAATCAATCAATCTTTAAAAACAAAAAAGATTGATGTATGAATTGAATAACAATGTAGAAGAAACACTGTCATGTGACAAATAGCATCAGAAATAAAGGGGTTTGCAGTGTTTGCGTCACTGTCTCATCCTGGTGCCCATGTCACACCATTATTCTTAACCCTAACAGTTTGTTAATTTAACTCATTAGGGGCTCTTAGCACTTGAAAGCATGTTTAAAAACACAAACCAACAATTAGTCTTTGGGGACCAAAGAATAAATGCAAGCATAATGTATCACTTTTCCTGGCTCAACAAACACCATTTTGATGTGCTAATGGCCCCGAGTGAAGGCGGTAATTTTCAGTTAAATAAGGGAAGCCACCAGTCCAAATGCAAGCTCTCCACAAAGATGAAATCTGCCTTCCCTGTGAGTCAGCCAGGAATAAACACTAATACAGTATCATTTATAAATAATTAACATAAAAATAAAGTAGTATGTGTAATATACAATGTATGGTCAAGAAATGTGACACTGACCCAGGAACCGGAAGACAAAAATCTGAGTCTAGCCTCCAACAGCCATTAGCTCTGTGACCTCCAAAAATAATGTCAATGCTATAAAACAGCACCTATAACAACCACAACTGGTCCTACTTTCACTGATCCTCAAGTTTCTCATCTGTAAAATGGGGGCAGTTTTACTTGTTGCCTGCCTCACAGTATGGTGGGGACTGT
Organism: Balaenoptera acutorostrata; assembly: GCF_949987535.1. Classification (NCBI taxonomy): domain Eukaryota; kingdom Metazoa; phylum Chordata; class Mammalia; order Artiodactyla; family Balaenopteridae; genus Balaenoptera; species Balaenoptera acutorostrata. The sequence goes on along the minus strand of NC_080079.1, from coordinate 12,997,395 downwards.
GGTTTCATGTGAGCAAATGATAAAGCTCTATTTAAAATGTGAAGGCTTTTGATTTTGACAAATTCATCTTTAGGATAAATGAGTACAGAGATTGATCCTGCCTCTATGACTATCAAGGTAAACATGTGACCTCAGTTGGATAAAGACATGTGTGAAGTGGGTGTTCTTTACACCAGGGATTCCCAACCCCCCCAGGCCACGGACCAGTGACGGTCTGAGACCTGTTAGGAACCGGGCCGCAGAGCAGGAGGAGAGCGGCAGGCGGGCCAGCAAAGCTTCATTTGCGGCTCCCCATTGCTCCCCATCACTCACATTACTGCCTGAACCATCTCCCCCATCGCTCGCATTACAAACTGAACCATTTCCCTGCTCCCTCCTCTCCACACCCACCCCTGTCTGTGGAAAAATTGTCTGCCGTGAAACCGGTCCCTGGTACCAAAAAGGTTGGGGACTGCTGCTTTACCCAATTTTTTTAAACTGTGGCAAAATACACATGAAATTTATCATTTTAAAGTATACAGTTGAGTGCTATTTAGTACAGTCACAATGTTGTGCAGCCATTACCCCTATCCAGTTCCAGAACATTTTCATCACCCCAAAAGGAAACCCTGGACCCAGTAAGTAGTCACTCCCCTTCACCTCTCCCCGCAGCCCCTGGAAACCTCTAATCTACTTTCTGTCTCTATAGATTTGCCTGTTCTGGACATTTCATATTAATGGAGTCATACAATGTGTGGTCTTTTGTGTCTGGCTTCTTTCACTTAGCATAATGTTTTCAAGGTTCAGCCAGTGTCGTAGCATGGATCAGAGCTCTTTACACAATTTTAAGCCTAGTATTCTTTAAGCTGTATATTCAAAATACACAGCTAATAAAAATAATAAACTACCATTTACTGAGTACTTACTATGTGCCAGGCACTGAGTACTTTATATACATGATCTCACATAATCCTTATCCAATGAGCAGTATTATTATCTCCATTTTACCGATGAGGAAGCTAAGATTCAGAAAGGTTAACTGACTTGTCCAAGGTTACACAGCAATTAAGTGGTTAGGAAGCAAACTTGGGTTTGTCAGATTCCAGCGCTCTTGCTTTTAATCATCACATTTGGTATTTGTACAGTCCAAAAGGCTCAGGCCACAAAGAGCTGGAGTACGGCCAGGCAGCCAATTACGGGGACCCCAGTGAGCTCTGAGAAGACCCACGAAGGGGGGCATGAAACAGAAGCTTGGATCACCTCACAGTCTTGCAAGCTCCATCCTGGCCACTAGTGCCAACAACCAGTGGGAGCCTGACTGGGGCACAAATGCCCTGAGGCATGGTCCCTGGCACTGCCAGGCCCCTACCCCATCTTCCTGCATTTGTCTGTCCTCTCTTCGAACTAGGCATGGCAGAGAGCAGTGGTTGGACAATATAAATGCTCTGGTCCACTGCGGTCCAGGCGACCTCTGAGGTCCAGGCTTGGCCGAGGTTATAACATCTTAGCCCCGGAAAAGTGTTCTGTCCTTGGCTAAATATCCTGTCAGCTTCCTCTTTCGTGTTACCCATACACAAGCTAAAAACCTGAGGACTAGTGATTTAAGCCTAATTATGTGACTTGAAGAAATATATAAAGCCCTAACAGTCATGGGGAACTTAGGGGCTGCAAGTGGGGACACAGTCAGTGTTCAGCAGGACGCTTGGGGTGAGAAGAACCCTGATGCACTGATCAGTAAGAAATGAACACTAGATGTCTAGCATTAGATGAAGTTCTGAAGACACCTTCCTTCTCATATGTTTGTACTGGATTCAGAGGCAAAATAGCCCTCATCTTCAGCCATAATCTTGTTATTCTTTAACCTATCCAACTTTAATTAATGTAAATGATATTGACAGAAATATGGTTTTAAGTGTCAAGAGCTTAGAATGAGGAATAAAAGGACCCCAGTTTGAATCCAGACTCCACCACTAAGTAAATGTAGGGAGACCTTGGATAAATCATTCACCTTCTCACAGATGTCCCACCTTCAAAATGGGCTTGAGGAAGGGATTTGTGACTGTACGCAGTGCCTATCTTCCAGGATTGTGACAGGCGGCTCTGGCAAGGACATTCTGCTTCAAGATGTAAATTTCCTGATCTGTTAGGGGGATGGTAAGGAGACTGGAAGGGCACACCAGTTCATTCATTCAGTGTCCTCGGCACATGAGCTTCTCAACTTCCTGGAGACCAGTTTGTGCATCCAGGAAACAGGAATCACGATTCATCCCACCCAGCGCTGTTGGAGAGACCAAGTGCCGTAACTCAGCTCACAACGTGGGCGTGGGGCAGGAGCCCAGAATATGTCCACTCCCCTCCCTTCCCCTGGAGGGTTTAAAAAGAGAAAGCACAACTTGATGCTATTTTATGCAGCCTGGCCAAATGATGTAAAGAACTGACCCCCAAAAACAAGACTAGAAAAGGAAATTGTGTGCACCAATTTCTGAACTGGTAGTGGAGGGAGGGGGGATTGTCACAAAGTGTAGTGGAAGGAAGGGGAAAAGATGTTCTGGTGTCAGTGACATTTCAAGAAGTAAGTCCCTTTCTTCACATGAAGGGGAAAAGGACTTCAAGGGACAGCGTATTTAGCCTGACTGATTACAGCTCACCTCCAGGCTTTATTTGTGACCAGCAGCATAAATTGAAGGGCACTGATTTATGAGAAACTAATATCTGAATTCCGTGCACATTAAGCAAAAACTAAATATTTAAGTCATGACCTGTAATTATCTTCCATTTCACATATCGATCTTTGAGTTACAAGAGAGACACAGACTTCTTTTCATCGGGGTTACAATTAAGCTTGAAGTTGCATTACATGTCCAACTTGCGTTTTCTTTTCCATGAAACCTGCAGGACGTCAGGGGAACCCAGAGGAAAGAAGTTGGGATTTGGAGTAAAGCCATTTGGGTTTGAATCTTGTCTCCAACACTTACTCTCTGTGTGACCTGAGTAAATCACTTAACTGCTCTGAGCCTTAGTTTCTTCATCTGTAAAATGGGGGCAATAATGACACCTGCCAGGGTCATTTTAGGGCTGAAATGAAGAAGGGGATGTCCAAGTTCTGTGTTTAAAGCAGTGTCCACCCTGAGGAGTTTCCAGGCTCATCCTCTACTTTGAAGCCCAGGGCACTCCGCCAGGTAGGGGAGGTGGCACAGGAACCTTTCATTTGTCCCAAAATACATTCTCTTCAAAATCGTTTCCTGGAAATAGGGTGTGTGTGTGTGTGTCTTTTCTCTGAAGTGGATGAAATTTGTCAACAAAATCTTTACTAAAAATGGAACTTCTGCACATCTAATTGCAGAATTTTGCAAAACAAAACAGAAGATATCTTGCCTGCCTCCAGGCATATCCGAGGGGATTAATCTGTCCCTCTTCAAAAACCCTCTTTGATTCTCTATTCTCACATTACTTAGTAGTAGAAGGAACACCGCACACACTTGGTATAGGAGAAGTTAGGAGAAAGAAATCTGCCCTCCCTCTCCAGAGAGAGAAACAGGGAGGGGAGCCAGGAGACAGGCTCCACCCACACACCCCCCAGCTCTGCTCCCAAGGATGGGGGCAGCGGGGGGCATCGCCCAAGCCTTTGCAGTAGTTACCGCCCTCCCCGGACCTCTGCAAGGACAATCAGGCATCATTATTTGGTAGAGGAGCTCTGAAGACTGTTTAATAAAAATATTGCTTTTAAGCCTAAACCCCAGTGACAACCCCAGTTGCTTAAAACAGAGACATAGTTGATAGGTTCTTTTTAGTGATTATGAAGGAAGATGACTATATTGGAACCAGATCCCAAACCAGATATCAGAATTGGAGATTATTTAAGGTCAAACACTGAATACCATTTGTACTTTTGATAAAGTACATATTGATTGTATTGATTGATTTGTCCCGATCAAAATCTTTTTTTTTTTTTTTTTTTTTTTTTTTTTTTTTTTTTTTTTTTTAATGAGGATCTTGAATCAGATGCGTATGTTTTTTTTTTTTTTTTGATTGATTGATTGATTGATTGATTTTGGCTGTGTTGGGTCTTCGTTTCTGTGCGAGGGCTTTCTCTAGTTGCGGCAAGCGGGGGCCACTCTTCATCGCGGTGCGGGGACCGCTCTTCATCGCGGTGCGCGGGCCCCTCTCTATCGCGGCCCCTCCCGTCGCGGGGCACAGGCTCCAGACGCGCAGGCTCAGCAGTTGTGGCCCACGGGCCCAGCCGCTCCGCGGCATGTGGGATCTTCCCAGGCCAGGGCTCGAACCCGTGTCCCCTGCATTAGCAGGCAGACTCTCAACCACTGCGCCACCAGGGAAGCCCCCCGATCAAAATCTTTGTCTGAAGCTATCTTTGTTTCAGATCCATAAGTGTTTATCATAAGTGATGCCCCTTTAATAGATTATTTTCAGTAAAGTTTAGATTTGCTCCTGTCATTTTGTGTGGCTTGAATACAATGATTTTTCTTTAAAAACATTTAAACATGTTCATCAATTTTCATCTTTCAAAAAGATCAAAGTAATACCCAATTAATAGTATGTGTTTTACTGGCTGGAGAGAGCATTTCTGTCACTAAATTGGGCACAGCCCACGTTTGAAGGTATACATCGCGGGTCCCTCCTAAGGGGGAAAGACTAAAGTCCCCATGTAAGTAGACACGTGGAAGTCTGAGTGTAGACGGACATCCTGGTGTCCCCCACTTTTCCCGGGGCTCCTACCAGGCAGCTCCAGAAGCAATTTCCCTTGCCTGCTTGTTTAAGGTAATTACACCATGCGTTTCTTCCCCGCTGGCTCTGCTGAGGCAGAAAATACTTCATCATTTACTTCAGTCCTGAGAATAAAGCAAAAAAATCTGGAACATAAACACCATTTCTTCTTTGCATTCAAAGGCCGGGCTCAGGGTGAATTTGTGAATAACAAACCAAAGTTGGCAATCACGCTAATAAGTATGAAGTTGCCCGGGAGAGGTGTCCTGCAGTGGCCTGGAACTGAAGGGGTGCCGGGTTTTTGTCCTCTTGTTGGTAAATAACAGCCCTTTATTTACATACAGTTGTTCAGTTTCAAAAGATATTCAAAGCCTGGGTAGTTTCTGCATTTGCTTTATAGGGGAAGGGATATGTATGTGAATTTTTAAAGGGATTTCACCCTAATTAAATCTATACTGCCCGGAGAGAGCTGTAGGTTGCAACAGGGAAAGGAGACGCATGCGATCAGCTGTAAACAGGCGCTTTCTTTCTGAAATCAGAATTACCCTGAGTTCGTATTCATCATCGACAGTCTCAGGCTCAGAGAAATCCCAGGGCCAGGCGCCTTTGGGTTTAAGAAGAGAACTTTGAACTCTCCATTTCAAAAACAGAATTTCTCCTCCTCCTCGTGGTTAGCAAAAGCATCTGATGCGAAGCATTTCCATTCAAACTCTCCAGACTTTAAACATTTTCCATTTTAAGCTCCTAGCAATGAAAACCTCTGGTAATGAGTTCCCTGCCCCCGACAGAAGTCCTGCATCCAATTTGTACTCCTTCCTGGTGAAATGGTTTACAAGTCTGAGAGGAAAAAAATCCAAAGGAATGCTCTAGAGAAGGAATGAAGTGCTATCATTGAAATCTTTATTTATGGGAAGAGAAAGAGCTAAAACATTACCTCAGAATGCAAGATTACAACATCAGTCGGATATAAAGTAAATCTATTCTAGTGGTGAAACATCAGAAACCCATAATCCTTTCTCAAAGCCCTTTTGTTATTTTAATGTATGACAAAGTATGCTTTTTTTTTTTTAGAAGAAAAACACTTAGATTTGAGAGGTTTCTTGCTCCAGTAAAAGTAATTTCACTGATTTAAAAAGTTTTAATTTTCTGTAACCCAGACTTTACTGTGCTGGCCAAGCATATGCACACGGTTAAGGTAATTTTTAGCTTCAACAGAATTGGTCGCAGTGACCACCAAGATGGGCTTCAAGTTGCTATGACAAAGGTAGCCTAAAAAGCACTTAAGTTAAGCGGGGCATTTTTGGTTGCCAATTTGAAACTTTTGCCTTTTATAGTTTTTTTTTTTTCTTTAAGTGGCTGAGGATGGATGCGTAAATTGCAATAATTTACTGTATTTTCTCTCTCTTTATGTCAGGTATTTCATAAGGATCCTGGTTACTTATCTCCTAAGTGACTTTTTAAAGACTAGTAAGAAACAAGGAAATTGTGAAGAAAATTGGGCAAATGGCAAAAAATAAAATAAAATAAAATAAACCTGTTTCTCTGCAGAAGCTCTTTCAGGCAAGTCATCATGGGAAGCCCATGAGAGGGGGTGGGGCTGGAGAAGGGAAGCAGCTTCTCTGTGTTGACCCTGGCTTCAGGCTGGATATAAAACTGAGGAAGATGGGGTCCACTCTCCTGGAATGAATACAGTGTGCACATTGACACACTATAATGTGGCAGATGATGAGAGTGAAAGCAGCTACCAAGAGCTCTCTTTTTAAAATATATTAACAATTTGACCTTTCCTTAATGACTCAGAGTTGGAGGTTAACCAACAGAAATTTATTGAGTGCCTAATACATGCTCTGGCCATGGGCTCTATTGGGGAAAAAAAAACCAAACACTCTGGCACTCATGGAACTTATATCCCAAAGATAGTAGTCAAACAAAAGCTATAATACAAGATAGAAAGATGACTGACAGATTGAAAGGCAGGTAGATAGATAGATAATTGATAGAAGATAGATAAAGTGAGGATGGATAGATAGATAGACAGATAGATAGAAAATTGGTAGATAGATAATAGATATAGATAGATAGGTAGATAGATTATAGGTAGATAGAAAGATAATAGGTAGGTAGATAGATAATTGGTAGATAATAAATAGATAGATGATAGATAAATTGGTAGATAGATAATAGGTAGGTAGACAGATAGATGATAGGTAGATAGATAGATAGATAGATAGGTAGATGACAAGCAGTATGTCCAAAGCTGATGAGTACTATGGGAAAGTTCCAAGAGCCAGGATGGGAAATAACTGAGAATAGAGTTGCCAGGGTGGGTGTCGCTGAGGTTGAGGACATTGCACAGAGACATGAAGCAGCTGGAGAGTCAGGCCAGCAGAGGTCTGGGGAAGAGCATTCCAGGTAGAGGCAACAGCAAAAACAAAGCCCTCAATTCAGGAGGAGATTATGAATATTGGGTTATTCATAACTATACAAAACTACAAACCCCAGGGTCAGTGCAAGGTTTTGAGCTCCTCTACTAAGTGACCTCAGGCTTCATGGTATAAATTCCTGACTCTGAGTTTACTTATCTCTTTCCTCCAGGTCAGCCCCTCTTCTATAACAAATCAATCTTTCCCTGCCCCAGAAATTAGCACCTGCCTCCTTTTCATCTGTTAGATCTGAAGTCATGTGATTTAGGAAAACAGATGAGCAAACCTGTGAGACTTGGGTCTACGGAAGATTGGTGGTGCCCAGGGTGAGGGTCTGTCTGTACCGCGAAGAACCCCATCACTTTAGTGCACTGGGTGTCCCGTTGTCTTTTACACTGTGAATCTCTTCAAGCCGGGGCCACGTGGTACCCTATCTATGTTCTTTCATACCCCGCTAGCACTGGCACCTTGTGCTGTAGGATAAGTAGATGCCCCACGAATGCATGAGTCAACTTTGAGATATCTTTTTGTCTGTTCAAATGCCTTTTCCCTTCCTTCATGGTTCTTATCACTTGTGGATGCCAGATAAGTGAGTGTTGGGGTGAATACGAGCGTGCTTGTTTAGAGCAGCGTTTTTCACCAGAGCATTTTCCAATCCATGACCTCACTTGGATTCTAGCAACAGCCCTATGAAGTACATGGAGAAAATGCTATTAGCCGCAACCTCTAGATGGGTTGGCAGATGGAAAGAAGCTAAGTGACCCACACCACAGTGACAGGCAGACCCCACTAGGTCAAGGAGTCCTGAGTTCGCACGTGGCCTGGGGCTATCTCCAGAATGGACAATGACAGCTGCAACAGCAGAGGCTTGGAATTCCTCCAGAAACACGTGAACTGGAGGACCAGCTTAGCTCCAGTCAAAATGTAAACTGCCAGAATTCACTCAGGAATGAACCTGGTAGGTGCAGCCTATGTGAAACGTTTCTAGAAATAGGTGTAGGGGCTGAGGTTTTGGGGAATCGGGGGTCGAGAGTGCTGGCCTGGGCTCGGCCACCAACGTGCTAGAAGGCACAGCAGTTCCCCTCTCTGAGCCTCTGTTTCCTCAGTTATAAGAAGAGAGGTGTCCTAGACTAGCTTTCTCAGAGCGGAGGGGGGAAGCCAGGCGGTTCCCTGAGAGAACAGAGCATCTGCTGAGGCAAGCTCTGTGAGCATGACCCTCCCCGCTTCCTTTCTCTCTCCATCCCTCAATTCAGGTGGGCAGCAGTACCCAGCTAACATTCAGTAACACTATTTTCACTGAATTTATGTTTACATTTTCTTTCTACTTACGGCAAAGGATGCTGATTTTTCATCTTTAGTAGGAATATCAAGATTCCTTTCAAAATAAATAGGTTTAATTAAACATAGTGATTTATTCAGAGAAAAATGTTAGGTAAATAACATTATAGGTGGGACACAGATGTTGCAAAATAATGTGTGTAGTTTAGGAGTGAGCGATGTTTGGGAATCCTGGGTCAGATAGCCCCGAGGATTCTCGTGCTTTGCAAAGCAATAGAGGATGGTGGTCATGAACGTGGGCTCTGAACTGCCTGGGTCTGCATTCCTGGCTCTGCCATTTACACCTGGATAAACTTGGGCAGGTTACTTAATCTCTCTGTGCCTCACTTCTCTTATCTGTGAAATGGGAGTAAGAGTGCACCTACAGCAAGAGGTTGCTACATATAGCATTTAGAAGAGTGCCTGGCTCAGTGTAAGCACTACATGAGTGCTTCCTCTTATTATGACCTCAAGCGGTCCTTGGTTGGACCACAAGCCAAGGGCTTTTGGAAGAGGGAGGTGGGCCCCAGTGACCATGTCCATATTCAATGGCTTACCAGGGCCGCTTGCTCATACCTACTGTTTCCAGCCCCAGGCTGTTCCTAGGAAATCCAGTTGCTTTCTTCTGGTGCAAATTCACCACATTCTCCTGGGTTCACATGTACAGAGAGGGCCATTCTAAGCAGGTTGAATTTTCGTTTATAATTTACTACCCAACACTCCTCACACAAGTGAGTGAGATGCCCCCCAGCCATCTGCATTCCCTGGCAGCAGAGAGCAGATAACTGTTAATAGACTGGCTTGGGGAGTTTATTTAAAAGGAAAGTTAATTGTATTCTTTTCTAGGGAGGTGTGAAGATGCTTGGGTAGCGTGGTTGTGGCATACACACCCCATCAGCAAGCATCCTGAGGATGAGCCCAAGCAGTGACGGGAAACAGGGAGCCAACTGTCACCTGCACGTTGTGCAGAGAAGGTCACGGTGTAGATCAGGATCTTTCCAGTAGGGCAGAAGCTTCTGGATTCTGGAATTGCTATTCTGAGCACAGTGGCAAACAAACTGCCCCCACCTCTCTTAGTTTCCTCCTATTCTTCATATTTCCACTCCCACTCCCACAAAACAATTGCAAAAAGCCATGGTGGCAGAATTTAGTGTGATCAAGGGGCAGGATAACACAGTGCTTACAAGTGTGGCTTCTGAAGCCAGGCTGCCTGAGTTTCAGTTCTGGCTTTTCTCCATACTAAGTGAATGACATTGGGCAAATTACTTAAACTCTTACTACCTCAGTTTCCTGGTCTACAAAATGAGTGCAATAGCACCTACCTCATAGGGTTGTTGGGAAGCTTAAATACATGTAAAGCACTTTCAACAGTGTCTATAACATAGCAAGACAGGATAAATGTTAGCAACTATTGTTTACTGAAAAAATTCTTCCACTAGGCAAGTATCTCATACACTGAGTGTAGCAGTCAGCCTCCAAGATGGTCCCCAAAGCCTCTAAGATGGTCTCCTGGCATTCATGTTTTTGCATTGTTCCTTTCACATCGAATGGGGATGCAACCACTAGAACATTGAGGAAATGATGGAGTGTGACTTCTGAGGGTAGGTTGTAAACATCATTGCACCTTCCACCTTGCACTCTATTCCAACAGCCACCATATGAAGGCTGGAGGATCCACTTCCAAAGTGGCTCATGCACATGGCTGACAAATTAATGCTGACTGTTTGCAGGAGGTCTCAGCTCCTCCCCACATGGACCTCGCTATGGGGCTACTTGAGTGTCCTCACAGCATGGCAGTTTGCAAGCGAACCTGAGTAAGTGATCCAAGAGAGTGCATATGGCTAATACTGTTGTCTTATCTTACACTTAATTTCTTATTCTCAAAAGTCCATATTTTCTCCAGTTTTATTACAAGTATCAAGCAGAAGCTATCTAAAAGCTTTGTTTCCTTAGGTAAATGTTTTTCAAAAGAATTATCTTCTGCATCTTCAGGCAATGTTCCCTTCTGTTTTTTTTAAGCTATAGGCTTGTCTTTTTTTTTTTTTCTCAATCAATTGCCCCAAATTCTCTCTTCCTTTCTTCCTTCTTTCCTTCCCTCCTTCCTCTTTTCTTTCTTCCTCCTCCTCCTGCTCCTCCCCCTCCTCCTTTCTTACCCAGGAATAAAGAAGGGCTCTCTCCATGTTAGCTGTTATCCATGTTTGCTTCTAACACAGTAGGTGGACTTGTCCTGACCCTTCATTTAACAGTGGTAACAAACCACCCAACTTTCAGTGGCTTAAAGTATCAATGATTTATAATTGCTCACATCTGTGGATCTACTTGGATTTGGCTGATCTAGGCTGGGCTCAGCTGAAGCCTCTGCTTCAGACATCTTGGCAGCTCTCATTGCAGGACTGTTGGTTGGTTAGAGCAACCCCACTCCATATGTCTCTCATCCTCCTTTGACCTCCTGCCTAATGTAGGCATGTTTTTCTTACAGTGATGGTAGAGGTACCAAACAACACATAGGAGCACAAGCTCAGGATCAGAGCTGTCACACTGTCCTCTCACCTATATATAACAAAAACAGGTCACATGGCCAAACCAAACTTCAAGGAGCATGAAACTGTATTTCCCCACTCTGTTCTTGGAGATGGCAGGAGAACTACAAAGTCACTAGGAAAGGATGAATGCAGGGAAGGGTAAGGAATTGGGGCCAACAATGCAATCACCTACAGTGGTTCAAAGATAAACAAGAGATCTCTTGACTTGGGGTCCGCCTTTAAGGATTCAACAGAAAAGACTAAAAAAGGATGGTCTGAGAGGAGGAAGGGTATCAAGGGGAAGACATCAGTGAAGAGCAGTCCAGCTGAGCTCCACCAATTCTCTCCTTGCTCGGGGCTTCATCCCATCCTCCCAGGATTGCTCACGCCTGCTATTACCACAGCCTCTCACGGAGCCAACTTGGTTCCAACCTACTGATTCTTTCTCTTGGAGTCTGCAAGGAAAAACCATGCAGTGCTGATTTCCAAGCCAGTCCAACCAAGCCCATTAGACCCTTCCATCTGCATGTGGATCAGCTCTTACACGTCTGAGCACATTTCTTGACTGTGACTTCCTGGAAGCTTCATTGTTTTTAATTGCAAATACGTACTCCCCAACTGGTACAGTGAGCAACTCCCTAATGGGCTTCATTATGGCAATGGGCAGAATTTTTTGTACAGAAGAAAAATCATTTCCCTGGAGGACAGAGCTCAGCCTACATTCTGTATTCCAAGGATTTGGTCTCCACTCCCCATCATCCCAGAGAATGGCACTCACTGTCTGCTTGGGACACGCAGACTTTCGGCCTAGTTCTTCAAAGAAAACCACATCTAATGCGACTTGTGTGTTCTACCTGCTCAGGAAATCACGGAGAAAAATACAACGTTATCTAATCCAGGAGTCAGCAAACTTTTCTATAGGAGGCCAGATAGTACATATTTCATGTTTTGTGGGCCATCCGGGCTCTGTTGCAACCTCTCAACTCTGCCCTTGTAGCATGAAAGCAGCTATGGACAACAGGTAAACAAGTGGGCATGGCTGTGTTCAATAAAAGTTTGTTTACACAAACAGCTGGCTGGTCAGGCTAGCACTGGCTGACCTCTGCTCGAATCTAAGCCCTCATTTTATGTATGTGGAAACTGAGACCTTGGGGCTACTTTTTCCGTCATCACTGAATCTTGCATATATCTACATCATGGCCATGGGCTTTTGGTGTCATGCTTCTTGGGGGGGCGACACTCAGCTGGGATGCCCCCACATGAGTGTGCTGAGTGGTGGATGCCCATACCTTCCTGGTGGTTAAACAGCTTAAATATCATGCTTGCTTGTGTTTTCTTTGTTTGTTTGTTTGTTTATATTCAAGGCTTCCTACAAAAGCAACCTGAGACTGGAGACCTTGAGTCACCCATCTTGTAACCCCAGTGACTTCCCAGCTCAGCCCTTGGTACAACAGAAAAGCAGTTGTAATAAATGAATGAGGCCCAGAGAACAGAAGTGACTTGACCAAGGTCATACAGTCTAATACAGAGGTCCAGTTCTGCTCCCATTATGCTTGCAATCCAGTGGGGGAGACAGACACAGAGCAAGGAATGACAGCAGAATATGCTAAGGCTCCTGGTGGAGGTGGTGCAGGACCACATGGTGCACAGGACAGGGCACCCGGTCAGGACACTGAGTCAGGGAAGGCTTCTCAAGGGAGGGACATCTAATCTGAGTTCTGGAGGATGAGTAGGAGGAAGCTAAGTCCCTGTGATTCCTTGGACCTTGTCATTCAGAAGGAAAGTGGAGAGAAGATGTTCAGGATAATAGGGTCTGAGCTCAAAAGGGTGAGGTCTGAGCGAAAGGTAGTGAGTTGGGCATCAGGAGCATGTAACAGGTAAATTAGGGAATTTTCCCTGGGCAAGGAGGCTTTCCCAAGGAACACTCACACCCTGGCCTTCCCCCACCCCAGATCAGATGCCGTTGCATGCCTGGAGGCCAGGGTTGCTATCTCTAAGGCTGGTGGTTGGACTCATGACCTAGAAGCTGCAGCTGTCCCTCCACTGTCTGACCACCCAATTCCGAGGGGATCTGGATGGACTCTCTCTACCCACACCCACCAGTGTCCAAGAGGTTCATCGCAGAGCCTCATGACTGGGGGACAGAGCCATTCTACATGACCTACATAGAGTCAGACCATGGCCTTGGCTGCTCTGGAGGCCCCATAGCCCAAGGACGGGAAGAACAATTTCTGTGTCCTGCTGCACTTCCCACGGCATCAGTGCCCTGACATGATGCTGTCTTCTGGACCACACACCAGCAAACACTGTGGTGGTGCAGGTACCAATAGTTCAAGAGGCCTGAGTAAAGGGAAGAACATTCGCTGGCTGTAACAACAGGCACAGAACAGAGCCGGTCCTGACCAGATCCTAGAAGCCCTTTCAATCCTGAGATCCTTTTCTTGCTCTTGACCTGAAACATCATGTGAATAGCTTTTTTCTTGGGGCTAGAGAGGAGCAGTGGAGATGCAGAGGGTTCTGAACCACTTCTGACTTGGAAGATGGGAGTATTAACCTTCAACACTTGCTAGAACAGGAAGCAAGACGACCATATCCACATGGAAACAATCAAAGGCCAGTGGTATTTTTCCCTTAGGGTGAATCCAGCTTTAAGAGACACAAATCTGAGACAGGGGCAGATGAAAAAAACTTACCTGGCCTGGAAGAGAGAGGAAATGCTCTGCTGGACCATTTCTAGAAAATATACTGGAAATCTAATAAATATATATATATTTTTTTAAATCAGTCTATAACTGAACTAGAACTCTTAATGTAATTTGGTTTTTAACAAGAGGAGTTGGAGTTCTGCTATTTGACCATACTTTTGGAATTCGCTTTTAAAGTTAGACATTAGCCCGTGTTGGCAATATGTCGGGATCCCCAGGGACACTAACACATTTCGAATTAACACCCTGATTGGGAAATCCCTAACTCCAGGTCAGTCCTTGCCGGAGGATCACAATTCTGTTTTCACATTCCATTTTGGCTTGCCGCGTGCAGAGCCACGGCTGTGTCCATAGTAATGACCCCTCGGCTGCTTCTCCAAAATGAGGAATCTGGCCATCTCTGACCCCAAGAGCCTGTGCTGCCGCTGTCCACCCAAGAGTTCAGACCCTCCCTTGGGAATCAGGCCACTGCTGTCAAAGTCCATGTAAAGAGAACAAGGTTCACGGACTCTGGACCACAGAGGAAAAGTTTCAACATACGCATTGCAAACTTTGCGAACAGCACCGGGAGAAAAAGCAGTGTGGGGCTGTCTCCCTCTACTACTGCACTCTGTGTTTGAAACTTTTCAAACAAGTGTTATTTTCTAGAGTATCCAAGTACATCAGAAAACTCAGCCAACACGGTCTCAAACATATGAGGATTTATGTGCCCCATGGAGCAACAGGTGTAGAAGGAAATTCCTGGTGTAACTGCTCAAGGAATTCATCAAGGACCCACATCCCTCTGTCGTTCTGCTCCTCGGTCCTGTGGACATCAAACCAGCCATCTCTGTCACAAGATAGCCATGGCACTTTCCACATATAGGAGGAGAAAGATGAGAGGCTGAAGACCAAAAGCCTTCTCCATGGGAGGTGTGTTTCCCAACATTTTCTTTTGAAAAAAAAATTCTAACATATGGCAAAGTTGGAAATATTTTACAGGAAGCATTTGTATATCCAGCAGCTAGATTCCACCATTAACATTTTCCCATATTTGCTTTATCACATATCTTTCCAGCTCTCCAGCTCTCTAACCATCCATCAACTCACAGGATTGATTTTTGAGGCATTTCAAAGTAAACTACAGACATTGGTACACCTCCCTCTGATGAGGTTTTTCCCTGTCCATTCGTTGGCCAGAAATGCATCACACGGCCACCTGGCTGCAATGAAGGCTGGGAGGTGATGTATTTAAAATCAGGTTATATAAGTAAGAAAGAAATGGCACTAGACATTGGGCAGGCAACTAGCAATGTCCGCACAGAAGGCACAGCTCTTTATACGGTTTGGCTTCACTAGAATTTTTACCTCTCTTACCTGAAGATGCACCCAGAGCTGAACACTAATGTGGAAGAACCGATGGGAAGCCCTTGGGGCTGAGCCCACACGATTTGATGGCTTAACCTCTGGCACATTCAGCAGCTGTCCTCTTTAGGGGCACAGATGGACTGAGGAACAGCCCCTTTCCCCCTTTGACAGCTGCTGGTCCTGTTCTCAATCTTGTTATCTCAAAAAGTTCATTGGAAGGTGGGGAGATCCATATTGGTGAATATTTACATGATCAAATTACACCTATCCGATGGTGATGCTTCCAGAAACTCAGTCACCCAAAATGGAGGTATAAACCAGAATAGAATTGTGTAACTCTACGTTATGTAAATAAATTGTGCAGAAAGAGTGAATCCTGGGACAAGAGTTAGAGAGTTTGGGTTCTGGTCTCAGCTCTGTAGCTAACCATCATGTCATCTCCATCAGTTCACTCCTTTCTGGGCCTCCTTTCCTTTGTTGGGGACGTAATCTATGTAAACTAACAAACAGCTCTCACTGCTGAGCCATTCTCTATTCTATGCCTGGGATGATTTTATCACAACCACATGATCGCCATCTTTAAGGACTGATAAGTCTATGCAGTGGAACAGACCCCATTTCTTTACCCTGCAGGCTATCATGTTGGTAATTACACGTAACATAAGGCAGCAACTAGACAGTGTGTGGTAAGAAATGACAGACTAATGGAGAAAGGAAATAAAAGTACAAAAGTGCAGCCATATGGGGACATTTAGTGAAGGTGTGAAAGCTCTACACACAGCTGCCCCGTGGACATCCTGCACCACCATACGAATCTATAAATGATGATTCTAGTGATTACTCTGAACCATTACAAGGTCTCAATTATGTTCAGTTAAATCTGGTTAAGGGACAGAGGCGTTTGTAACTCATTTGAGAAATATTTCCATAAAATGTTTATTTTCAACGTTAATTACACTTAGGTCGCCTGGATAACTCGTATGTTTTGTTTCATCTCCCCGTGATGCAGGATACACCGCATCCTGTCGACTATGTCCTATATACAGAGTTATAAATGCACTCACTTGTTTACTCAGTAGGTAGAATGCCACCTCCGTGTGAAGTGCTGTGAGCCCATGAGAGGTATATAAAGGGTCATGGAGAATTAAAGGAGGGATAGACGGCCAACTTGAATTTCATGAAGGCAATGGCCCATCCTCCATACTTGTAATAGCTGCAGAGCAACTCATGTGCAGTGATGGATGAGGCTCTCCTGGAAGAATAGGGGGAAGGTTCAGGAGTCCAGGAGTGTGAAGGGGGTTTCCGGATGAGAGTGGGTTTGGTGTGGCCAGAGGAAAGGTGGATTATGAGTGATGTGAAAAGATATGTGAATGTTCTTGGCAATAAAAGAATACTGACTTTTACTTATAGACTGTGAGACATCATGAAAGGTATGACAGGATCAGAGTTGTGCCTTGAGAAGAATGTTCTGGAAGCAATGTGTAGGCTGTACTGACACAGGGAAAGGTTGGGACAGCAAGACCCAGTATGTGGCTATTGAAATAGTTAAATTAAAAATGAATGAGAGGTTCCATGCAAAGACTTGTGCACAAATTTCATAGCAGTTTTAGTCACAATAGCCCCAAACTAGAAACAAAGCCCTTCAGCCGGAGAATGGTTAAACAAATTGTGGTATATCCACACAATGGAACACTACTTAGTAATACAAAGGAACAACTGTATGTGCAAAACATTTATGAATCTCAAAATCATTATGCTGAGTAAAAGAAGCCAGACAAAAAGAGTAAATTTTGTTTTTTAATAAATTTATTTATTTATTTTTGGCTGCATTGGGCCTTCATTGCTGCGCACGGGCTTCTCATTGTGGTGGCTTCTCTTGTTGCGGAGCACAGGCTCTAGGCACACAGCCTTCAGTAGTTGTGGCTCACGGGCTCTAGAGCACAGGCTCAGTAGTTGTGGTGCACGGGCTTAGTTGCTCTGCGGCATGTGGGATCTTCCCGAACCAGGGATCGAACCCATGTCCCCTGCATTGGCAGGCAGATTCTTAACCATTGCACCACCAGGGAAGCCCCAAAAGAGTAAATATTGTATGATCCCATTTATATAAAATTCTAAAAAATGCAAACTAATTTGTGCTAAAAACCAAACTGGTGGTTGTTTGGGACACTAGAAGGAGGCTTGGACTGCAAATGGAGCACAAGGAATATTGGGGGTAATGGAAATGTTTCGTATCTTAATTGTGGTCGAGGTTTCACAGGCATATACTTCTGTTAAAACTAATGGGTTGCACATTTTAAACGGGTGCAGTTTATTATACATATATCACATTCTGTGAAGTTGATTTAAAAAACTAAGAGAGATTTCTGGACAAAAATGGTGGATGGAACTTATCTACTTTCATTCCTTCCACCATAATACTAAAACCATCTTTTAAAGGCACATATCTACAAGGACAGTAAATAGAAAAAGAGTCATTAGCAACCAAGTTAATAGAAGCTGGAAACAATGAAGAAACCTGAGATGATTGGATCCTTAGGGGCTGATGGGAAAAGCCAAGACCCACTCACTACACAAAGGGTAAGAAATTCTAATGGCTCCAGTTACCTCTAGACGTAGGGGTGAAGGGAGGTTGGAAAAGTAAGGAGAATTGATTGAAAATCTGTTTATAAGCATTTGGCTTTTAAGCTGATATCCTTCCCCACCCTCTCCCTGGAGAAGACGAACAGGATGTCTTTGGACTGAGAGATATTAGACATGGTAGAGGGAGGGAAAACATACCAGGCCAGTGTGATAAGGGAAGTTACACATGCTGGAAGTTGAGATGCCCACCCATTTACTCATTTAGGTCCCAGAAAGCTGGTAGCCAAGACTTCAACCTTTAAGCAGAAAGTGGTGGCATCTTTGGAGAATTTGACTGGTCTGAAAGGCAAGACCTAAAACACTGTCATTGAAATCACAGCCCAGTTAGGTCATCCTACCACAGATAAGGCTGTGATGTTTAAGCTCCCCTCATGCTCTCAGAGCTTTAAATCAGCATGTCATCTCTGCACTCTTAAATATAACCAGACAACCAAGGATTATAATGCAAAAGAAGAAAACCAAACAAATGAACATAAATAAGCAATTTGGTGGAAACAGATAATTTGCAATTAGAAGTAAACCTCTGAGACCTAAGATATTGCATACCATAAAACAAAAACAGATTACTATAAAAAGGGAAATTCTGAGAATTGTAAAAAGAGCTCCAAGAATTTAAAATAGAGCAGAAATGAAACCCTCAGTTGAAAACTTGGAAGATGATAATATTATCTTAAAAATAGAATGAAAGCAAAAACAAAACAAGAGATTCTAGAAAGAGAGGTGGATTTTTTCTGTAAGAAAGGGGAAAAAATCAATAAAATATTTTAAGAAAGTTTCCCATAATTGACAAACATTAGTTGGTAAAATTGAAAGGGCCCAGGACAATGAATGAAAAAGACCTTGCAAAGACATACCAACATGAGCTTCCAGAACACAGAAGACAGAGAGAAGAGATTACAAGCTTCCAGAGAGAATGAAAAAAGAAGAAAAATAAAAGTGGTTCACCCACAAGGAATCAAGAATCATGATGCCTTCAGATTTCTCAACAGCAATACCAGAAGATAGAAAGTAATGGAATAAGACCTTCAAAATTCAGAAGGAAAATTAATACCAATTTATAATTTCAAACTCAGTCTATTATTCAATTACAGGGTAGAATAAGGCAATTTCAATCAGGCAAGTTCTCAGAAAAATTTTTCTTCTCTGCACCCTTTCTTAGAAATGTCTCGAAGATGAGGGCCACCAAAACAAGAGATTAAGAAAGAGGAAGATGTGGAGTACAGGTAATAAGAGCTCAACATGGGAGGGAGATAAGAGAAAGTCCTAGGATGACGATGTGGGGAGATTTCAGAATGATACCTCTGGTCTGCAATTAATAGTTGTTTTTCCTATTAGGAGCTTAGAGCCCAAATGGTATCTCTTGCTTACTAAAATATTTTTTTAAAGCCCAAAACCAAAGTCCTAACCTCTGAGGCATTTTTTGTGCAAAAAAAAATTACCCAAGAGCTTATTAGAATGCAGATTCTATTGCTTCCATTCCAATGGGGCGCCAGGAAAATGCAGTTTGACCGGTTACTTCAGTAAAGTACATGTGGTCCATGACCACATCTGCAGAACATTTCTCTAAACAATAACACTAACAGCTGAGCACATGTAAACATGGTTATGGCCTGCCAGTATATCTACTCTTTTTAAAATTGAGATATAATTCACATAAATGAATTTCACCATTTTAAAGTTTAGAGAGAGTTCCGCGGTTTTTAGTGTATCCACAGAGTTGTGCAACCATCACCACTGCCTAAATCCAGAACCTTGTCATCACCCCCAAAAGAAACCCTGTATCCCTTAGCAATTACTCCCCATACCCCCCTCCCTCCTTGGCATTTACTAAACTACACTCTGTCTCCATGGGTTTTCCTCTTGTGGATATTTCATATGAATGGAATCATATGTGGCCTTTTGTATCTTGCTCCTTTGACCTAGCATAATGCTTTCAAGGTTCATCTATGTTGTTGCAGGTATTAGTACTTAGCTGCTTTTTATGGCTGAATAATATTCCATTGTGTGGATCTATGACCTTTTGCTTATCCATTCATCAGTTGATGGACATCTGGGTTGTTTCCATCTTTTGGCTATTGTGAATAATGCTGCAATGAACATTAAATACTGATCTTCAGTGCCGAATTCTCAGGCTGCAAGATGTATTTACTGGCATTCTATTGTTTGGGTTATTATCCCCCTAAAATTCCCCTGGTCAAAAATGCTTTATCCTTTCCTAACAAAATATTATTTAATGAGATTATTATGACAATGTATCAAAGTTCTAAAAAATCAAAAAATGACAGGGATTTGTGTTTAGATGTTTTTCATAGCAATGACTTTTTGATTAGAAGTTGAAACCAGAGGAAAATCTCAGCTCTAATGAAATGGCTCAATAGATACCCATGATCTGGGTGGTTTACTGTAGTGACCAAATTAATAATTTTTATATTTGCTGACAAGTATCATATTATTCTAAAATAATTGTGCTAATGGATCATCAACTGAACCATGCTTATAAAATACAGGGTTGGCCAAAAAGTGCCTTCAGTTGTTTTTTTTTTTAATTTATTTATTTATTTATTTTTGGCTGCGTTGGGTCTTCGTTGCTGTGCGGGGGCTTTCTCTAGTTGTGGCAAGCAGGGGCTACTCTTCGTTGTGGTGCGCGGGCTTCTCATTGCGGTGGCTTCGCTTGTTGAAGAGCATGGGCTCTAGGCACGCGGGCTTCAGTAGTTGTGGCTCACGGGCTCTAGAGCACAGGGTCAGTAGTTGTGGCACACGGGCTTAGTTGCTCCACGGCATGTGGGATCTTCCTGGACCAGGGATCGAACCCACGTCCCTTGCATTGGCAGGCGGATTCTGAACCACTGTGCCACCAGGGAAGTCCCAATGCCTTTGGTTTTTTAAATAAAAATAAAAGACACAGTCTTCATTTTCACCAAGAACTTTATTGAATAACGTATTCACCATTTTGTACCACTACCTTCTGCCATTTTTCAGGCAACTTCTTAATTCCTTCTTCCTAAAACTTTTTTATCTTTTTGAGCAAAGAACTGTTCCAGGTGCCTTTTACAGTCTTTCAGGGAATTGAAATTTTTTCCATTAAGAGAATTTTGTAAAGACTGAAATAAATGGAAATCTGAAGGTGCAATGTCTGGTGAATACGGCAGATGAATCAGAACTTCCTAGGCAAGGTGTAACAGTTTTTGCCTGGTCATCAAAGAAACATGCGATCCTGCATTATCCTGATGGAAAATTATGCGTTTTCTGTTGACTAATTCTGGATGCTTTTTGTCGAGTGCTGTCTTCAGTTGGTCTAACTGGGAGCAGTACTTGGAACTGTTAGGTTTCCGGAAGGAGCTCATAATCGAGGACTCCCTTCCAATCCCACCATATACACAACATCACCTTCTTTCACTGAAGACCGGCCTTTGGTGTGGTTGGTGGGGGTTCATTTCGCTTGCCCCACGATCTCTTCCGTTCCACATTATTGTACAGTATCCACTTTTCATTGCCTGTCACAATTTGTTTTAAAAACAGAAAGTTTTCATTACGTTTCAGTAGAGAATCGCATGTGGAAATACGGTCAAGAAGGTTTTTTTTCGCTTAACTTATGTGGAACCCAAACATCAAAGCGATTCACATAACCAAGATGGTGCAAATGATTTTCAACGCTTGATTTGGATATTTTGAGTATGTCGGCTATCTCCCGCGTGGTATAACATTGATTGTTCTCAATTATTGTTTCGATTTGATCGCTATCAACTTCAACTGGTCTACCCGACCGTGAAGCATCATCCAGCAAGAAATCTCCAGCACGAAACTTCGCAAAGCACTTTTGACACGTTCGATCAGTCACAGCACCTTCTCCATACACTGCACAAATCTCTTTTTGCATTTCGGTTGTGTTTTTACCTTTCTGGAAATAATAAAGTATAATATGCTGAAAATGTTGCTTTTTTTCTTCCATCTTCAATATTAAAATGGCTACACAAAAATTCACCAATTTTGATTAAGTCTTTTTTTAAATGCACGCTGATATGACAGCTGTCACAAACAATCTAACAAAACTGTCTTGAATGAAGTTAAAGACAACTAACTGCTACTGGAGCCATCTTACAGAAGAAACCGAACGCACCTTTTGGCCCACCCAATAATCACTCAGGAGGTACCTAGAGTGCATCCTTTTAAATAACTGATGATCATGAAAACATGTACGTGATGGCAGTGGGGGTTATTTTGTAGCGTGCTGTTCCCCGGAGCTCTGTTGATGTTCTCCCAAAGTGTTGCGTGTCTGCATGGCACCAAAGGACAAGGAACAATCATCCTCGCAAAGAGCCCAGGAGGAGGGTGGCGAGGCTGTGGGGAGCCCAGTCGTCCTGAGATGGAAAGGGCCAGCTTCTCTGGATGGCCAGAGGTCCAGCTGCTGCATTCCTAAGCACGGTTTCCCCACCCGCTACAGCCTCTTCCAGAACCATTATCCCCTTGGGGACAACGGGGGATCACAGCAGGTGTAAAAGCACCAAGTAAAACTTCTTCAACCATAGAGGGAAAGGCTATGACTAAGTGCAGCTCCTAAGAGTGGATGGTGGATCTGCAGAAAGGCAGAGGGCCACCAGCAATGGTCCCAGAGGCTGAGACCATTGCGGAGGGGGCTGCCGCGGGGAGCAGGGGCAGGCTGGGTCCAGAGGTGGCCCCTGCAGCTGGCAGCCCCTGAGATCTCTGGGCCTCCACAGCAAGTGGGCTTGACCCATGTCAGTGATCGCGGGAGTGCTTGGGTCTTCAACATGCTGTGTGGCTGGCCTGGGCTTATTCTACTCCTGACCTGCAGCTTCGCCCCTGACCTCCCCACTCTTGGATTCCTCTTATCCACCCCCAATCCTCTTAAGCCTCTAAGAGTGTCACCTCCCCCTCACCAGAGGGCCTTGGGCTGTTCCCCGGTGTGGAGCATGCTTCCACGCTCTCGCCTTTTCAGAGCTGAGCTCCACTCTCCCGTCCTCAGGGAAGTCTCCCTGGTCCTCCTGCATCTTGACCCGGTCACGTGCACTTATCGTGGCCTCTCCTGGAATTGAGAACTCCTTTACACCGTTTACCCCAGTTACTTTTATCTCTTTGGGTGACTCCGATGACATCTTTCTCCTACACTGGACTTTAAGAGGAAAGTGACTGCAACAGGGAAGCCTACATTCTTTTCTTTTCTTTTTTTAACATAAAAACAAATTTTTTAGAGCAGTTTTAGGTTTACAACAAAATTGAAAAGACGGTACAGAGCTACCTCATATACCCTGCTCCCACACGTGCATAGTCTCCTCCCTTATCAATATCACTCTCCAGAGTGGTACATTTGTTACCAAGGATGAACCTATATTGTCACATCATAATCACCCAAAGTCCACTGTTTACCTTAGGGTTCACTCTCGGTGTTGTCCATTCAAATGTATAATGGCATATATCCGTCATTAGAACATCATACAGAGTGTGTTCACTGCCCCCCAAATCCTCTGTGCTCCACCTTTTTGTCTCTCCTCTGCCCCCCAGCCCCAGCTCTGGTAACCCTTGATCTTTTTCACTGTCTCCAAAGTTTGGTCTTTTCCAGAAGGTTACATAGTTGGCATCATATCGTGTATACACTCTTCTAGTCCAGATGGAGTTGCATTTAGAACACTCAGTGCAGCCTGGAGGAATAACAGACATCTGAAAGGGGCAGCGTGAAGCCACGTTTCTCTACTGTAGAGGAACAGTGTTGGTAGTGAGGTGGTGTTAGTAGCAACAATAAAGTAATAATAATAATACTGGTGGCTGCCATTTACCATCCATTATATTGTTTAATTCTCTTAACAGCCCGGATGAAGTAGATATTATTCCCCTCACTTACAAACAAAGAACACAGGAAAGTTGCCGAAGGTCACACAACTTGTGAGCAAGAGAACCAGGCTTGGAACCTAGTGATTTGCATATTTGACTCTCCCAGGCCCTACACCCATTCTCATCTCCTTACCTTGGGTGTGTATGGAAGTGAGAGAACTAACTTTATATGTGCGGCTTTAAGTGTTTGAGCCCCAGGCCATGGAATCAGCCCATCTTCTTTCCCTGAATCCCTTCCCAGACGGGTCCCTTGAGCCAGACAGTGAACCCACTGGAATTTTAAAACAAGACCCTATGTGCGTAGTGCATGGCAGGCCACCAGTAACTCTCCTAATCCTGACTTTATACCCTTTTGCTAGGTACCACCTCATCCTCTTGTAAAAGTCACAAATCTATCTCTAAACCTTGAAGGCACGTGGGTTTCTGAACAAAGACTCATGCTGTCTCCTTTCAGGTACTTTTCATTTTTATGTTCCAGAAATTGTTCCTTACATAAACAGGAGGTATTTCCCTGTCTCTGCTCAGATACTGTGAATAATATGCTTTCAGCTGTCTGCAAATCTGATCAGAGACAGAACTCCATTTCACCACCTCTAACAACCATTCTTTTCCGGTAGAGAAACTTGCCATAGGACAAGCTCTAGCTTGGGGTAGGTCATAGCAGAGCACTGAGAGGATTATTCAGACTGGATCAATGTAAAAATCTCTGACCTTAAGTTTTACAACGTTCAGAGATTATTGTTATGTCTCCAGTGTTATTTTTGGCATCGGGAAACATGAGGTCAAGTGATGAAACATTTGGGGGAAGAGGTTTCAGTCAACGGTCACTATTTTTAACATCCCACCCAGGAGTGATCTAACCTTTGCAAAAACCTTTACCTCAAATGCATTTTTATTGTTAGGTCACACTGATAATTCTCTGTTGCATTACCTTTCCTGTTTAAAAAAAATAAATTAAAACAATCTAAGAAGGGAGATAATGTTTAATGGAAAAGGGCAGCGATGAGCTAATGGTTGCTTAGCAACTACTAGACATTGTTTTGCTGCTTCACTCTAGAGAAGCCAAAATGGCGGCTATAATCCTTCTCTAGCCCCCTGGACAGTGTAGGTATGAGTGACAGCTCCCTCTGGGCCCAAATCATTTTCTTCTTTGTCTTGGGCAGCAGATCATTCTTTTTTTTAGCTTCCCAAAGGAGAAAACTTGCTGCCTAATTCTTGAGTACGCTAAAGCCTTATACTTTCATCTTTGCAGAAAATCTATGCCTGAACTTTTCAGGTTCTTTCTCTGGGCAGTTTTACTTAAGTATTTTCATCCATTCCCCATTTCTCCCTTTGAGTTTCCCTGTCAATCAATTACCAACCCTGGTGAAGTATGTTTTGAGGTCAAACAAGGCACTTGACATGATTTAGTTTTAGAAAGTCTTCTCCTGTCCAGTCCTCCTAGGGCCCAGAGAAGGTTGGTAAATCTTTGACCATTGGGTATTCTCACAACTAGAGAATGGAGGGAGAGAAGAAACATAGTTACAGAAAGTATGTTAAGACTTTTCAGGATGATAAGCATGATCAGTAAGACTGAATGAAACTATTTTTACAATAACATTTCCCTGCGCTTATTCAAAAACCACAAATCTATTTTAAGGAACCCAAACTATCTGAAGTGCTTTCAGGTTTGCCCTTCTAAAACACAAGTAATTGGAAGTAGGTCTTATGTGGCCTTGACTAAAGGGATGAAATAGCCACTGTGTTACAGGTTGTCCATACTAGCTTGCTGATTTGGGACAGATAGAGGGGACGGGATCTCTTGGCCTTCTTATCTTAGTGGGCTGGGTACTCTAGAACAGGAGTTTTAAGTAGGGTCCTCTAGATAGGAAGTGTTTAGGAGATCCAAGAACCACTGGAATCATATCAGAATACAGTGTATATGTTCACATGTGTGTCTTTTCAGAGAGAGGGTCTGTCTGTGGCCTCCGGAAGTTTAAAAGCCAGTGGCAGAGAGGAAGCTGAGGATCTTTGTCAAGAATCGTTTGGTTTCAGAAAAATATACTGAGGACGTTTTAAAGCAAAAATGTCTCCAAAGGAAGGGAATATAAGAATTTATTGGGGGCTTCCCTGGTGGCGCAGTTGTTGAGAATCTGCCTGCTAATGCAGGGGGCACAGGTTCGAGCCCTGGTCTGGGAAGATCCCACATGCCGCGGAGCAACTAGGCCCGTGAGCCACAACTACTGAGCCTGCGCGTCTGGAGCCTGTGCTCCGCAACAAGAGAGGCTGCGATAGAGAGAGGCCCGCGCACCGCGATGAAGAGTGGCCCCCACTTGCCACAACTAGAGAAAGCCCTCGCACAGAAATAAAGACCCAACACAGCCCAAAATAAATAAATAAACATTAAATGCTAAAGATAAAACATTATTTAAAAAAAAGAATTTATTAATTAGCAGGTACTTCGGTTCATTCAGTCAGTCAAAATTTTTTATTGAACACCTATTATGTGCTAGTCATTGTGAAAAGTCCTAGGGATGCGGTCATGAAAAAGGAATGGTCCATTAAACCATGCTGTTGCAGCCAAGGGGACTGAATAACGTTGGTTGAATATATATTATGTGCTAGAGTTTTATGTACAGTAATAAAATCTTTACAAACAACCATATAAACTTCAAATTATTATCATATTAAACTTCAAATTATATATGAACTGAGAGCTTTCTGACTAAAGTCAGTTCTTTATCCACCCCACCTATAGGAGCTTAATTTGGAGAATTTTGGGGGCAGAATCCAGGAATACACTGAGTTGGGGTTTGGGTAGTTGAAAAGCAGCTTCTGCCCGGAATACGGTACAGTATTGGGTCTGGCTTCCCTAAAGATCCAGGGAGAGGATAGAAAATGCTCTGACCATATTTTACACACAAAATTAATACAGTAATACGAGCCAATGGTAATTGAGTGCTTACTGAATGCCAGGTCTCAGGTTAAACTTTCTATGTGCATGATCTTAACGTCCACAACAAGTTCACAAGGTAAGCATTACTACTAACGCCACTTGACAACTAAGATATTGAGGCTTAGAGAGTTCCCATAGAGTGAGAGTCCAGAGCCTAGATTCAAACCCATTTTACTGTCTTTCTTGTCATCTTTATACAGATATTTAACCTCTTTGGGTCATTAGGAAGCTCTTTAAAGGCTGGAGTCACCAGCTGTATTTTTGTTTCTTCCAGAAATTTGGCAAATGTGGGGAGTAATAACAGTAATACTAACACACACCCAAACATTCATACAAGTATCATCAAGAACTATGAAGGGGCTGAGATTTCGCCCTACTTAAAGTCAGCAAGTCAGCCTGCCACTGTTTCATGGATGCTGGTAGAGGATACTAGACTCCTGGATCAGAGACAAAGGACAATTTATTACTCACAAGCAGTAGCCATTGTCTCAGCACTTTTTGCACTGATTCCAATAGTGCGATACTAAGAGGGCCAGATGACACCTGTTCCAGATCTTTATAATGGGAATAGGCATGGCTGCCTTAGCTCCAAAGGAAGACATTCTTTTTTTTTTTTTTTTACAACACTGAATTTTTTTTTAATTTTTTATTTATTTATTTATTTTTAGCTGTGTTGGGTCTTCGTTTCTGTGCGAGGGCTTTCTCTAGTTGTGGCAAGCGGGGGCCACTCTTCACTGTGGTGCGCGGGCCTCTCATTATCGCGGCCTCTCTTGTTGCGGAGCACAGGCTCCAGACGCGCAGGCTCAACAGCTGTGGCTCACGGGCCTAGTTGCTCCGCGGCATGTGGGATCTTCCCAGCCCAGGGCTCGAACCCGTGTCCCCTGCATTGGCAGGCAGATTCTCAACCACTGCACCACCAGGGAAGCCCGGAAGACATTCTTTATCATACTGGACAGTAAGCAAGGCTGCTCTTTGATCCAGAGGGAGATACGATCTCAATCTGCCAAGGCTGTTTACACATAAATGTCCTCGCAAAGATAGTTTGCAACAAAAGGGTAGTTCCGCCTTGCTTGCAAGATGTGAGTAATGCAAGAAACCCCAGAGAACTGTCTCCCCATGAGGATATTATTTGCTATGTATCAGGATCTGCGCACTTTCATATTCATCAATTCCTTCAATCCTCACAGCCCTGTCACATAGGTACTATTAGTAGCTCCACTGTTCAGTAGGAGAACCAAGATACAGAGAGGTTAAGTGACCTGCTTGAGGTGACACAGTTCATAGTGGTAGTGCTGGCATTTGAATCTGGGCTGCTCCAGAGTCCAGGGTGTAACTGCTTCCCTATTTTAACGTTTGCTGGTATCAGCAACACCCGCTCTGGACACTGCCTTTTTCTCCATAGCTTCTCACCACACGAGAGCACAGTGGTTCTCAAACTGAGTGTACATGAGAGTCACCTGCAGGGTTTGTTATACCAATTTCTGACTCGGGTCTGGCCTGGAACTTGAGAACATGCATTTCTCCATCTCCCAGGTGCTGCTGGTCCAGGATCTCACCTTGGGAACCACTGTGATGTTGTCTAGTTTGTTTAGGATCTGTCTTTCCCACTAAAATATGGGCTCCATGAAGTTCAGGATTTTTCTGTTTTGCTCACTGCTGTATCCTCAGTGCTTACAATTGTACCTGGAGCATAACAAGCCCTCAACACATATTTATTGAAAGACTCAGGAAAGAAAATGCAGGGAAGTCCATTTCTTCCGGATTCTGTCATTTGACTGTAACTGCGGAAAACACTCTAGTGCCATCCTGGAGTAGTCAGTGCTTCCCACCACGAGACTCGAGGCAAAGGAACCAGGACAGGAATCCTGAAGAGGGCGGCATGCTCCTGATGGCAGCGAGGCCATTTACAAAGCTTTTGACCTCGAGAATTGTTGGGGCCACTTCCAGTAATATGTGAATTTCATAAAAATGCCTTCCAAGCTGCAGAGAAACATCTGAGGACATTAATTAAGCCTTCCGCCATGGGGAATGGAACTTTTATGCACATGGACTTTGGATTTTCTCCTTTTCTTTTTGAGCACTGCTGGTAAGGAAGCGAGTCCCAAGTGAGGATTCCAATTGAGTTCTTTGACACGGAACTTTTCTTTTTCTGTTCCTTTTTTTTTTATTAATGAATATGGTTTATGAGTAGAGCCAGGCTTTTTGGGAATATGAGCATTTATATTAATGGAATTAGACTCAGTATTTATACTGAGGTATCCCTCCCTCCCTATGGTTTGTGATAAGACGTGCCAGGTTCACTGGCTTGTTTTTGTCTTTCCTGTCCCAGCTTACCTGTGTAGGAAGGAGGTGTTACTCCAAGACAACAATCCTTCAGAATTAATGTGCATTAATCACAGAGGAGCTTATTAAAATGCAGAATCCCAGGCCCCACCCCCAGAGAGGGACCCTGGAGTTCACATTTTTAACGAGTGATTCTTCTGCTTGCTGGTAGTGCATGGATCACACTCTAAGAATCATTGGAACAGGGATAAAGAGCCAAGGCCTGACCTGGGCCCTAATCCCAGCTCTTGTATGCTAGAGAGGGGGACAGATTTAGAGCGCTCTCTTAACCTCCCGGCATCTCAGTTTCCTCATCTATAAAAAAGTGTAACATGGGGCTTCCCTGGTGGCGCAGTGGTTGAGAATCTGCCTGCCAATGCAGGGGACACGGGTTCGAGCCCTGGTCTGGGAAGATCCCACATGCCGCGGAGCAACTGGGCCCGTGAGCCACAATTACTGAGCCTGCGCGTCTGGAGCCTGTGCTCCGCAACAAGAGAGGCCGCGATAGTGAGAGGCCCGCGCACCGCGATGAAGAGTGGCCCCCGCCTGCCGCAACTAGAGAAAGCCCTCGCGCAGAAACGAAGACCCAACACAGCCATAAATAAATAAATAAATAAATTTTTATAAATAAATAAATAAATAAAGCAAATAATTTAAAAAAAAAAGTATAATATGTATTGTCTTCCTTAGAGGGATGCTTCCAAGAGTATGGAACGTGTAATGAAAACATTTTAGCTTCTCAACCAGCAAGACTTTTATATGACATATGTAGAATTAAGGTGTTTCTTTGAGGCAGGAGCATATACAATACTGATTCTCAGCATGTTTAAAAGTTTTTTTCGGTAGAACAATACCAATAGTTCCAAGGCTTATATTCTCAGTGAGTCATGAATATTTAATACAGACATCAAGACTTCAAATGGTTCAACTGGAAGGACCAGGTATGTATATATTCACCCATCCACCCATCCATCCAACCACCATCCTTCCATTCACATAAAGTGTTGGCCTGTAATCCTGTGCCAGTCTAGCTGCATTAGAATCACTGGAGACCTTGAAAATCAAACAAAACAGTTCCAGACCACATGCTCAGAGATCCAGTAGGTCTGGGTTGAACTCAGAAATCTACATAATATAAGCGTTCAGAGGATGTGATTTCCACACCCTGAGGGGAGATGCCAATGAAAGCTTGAGAGAATGAGGATATAAGATGAGCCTCAAATAAAGGATGGATTTGGCTAGACAGGGGGGAGGGGAGGGGCTCAGCACAAACACAGAGGGGGAAAGCACAGAGGCCCTTCCCAGACAGGGTTCCCGGAAGCAAAAGCTGTGTTAGATAGTCTAAAATGTTACCATTCTAGATGTTGTACAGTTACGTTTGTGTTTCCCAGAGCGTTAAATACGCGGATTTATTCACGTGGATTGTTAATAAGTGGTAGGTGAAAAAGAAAAAAGATCACATTGTTAAACAAATTTGAGAAGCATTGTGATAAACAGCAGGAGGTTACTGACTTCTCAGAGGCCTTGATGTGCTGATGATGTGCACTGTCAAGGTCACAGTGGCGTTAACATGCAGTGTTTCCCAAATGTATTTAACCACAGAAACCTGTTTTTCTTAATGGGCCAAGATTCCACGGAACTTCCTATAGGAGTTCCTCCTCTCTATATCTATATGTACGTATCAATATATGTACATACATTTATCTACATATTGATATTTAAGCACATTTCTTATAGTAGTAGATGGTTTCAATTTCTACCGTGTACTCACGGTTGCAGGCGTTCACGAGTTTCTTAAATCTTTAAGCGGCTCAGTTTTCATACTATCTCAGGGAGGGTTATTAAGGGGTTTCACTTATTATTGGAATCAATAATCACAACACTTATGATTTCAAATCCAGCAGGCTTCTACCCAGCTCCATCAGGCATCTCTATTTCTCATGTAATCAAGACACCAGGCAAGGTGGGGATGATTTAAACCCTTCTGACCTCAAGTTTACCACCCCACACTGTTTGTCCAGATAGTCTCCCCCGGATAGAGCTGGGCCCAACTGCCATGATGAGGGCTGCCCGTCCTGTCCCGCACACACATCCACACTCCCCGCATCTCCCCTTACTGGGTGGGCCTATCCATCCCCCAGCTGCCGCTTCAGCTGTTAACAGTGCCCGGCTGTCCCTCTTTGAGAGAACTGCCCTCGCCACTTTGCCCAGGGAAGTGACGCCCCAGGGAAGGCCCACAGCCACTGGCCGACTGGGATAAGGGCAGGAGAGGCTGGCTCCTTTGCCATGAGGCGCCAAGGCTTGACCAGCTCGTTCCCTTCCTCATCGGCTTCACTCTCTCCCTTACAGGTTCTTCCAGACATGTACACCTTTATACATCACTTTCAGAAGACATCTGAGACGTTGCTTCTCAGAAACCTGACCTGAGGTACCACTTATTGTGATCCAGATTTAAATCTGATTTGGCCAAGATGACCAGGGCCTTCTGAAGCCGCTGTCATCTTACTCGACGGCTCAGCAGTGTTTGTTGCTGTTGACACTCCACCTTTTAAATAAGGCTCTTTCCTTTTAAATAAGCCTCTTTCCTGTCTTCTGCAACAACCTTCTCTTCTGACCTTCCAGAAGGAAATTCCACATGAACCTTGCCACAGTGAGTCTAGGTATCATCAGCATTGCTAAAAATGACCTATTACTAAATGTCTGATTTCACACGACGAAATTCGACTAAATTACTAAATACGACCTACATTTCCTGCTCTCTGCTACCTGCCTCACTCATCCCACGTCACCGTCCATAGGCACCCAACCCTCCCGCACCCCTGTGCAAACAGTCAGCAAGTCTCATCAAGTCTCCCCCCGAACACCCCCGACATTCATGCTCTCCCCTCAATTCCCACAGCCTCGGTTTAGGTTCTCATCAGTTCCTCCCTGGGCTATTGAAATACCCTAACTGCCCTACCTCCAGGTTTGCCTCCCAACCCATTTCTCATTATGCGAACACGCATTTCTTGCTTGCTTAATATGAGTTGATGTGTCCTCACTCCCTAGAGACACAAGTCCAAACTCCCCCACGCGTCTCACTGTCTGTGTGCCAGGGGGCTCCAGCCACCCTCTCCAGCACCGTCGTTCTCCGGCTCGGCCTCCATCCTCCCACACTACCCCATTGCTAAACTCCTCGCTGGGCCTCCAATGTGTCATGCTGCTCCTTCCGCCTGGGATGATCTTGCTTCAGCTGGTCTCCTGTATGAAGTCCCAGTTTTACCCTTTTTGACTTAAACTAAGCATCGCCTCTGCCGTGACCTTGACTAACTTTCCGCGGGTGGCAACTACATTCTCATTTGAGCCTTGTTGAAATGTGATTCTACTTCAGCACTTATCATACATTGCGGGAGATGCTCGGGACCTCTACCATGCGCACTACCTGGCAATATGAGCGGCTATTTTGATCAGCTCTGTCAACGCATCCAAGTAAAATGCTTACATCAAACCACAAATAGCAGTTTGTGGTATTCAACATCATGCCTCAGTAACACCTGGCTACTACAAGTCAAGGTCACATGTGATGGTCACATGTGGCAGACACGGCTAGCTCTTTACTAAATGTATTTCCTCCCCTTCCTGGCAAACAGTCTACATTTCCCAGCCTCCCTTGCAGTTAGGTGAAGTAATGAGGCTCTAGCTGGTACAAAGTGAGCAGAAGTAATGTATTCCCCTTCCAGGCTAGGCCCATCACCTCCCCTGAGTGCTACTCTATGGTTACTTCCCTTCCGGTTGACTGGGATGGTGACCCGACAGGGTTACTAGGAAGAGGAAGTCAGAGGGCTGCTGTCAGCCTGGATCTCTGAATGACTGCGTGGAGTAGAGCCCCCTGGTGACAGGAACATCCTCCTTTGTCCCATGAGCAGGAAATAAACTTCTATTGTGTTTGAGTCATTGTAGTTTGGGGACATATTTCTTGTAGTAGTTAACATTTCCCTAACATGGGCAGGCACTGTGACACAGCCATTGTAGTATAAAGGACGTGTTGGTACAGCCTAAGAAAAACTTTAAGCTTAAAATTAGGGCATATTGTGCAAAACAGTTGCATTCACCCCCTAGTCTCACCCCATCAGTGACCCTCACCTCTGCATGAGTCTAAGAAACAAGGTGAAAGTCAGGGTGTCAATCCCACTCACTGTGAGGTGAGTGCTAAGCTAGTCAGTGACCGTAAGCAGCTGCCCAGTGAGGAGACTTCACACCCTGGAGAGAACGTATACCCACAGAACTAAAAATTTTACGTCTAAGTTATTTAATTTATTACATGTAGGTTATTCCTTTGTGTTAACAGCCTACCTAAAAATCAAGTTGTCCAAAACATGCTTTATATATGTTTCCCATATGTTTCCCAATCACACTGTGCTTATTCATTTTTGCATCAGCGCGAGTTAGTGTCTAACACTGAGTAGGTGTTCAGTGAATGTCTCTCAGATATCAAGTAGGGAGGAATTCAAAGAAACGCAAGGCTTCATTGTTTCACTACTCCTTGTGACATTCATAATTACTTCTAGTATCACTCACATTACAAATGAAAACACTTTTTATTCTGGGCAGTCATAATTGGATACTATCCATCAAAAAATAAAACGTTTATAGCTGAGGCATATGCAGCCTGAAGATGAAGTGATATATTAACTTCTTGATCAAATGTCAGAACTTACAGATGAATATGAAACAGACATCAATAATTACAGCTTGTACCGTAGATGTTGGTTTCTAAACCTTTCAGTTCAATGAACAAGTAATAACTGGACAGACATACCTTTCAGAAATTAGAAGTGGGAAAAGATTACCTCATTCCATACCCATCACATAGCTGGCCCCCTGCAGCAATTCAGCAAGAGGCAGCTCATGGGCCCTGGAGGACATGGGGGCTGGGCCTTCTAGAATGACACCAGTAAGGACACAGAAGGAACCCCAGGCAG
The DNA here is from genome assembly GCF_949987535.1 of Balaenoptera acutorostrata. Lineage (NCBI taxonomy): Eukaryota > Metazoa > Chordata > Mammalia > Artiodactyla > Balaenopteridae > Balaenoptera > Balaenoptera acutorostrata. The sequence goes on along the minus strand of NC_080079.1, from coordinate 12,963,678 downwards.
GAACACCCAGGAGCCAAGGCTTCTCTTGGACACTACCCTCCGTTCCCATCTCAGTCCCTTTTATTCTGTGTTTCCTTAAGAAACCTGGTCTGGATACAAAAGGCATGTACGGAAATTCAATTTTTTTTTCTAAATTCCCTCCTACTTGGAAAATTCTTATGTTTTACTTGAATCTAAAACGGGAGTTACTAATATTAATAAAAAGATAATTAGGGCTTCCCTGGTGGCGCAGTGGTTGAGAATCTGCCTGCCAATGCAGGGGACACGGGTTCGAGCCCTGGTCTGGGAAGATCCCACATGCCGCGGAGCGGCTGGGCCCGTGAGCCACAATTACTGAGCCTGCGCGTCTGGAGCCTGTGCTCCGCAACAGGAGAGGCCGCGATAGTGAGAGGCCCGCGCACCGCGATGAAGAGTGGCCCCCGCTTGCCACAACTAGAGAAAGCCCACGCACAGAAACGAAGACCCAACACAGCCATAAATAAATAAAAATTTAAAAAAAAAAAAAAAAAGATAATTATCCCTCAGCTAATTCTTGATTTTACAAGCACATCTAAAACCCCAGCGTACTGCATGGCATTTAACAGATAGTCCCAGCAAAGGCCTGTAGTCGTGTTCCAGGGATCAAGGTCACAAGAGCTAGCATGGCACCACTGCTGTATCCGAAGAAATTCTAGCAAAATGAACACATATCTCCAGAATGCTCACAGGAGAGTAGGAGGAGATGCTGTTGAAGAAACTACACACGAGAGCACAACAGTTTGACTCCTTTCTAAGTTTCTTCACGGCATCTAGATCTTTTACACGCTGCCATGTTCTCGACTGGAGTTGAGAACCCCTTTCCCAGTATGTCTTCGTGCTGATTACAGCTACAACACTGAATGTGTGTGTGCGCGCGCGTGTGTGTCTTTTAAGGGGAGTAGAGTGGAGGAAGGATAAAATAATAAAAACTAAAGAATGCAGCTCTACTCATTTTAACAAAACCTACAGAGCACCCCAACCTCAAAAATGGAAAAATGGATCTCATTGGCTCAGTATGCTACTAAGGTCAAGAATAAATAAATTGGGCTTCCCTGGGGGCGCAGTGGTTGAGAGTCTGCCTGCCAATGCAGGGGACACGGGTTCGAGCCCTGGTCTGGGAAGATCCCACATGCCGCGGAGCAACTGAGCCCGTGCACCACAACTACTGAGGCTGCGCTCTAGAGCCCACAAGCCACAACTACTGGGCCCGTGAGCCACAATTACTGAGCCTGCGCATCTGGAGCCTGTGCTCCACAACAAGAGAGGCCGTGACAGTGAGAGGCCCGCGCACCGCGATGAAGAGTGGCCCCTGCTCGCCGCAGCTGGAGAAGGCCCTCGCACAGAAACGAAGACCCAACACAGCCAAAAATAAATAAATAAATAAATAATTTTTTAAAAATAAATAAATTGATAAAAGAATCTTCTGATAGTTCATTGAAATTTACTCCATATAGATTCTACTTTCTAGCAGAAAGTCTCTCACTAATTTAAATCTGAAAACCTAGAAAGATGCTCTGATTATTTCATAATAAAAATTAATTCCTTGAAATGCATGCCCTGGGTTTATAAGGACTTAGATTTTTCAAAGCATTTTCAGATCCATTACCATGTTAGAAGGCACTGACGCCACAAACACCAATCTACATTTGGTCTTGGAAGAAGATTTTCGTGTACATATTTTGTCCAAATATTACTATTTGTTTCATGAAAGTCAAGGCTAAGACTTTACTAGAGTGTAAATTTTAAGCCAATGAATAAACAGTTGGCTTCAAAAAACATTCAACTGACATGCAAAGCATTTGTTGCTCTGCCACATACTAAAAATAAAAGCAACTTCTGCCAACATGGAAAAACTTGAATTATTTCGGTTGGTTCTGAATTTGACTACCAGGTTTCACTAAGTTAATCTTCCAAAATGGGGCCTGACGTTAATGTTATATTCTTGTTTCCTCAAACGTTACCTCTTAAAACAAACTACTCACAATTGGCATCTTATTTAAATATTAACCTCATATATTTTTTATAGTTTAGCAGGACATACCTTTCTAAAAATGTGATATCTTTACCTGACAAATGAAAATCTGAACATTTGAAAATCAACCTTCATATTTTAAAAATTAAGCTCAAACCTGTCTTACCAAAGAATAAGCTAAGTTATTAAAATATTTAGATAACATGTTAGACAATAGGTATCAGGGAAATCAGTAGGTTTTAAAGGTGAGGTTTTAAGCTGTTAGTCAAGTTCAGGTAACATTTTATTCCTGTCCTTGGACTGCTCCTCACTTAGCTGTCTCTCTAAAAAAAAAATAAGCATGTTTAAAATATGGAGTTTTGAGATTTATGATCAGTTACAAAAACCTGCTTAACTACTGATTTACAGTTTTGGCCAAGGTATTTAAGTCTGTCATCAGAACTAATTATAGCAAACCTGAGATTATATACTCAAACTCTTCTTTTGGTGAAAGAATAGAATGTTCTGCTGAAAATCAGAAACATCCTGAGGGCTCCCAACGAAGAATGCACTATCAACTTTACTTCTCAGAACCAGTGCTGCAAAGCTCAAAATTACTGTTCTTTAGTAAAGTGTTTTAGCCTGAAGTACTCAAACAGTAAACTGTAGTTACATTAACGCCATACCCATGGCCTGAAACATATTAATCTCGGTTAACAATACCTGACATTTACATTACTAATCTAATTCAGGCGTGCTGGTGGTAGTAAATGCACATGTTAAACCTTCAGGAACTGAAGTTATCACTGATCCAAAAAGAACCTTTCTTTCACTGTGACCAGACGGAGAGGACAAATGACTACACTTTGGGGGCAACCTGGGTTTTCTAAGAATAATGTCCCCATTTTAATGCTTTAATGAGTAAAATGTCTAATTCAAATTAAAACAGATTAAAAGTAAAGTGTTCCCAAATGACATGCCAGCAGGGTTAACCCAAGAAAACCAGTCCCTTCCTCTCCCTCAAATCCTCTTCCCCTCCCACCCCCTCTTCGGCTGCACTGTTTCAGAGCCTTTCACAACCCAGGCCCCGAAGAGTGGGGCCTTAGGCGTCGTGGCTCCTCTTATCAAAAGAATCCCCTGCTACCTGATTCCCCCATAATGCCATCTACTCAGGGAAAAAGCTCCCATCCACGTGAGACCTCTGAGTGGGGGAAGTAGGCAACCGCTGGCCCCGGAGCAGGCGGAAGAAGGGTCAGGGGAACTTTGGGTTCAGGGGCTCCCAAATCAGACCCTAAGGGAGGCCACTCTGGCAAGGCCTCAGCACGAGCAGAGTGGGGATGTGCCTGCAGGGGTCACTCACTGCTCTAAGGAAGTGGATCCGGGGGGAGGGGGGCGGAGACTGCAGGGAGATGCCTGTGCTGGGGCCCTCTGCGGGAGAATACTCATACTACCTGCCTGCTCAAAGCCAACATCTTTCATGTTTCAGGCAAAACCACTGGATTGTGTAGTGGGTATTTCCCCCATGAAGGATTTTTTTTAGAGGAAAATTTCCTATACTCGAAGTCTGTTTTCACCTATAAGGAGTTTGAAATAAGATGCGGTAGCTAAGCAGTGTACGATTATATCCACAGAACCCAACAGGGAATAGTAAATCTTAAAATGTTAGATTTTCCAATATTTAGTCTGACTATCTTTCCATTATGAATTCTATAAGAAGGTACACAATCTCCTAAAATCTTGCTTTCTCTATTATACTGGCTTTTGTCACCTAAGTGGAAGCAAGATATTATTTTTGTTCTCGTAGATAGCTGTTAGTTGCTCACTTATTCCAGAACACAGAAAAAAAAATATGCCACCATAAATAAGTAAAATTTGATTACTGTTTGTAAGTCTAAAAATAACAAAATAATACTACTAATAATATCATCATGACTCATTTTCTATGTTCCTGAATTTATATTATCAACCTAGAGAAAGTTTGTATCGGACAGCTAGAAACCTCTGATGAAGGCTGAAGAAGGGAAGAGACCTGATGAAAGCCACAATAAGCAGTCCTTCACCCCCACTGAGCACCAAGAAGAGGTGCCAAAATACCTAGGCCTACCCAAAAAATCACAACATCCAGCTGTGGTCTTGTCCATCAGCTTGTGACAATTTCTTAAAGTCCCTTCCAGTTAGGACTACGAAACACACTTTCAGTGAAAACCACCTCCCAGGGCACCAATTCCCTTTATCCTCATTCATTCACTCAATCTCTCCAGGAGTAATGAGGAAGAGGAGTAAAAATAATCAAACCATGTTTGTTCTCAGAAGGTTCAGAGTTACACTGTCTTGAGTTATAACTGTCTAATACTATTATACCAATTTCTCTTCTAAGAACTAACTCATAATTTAAAGAATGACATGGCTGAGAGAGAGATTTAGGAAGACACTTCCAGGCAGAGAACTTGAATTTAAATCATCCTCTAAATACTACATTCTGTCCTTTTTAAAAACTGTGATATTTAATCTGAAGGTACATAAAAATTAATCAATTGCTTTTATTATGTGACTGTGAAATATCAACTCTACTGCCTCCAATAAAGAACCAATAATTACTTTTATAACATTAAGATAAAGTCATTTGTAAAGACAGTATCTTTCTTGCACTTATGACTAATCCATTATAAACAAATGCCAGTCTTAAAAACACAGCTCCAGAATAAGTGCAGTTACACTGAGTACAGATAAGAAAGTACAAGGAGCTCATTGGCTATGCTACACCAAGTGGATGAAAAGTAAAATTGATTTTATACTGGAGGTCTATATAAATAAATAAATTAAATCCTATCTTTTTTTTCCTGTATGTATGCTTAGATTTCCTGTACAAATAACAGAATGCTCCATATCATTCACTTCAGCAGGACGAGCTCTTTAGAAAAAGACTGAAAAAAGATTTGATAATCAACTTCCAAATTTTATGCTTATTTTTTTCTATTTCCATCAATTTCCCGACATAGTCAACACGAACAGGAAAATCTTTTCAGTAAATTAAGCAACTGAAGACTCAAGTGAAGTCTCAAAGGTCTTGAAGAACTCTGGCAAGTCACATATATCCCATGTTGCTTTTGGTTTCCCACCTCTTCTTTGCTTCAAACCTAAAATGAAGAATATGAAAATCCCAATTTATTTCTAAATACTTTCCTGAAGTAACATGTTTACTAAGCGCCAAAGTAAAATAAACTTAAAAACTTTTTACATGCTCCATCAATTACAAAATAAACATCAAACAGGAGGAAGAAACGCCTCCATATTTATAAACTGATAAACATTCAGCAAAGATACAAAGAATAAAATGAATAACAATTACACACAAACTGGATTCACCAAATGTATCACAGGATGTCTGTAATTTCTATGAATTTAGTAGAATTACTAATTTAAAAAATCTTGAACTCACCCCCAGGCAAGTTTCTTCTTTTTTCGAGCAACCTGTGAATTTTCAGCATCCTTTTTTGCTTTTACAAAGTTGTGGCAGGCAATCGCTTTGGCAATTTTTACACCAAGCTAAGAATTACAAAGGAGGAAAAGTGAAAATAAATATTCCAGCTGATACAAGAATTACAGTGATACAAATACTCGAGAATTTGTGGGTACGAAAGCCATGTCAGCGTTGCTTTAGACATACTAAGAATAGAAGTTCTTATGCTCGGCCCCCGAAACCACCGAATTACAACAAGTGCGAAGATGTAGCCCCTATTCTCCTAACCTCCCACAGACCTTTATCCCAGCTGTACCAGCTGCCCAGTCTCTCAGATGGAGCTCCTTCCCACACTAAGGCCCCTCGAGGGTCCACGAGGGCCGTGGATGAAGATCTTGAAGCGCTTTCAGCATTTCAGTAGGCCAGACAGGAATTTACCCCGATAAGCCTGCACAGGCTGACAGAGACATCCAGTTTCTTTGCTCTGGGCTAGAATTACAGAAACTCAGTATGGGTGTACCCGTTATCTCACGCTGATCAGAAGCTCAGATTGGCAGTCATAGATGTGATTAATAAAACACAGGAAAGCTAATTACTACTTCATAAACACAGTTTGTGTGATGGGCAATCGCTTGTCACTCACTGATAGAAAAAGGAATACAAGGGGAGCCAAGAGGCAAAAAGGCGGGGCACCAGGACCACAGTACTGAAGCGTTCCCCTGCCAGCCGCCCGTGCGTGCTCCTCCTTACACCCATCTGCCCCAGTGCTAGAAGGCTGAAGCAGAACAAAGCCTCCTCTCGGCCCCACCCCCAGAAGACTTTTCTAACTCAACCCAACAAAGTCTTTGTTTCTGTATTTCTCTAGCCCTTCAGCTTCTATGCCATAACCTATGGTACAGCTCTCTGGCCACAGAGCTGTTCCTCGGTGAGCGTCTCCAGGACAGGCATGGTAATCCCCTAGTTTTGGTGGGCTCTGATTTTAAAAACGCCCACCTCTGCGGATGGCTCAAAAGTATCTGTTAAGAACCCATGTTAAACAACAAAGGCTAAAAATCTCTTCCTGGTATTTCTTTCCTTTTCTCTCTCTGTACACAGCCTACTGCATTTCAGTAGCCAGCAGACTTGTGGACGAGAGGCAAGGACCCAGAAGCTACTCTCAAGTCAAAGTATTACAGCCCAAGGTTTAGGGACCTGCTGGCCAACAGTGAGGCACGGCAGGCGGTCAGGGGCTCGTGTGTAAGGAGAGAAGCCGACTTAGGAAAGTGAGGTTTGACATGCCCGACACTCCTTTCAGCTCATCTTGGAGAACAGTTTCCTTTAGAAAGAAACAAACAAGCAGTCATCAAGCACTGACTGGGGTTTATAAATGAGAACAAAAATAGATCTGATTTTTCAGTCTAGGAAAGAATACACATACAGAAGGTAAGTAAATGGAAGCAATATGACAATCAAGCCAGCGTGCTGAGGTAGGCGACACCAAAAGGAAAGCCACTGAAGGAAGGAGGGGCGATTGTGGCTGTGAGCCCACCTGGGAAAGCAGACCAACTCGGAGCCTTCCTGACACTCAAGCCAACACTAGCAGCAGCGTCTTTTTTCACAAGGACGACATTCATTCAACCAATATCACGAGGGCACAAATGCATTATTTTGCCAGGCACTGTTGCAGGCGCTGCAGATACAGCTGTTAAAAAGAGGGCTTCAGGGGCAGGCGGGGGGGTGGGGTGGTGGGCAGCTGGGGAGAAGGGGTTGCCAGTTACATCCGACCGCTTCAAATCCGGACCTGTTCTTTTGGCTCTCTTTTAAAGAATTTCCAGTTCTTTATTACAGAAAAGTTCATATAAGTCAACTAAAAAAAAGGTTAAGAATCAAAGGGCTGTAGCATCATCATCTAAGGAGAAAACGAAGCTCTGGAAGAATGCTCTGGAATCATTGATCACGAAGATGGATTTCCTATCGACTGAAACACCATCCACTTGTCATAAGTGTAAAAACATCAAGTTACACCTGTCTGGTTAGGCTAGTCAAAACTGCAGTAACAAACCAACCCCCGAATCTCAGCGGCTGAGCTTGTATTTCTTGTTTCACTTAATGTCAGCTGAGGACTGGCAGGTCCCTCCACCTTGTGGTGTCAGCATCTCAACACGAGGCTTTCAAGGCGCTGGGGCAGAGGAAGAGACGGCCGGAGGGTCTCACACTGGCTCTTTAATGCTTTAGTCCAGAAGCGACACACAGCGTTTCTGCTCAAAGCCGTCTGGTCAGAACTACTCACAATTCCACCTGGCTGCGAGGCAGCTGGCCACAGGGGTGCTGGGGGACATCAGGGGAACACTAAATGCACCTAATGAACTGTCTACTGTCATAACATGCAGCTTGCCGCCTGGGTTTAAGATGTACGCTGGGTCTCTCCACACTCGTGTAGGCTACTTAGTCTCTTCTCTGTCCCCCACCTCCAAAAGCTAAAACACAGAACTCAGTATTTGTCTAATTATATTCCTATGTTTTAGATAGCATATGCAAATTTGAAATAGGATATAGTTTTGCCAGGATCACCCCCTAACAAAAGTTCCGCTCAGCTAGTTTATCTTAGATTTAAATTGAGCTTATACTTTTGAGCATGAAACAAAAATGACCTGAACTATATTTGCCATGTACCATTAACCCCGTGACAAAATTATTCCCTAAAACTGTTGTAAATTAAGATGCAGCTTACATTTTTAGCTTATTGAAATGTCCCAGTATGGATTTTCTGGTTTTGGGATAGACAAACCAAAGAGCGTCTCAGTGTGTCCGGACATTGACCGTGGTCATGTGATTTAAATGGGGCCTCTTCAACATGGTCATATACTCTTACAATGTAAAAGATTTTAGTTTTCTAGCAACACGAAGGACAAACCCAGCACAATCAGCATCACAGTAAAGACTGAGAGCACATATGCCACATAAGACATAGTATAAACTTGTTAAAAAGAATTCATTACAATGTAAGAAACATGTATTTACATGCGAGGGCTCCATCGTTTTGTAGACTAATTAAGTATAGTAAACGATTAGGTACATAGGCAATACGTTCAAGCAGACCTGTTTGTAGGAAAGGTATATTTTCTAACTGTATTTTGCCTGGGGTTAGGTTCAGTGAAATGTTCTTTAACTGATAAACATTAAACAAGCCTGGTCTATGCACTTTACAGAAAGGATCTTTTAGCTTGTAATGATGATGAAAAGTCTTATCAATGTTGTGCCCTTCCCATGCTTAAAGTGAATGTTTCACTTATTCCTGTGGAGAAAGTAAAAAGAATGTAAATATTCGGAAATATGAAAGGATCATGAGATCTTCTATAGAAGAGACAGTTGAGAAGAAACATGTTTTCTCAGGCAAGATGACCAGCCCAAGTTCCAGAAGATAAAAGAATACCGTGCTATGTTTCCGTATTACAAACAAACAATATAGGCCCACAAGAATCCCCCTTTCGCTTCTCTAAAAAGAAAAATGCATCTTCGTGCCCAATGTAAACATCATAAAAGCTTGGTCAATGGTTTTTATATTAAAAAACTGTTTCAGGTCATCAGATAACTATAGCAACACAATGTGGGAAGACATTTTTTTAACCGAACAAAAATATATACAGAATTTCTTGTATGTGTAGCCAAAGTATCAGCATTTTCCATATAGAACATCCAATATTTTGCTGCATTTTAATTAAGGTGTCTAAACATTATCACAAAGAACTGCAAATTGGTCAGAGCAAACGGTAAGGAAAATTAAGCTCTAAAGGCTTTTTATCACCATATTTCAGGAACCAAGGGTGTAAAATGTTCTAATTTGGGATATATTAAAAGCCATAAAAGGTCTTTCAAAAAGATTAATGGTACTTTGCTTGGATTTAAGATAAGGGCTTTAGCTGGTTGGAAAAGCAGGGCCCTGGCTGGACCCTTGAGGCATTCATCTTTACAGCCACTTGGAAGATTTGTAAAAGCGTCTGCATAACCTCAAGCAAATGCACGGGCGACATTTTTTTAATTCCTTTCAATTTTACAGGTTTAGCGTGCGTAAATCATGTTGGGTTGTAAAATAGATATAATGCCACATCTTGTAACACAGTAGAGGTTTTTAAAAGACAAACTTGCAGAATAAAGTTCATTTTTCTCACTAAACCTTGCCCTACTAAAGTTTGCCGATAATCATTTGAGGCATCTGATTCAAACAGCTTAATCTAGCATCACTGTAAACTTCTTATCCATTTCATAAAATACTTTACTCATCTTCGAATTACTAGCTTGTAACAGATTTATGAAGTTTTCCTCCCTTCTGAACACTTTCAAGGCACTTATTTAAAAATACCAATTATCATACTTTAACTTTTGATGGAATAATGGGTCTCTATGAAAAATATTTATGCCATTCTCTTTTGTTCTTTAATTAAATGAAAACAGATGTTTTCTGAAGTAAAGCGGAACCATTACTGGAGCACTTAAAGTGTTAAGGTCTTTAATTTCTATATCAGTTTGGTCGACAATTCCTGATTGTCTTTACTCGAGCTCAACATTAATGTCAAGCAAGTTACCTAGGAGACGAAAGAGATCAAAGAGACAAAAACCCCTCCAATGTCTGATTAATCAAGCCTGCAAACAGCTTATTTCTTTTCGCCTGCATGCAAGTATGAAAATGAGATTCTGGGAGCCGAACACTGTGCAGATTTGTTCATTCTTATCAGAACAAAGCCAGCGGCAGCTTATTTCATGGATCGTTGGCACCGTCATCAGCGCCACACGGAACGGGTGACAGCTCCTCATTCTGAGGCTTGAGCAAAATTAGCAAAAAGTCGGCACAAATTAGCCTCTCATCTTTCTGGTAATATGACATTATTCATTTACTTTTTATCCAATTTTTAATTTTTTCCTTGTCAGCTATCCCTTTCTAGTGTCTCCTGCATGGCATCATAAAATGCCTTCTTAAAAACAAGCAGAGAAATAGCCAAAGTTGAAATAACACGCAAAGTTCAAAAAGCAAAGAAGAAAAAGCGCTTCCAAGGGCTGATGATGCTTTATTTTTTTTTTTAGTAACTTTCAAAACTTTGCAAAAATATTAACAGCTCAGAACACCATGCAGTTAAGGAGTTTTATGAAATCGCTAGTATATTTCAATAAAGAAGATGATGTGGCTAATGTATTTCACTCAAACCACAATTTAACATGGCAGGTGCTATAGTAAATTCAGGATGTCTCCACTCGGATTGGTACCTTTCTCTCCACGGTCATACCTAAGATGCCAAAGCTCTGAGGACAGCAAATAAGCTCTGCCATATCCAGTCATTTAAACACTGACTGTAAATCAAGTCTTTTTCTCTCTGTTAGAGGAAACAGCCCAATTTCACTGTCATCTTAAAATGTGCACACACAGGTTTGCATGTTTGTGTACCACTTACATCTATGTTGTGTGCACAACTGTACAAACACCTGTTATTTATTTTTATACCTACAACTTCATTATCAGTTAAATCCAAATGGTTTTTATTTCAAAGCATAACCCAACAAACCCTGTTTCTAAAATACGTTATAAGATATATTTGTATAGACATATTACATATATGTGTGTGTGTGTGTGTATATACATGATTCACCTTGCAATTTACAAAAAGATTTTGTATTTGGTCCATGAGGTATGAGAAGATAGACTTTGATTCATATCCTCAACTCTGATTTCATAGTGGAATAGTTTATATAACATCTGGTTTAATGATGACTATTAAGGCTTCAAATTATATGTAGATTACAGTATTCCAATGGGGGGAGAAAAGATGTTATACTGCTGAAATCACTCCTGGATAGAGACATTTATATTCAAGCAACTTATTCCATTCATAAGGGAAAAAAGCATTAAAAAATTAACCATAAGCTGTTAGATGCTTTACACAGTCCCCATCAGAAAGACAGTTTTTTTAAAGAACTGTAGTACTGTTTTCAGCAATTTCTTTATCTCTGTTCTTCTAAGTAAGAAAGCTTATTAACAAGCTTTGAACTTAAAATCACATTTACAATAATGTGCCATCAACAGTTTTATAAGCTAATTAGAAAAAGATTAATTAATGACTGGCTGCTAATAAAATGGCAATCATGAAGAAAGAAACCATGGGTGCTAAGCTTCAACTACCACCAATTAAGAGCTAATTACAAACAAATTATATATGTGTTTTGCTGTGGGCTTTAATTTACTAAAATGGTTTTAATTAAAAGAGAAAACATGCTGATTAATTGAACTGCAGAAAAAATCTACAGTATAAACTGTGCTTTGTCTGTCTCTTTAATTAGACTTGTAACATCTGAAATTTTTTTTTAAGGTTTGTTAAAAGCACAGATAAACATAATTAAAAGAGAGCATAAGGAACACCATTCTAGGTGATCACCCAATCATACCCCAGAGGTTAAAAGAAAATGTCCTCAGTGCAATGAGATCTAAAAAGCATACCTAAAAGCCTGAGAGGAAAACCCATCCCTCAGTGCCATTTTTATTTTTCTCTTGAAGTTGGGGCATTTCTAAAATGCCCCAACTTCAAGGCTGTACGCCATTTTTTATAGGAAAGAACATATCTTTAGGTTCCAAGTAAAGGAATTCAACTAGGCCTTCCCTCACCTGGATAGGCATAGCTTATTTTCCATATGTTGTGCTAATTGTTCATCTATATGAAATAACTGAATTACTTTTAAGAACTAAGGAGAACAAGGCTTCAAAGAATTCAAATCACCATTTAAAGGTCCCGCATACTATGCACAGACTACAAAATGACACACAGAGGAACATCTAAATTAAAAAACCACTGAGAAATGACCGAAGTTAATGAAAGTGAGTCAGTTCTAGATGATCCTAAATGGAAGCGCACACCCCTCCCTCCGCGGCAGGCAGAGCGCAGCCGGCTTCCCCAGGCGGCTGATCACTGCCAACTAGCAAGAGCCTGTTCAGTGAGGGCTTTCTCTCCCTAGTGTCCTAGATTCTCTCCCAATGCTCATCAGGGAAATATACCACAAAGAAACTGGTCCTACACTCTGCTAACTGGAAAGAGAAAAAGAAAGACAGAAAAACTAAGGGATGGAAGTCAGCGTAGGAAAATTTCAAATAGGGGCATAAAACAAATTTTGCCAGAGAGTTTGCAGGCATTGGATGACTTTGTATGAAATAATATATTCTTCATATACACCCCCGGTACTAGCAAAAAAGGAAATCTCCTTTCTGTAAAAATAAAATGTTGAAATGGAGATATTTAATTTTAAATTCTTAATATGTACAAATGAGTACTATTTAATGCATTTTTACTTTGTTTACCTTACCTTCAGTGGCTAGAAAACACAATAATTAAGAAAATAGAAAGTACCTGCCAGCCTTCTTAGAGTCATGGGTTCTAATGATAAATTCTTACAATAGCTAATTGGAATATATGTTCAGCTTCATACCTGAACAAATCGTTTTACCTTTGCAATCATGGTTGTTAAGATAGTTCTAAAAGTAGTCACAAAAACAGGAAGAAAATAATTTTGCTCTCTGGAATACAGAACAAAGAGTTTAGAACCACAAGACTTGCTTCACTATAATGTCTTTCAATTTAGCCTTTTTTTTGTATGTGATGCAAACACCTTTCCTAAAATATCGAAGCTCTGAAAATAGCACTGACGAGAAGTAACTTCAAACTGATCAAGTCTGGCAGCATCTCGATCTCAAAAATGTAAACAAGTGTTTCAGTTCTGAACTTTAGATATGAGAATGCTCCAGGTACTTTGATGGATAAATCTGTCAAAATTGTACTATCTGGGGCAGGGTTTTTTTTGGGGGGGGAGGCAGTGAATTCAAGCTCTTATTCCATCAGACAACACAGCATGTACATCGACATAAAATTAATAACCAAAATGAAAAGGGTGAATTGTAGCCAGAATCCTCCCAGGGAAGCTAAAGCCTAACAACGAATGGTACTGGAAAAGTTCTGAATGCTAGGGCCAACCGTTGTAGTATCTGAAATATTTCTGAGAAAGGACCACTTCTCACATGTTAACATAAAATACAGACGCTATCTCCTCAAATGTGTGTGTGTGTATATATATATATATATATATATATATATATATATATATATATCCCTCTCCAATGAGAATGCCTTCACATTTTCTAGGAAATGGCTCTAAAAATAGAACTTAGGCAACAAATTAATAACCTGCCCAAATTTAGAGAGTATTTAATGTATTGAGCTAGGAAAGAATACAACTCAATCAATTCAAACATTAGTTTCTAAAAAGGCCATTCCTACCTTTGTTATTTAAATATTAACAAACTATTACTATTTCAACAGTATTAAGTTTACCTATGTTTGGAATCCAAAAATCTAGGTAGTCTATTTAATAAATTTAATAAAGTTAAAATTAAATTCTCAGTTTAATTCATACTGCCAATGTAATATTTATCTATATCTATAAAAAGAATACTATCAAAGTGAGATACTCTTTTTTATCATTTTATACTTGTGATACCTTGGTTAGGTTCTAAATAAATACTATACTTAACAGCACTAAAGGCTGAAGTCATTGCCTTAGGCCTCCATTCAGAAGTTGGAGCAAAAGAGCTTTAAAATGTGAAACGTTTTATATCACTACTCCAAACTGAAAGGTTTTGGCCTTAGCAAAGAAGGTAGCAGATTATAACCAAAATATCTCCGATGTGAATATTAAAACCTTGCAAATTATTTTTTAAAATGACTATTCTAAGTTATACAAAATGGTTATAACATTACAACATGAAGTATGTACTGATGTTTTCAAGGATTTTAAGTTTAGCTGGTGCTGCCGAAGGCCATCCTATTTGAGTCACTTACAGAAAAGGCAACCTTTAAGGGCATGAGGTATACAAAGCGCAAACCAAATTCACAGGCCACCTCCCTTCCCCGCTCATTTCTGCCTGACATTGTACAGCTATAATTGAAAGCAATGTATCTAGCTAACGTAGGTGTGACTCATTCGATGGGAGAAACTCACTGTCTGCAGCCAAACCAAGCTGGTTTTTATCTACAGCAGGCTAACACGAAGATGCCTAGAGAAAAATTCTCTTTCCAAAATGTGAGATTCAGCTGAAGTGCAGCTTACTTTATTAAATCTAGGCTTTAGCACTTAATTTTGAAATACTTGTTTCTCCTGGTTTCTACAAATTGGTATGATGTGGATTGTAACAAAGATAGTGTGCCAGAAAAGGCAAGTACCAAAGGATGGCATTTTCGAGGATCACTATCAATGAATGGAATGTTCTTCCAATTCAGGCCTGAGGTTAACAAGCTACAAATGTGCTCAAACACCTGTGTGCATGTGCGTGTGTGAATGTACACGTATGATATATATACATAAATAGTATTGTTTAGAAAAAGAACTTTTGTTTTCAAATTAGAACAGTTGCATCAGTATGACACAAACCCAAGTGTACTTTTCCACTTTAGCTCTCCTCCAGGATTGTTAACAACAAAGAAGGATTTAATCAACAGGACTTTTCCACTTTAGCTCTCCTCCAAGACTGTTAACAACAAAGAAGGATTTAATCAACAGGAGGGACAGTCCCAAAGCAACCACATTACTACACGGCAAAACCAAACTTGATAGCACAATCTAGGTTTCCAACATGTGAACTTGAGCCATCCCCCAAACCAGATTAAATACATCTTTAATGTCATCATTAATTTAAGGGAATATGATTCTGGAAAAATATGTGCTTGCTGTGTCATAATGCTAGTGCACTGACAGCTTTGTTCTGGCATGCCAGTTTGTTCTGTTTTGTTTTGTTTTGTCCTGTTTTGAGGAACTGTTTTCAAGGCCCATTCTCAGCCATGGTTCTTCTTTTGGCTTCATTTTTCTCAATACTGATGCTGCCCTATTGGTTTCACAGGCTTATAAATGTTAAACATCAAAAATTAGTTTCACTTATTATGGTTGGAAAAGGCTTTAAGAACTCTGGGGTCTATGCCTCTGAGCAAAGGCTTTATCAGCAAGTCCCAGTCACTGCTTCTTAAAAAAAAGAAAACGGTACTGATTAAAAACCCATATACCTGATTTCCAAAAGGACACCTGCCATGCACATATACATTTAATTCATAAAGGGTTTCTGCCCCAAACTCACAATTACTTACTTGGCAAAATCCCATCTTTCATATCCACAGTGATTGGCACCAAGGAGATAAACACGAAAAACTAAACCTCAAACTAAACTATTTATTCAAGAATTCCATCTTGATCACTTTAGTTATTCTTCGCGGGTGTTTAATTAACACGGCATCAGTATCTCTCCAACATCTGTGTCTGACCAGCAAAAACTTTCCAGGTGTTTTTCCACTTATACAAGTAAAAGAATAGGGCCCAAATTATTGTTTTTCCTTTTAATCAGAATTCTTTAACCCCACACTAAATAAATTTCTTTTACTAGAACAAAGCATTATACTTGTATGGAAGTAAAAAGAACACTTGGGAAAAATGTTTACTATCCTTACAAGTGCTAAAAATAGTATAAATTTCTAAAGCAATCTCATATGCCATGAAGTGTGACAGGAAATAACAACTCTTAAAATGGAAAATACCTAGTCAGTATTATGCAATTCCCATTTCTAAAATAGCAGTCTGACAAAACAAAACACAGAAACTTAATATTCTCAAAGGAAACACAGATTTCTGAGGCCTCGGAGGCACTACTTCTGTTCCCTCTGACCAGCAGCTTCCTGCGGCAGGGACAGGAGAAGCTCACGCGTGGCCACTGATGAGGCAGACAAGGAGGGAGCGAACATGCAACCCTGGTGGACACAAGGCCACTGCAACCCCAGCCCTCCCAGCGCATCACTTAGGGAAACTATATCCAATTCCCGATTGACCAGGTTACTGAGAGATTTAACATAGATACATAAAAGATTCTAGAATCTGGTATCTCACTGAAGGCACATTTTAGATCTGATTTGCCAGGTAAAGATGAAAAGGACAATCAAATAATGTTTTCAAGATCTTACTGTAATAATAATTGTCTCAAGCAGGAAAACAATCAGCAGTGAATACTAAAACTAGTAAGTAAAGAACAGTGAGGAAAAGCATATTTACAGAGTCTCAAATCATCTCCCACCTCTCCATGCGATACTCATTAATTATATAGGGAAGAACAGTAACGTTACAGAGGGGAAACCTGGAGACACCACCTTATCCAAATAATCAAAGGAAATAAGCAATAAATTGGACAAATAGATATCACATGCCTCCTGACGTCCTGCACTGAGAAGGACACAGTATCATTTCTGTGATCTTCCTGCCAAAAAATGCATAACCTGAATCTAATCATGAGGAAGCATCAGACAAACAAAAACTGAGGGGCATCCTACAAGATAAGTGGCCTCTACTCTCCAAAAATACCAAGGTCCTGAGAAACAAAGACAGACTGAGGAAACATTCCAGATTAAAGAAGACTAAAAAGACATGACCAGAAAAAAGAAAATTTTCTTTTGCTATAAAGGAAATCAGTGACATATTTGGTAAATCTAAATAAGGTACATAAATTAGAAAGAATGGTAAAGCAAATGTTAACTGTTAACATTTTGCAAATTTTGCAACTTTCCGAAAGTTTGAAATTATTTCAAGATAAAAGATTTTTTTTAAAAAAATCAAAGTGTTCAACTCTTAAAATTTTAGCATTACTAACTTTACCTAAAAGGAACACAGTGCCTGCAGTAAAGTAAATGCTTCTCTCTGAATTCCCTCGGCCTCTGGTATGGGTGCTAAAAAACAGAAAAAAGACAAAAAGAAAAACAGCAGCCATGGATGGATCACGGGGAGCCCACATTCTAAGGTCATAGACCAGGGCTTGCATTACTCTCTCTTCCTTTAGCAAGGCAAAGATCTGAGGAAACTTAGTGACTGAAGAAGCCACTACAATAACCAACAACCAACACTGAAATCCTACTGAGTTTGTGGTACCATTCAACACACCATCAAAGTCACTGCGTTCAAATGTAATACCTGAATCTTTCTACTTGGAAAGAGAACAATAAAATGCTATTATACTCAATGAATGCTATAATCAATGAAACCAAAATATGGTTACTTTAAAGATGAAAAGAGCAATTTTCAAACTGAAAGCACAAGAATATCATAGGCTAGGAGGATGAATGAATCTTACCCAAAAAAACCACCTTTTTTAAAATCTCACATTTTTGAAAGGCCACATAACTGCCATTTATGCTGCTTCTTACCTAGGTCCCAAACTCAAGCTCACAGCTTCCTAATTTTCTTTAGATTAGCCATTAATAAATGCACATACATATACATAAACATTATAAATGGAAGTATCAATATCTAATGTGACAACTGATTTTAAGGCTTAGGGGGGAAAAAAAGAGAACCTGTGAATCCCTAAGCCTTGCTTCTGAACTGGTTTTCTCCCCTACATGAAAGTATAAATCCCACAAGATACCTGTGGCCAGCAACCAAAAAGAGAAAACAAACAAGCCAACAAACAGCCACCAATGGTAGATGTTTTGACATCAGAGGATGTAACAGCGGAACGGTGTTTCCATAGAAGAATTTACTGAAATAGTAATTTCACCACTAGTCTCAGTTTAGAAAAAATGTTCACCAGCAGGTGAGTAAGAAAGATCAGTGCACATGCCAAGAGTTTACACAGGTGACCGATGATGTTCTCTATGTAATTAAACACCATGGAGTAGTTATAGTTTAAGAATGAGGTGAAGAAGGTAGGGATATATTAAAAAAGAAAGCTTTGATAGAGCTTTCTTCCTAGAAACTAGGACAAAAAAGACTTACAAAACAACGACAAAAAACCATATGCCAATTATGAGCTCTTTATGTGTGACTTTACCTAGCGATACCTGGCAGTCATTCCCAATTGGAGGAACATTCCTCCCAGAGGGTGCAAGTGAGAACTTTCTGATGCCTTGGTACTTAGAAAAAGAATATTCAGTATACCTACTAGTTTTATACTATAGACTATAGGTTTAAAAAAAAGGCTAAAAATTCTTTAGGGTTGAGGGAACTACTTAGAATATGCAGTAAGAAAGCATTCTGGGGAGCAAGGGTTAGGAACACGTTGAGAGATGTGACATTAGAACACACGGCTGCCCTCAGAGAGAGTTAAACTGAGTTAAAGATGCAAATGGAAAAAGAAAGCTAGCCTTTTAATCATAACTGGCAAAAAGCTCTCTGAACTAGATGAAATCTAGGGGTTGAATATTAATCATGGATTATTTCCAGCATAAGATTTACATCAGAATAATTTAATAACATTAAAGACAAAAATAAAACCCAGCATTTCGAAATAAAAGGTGGATTTAAGAGGGAAGAAAATGGACAGAAAGGAAAATCTTAGGTCAAATATTTGAATACTGAACGTACTCATGATCACAGAAAGAACATACGCTCATTTTAGAAGATCTGGAAGCACACAAAAGAGTGTCATCAGTTGGGCTGACTCACCTCTCGAGTAGCTAGCTGATTGCTGAGTTCCTCAGCCTTCTCAACGTTCCACTCTTCCACAGCCTGGTCTATGCTCTTTTCAAGGCCCGACTAGAAAGAAAAGAAACATAAAATTTAGAGGCAAGAAAGAAAGGCAAACATTTGCTAGTAAAGACTATGTCACAGGACCACACCAAACACATTACATACTTAGACTATTTAATTTTCACGATGATCATATATGGTAGTTGGTACCACTCCCATTTACTGATGAGAAGGTGGTTCAGAGGTATTAAATGACTTATCCAAGGTCAGATCATTTCTTGAACTAAGAAAAAGGAGATGCAAATCCAAACTTCTGTGACCCTAAGGACTACGCTTTCCCTTAATAACAATATAATGCTAATGATAATAAGTTAGAAATTATGGCATGCTTATTATGTGGTACACCCTGTGCTTAGTACTATAAGAAAGCTCATTTAATCCACATAACAACTCAATGAAATTATACTGTTATCCTGTTTTGAACATGAGGAAACAGAAGCTTAGACTCACTAATTTGGCCAAGGTCACAGGGTCTGTAAATGTTAAAGCCACCATCACATGAATCTAGGTTTGCCCAGAGCCTGTATTCTAAACCACCATTTTCCTCTGCCTCTTTTCACTATGGCCTATTCCTGTAACTTGCAACTTTCATTCAACAGCCCCTCCTAGTCTCTGACGATGGGATGGGTATTAAGTTGGATATGAAACATGGGAAGAAAGTTATATATAAGAATGACTGTACTTTCCTATGGAAATGTTATTTACTAGTTGAAGATACTTCAGGAAATCACAATTAAAATTTTCATGGGATCACCAAACAGACTGTGTAGGATACATTATACTTTATGGAAAGATGCTTCTTAGAGTTAAATAACTGAGTTTTAGCTTACGGAAATAGTTACTAAAGAAAATACAAATTTTTTAAAATAGTCTAATATATGCTTCTTAGAAGAAAATTTTATCCCAACAATGGCTTATCTAGTGTATCTTCCACATTTTCAGTTAATGGACTTCTCCCTCCTTAGCCTAGTAAAAGAAGCCCAGGGGAGGATCCCACATGCCGCGGAGCGGCTGGGCCCGTGGGCCACGATTGCTGAGCCTGAGCATCTGGAGCCTGTGCTCCACAGCGGGAGAGGCCGCGATAGTGGGAGGCCCGCGCACCGCGATGAGGAGTGGCCTCCGCTTGCCGCAACTGGAGAAGGCCCTTGCACAGAAACGAAGACCCAAGACAGCCATAAATAAATTAATTAATTAAAAAAAAAAAGTGGGACTCCTGATATTCATCCCACTTTAAAAAAAAAAAAAAAAGAAGCCCAGGGAATGTCTCTTCCAGCAGTGTACTGCTTGATTATACCAGTCAACTAAGAGAAACTTTGCTCCCATGTAGCCTTTATTGAAACAAGATTTTTAAAATGCCCAAACAAAATTTGCCTAAAACGATTACGGAAACAAAGACCAGCAAGGTTGTCACTGATGTCTGTGTTAAAGTGAAGACTGTTCCTTCTCACGATCCCTCACTCGACAACCCAAGGGCCTGGAGGATGATTAGGCTTCTTTTACTTGCTCCCGACTGGAGCCTGAGACTGGCATTCAATAGCCTCTCAGAGCCTCAGAGCCCAGGCCATGCTGCTCTACTGTCCTTTTCCCATTCTGGTCCTGTGATCATCCACCAGTCTCCAGAAATTTCTCTTTTTTGTATTTCTGCAGAATTCTTCTCCTGATAGTCCAAACAACATCCTGGACTCACTCTTCCAACATCCTTCATTTTCAGGGCCTGCTAAATAACACCCCACCCCAGAATCTATACTCAAGGCCAGGGATTCTCCAAGTGCGGTCTGTGTACCAGTTGAGGTCTGCGAGTGATGCCAGTCTAGGAACTGAGCTTGTGCCAGTATGCAAATCAATTACATGACTACGCACAGGTTTGTCTAGCTGACTTCTTTTTAGGGGAGGAAGGGCATGGGATGGGGACAACAAGACTTTCTCAAAGAAGGAAGTAGTACACTGAGTTACACTCAGGCACAAGTTCTTTATTTCCTGGAAGCCCAATACTTTGAATACGCTTGCTTTAGGCCATGTAAGAGCTTTACAATCTAGGATTCTCTCTAAACACAAGATTCTGTCCTTCCACTTACCCCAAGTCCTCGGAGCCAGTGAACCTGCCTTGTCTTCATTCGGAACCCCACACTCTGTCACCGTCGTATTTATTCTCACAGTCCTTCAGCCCCTTCCTGGAGTCTCCTATCCTGCCTCTCTGGCCTGCAACCCACGATGAACCTTTTCAAACTAGACTCTGAGCCAAAAGTCCTCAAAGCCTGAGTCTGGACCAGCAGCATTAGCACTACTTGAGAACTTGTTAAAAATGCAAATTTGAATCAGAAACTCTGGGGTTGGGGCCCAGAAATTCATTGATTCTACCCAGGCTAAAGTTTGAGAACCACTGACCTAAGCAATACCTTAGGCAACTAAGCAACTTTCTCCAACATCACATCTTGTTTTGGTTGTTCCCAACCACTTGTTTCCGCTACTTTAACATCTAGGTGTCCCACCCAGCAATGTCAGAGAAAATCAAATGACTCAATTCACTGGCTTTACTAAATGCTCTTTTTCAAACTCAGCTGGGTGGGCTCTCAATTCTGCCCTTGAAAGTTCCCACACTCCTTTAAGAAGTTGTTGCATGTCTTTTTCATTTTTTCAAATACCCTCAACCCTACCTCCTTCCTTTTCAGCAGATTATAACTCTACCCCTACTTCATGAGAGGCTGAGGTGGTGGGAGAGAGGGAAGAGGATAACCAAGGGTACGTATGTACTTTCTATAATCTTCCTCTCACCCGCTTCTCACTTACTCTGTTCTTCCATCCTTATTGCCTCCAGGAAAGAATCATCTCTCTTCCCAACACTTATCCCACCTCCTGTGCCCATCATAATTCCACCTGCTTATGTGTTATCCAGAACCCTTCTCTTTAAATTTTCTCCTCTCTCTCTCTTTTCTCCGTCTTTCTCTCATCCTATAAATAAGCTTGTCCTCCCCAATCTGGACCAGGGGCTGGATGAGATGACACAGCTCACCTCCCTCAAACTGATTTCTTCTTATGTCGGTACGTCATCTCTCTCGAAAGCAGTGTATCAGTTGTCCCGTGTCATCTCCCATTCTTCTCTATTCCTTCTGTCCTCATCATTCCTCTGAAACTGCTCCCTCTACAGTCATAAATGATACCATTTGTCCTCCCATCATCTCTTATGTCAACTACATCCTCATTCTTAAAACTATCTCCCCAAATGTCTATCTTCATTCTCCTTCGATGCCCCTTATCTCCTCCTGCTGTCCCCTCACAGTAGTCCTCAAGGTTCTGTGCTTGGCCCCCTTGTCTTCTTACTCTTCCCTCTCCTCAGTATTATACTCAATCCTAGGGCTTCAATTATTTCTTATAAGCTGTTTTATATCTCTAAATAATTCAAAACATCTGACCTCTCCCCTGTACTAAGACCTGTGTCTCCAGCTACTTGCTACTTATCTTCATATTGAAGGCCTTGCAGAGGTAGGGGCTTCAATTTCTATCACGTGGAAAACCAAGCCCATCAATTCCTGCCCTGACTCTCCTTCACAGGTGACCACCCCCTTAGTCACCCCGGAGAGAATCCTCCGCTATAGTCAATGCCTCCGACCCTTGGCTCTTATTTTCACTCCGTTTCTGTAGTGTTTCTCATGTCTCCCTTCTGTGCTTCTTCAGGGCCTCATCATCTCCTGTTTGTAAGATTTAAACCCTCGTCAAACTAGTCTTCTGTTTTTCTAAAGGAGATAGCATGTCACTACCCAGCTCAAAACACTATCACTTCTTTACTCGTTTTGAATAGCACCCAAATCCCTTCACAACAGGGTCCCCAAATGCTTTCTCAGCCCCATCTTGGGCAAGGCTGTACTTCCTATTCTCTGGCCACATTTACCAGTCTCTTCATACTCCCTGTGCCTCCGGATGTGTTTCTCTTTGAAAAATCTTAACCACCCTGTAAGTCTCATGTCGAATGTTACCTTCTCTATCTCTGCAGGTGCCCTCATGCCTATACACCCGCTGACCCCACTGCACCCTCCCCGATGCCCAGTACCTAACCGCTCCCTGCTTGCTGCCGTGCCTGCACGCCACGTCTCTCTCCAGCACTTCCAGCTCGGCAACCTAACAGCATCCATTCTCAAGCCTGTCCTGCTTATTCCACATAATAGCTCTGTTTGTTTCCCTCTAATTATTTAGGCTTCCTGAGATTATATAAGACCTGGGTGCTGTACGCCTTTACTCCAGGACCTAGGATAATGCAGATCTCTTTTTACCACCAATGCCCAGGAATTAAACCAGTGATCTGCTTATTTAGCAAGGCATTTTGCTGCATCAACTGGCTAACTTAACTCCCTTTGGTTACCACAGAGCCACAGCTTACAGTTAATGTCACAAAGTGGAAAACAAGAACATTCCCCTTTTCTGGAAACTTATATGAACTGCTGGGCTGATAGGTATAATTTTCACTTAAAAATAAATTAGCTAAAATTACAAATCTCTCTCTCCACCATCAACTAACTCCCATTCCCCCAGCCATTCCAAGCAGCATCTAAATACAGTGGAAAGAGCGCTGGACCAGAAGTCAGAGGACATGGTCACAGCGCCAGGTAAAGGAGGTACTTAACTCATAAGCCTCAGTTTCTTTAAAGAAAATGAGAGAATCAGCTTGGATGACCAAAATTCTCTCCTAGAAATAAAATCCGAGAATTCCACTTACATGGTCAACTTTGTTTTTAGCTCCTTTAAAAGTTTTTTTTTTTTTATTTCAACAAAGTTTCGCTACGCATGACTGGTTTTTTCCTCCCTTTTCTTTCTTCTTTCTTTCTTTCTTTTTTTTTTTTTTAGCAATTTATTTAAGTAAAATATAATAGTTCTTTTTGGCTCTGAAAAATTTCTGGTCCCATATACACACCTAAACTCTCTTCTTCTATAAGAAGATACTAACATTCCAAATATTTTCAAAATGCTCATGTTAAAAAAAAAAAAAAAAAAAAACCCTGAGATAAAACATTTCCATCACCTTAAGACCAAAAGTTAATAATAGTTTACAAAGAACATGGTTGTTGAGGTCAGACCTGGGTTCAAATTACAGCTCCTCTACTTACTGGCCAAGAAACCCTGGGTTTTGTTCCTAAACCTCTATAAGGTTGCAGTTATCTCACCTGTAAAATGAGAATAATACCACATTCTTTGCAAAGTTACGGTAAAGGTAAAAAAAAAAAAAAAAAATAGTAAAATACCTAGCAAAGTTCTTAGATCATAGACGTCATTCAATAAATAAGCTATTTACATTATATCTATCAGGATACCATTAAAACAAAAAGGTTCAGCTCTATATTACTACAGACCTCATTATAGTTTGTCAAGGGCTCAGACCCAAGTATAAGACCCAAGATTTCAACATTGAGTCAGTAAGTAGTCTCATGAAATAAGAGTTGAGTATTAAAGCTTTCTAAAAGTCTTAAGTTGGACCCCAGAGTAACGTTTATTGGAATTATCTAGAGCATCTTTCATACCACAGGAGTGGCAGGGGGCACAGAAGCACTGCTGATACTCTGCAGGTCCTCAGCATGCTCCTAAGACGCCTTCTGGCAGGAATCGAAATTTAGCTTAAGATATACCTCAATACAGACAAACTTAGGGATGGCAATTTGATCCCAGGTGGAAAATCATCTAAGGCCAGTATCTGACAGGTTCCCATGAGGCAATAAGTAAGCCCTAATGAACAGTTTTGTTGCAGATGTCAAGGCAGTACTATAAATATCTAAGAAATTTATGGGTATTAGGTTTAACATTAAGGACTAACCATCCATATGTGTGTAGTAAAATCTCTTTTAACATACCGATTAAAGCTCTTTAAGTCAAACTGTAACAATATATTTCTACAGAAATTTTGCTACTAAATATTTATTCAGATAATATATTCAATTTTCAAACCTTAATACAAATGAAGTGTCCACTCAAGTTTGCTGTTCTATGATTAGACCTAAATACCTAGCGGAAAAAATTAGGTAATCGCTCCATAAAGGAGGAAGAAAAAAAAGAACTAAGAATCAAGTGCTACTACTTTTACATAAAAATCACGCCTACCTAAATTATTTGAATCAGGCAAGTAAAAAACTAAGTTGGACTGTTACTTCAGAAAAATCTAGATTTGGGACTATTTTACTTTTCAACCTGCTCTGTTTTCTTAGACAAATCATGCTAGGCTTCAGTTTCTTCATCAGTATTGTGAGAATAATACTGGCCATACTACCCACCCAATGGGGATCACATAAGGATGAAGAGAGAATGCTTTGTACCTGACACCAGGGGAACAACATGGTACCTCTACAACCCACCCCACCAACCACCTTACCCACCCGACACCCGCCCACTCAAGGCAACCAGCCTGTGATCTTTGTATTGGCGCTCCGTGTAAGATTCTAGTAAGAAAGAGTATTCTGCTAAAAAAATAAGTTTGAAAAAAGCCGTACTATACAATAGCAGCTTCCTCTCATAAACAACTAAAAATTATCAAAGACATTGTGCAGTTACTCTAAAAATTATTAAAAGTACCTCTGGTTTTTCTTGCCAAAAAGTATCCATTAAGTATACATAAAACTACTTTCAAAAATGACTGCTGACTAATCAAATTGATTCAACTAAAGAATACTTGAGACATTTATAATGAAATTAATGAGTAAAATTTATTCTAAAGACATTCCCACATAGACACAAAATAATTGTTATGATTACCGAATGACTGATAAGTGCCAGAACTGCTGCCAGAAACACAATTATAGCTGTATTTAATACAAAGAACTCTTTAAAACAGCTTTGGATATTAGGAAGATTACATTTTAAAAATATAAGTCTCTCTGCACTGTCAGGGAAGCAGGTGACAGCAGTGTTGTAAATACACATCCTTGGTTGAGCAACAGTTTTGGCTTGGCAGTGAAGAAAGAAAGAGAGAGAGAGAGACAGGGGAGAGAAAGAGAGAGAAGGAAGGAAGGAAGGAAAGGAGGGAGGAAGGGAGGAAGGAAGGAGAGAGAGAGACAGAAAGAAGGAAGGAAGGAAGGAAAGAAAGAAAGAAAAGAAAGAAAGAAAGGGGAGGGAAGAAAGAAAGAAAGAAAGAAAGAAAGAAAGAAAGAAAGAAAGAAAGAAAGAAAGAAAGAAAGAAAAAGAAAAGAAGGAAAAGAATAAAAAAGAAAAAGGACTACACAATAGACACACGAAGTTTGTTTTGTTTTACCATTCTTCAGAGTTGAGTGATTGAGTGAAGAGAGACTAAAAAGGGTCTCTGAGATATGGTAACAGATCAGCCTCTGCTCCAGAGAAGTAAAATAATGGACTAGAAATCCATGCTAGTTTTGTCCATACTGCATCACGGATTTTCATGATCCTCTCTAGATTTCTTGGGCAGTGCTATTATCTGCTGAACTTACATTTATTCTTAGCATTTATCTTGGTGCCCCCAGTGTGGACATTCTTTAATGTTTATTTACTCTTTTGGATTCACAGTACAGACTTTGGCATGACAGCAAAAGGGGTGCATGTGAAACAGTGATCCCAAACCAAAGAATGAGTGTGAACCTGCTGGCATGCAATTAAGCTAAACTACCAATAGAATATGAGATAATCTGGCTTCACCAAATCCTTCCTTTCCTCTTATGCTTGCACTTATTTACAGAATATTAAGTGCTGGCAATATCCTGGGCAGATACAAGTCTGCCAGCATCAGTTTCCTTGTTTAGGTGATGCCATGACTTTCTTAGGCAGCTGTCATTCATACAGAGGAATGCCTACCATTAGGAAAAGCCAAACTTATAAAACAGATCAACAGGTGATAATAAAAGGATTTAGAGCGGTCTTCCCTTAAACAGAAATTCCTTTTTAAAATGGTGTTTGACTTATAATTCTTTCTAGAATTCGTCTAATGTACAATGCGAAACAGAACACTAGTTCCTAAAACTGAGTTGTTTAAAAGATTTTGCACATGGAATCCTAGTATCCTTGAATAAAGTTACTCTTCACAAATTCCAAATTTTAGACAAAGAATAAGTTGGCCTTATCTTGCCAGTATCAAGAAGGTACAATTTCATATATGTAGGGCAATAAAAATATTCTAATACAGATAGATTGTAAACAAATGTCCTCAGAATTTCTACTTTTTAGAAAGGCTAACATCTGAATTTCATAGCTTTAACTTCACTAAGAAACAATTCAGACATTCTAAAGTCAATACAGTTATGAGAAAACACAACAAATACTGTAAACAGTTGAAGATCAAAATTCACAAATAAGGGGAGATTAACCAAGATGGCGGAGTAGAAGGACGTGCTCTCACTCCCTCTTGCGAGAGCACCAGAATCACAACTGGCTGCTGGACAATCATTGACAGGAAGACCCTGGACTTCACCAAGGAGGACACCCCACGTCCAAGGACAGAGGAGAAGCCACAGTGAGACGGTAGGAGGGGCTCAATCAGAGTAAAATCAAATCCCATAACTGCTGGGTGGGTGACTCACAGACTGGCGAACACTTATACCACAGAAGTCTACCCACTGGAGTGAAGGTTCTGAGCCCCACCTCAGGCTTCCCAACCTGGGGGTCCGGCAAAGGGAGGAGGAATTCCTAGAGAATCAGACTTTGAAGTCTAGTGGGAATTGATTGCAGGACTGTGACAGGACTGGGGGAAACAGAGACCCCACTCTTGGAGGGCACACACAAAGTAATGTGTGCATCGGGACCCAGGGGAAGGAGCAGTGACCCTGGGGGAGACTGAACCAGACGTACCTGCTGGTGTTGGGGGGTCTCCTGCAGAGGCGAGTGGTGGCTCTGTTTCACCGTGGGGATAAGGACACTGGCAGCAGAGGTCCTGGGAAGTTCTCCTTGGCGTGAGCCCTCCCAGAGTCTGCCATTAACCCCACCAAAGAGCATGGGTAGGCTCCAGTGTTGGGTTGCCTCAGGCAAAACAACCAACAGGGAGGGAACCCAGCCCCACCCATCAACAGTCAAGTGGATTAAGGTTTTACTGGGCTCTGATCGCCACAGCAACAGGGAGGGAACCCAGCCCCACCCATCAACAGTCAAGTGGATTAAGGTTTTACTGAGCTCTGACCGCCACAGCAACAGTCAGCTCTACCCACCACCAGAGCCTCCCATCAAGCCTCTTAGATAGCCTCAACCACCAGAGGGCAGACAACAGAAGCAAGAAAAACTACAATCCTGCAGCCTGTGGACCAAAAACCACAGTTACAGAAAGACAGAGAAGATGAAAAGGCAGAGGGCTATGTACCAGATGAAGGAACAAGAAAAAACCCCAGAAAAACAACTAAATGAAGTGGAGATAGGCAACCTTCCAGAAAAAGAATTCAGAATAATGATAGTGAAGATGATCCAGGACCTCGGAATAAGAATGGAGGCAAAGATTGAGAAGATGCAAGAAATGATTAACAAAGACCTAGAAGAATTAAAGAACAAACAAACAGAGATGACCAATACAATAACTGAAATGAAAACTACACTAGAAGGAATCAATAGCAGAATAACTGAGGCAGAAGAACGGATAAGTGACCTGGAAGACAGAATGGTGGAATTCACTGCTGCGGAACAGACTAAAGAAAAAAGAATAAAAAGAAATGAAGACAGCCTAAGAGACCTCTGGGACAACATTAAACGCAACAACATTCGCATTATAGGGGTCCCAGAAGGAGAAGAGAGAGAGAAAGGACCAGAGAAAATATTTGAAGAGATTATAATCGAAAACTTCCCTAACATGGGAAAGGAAATAGCCACCCAAGTCCAGGAAGCGCAGAGAGTCCCATACAGAATAAACCCAAGGAGAAACACGCCGAGACACATAGTAATCAAAGTGGCAAAAATTAAAGACAAAGAAAAATTATTGAAAGCAGCAAGGGAAAAACGACAAATAACATACAAGGGAACCCCCATAAGGTTAACAGCTGATTTCTCAGCAGAAACTCTGCAAGCCAGAAGGGAGTGGCATGAAATACTTAAAGTGATGAAAGGGAAGAACCTACAACCAAGATTACTCTACCCAGCAAGGATCTCATTTAGATTTGATGGAGAAATCAAAAGCTTTACAGACAAGCAAAAGCTAAGAGAATTCAGCACCACCAAACCAGCTCTACAACAAATGCTAAAGGAACTTCTCTAAGTGGGAAACACAAGAGAAGAAAAGGACCTACAAAAACAAACCCAAAACAATTAAGAAAATGGTCATAGGAACATACATATCGATAATTACCTTAAACGTGAATGGATTAAATGCCCCAACCAAAAGACATAGACTGGCTGAATGGATACAAAAACAAGACCCATATATATGCTGTCTACAAGAGACCCACTTCAGACCTAGGGACACATACAGACTGAAAGTCAGGGGATGGAAAAAGATATTCCATGCAAATGGAAATCAAAAGAAAGCTGGAGTAGCTATACTCATATCAGATAAAATAGACTTTAAAATAAAGAATGTTACAAGAGACAAGGAAGGACACTACATAATGATCCAGGGATCAATCCAAGAAGAAGATATAACAATTATAAATATATATGCACCCAACATAGGAGCACCTCAATACATAAGGCAACTGCTAACAGCTATAAAAGAGGAAATCGACAGTAACACAATAATTGTGGGGGACTTTAACACCTCACTTACACCAATGGACAGATCATCCAAAATGAAAATAAATAAGGAAACAGAAGCTTTAAATGACACAATAGACCAGATAGATTTAATTGATATTTATAGGACATTCCATCCAAAAACGGCAGATTACACGTTCTTCTCAAGTGCACACGGAACATTCTCCAGGATAGATCACATCTTGGGTCACAAATCAAGCCTCAGTAAATTTAAGAAAATTGAAATCATATCAAGCATCTTTTCTGACCACAACGCTATGAGATTAGAAATGAATTACAGGGAAAAAAACGTAAAAAAGACAAACACATGGAGGCTAAACAATACGTTACTAAATAACCAAGAGATCACTGAAGAAATCAAACAGGAAATTAAAAAATACCTAGAGACAAATGACAATGAAAACACGACGACCCAAAACCTATGGGATGCAGCAAAAGCGGTTCTAAGAGGGAAGTTTATAGCTATACAAGCCTACCTAAAGAAACAAGAAAAATCTCAAGTAAACAATCTAACTTTACACTTAAAGAAACTAGAGAAAGAAGAACAAACAAAACCCAAAGTTAGCAGAAGGAAAGAAATCATAAAGATCAGAGCAGAAATAAATGAAATAGAAACAAAGAAAACAATAGCAAAGATCAATAAAACTAAAAGTTGGTTCTTTGAGAAGATAAACAAAATTGATAAGCCATTAGCCAGACTCATCAAGAAAAAGAGGGAGAGGACTCAAATCAATAAAATCAGAAATGAAAAAGGAGAAGTTACAACAGACACCGCAGAAATACAAAACATCCTAAGAGACTACTACAAGCAACTTTATGCCAATAAAATGGACAACCTGGAAGAAATGGACAAATTCTTAGAAAGGTATAACCTTCCAAGACTGAACCAGGAAGAAACAGAAAATATCAACAGACCAATCACAAGTAATGAAATTGAAACTGTGATTAAAAATCTTCCAACAAACAAAAGTCCAGGACCAGATGGCTTCACAGGTGAATTCTATCAAACATTTAGAGAAGAGCTAACACCCATCCTTCTCAAACTCTTCCAAAAAATTGCAGAGGAAGGAACTCTCCCAAACTCATTCTATGAGGCCACCATCACCCTGATACCAAAACCAGACAAAGACACTACAAAAAAAGAAAATTACAGACCAATATCACTGATGAATATAGATGCAAAAATCCTCAACAAAATACTAGCAAACAGAATCCAACAACACATTAAAAGGATCATACACCACGATCAAGTGGGATTTATCCCAGGGATGCAAGGATTCTTCAATATACGCAAATCAATCAATGTGATACACCATATTAACAAATTGAAGAATAAAAACCATATGATCATCTCAATAGATGCAGAAAAAGCTTTTGACAAAATTCAACACCCATTTATGATAAAAACTCTCCAGAAAGTGGGCATAGAGGGAAACTACCTCAACATAATAAAGGCCATATATGACAAACCCACAGCAAACATCATTCTCAATGGTGAAAAACTGAAAGCATTTCCTCTAAGATCAGGAACGAGACAAGGATGTCCACTCTCACCACTATTATTCAACATAGTTCTGGAAGTCCTAGCCACGGCAATCAGAGAAGAAAAAGAAATAAAAGGAATACAAATTGGAAAAGAAGAAGTAAAACTGTCACTGTTTGCGGATGACATGATACTATACATAGAGAATCCTAAAACTGCCACCAGAAAACTGCTAGAGCTAATTAATGAATATGGTAAAGTTGCAGGTTACAAAATTAATGCACAGAAATCTCTTGCATTCCTATACACTAATGATGAAAAATCTGAAAGAGAAATTATGGAAACACTCCCATTTACCATTGCAACAAAAAGAATAAAATACCTAGGAATAAACCTACCTAGGGAGACAAAAGACCTGTATGCAGAAAACTATAAGACACTGATGAAAGAAATTAAAGATGATACCAACAGATGGAGAGATATACCATGTTCTTGGATTGGAAGAATCAACATTGTGAAAATGAGTATACTACCCAAAGCAATCTACAGATTCAATGCAATCCCTATCCAATTACCAAGGGCATTTTTTACGGAGCTAGAACAAATCATCTTAAAATTTGTATGGAGACACAAAAGACCCCGAATAGCCAAAGCAGTCTTGAGGCAAAAAAATGGAGCTGGAGGAATCAGACTCCCTGACTTCAGACTATACTACAAAGCTACAGTAATCAAGACAATATGGTACTGGCACAAAAACAGAAACATAGATCAATGGAACAAGATAGAAAGCCCAGAGATTAACCCACGCACCTATGGTCAACTAATCTATGACAAAGGAGGCAAAGATATACAATGGAGAAAAGACAGTCTCTTCAATAAGTGGTGGTGGGAAAACTGGACAGCCACATGTAAAAGAATGAAATTAGAATACTCCCTAACACCATACACAAAAATAAACTCAAAATGGATTAGAGACCTAAATATAAGACTGGACACTATAAAACTCTTAGAGGAAAACATAGGAAGAACACTCTTTGACATAAATCACAGCAAGATCTTTTTCGATCCACCTCCTAGAGTAATGGAAATAAAAACAAAAATAAACAAGTGGGACCTAATGAAACTTCAAAGCTTTTGCACAGCAAAGGAAACCATAAACAAGACCAAAAGACAACCCTCAGAATGGGAGAAAATATTTGCAAATGAATCAACGGACAAAGGATTAATCTCCAAAACATATAAACAGCTCATTCAGCTCAATATCAAAGAAACAAACACCCCAATCCAAAAATGGGCAGAAGACCTAAATAGACATTTCTCCAAAGAAGACATACAGACGGCCACGAAGCACATGAAAAGATGCTCAACATCACTAATTATTAGAGAAATGCAAATCAAAACTACAATGAGGTATCACCTCACTCCTGTTAGAATGGGCATCATCAGAAAATCTACAAACAACAAATGCTGGAGAGGGTGTGGAGAAAAGGGAACCCTCTTGCACTGTTGGTGGGAATGTAAATTGATACAGCCACTATGGAGAACAATATGGAGGTTCCTTAAAAAACTAAAAATAGAATTACCATATGACCCAGCAATCCCACTACTGGGCATATACCCAGAGAAAACCGTAATTCAAAAAGACACGTGCACCCGAATGTTCATTGCAGCACTATTTACAATAGCCAGGTCATGGAAGCAACCTAAATGCCCATCAACAGACGAATGGATAAAGAAGTTGTGGTACATATATACGATGGAATATTATTCAGCCATAAAAAGGAACGAAATTGAGTCATTTGTTGAGAAGTGGATGGATCTAGAGACTGTCATACAAAGTGAAGTAAGTCAGAAAGAGAAAAACAAATATCGTATGTTAATGCATGTATGTGGAACGTAGAAAAATGGTACAGATGAGCCAGTTTGCAGGGCAGAAGTTGAGACACAGATGTAGAGAATGGACATATGGACACCAAGGGGGGAAAACTGCGATGAGGTGGGGATGGTGATGTGCTGAATTGGGCGATTGGGATTGACATGTATACACTGATGTGTATAAAACTGATGCCTAATAAGAACCTGCAGTATAAAAAAACAAACAAAACAACTAATACTAAACTTTCATTGGGTTATTTGTATGGAAATATGTTAATATAAATGTTTCAGACATTACATGAAATTTCTAAAAATCTTATATTTGTATTTGTATGGAAATATGTATGGAAATATGTTAATATAAATGTTTCAGACAGTACATGAAATTTCTAAAAATCTTATATTTGTATTTGTATGGAAATATGTATGGAAATATGTTAATATAAATGTTTCAGACATTACATGAAATTTCTAAAAATCTTATATTTGTATTTGTATGGAAATATGTATGGAAATATGTTAATATAAATGTTTCAGACATTACATGAAATTTCTAAAAATCTTATATTTGTATTTGTATGGAAATATGTTAATATAAATGTTTCAGACATTACAGGAAACGTCTAAAAATCTTATATGTTCTGGTATAATGTTATAAGTAATAATCCTAGTTATTACTTTAAAATGTATATCTCAGAAATAACTAATTTTCTTGTCAACTGCATTATTATGAACTTTCATCAAATCTTTAACCATGGTCATTTTTAAGTCTTTTGTCATTTACAGACAGTTCTGGGTGTACTCTGATGATTTTGCAAATATGTTCCTATAAAAGAGTTTCATCTTCAAGAAATTCATGGAAAAGACTCTGACAAGTACAGGTTTCTGGTAACTGACTGTACTGCTGAACTGAATGAATAAGCATTTTCAGAACTCTAATGAAAAACTGATGAACTCATAAAAGTGCTAACAAAAGATCAAGATGAAAAAAAAGAAATTAATTACATGGGACTGAGTGAACTGATGAGGATGAGTATAATTTTTGTGACTTTCTGTCTGAATTAAAAAAAAAAAAAATCCCACAAGGACTCAGAGGAAAAGAATATACAAATCAATTTTCACTGCAAAGTAAAGGAGCTGTTACAGTGGAGGATTACTGGACTGAATGTCAATGTTATGACATAGTATAACTGTGTTTCATGTTTGGTAATTGCAATCATTGTTGCTTTTGTTGTGGTCATCCATGTACAATGCTTGGTGTCAGTCTATCTATCTCTTGTAAAAATAAAATACAGTGTGTGTGTGTGGAAAAAAAAAAAAAAATTCACAAATAAAACTTTAAAAAATATTTCCTATGAGAACCAACATTTAACCATTTCTTCCCTCAAAAGAACAATCCAGTCAGAGGCTGGGACTCTCGAGCAGGTGGGCCAGAGGTGGCCCGTGGACCACTGCCATCAGCGTAAGCCCCCTCCCGCGTGCTCTGCAACAGGTGCGGTACAGCCAAGCGCATCCCCCTCACAAGATCCCTCCTCCCAGCGCACCAGAATCGCAGGAGCCAAGAGCACAGCAATCACACTTTTCCATGCTTACCAGCCCCCTGGGCAGTGAAGCTGGAGAACTGAGAATGGTGCAATAAAGCCTGGGTTTTAGTTTCACCTCTACCAGTGCTCTTTCTGTGTAAGAAATTTAGCATTTCTGCACCTGCTTGAACACTTGGAAAAAGGAGATTGCTCAATAGCTCTAATTATTTGCAGCAGAAGGTGATCCTGGCTCCAATTCCCCAGTGTTCTAGGGATTAGGTGACAGGCATTCTTGGCAAACTTGGAATCAAAAGATTCGCATGTAAAACTCTGTTGTATCAGTTTCTTAATGCATGTGCCCTCAATGAGGCAATTCCACCCAATGACGGGTTTAAAAATCGGAGGTTTTTCATAAGAAATACTGATTAACCAGAAAATGGTAGTCATCTCTATACACAGTAGTATACAGCAATGATCCTGTCTATACATGCAGGATACAATATCCTTGGGCTTCAACCAGCAGGCCTCTGGGCCTCTATCCCTATGGCCCAGAGCTCAATTTTCATGCTCCTGGAGTCTGTCAACATTCCCCTATGTGAATGTATAAGTTATTCATTCATTCAAGCCTCTACTAAATATTAACGCCATCTATAGACTGACAACTCCCAAGCACGCATCTCAAGCTCAGACTCTCCTCGAAGCTCCTGCCTCGTTTTACCAACAATCTACTCTATTCCTGCTTGCTGATATTACCCATGCCCCAGAATTAACTTTGGATAGGCCCCACTCTAAATCTTCTCCCCTCCAAAGCTTTCCCATCTTTGTAATTCACATGACTAGTCACACCATTGCTTAAGTAAAACCCTGAATGGTTCTCTCCCTGTCCTCATAATCCTAAATCTCCCCACCACCTCTTAAGCAATCAGGAGGCAAATACTGTTGATCCTACTTCTACAGTGTACCTCAACTCTATCCACTTTTCTATCTTCAGCAGCACCATTCTTGTTCAAGCCGCCATCACCTCATGCCTAGAAGAGTCTCTTAACTGTCCTCTTCTCATCTGCTTTTGCTGCCCCAAGGTCCATCTTCCACGTAAGATACAGTCTTTTCAAACATAACGTAGATCACATCACTCCCTTAACTTAAAACCCTTGAATGGCTCTCAACTGCATTGTGACTAAAACCCAATTCCTTACCTTGTCCTCTAAGGTCCTACAGAGTTTGGTCCCTGCCTGCCTTCCTCCTTGCCTCTCCAATCTTACCTTGGGCCACCCACCCTCCTCCTCACTGACCCCATCCAGCCAGGCTGACCTTCTTACGGCTACTCAAATGTTCTATGATGACTCTTCCACCCCTAGGATCTTTACCCAGGTTATCACCTCTACACTAGCATTCCTTATCAGATGGTTCCTTCCCGTCCTTCGGTCTCAGTGAGACGGCACCCTCTAAGAAAGGCCTTCCCTGACCACTCAGCTAAAGTGGGGCTTCCATTTTAATTTCTTCACAATACCCTGTTCGTTTCTTTCTTAACAGCTTTTTTAACGATTTGTAACTATATATTTACTTGTTTATCTAGCATCTTGAACAAATTAACTTCTTCACTGAACGAATTAATGAGGAGAAACACCTTAGGCAAGGTTAATTACAAACATTTCCCACTGGCTAATATAAGACGCAATAAAAAAGATCTTACCTTTTCAATTTTTTTCCTTTTAACAGGGGGGTCAAACCTATCGTTGACTCCAAAATACTGAGTAAGCTCCTTCCACTGGGTTTCACTTGAGGACTGTTCACTGTAAGAAGAGAGACAATAACTTATGTTTTACACAAAATGTACTCATTTTTACATTTACTGTTTTTAATTGGTTACTACAATTATATTACATCTACTAGTTCTTACATTTCACAGGTAAGTAGTTCAACTATTTGTACAAGTTCTACAATACTATCTAGGACAGACAGATATTTTAAATTCCACCTACCTTTGAGATTCTTCTTCATTCTTCAATTTACCTGAAAAAGAATTCACAGTGTCAATACCTAAGTATTCGGTTATTTCAAAACTATGGTTATTAAAAATTGTTGCGCTCAATTGGTCACAATTTAATATTAGCACTATTGACAATTAACCTAAATTAAAACACCTTTTCTGGAGCGTTTTCTTTTTTTCTTTCTGGATCTTGAAGTTGAGGTTTTCTGTTCAGAATGTTTTGTATGCAGTTCTTGAAATTTCTACATAAAAGTAAAAAAAAAAAGAAAGAGAAGCAAATATGCTTTGAAGCAAAGCATACATCTGAAAAATAACATGTTAAGTAATAAAAAACTATAACATTTATAAAAATACAAATTTAATGAAACTAGTTCAGTTCTTCTTGAGATACTCTATTGTCTGAGACTTTCACAACCTGAGTTTTTAATCTTCATTTATTTCCAAATAAGTCAATCTGATAATCTGAGGGTAAAAGTCAATGGCTCATAGACAACAAAGAGATTAAGACTGAAACTCCTCGTGTATTATGTTAGGCCAAGTAGCTAATCCTACTAAATGTTTTTTTTCCCTTCCTCTTTTTATGAAAAACAAAACAAAAATGAATATAAGTATCTGAGTGGCCAGTGAGTTGGCCACAGACCCACAGAGTAATAAAATTATTCTGAGTCAATCTTCCCTACCTACTTACCTCCCAAGAACATATACATTCTGACCACGGCAGAGACACACACAGGACCATGCACAAACACACAGGTACAGGCTTTAATAAGAACACGTCAGAGAAAACCTACATTCCACATATTTAAGGGAATTCCAGAGGGACACTCTTCATATGCATTTACATTCGCCTCTGCTTCAGTTTTTGGTCCATCTGTAGGGATATCCAAGATCTCTGTGTTTGTAATGGTCCCATCTTCTCTACCTTCCTGTAAGTTAAGGTCAGAGCTCTCTACTGTGGCTTCATCATCAGAATTCGACTCAACATCACTTTCATTTAGGCCAGGAGGCAGCAGCCCGCTCCACATCTTTTCTGCTAAAGGGAAAAGAATGAATTAAGACATATAAAGTAGACATGGAAAGAATTTTAAAACCATTAAAAGATACCCCAGGAACCTAATAATTATACCAATGGTTTGGGAACAGTCTATCTAAACTTTTTTTTTAATTGGTATA
This sequence comes from Balaenoptera acutorostrata, assembly GCF_949987535.1. Lineage (NCBI taxonomy): Eukaryota > Metazoa > Chordata > Mammalia > Artiodactyla > Balaenopteridae > Balaenoptera > Balaenoptera acutorostrata. Next base: position 12,925,995 of record NC_080079.1, on the reverse strand, counting down.
AAGTGGGATGTACCCTCCATATTAAAATAATTTAAATATTTTGCTTGCATAAATTTTTAAAAAGTGTATTTTCAGCAAGTTTGTTACAAGACACACCTACAGATGAATGACTTAACGACAATAGAACCTCGATTCTCTAATATGTGGATAATCTTGTCCAAAGAAAAGAGGAAATTCAGTAAAAGCATTCACTGCTCAAGAATGTTAAGAGTCTAACAATATACACTGCAGGTAATTTAAGAATTATAATACTATATTTCAAGCTGTAACAGTTAGAGAAGAAAATAAAATTGGATGTTTCGCCTGTATTTGAACGTACAAAACTTCAGGGGACTTATTACCTACAGAGTAGGAAAAGTATTACTCAAAGGAAAATTTTTAAGCTGTGCAGGTAGTTTGAGAAGAGTATGGTGGTAAAAAGGATGTCCTATTTTTACATTTTATACTGCTTGCTAAAGTAATACTAAATGGAGTATAATCCTAACAATTTAACAAAAACATACAGCTTTTTAAAATAACACTGTATTTGGGAAACAAGTTAAAGTTCAGGGTAATCCTTATCATTAGTTATACAGCCCATTGGTAGAGAGAACCATTAACTACTGTTAAGTCTAATAAAAATGATTTTTAAAAATTGAGGTTGTAATCATTTGCTAAAATAATTGAGTACATTTTCACTATTAATCTCCGTGACACAGTCTATTTTAGCATACGTAATGAGCCAAAACCAGTTCATTCAAAAGATGCCTAGAATAGAGAAGTTGGCTGTACTGCTCAAGATTTACTATTAACTTAAAGGAATAAAATAGAAGGATGGAAATCTTTTTTGCTAACCTTTCTGCCCCCTATTGCGTTAACCTAGTAAGAAAACCACCAGCATTGTCTCTGAGACAAAGTATGATGGGATTTTGCATTACTCTGAATAATGGATGCCTGATAACTTTTAAGGACCTCCTCCCAAGTCCAAAGAATCAGCTCTCACTTTTCACAGTTTGGGTCCAGCCTCATAGTTGCTGGCCCTCTGAAACACCCTCACCAAAACATTCTCTTGGCTTTTTAAGAGGAAGGGTTCTAACATCTAATTACTCCAACTGTAATCCTGACCACCATATATTAGTGGTATGAGGAAATCATTTTTAACACCTCTGACCCTCAGTTTTTCCATCTGTTTTACAGGAGTAACTACATTGCACACAGGGTTATTCTGAGGATGAAACGAGATAAGCTACTGAAACACTCAACACAGTGTTTAGGAGGTTCTGGGGACTTGATCAATGCTAAGTTCTTTTTGCCATTATCATTATTACTTCTGTGGCCGTGTACTGCATTTTTATCATTTCTATCATGGGTGGCAGCATCCATAAGGTAGCTATGAAGTTTCTAATGTTTTAGGCGCATTCACTTAGCAATTGATGCAAGTCATTTACTTCCTTGATTTCCACAGTCTGACTGAAGTTTCAATTAAAAATGTTGATGTCTTTTTCTGAACGGAGCAATAAAACCAGAAGCAAATTACCAGGAAGATAATGGAACCTAAGCTTCAAGGCTCTTCTTTTTCACAGGTCCTTCCAAAGCACTATACCTGATTTTCTATATTTTTAATCTGTATTCCTTTTTTGAAAGAGGAGACCTCAAATTACATAAGCTCCAAGCCCTATAAAACCTGGATCCATCCCTAAATCTGGCCTGAGGATTTTAAAAGTTGGAATGGAGGTTATGTTGAGATATTCTGCTAGCACAAAGGACATAGTGTAAAACATGCCAATATTGAAAAACAGGTGTTGTGCTATTAATAGAAATATTTCTACTGTTCTGAGAAGCAGGGGGAGGGGAGTGATAATCAGCTCCATCATGACTTTGCCACTGGCATATAATATACCTTCAGGCTCGCTATCCCATTTCAGGACTTAGGACAGTAACAAGTTTCAGAGTTAGCTTTCTTAGCACCAACTGGGGCTCTACGTTTGAAGCCACTGTTTCTCTTCCCTGTCCACAGCATCTTCTGCATGCCCACTGTGTGCCAGGCACTCTTCAAGACGTAGGAACAGCAGTATACCAAACGGGCAAAGATGCCTAACCTCATGGAACCAACATTCTATACAAATGGCAAGCTTCTGTCCATCAGCAGCCAAGTACCACTCAGCCCAGACTTCAGCTGTGACTGCTCAGATGGGCACAGTTCCTCCACTGGGCCACTGCTTCAGTATCTCC